>NW_026527002.1:59137484-59737484 GCF_024362965.1 Panthera pardus | reverse complement strand
TCTGATTACAAGGGACAGATTCTGTTTGTTTGATTTCAAGTCCACCCAGGCACATTTCTAACCTGCCTTTTTTTGTTTGTTTGCTTTTTCTTTATTGTTTATTGTATTGACCAAAATTTATGAGTTAGAAAACTAGATAAGGCCACAGTTAGCATTTATTTCTAATATAGAGAAATGGAGTCTGATGATCCAAATGGTGTGTGTGAGGCTACAGAAGAAAGTAGAGCCAGATCTTGGAAAACAATGCAAATAATCTTCTTGCCTGGAATTGGATATGCTATTATTTGTTGCCTTGTGACCTTAAATCTTATAGTTAATTTTGCTGTATGGATTAGAAAGAGCTGTACAGACTCATTGTCTGTAAGTTTGTTGCTTTAGAGCTAATCAGCCTTAAACATAATTTTGTTTATTCAGGCAATTGTCCTTTGATTGGGTTAACCTTACTCTAATCCACATGCAGCCAGTTTTTAGCAAACAAAAATGAGCTGGACTCTCTAACTTTAGTATTTTTTTTTAATTTGTAATTCCCAGAGTACATTGTTGGTGTTTTTGTTTCATTATTTATTGGTTTTATTTTGTTAATGTTGTCATGGCCACACAACCTGTGGTTACTGGTAGGGTTGCCCAAAAAAGCACAAAACATCCAGTTGAATTTAAATTTCAGATAACCATGCATAAATGTTAGTATAAGTATATCCCCCAAATGTCAGGGGAGATGCTAATACTAGAAAATTGTTCATGGTTTATCCAAAATCCAAATTTTAGTGTCCTGTATTTTTATTTGCTAAATATAGCAACGCTATTTACTGGGAGAATTATAATTTCATGTAATTTCATTTTTTTCAATAAATTCATTTTATTTAGCTCTCATGTAAGTTTTTATACAAATTAATTACCAAGTTAGGGGAAAATCTTATTTTAAGCTATATTCTAGTTTGTGATTCTGATAATATGGACAGTATAATTGAAGCTTCTTTAGAAACACATTACACTTATCTATTTACCTGTGTGTATCCTCCATTAATCTGTGACATCAAAAAGAGAGGGACCATACTTCATTCATTTTTGTATTACATAATGGCATGTAGAAGGAGCTCAATGAACATTTCTTGAATAGACTGCATAATTACCAAATGGTAGGCTGGCACAGCAGCAAAAGTGTGTGTGTGTGTGTGTGTGTGTGTGTGACATTGAAGAGTGCCTAACATGTAATGAATGCTGACTTTGTACTAGCACTCTGCTAAGAGCACAGTGCCAAAAACTTAGTTGTTACCTCCTTCTTATAGAGAAGCCTTTCACTAGAGAGTGGTTCAAAACTAGTTGAAGTCTATATCCAAGAGTGCATAAATCAATTTATGCATCAGCTAGATACTGCATTCTCCCTCTAGAGACTGTAAAAAAGAGGGTAAGCTAGTAGAAATTCTTCATAGAGTCCATGTTGGTTTGCTTATGCTTATGTTACCAAATATTCATTTCTGAAGGTCAGTTTGTAATAGTGTTAGCCATATAGCTATTGTTGTAGCTATACATTCCATACATTCTTTTAGAATTCATCACTCCTCTGTTGAGAAGCTGAATGTCCTCTCTCCGAACCTATGTTGGCCTCAACCAATAGCATCTGACTTAAGTGACAATTTGTGATTTACCATGCAAATGCCATGAATTTCTATCTTGCTTTCTTGGGACTCTTGCTCTTAAAACCAGACATCATGCTGTTAGTAAGCCTAATCAGCCTGTGGAGAGGCCCACATGTAGATGAACTTACGTCCATCACACTGCCCCATCTGAATTCCCAGCTGACAGCCAGTCCTAACTTGCCAGTCACGTGAAGGAGTCATCTTGAACCTGGATCTTCCAGCCTCCAGTTGAGCCTTCTCAGCTGATACCATGTGACATAGAAATGGGCCCCATCCAAATTGCAGATTCATGAACAAAACAGATAATTGTTGGTGCTTTAAGCCAGTAAATTCTGCAGTAGTTTGTTATGTAACAATAGATGACAAATAAAGATTTTGGTATCTGGAAGTATGGTGTTTGCTATAACAAAGACCTAAAATATTTGGCTTTGGCTTCAAGACCAAATAGCAAGCAGAAGCACTAAGGACCTTCAACAGGTTATGAGTGAACCTATGAGCCTCGAGGAGAGAGTTAAGAGAAGCAGAAGTGGCCTAAAGGAGACTGATAGAGCTTGAAAGAAACTAAGAATGTTATTGGAAGTTTAACAGAAGTTTAACACACGTAACCTTTGTCACGTAGTGGCACAAATTCTGGCAATTTGATAGCCTGTAGTGACTTGGAAAATAGCAAAGAAACTCAATGATACAGCCGAAGATTTCCAAGAAGAATACAGAAAATGTCACCTGGCTTCATCTCACTGCTGGTGATAAAATGTAAGGAAAGAGAAATTAGCTAAAGACTAAACCATTGAACATAAACTCAGGACTTGGTGTGTTTGAAGAAAAACTGTTTTCTCATGTGACCTCCTTAGTCAATGAGTTCAAGTTCTAGTCAACAAGTTCTAAATTAAGGAGGACTTCTGGCCCAAGTTTCAATCAAGGGTAGGACTATAAAATCCTTTGATAAGACCTCAGAAATGTATAAATATTGCACCTCATAGACACTTTCAGGTAGAAAACAGACTCCTTAAGGACCTTAAGTGTATAATTGACAAATTCTGTCCTTTTACCAACAAGGTAAAATTTAAGATTTCTAAGAATCTTAAATATCCTGTCCCACAAGTCTCCCAGGGAGCACTAGGTAGAGAAGGAACTAACTCCAAAAGATTTATGGATTTATAGATAGGACTTAACTCATATGGGTTTTATGAATTGATACATAGGAAACCCACAATATTTTTTAAAGAATTATATTGGCTTGGTCTGAAAAGCACAGAGGCAGTATAGAATGAAAAGAAGCCTTTGTCTTTGAAATTTCTATGTTTAGTAAATAGGCAGAATGCTAACACAAGCAAGTTTTTATAGAAAAGAAAATATGACTCATAAGGTAGAATCAAGAACCCAGAAGGTATAGCCGGAAGGTATGAAGAATAACTCCCAAAGAGTTGAACTGAGTTCCAATCAAGGAACTGGCAACATATAATTGGTCAGATATCAGAATTGCAAAGGACCCATTTATGCAGTATGAAGATCCTATCATAGTATGTTGGGTATGAAAAGGGCAGATAAACTGTCTCTTTAATTTGCAGCTTTGGGGGTGAGAAGAATGGTAATTAAAAAGCTCTGCCTGAGGATGTTGTGCCTGAGGAGCTTGATCCACACTTGGATCTGGTTTAGCTCATGAGATATTGGGTCTCTAGCCTAAGCCTAATGCCCTAAGATGAGACTGGGGGTTTCTTTGGGAAAGAGAGGTGAGTGTGGGAAAATTATAAATTGTGGCCAAGTGGGAGACTGTGGCATACTGCGTTTTCCAGAGATAACTACAACATCTGTTGTATCATGTGCTATTTTAGAGCCTTTTCATTCCATCATTAAAAGTGGATCCCATGGCCCCTTCCCTTGAACTTAGGCTTTTGCACTAACATGACCAGTGAAGTACAAAGAAACTGGCACTATGCAAGATTCAAGGATAAGTCACAGAGATACCATTTTTTGTGGGATGCTTATTCATGGACATAACCACAATGCTATGCAGGGGTCCGTGTAGTTCATGGATGAAAGTAGGTTTTCTGGTACCAAGTCATGCCTTTCCAGCTGATGCTGTTTGGAGCAAAAACAAGTTAATTTCACTGAACCCTGCCCAAATTGCAGATTCATGAACAAAACAAAATATGTATTTTATTTTTTGTTTTAAGTTGCTAAATTTTGAGTTGGTTTTTTGTGCAGCAATAGAAAAATAATATGCCAGATTATAAATTTTATGAACTCTGAGGTGTTTCCGGTGTCTTTTTAGTAACACATTTATCAGACGTCTCTTAGAGATCTGCTTACATTTGGGAAAATGTTATGTATTCATATTTTAAATTCCTTTAATTTTTTGTAAAGTATCACATGCAAAATTTTTTAAAAGTCACATAGTGCCAAAAGGCTTTTAATACAAACTAACATTTACTGCCTCCCTCTCTCTTGCTCATCTCATTTAACTTCTCAGTTCAGTGTCTTTTAATGTTCAGATTGGGCACTTAAAAACTAATTGGTTAGCACTGTGGGCTTAAAGGACAATCAGGTAGCCCACAACTTTTTAATTGTGTATTTTTCTCTGGGCTAGTTGGTTTAGTCAGTAGGGGATCCTACAGCCTTGTCTGAAGGGCATGTGTGAATGTTGCTCTCCTGGAGCTGGAGTCTGTCATTGAGTACTTTCACTTTATTCTTTTGTTTTCAGTATTGAATTTAAATGGCAACCTTGTTTCTGGGTTCAAGAGGCCAGAGCTTCTCTTGTTCAATTACTATTGAGCCGAGGTTTCCAAACATTAGCATATATCAAAATCACCTGGAAGTCTTGCTAAACCACAGATAACTGGCCCTCACCTCCAGAGCTTCTGATTCAGTAGGTCTGCAGTGAGGCTGGAGAATGTTTGCTCCAGATCTGAGGCCTGGAGACCACAGTTTGAGAAGCACTGCTCTAGAGCATAATCCTGTGGTTTTGCATGGAGGTGAGTGAGACATCTCTAAGTGCACAGCATCGTGGTCTAACTTCTAAGGCTTTTAGACAGTCCTGTTTCACCATCTCAGACTTGACGCTTGAACTCAACCATCAGAGACCTGCAGTCTCTAATTCCTTAGACTTCCTAGGATTCTTTAGGGAAAAATAAGCAAACTTCTACTTTGACTTAGCTTCCTCTCCCTCTCTGTGGCCCCCTGCAGGATTATTGGAATGATTGACTTGTCCTCCATTAGATCATTTATCATTTCTTTTCTCTCTCCCACCTACATTTTGTATCTTTATATTCTTAAGATAGGGTAACTAATGGCTTTATTTTCATTGATGGCAAAGTCTGCGCATCTTGTCTTTTCCTGTTTGTTATTTTGGGGTGTTATTTTGAAGGGAATAAGCAAAAGAAAATTCTTACATTATTTTGGTGGAGTGTTATTTTGAGTACAATAACAAGAAGAAGCATTCGTATTCCCATCATTTTGGAACAGATGAGTACATCCATGATATTTTGATTCTTGCTAGTTTTAGTCTTGGAGGGCATTTCTGTGAGAACTATGTATTATTTGGGGTAGCATCATTTGCAAACTGGAAATCCATGGTATATAGTAACTTTTGGTTAATCAAGATAGTCAGTTGACCTGAACAAAATAATTACAGTTGCCTGAGAACTAGTTTGTATTTAAGAAGCCCTTAGACTTTGCACTGAAAATTATAGCTAAAATAGTGATTTTGCCCTTCTGTTTTCTCACATCAATTTTTATCTTATTTTGCCAGAATATTTATTTGGTTAATTGTCATTAATTCCAAATTTCAAAATGTGAAATGCTGTCTCAAATATCTGGAGCTGTGCTATCTAATGTGGTTGCCACTAACAATATATGACTATTTAAATTTAAATTAAGTAAAACTTAAATGTAGTTCTTCAGTCATATTAGCTTCATTTTTGTTAATCACACATAGCTAGTGGCTACTGTAATAGCTCAGATATGGAACATTTCCATCATTACAGAAAGTTCTGTTGGACAGCACAAATGCAAAGTCTCCTTTCTTTACAGAAGGAGAAAAAAAAAAGGAAAGAGAAGAATGACTTTGATTTTGAATGAAAACACTCTTGTCAGTCTTATACATTTTACTCGGGAGCTTTTGTTTGAAAATATCAGTGTCTTCAATATGTCCAAAATGGTCAAATACCACATTTTTGGCTTGATAGTGGTAATGCGGAAGATGGAAATGATTTACTCCAAAGTGCTGGGTGGATTTGTGTTGAATCATTCACATGTTGTTAAGGTGGAGATATACTCCTGGGACCGGAGGCTCACCTCCCGCCCCAGCCCACCCCACCCATTTCCCTACCTGGTTAGCGTCAGGAGGAGATGTGTTGAAAGGCTGAGCCACCGCAGGTACGCCTTGTCAGCTGGGACTCCAGCTCAGTTTCTCAGATCAACGCAGTGTGTGGCTTGTATGCAAAGAGCTGACTTTCAGCTGGGAAGTGTGTGCATCAAGGCTAAATGGCTGGTTCCAAGGCAGAGCAACACATTCGTGGATTCTGGCTTGTGTATGTGTATATGTGTTGACCTTTGGATCTGGTTTAATTGTTTATTGATCAAATAAACATTACAGGCTATTTATTTGGTCCCAACGGGGAGCTATTATCTCAGGCAAAGGATGATAAACATGTTTATATTTCTATGGCTAATTTTTAAAACGTTTTTTAAAAAGTATACTTAGTCCTGCCAATGAAATTGAAGCATTTTTAATAATTATTTGCTCAATAAAAAATATATACATAAAAACAAAACTGACTTCTTGAAATATCACACAAAAAATATTCTTTGGAAATCAGTAGAGGAAACCAGAGGGAGAAAGATAATAGAAGTGTTGATTTAGGTGTCAGATACATAATTAACTATATTAATTTATTAATTATATTAATGACATTTAGTTGTCAGATATTTAAACTTTCTCTTTCCAGGTACCTGGAGAAATTATCTTAGAACATTTTTTTTAAAATAGCTGCAGCTTTTTTTTTTTGTGGTAACTATAGAAAATAGCTCAGATACCCAAATTATATTCCTTACTATTGAGTTGGTTGGAAAACTGGTGATATTTATCTGGATTTGTGAATGTAACCTAAGACGAAGTTAGGTGTTAACTATGATGTGTGAATGGATAGAAAAGCTTTCCTGCTAAATATCTCTAAGACAGTGTGTCTTCTCCCCCTCTCCCACTCCTCCCGTTTGCTCGTGGACACTCTTCGGTGAGTGGGATGATCAGACTGCTTAGATTTAGGGTAAAAACAAACAAGCTGGTAAGACCCATTCAAAATTAATTGGAATGTTATAATTATAGATGCAGGTAAGCAACAAATCTACAAGATATATATCATGGCAGAATTACCTCTATATCTAGTAAGGATATATTATATCTTTTGTTTGTAGAGCCCTGTAGTAATAGACAAATAACAATAAAAGAAGTATAATAATGATCGTTATTAAATACCTGATATGTACTAGACACAGTGTCAGATATTATATATATAATGTATTGCCCTTACAACTTATTCCTATTTTATAGGAAAGAAAATTGAAATTTATTTTTAACCCTTTTCCCAATATCAGCTAGAAAGTAATGGTATCCAGGACTCAAATATGTCTGATTCTAGGACATTTTTTAAATCATTGTGCCAGGCATTCACTAGTGGAATAGAATTTAGGGGTGTCAGGATTATGGGTCCTGAAATACTGTGTGGGTTAGAAGTTAAACAGGTTTAAACAACATTAGTTTTTTAAATTTTCAAGAAAAACAAATTTTCTAGGATATACAGCAAATCTCTGATATATTCCAAGCATCTATTGTGAATGTTCAGTGAGTTCCTATTGAATTAATAAATTAAATGTTTAAGGTCATTGTATAACTGTTGTAACATGGGGTATACTGGGAGGTCTTTAGGCTGATGTACGAATATTTTTACTTGCTCGAGACACATAGCCTAGTGCACATAATTACTGTATAAATCAGAATCTCTTTATGTGTATTTTATACATATGTATATATAAAATTATCTTCACTCATTATATTAGCTATAAATTGGTGATTTTTAGAAACTTTCTGGAAGGCAATGTGTATTGCATTAAAAGACAATTGTATCTCTAATTAGTAAAGACTACTAAATTTAGGGATTGATATTGTTGAATTAAAGCAAATCCATTGATATAAGGCTATAGTAGCTATTTCAAATATCCTTATTGCCTCAGGATGGTCTTTGGTTAAACTGTACATGTTAGAAGCTTTTGGGATCAAGATTATGTATCTCCATGATTAAAAATTCTGAAACCATTGAAGTATTTTAACTGTTAGTTCGGGTACTATATTAATTTCCTTTTGCTGTTTTAACCATTTACCACCAATTTAGTGGTTTAAAACAACATAAATTTATTATTTCACAGTACTGGATATCAGAAGTCTAAAATGGATCTCACTGGGATAAATCAGGGTATGGCAAGGTTGTGTTGATTTCTGGAGGCTCTAGGGAAAATCCATTTTCTTGCCTTTTCCAGTTTCTGGAGGTGCCCACATTACATTCCTTGCCCCGGAGCCCCTTTCATCTTCAAAGCTAATAATGACCAGTAGAGTTTTTTTCACGTTGTTTCACCTTGACACTGACTCTTCTATCTCCCCCCTCCACCTTTAAAGACCCTTATGACTATATTGAGCCTACTTGGATAATCCAGGATAATCTCACCACTTTAAGGTTAGCTGATTTGTGAACTTAATTTCATCTTCTACCTTAATTTCCCTCTACCATGTAACTTACCATAGCCACATGTTCTAGGAATTGGGGTATGGGCATCTATGGAGGGCCAATATTCTGCCTACCACAGGGAGAAGCAAGAACATGGAGGTGTTAAGTAACAGACTTGCATGTAGCTCTCAACTCTGTATCAGCTATTTGATCTTGGGCAAGTTACTTAACTTCCTTGAGTTGCCTGGATGGCAAAATTGAATTAATAACCGCTACTACCCAGGGTTGTATTGAAGATGCTATAAGTGTCAGAGAATTCAGGAGTCTTTAACCTGTGAAAGAGAATTCTCTTGTTTGTCATCCTATTAAATATGAAAAAAAAAAAAAACTTCTCAAAGCATATTGTAGGTTATAACATTTTTAGATATCCTTTATTCTTTTCAAGGGAAAACGGTGACATTCATCCATTTAACACCTTCTTTATAGCACATTACCCAGTCCTGTCTAAAAAGTGATCACTGATTAAAGGCTTCTTATCTGTCTTTTTTGTTCATCAGTTCACCATAAAGATACCACATTATGGCACAGTTCTTAAAGAAACAAGATTAATGAACTTGTAACAGTTAGAGAAAAATTGATGGATAAATTGTGCTGACCAGGAATACAATTAAAGTTCAAGAAAGAGATAGATCTGTAAAGAATGACCTAATTGCTGGAAACCTTAATGCAACTTACAGAGCATCGAAATAGATTTTCAGATAAAAGGAACAAAACTAGCAAAAAATAAAAAAATAATGGATGAGACACAGAAGATGTATGTGGGGGAAATGGAGAGCTATCTAAAAGAATAGAATCCATGTCTGTTAAAGTCCTAGTGCTGTGTAACTTGGAATATGGAAATGTGTCATATAGGGATTTGAAAGCCGAACAAAAAGGGTTAGAAGAAAAAGAAAGACACTTCTTTGATTAGGAAGTGATTGAGATGAGCTTGTAGAAAGTAAGACAAACATGGAGTTGAGTAATAATCTCCCCTCCCACCCAAATATAAATAAAAATTGATATTGACCAATGCATGAATTATCAGAACTAAGTTTCTCTCTCTCTCTCTCTCTCTCTCTCTCTCTCTCTCTCTCTCTCTCTCTCAAGCATTTCTGCTTATAACAAAAACTTTCAGGGAAAGAAAATATGACCCAGTGACAGACTAAGAGGTGTTCTGAGAGATACTAATTTTTATACAAGTAATTATGAAAGAGTGTAAAGAGAAGAAAAGGGAAATATTTATTAAACAAAAGAAAGCAAAATTATGTATTTGAGAGAAGTTTGTTGTTTGTAATCTCATGTGGTCTATATTTGTTAGTTTTATTTATTTATTTTTATTTGAGAGGGAGAGAGAGAGAGAAGAGAATGAGACAGAGGGAAGGGCAGAGGGAGACAGAGAGAGAGAGAGAGAGAGAGAGAGAATCCCAAGCATTCTCCAGGCTTAGCATGGAGCCTGATGCAGGGCTCGACTCTACAATCTTGGGATTATGACCTGAATCGAAATCAAGAGTTAGACACTCAACAACTGAGCGACCCAGGTGCCTCTATATTTGTAAGTTTTAATTTAATGATAATTCTGAAAAGAGTATGCATTTTTAGAATTTTGGTGACCTTTGTAAAAATAATAATCTTCAAAAAACTCCAAATTTCTTCATCTTTGATATTGGACTCGTACTCTGTACCTAACAGGAGTTTTGTGAGGATTAATATAGATAACTCACTTTCATCAGTGACCGTAGTTTCTAAACAAATCTGGGCAGCAAAAAGGAACTCACTGGAAGGATATGGAGCAGGAAGGTGAATGAAGGCAAATCCAGAGATGTAGGGAGAAAGAACCAAAGCACATGTATTCAACTTGCTTCCATTGGGATATCTCATTTCTACATGATTTGTGTCCTTGCATTATTTTGTTCAGGATCTAAGTTCCCAGGGGAAACAAAATGTCTGATGAGCTCAACGTCAGTCAAAATTGCACTGGACAAAATTAAACAGGCAGGGAAGGCTTTATTTAAGGCTATTGCAATAGGGGAGAGAGGCCAGAGTTCAACCTGAAGTCAACTCTGTTGAAACAAAAGGGAATAAGGTTTTTAAGAGGTGGGGTGAGGAGTAGATGGTGGGCCATTTGTATTTACTAATTGGTTTTACCCAAAAGAAAACTTTCTTGTATCTTTATAACAGGAGTTAATTTATTACTTGGAAGAAGTCTCCCCCCAGATTTAATCTCTTACCCTACCACAAAGACTGAGACATGGGGGTGCAATCTTCCTTGATGAGTACACTTCAAAGGGATGGCTCCCAGATCCTTGAGAAGGAGTCTAGGGTTGTAAACTGGCAAGAAGCTTTAAAAAGGATTTCCATCTCACAGCATCAGGGAAAGAAGTCATAATTACAAGCTTAATAAGGAAAATTCTCTAAAAAAAAAAAAAGGAAACATTAAGTTCATCTTGGTCACAAATATAGGCCATGAACCTATCTTGGTTGTAGTGATGAGAAGAAATGGGTGGCAAGGCATCTTGATTTATATTCCCATCAAAACTACATGTTACGGGGAAAAGAGACATTTTCACAGAAAAAGTGAGCTAGAACCACAAAAATAAATAAATAAAATAATGGGAAAGGAATGGTGGGCAGGACATTACAGCTAACTGAAATCTGCCTAGCACCATGTAACGCTTGAGTGATTTAAAACTTATTTAGAAGAAATAAATCCACTCAAAATAATTAGCAAACAATTCGAAGGCAAAACAGAAGGGGAAATCCCATAAAATTGTGTTACCCTATGAACAGTCCTCAGCATAGCATAGCATAGCATTCAAAAGAAATAAAATCCTACCACTGCAGACAATCTTAAATCTTGACTGTGGCCCTTTAAATTTGCCAAGGAGAGGATTATATTGAGTGATGCACACCAATAGACCTTAAAAAGCCTTTTGTATTCATCAGTCTCCCTCAGGGTGGTGCCTTCTCTGTCCCCAAAGTTTCCCCAAACTGCTCTTGTTAATCTTTGCCCCCTATCCCACTCTCCCTCTCATTTCCAGATCTGTTTCTCTCCAGAGTTCTTTTTGCTTCTCCTCATGAAGATATTTCAGGCCTTCCTGCCTTCTCCAGTCTGTTTGGTCATCGTTTATTCTAATGAACAAGCAAGGCTGCCTCTTTCAGAGCAGGCACATTCGGCTATGGATACTTGTCCCTTTTATGGTTCCATCTCACAAATCTGAGAGACTGTCATACAGATAGTAAAAATGTTTGTTGAGGAAAGTCAATGTGAGGAGTTATATCTTGTTCATTATATCTTCTCAGCACCTACTTAACACAGCGTCTAGCTCAGAGTTACTATTTATTAGTTTTACTTTTTTGAGCTGTTGAGAAACAGAATTTCAAGGTTTTAAGGAATCTAATTCTTCAGCAGGAACAGACAGGAAGTATCCTACAAATGTGTTTGGCAGTTGTCAGTGCTCAAGTGTCGCGGAAAGCTGTCCAGAATAGTGATGGAGAGTGAAAGCAATTACTGGGGTACCTTTAGTAGTACCCTTACTCTCTAGTCTCCCAGCTGGGATGGGATACTCAAGGATCTGGCAGGAGAAGAGAAGAAAGAAGAATGAAAGTGGAAGAAAGGGGGTTTGAACATGGCCGCCATTGGCACCATCATCATCCCAGATGTTCCTCATGTCTCAGGTACCAGACCAGGTCATTGGATTCCAGACTGTCTGGGTAAATCCCAGATGTGTGGTAGCATGTGCTAATGTGCCCTCTCTATACCTTTATGTACCCATAAAAACTGGTAGAATAACAATACCATCTTGTTTCAAAAGAGTATTGAGTGGTTTAGCTATGTTTAAATGGCAATCTAATTAACAGTGTTTCTTTATAGTAAAACTCTGTTAACATGTTTTTCAAGAGACCAGATACTAAAACCCTTTCCACAGGTTGAAAGAAAACCCCTATATTGGGAAATGGAGAAACACAAAGAGTGAACTTAAAATGTTAAAGGTTTGCAAAGAGAAATTTCCGAACAACTCCTTAAGATCTTTGTGTGCTACATAAATATAGAAGATTGTCTTCAAAGTACATATATACAATATAAAACTCTGATAACTAAGAGCTGAGTGGCAGGATGCTGTCTTTCTGGAGCACTACAAATACCCCTCAGAGGATAAGAACTGCAAGATCAATGTGGAACACATTACCGTGGCAGAAATGTAAAAGAACCATGGCTGGGAGCCACTGTTTCACTTTTCCAGTAGATGTTAGAAGCTTTTGTGTGTTGCCGTCCCTGCATCAAAAGCCTGAAATCTATGAGCTCTAATGATAGATTTACACTGGGATTCAAAGGACAGCCAAAATGCAACAATGTTCTCAGGTTGCTAATCACAGACGTTAATTTAATACAATGAGAGCCAAGATCAAGATTTTAAGTGTTTAAGGCCCCTAGCTAGAGCCCATAGGACTAGTTAACACAGTTCCAATTTTGTTCACATTCAGGCTCAGGAAACTGTGTCTCATCCATTTGGAAACATCACCTTGGAAACGTTAAATAAAGAGCAGGAAACCATATACCAGCTGAAGAAAAGAACCAGTTCTTAGGCAAGGTCTATGTAAAGGTGTCATCTGACTTAGTGAGATCCACAAACTCACTCACTGGAGAAGGGGCTCAGATAATCTGCAGGCTACTGTTAAGATGAGAGACAAAGGGACTCAGTTTCCAGCCTATGCTATGAGTCAGTATGATTCCACTTTTGCATAAATTAATCACAGAACTATAATATAATTTCCTGCTAGGGTTCCAAATTTAGAACCCGATTCTGCCTTCTAGTCTGTACTACAGATCTTTCTAATGCAAGTCAAGTATTGAAAGGAGCTGACAGCACTAACCTCAGCCCAAAATGTTTGATCTGCTTCTTGTCTCTCATCTTAAAAGCATTGCTCTCCGATTTTCTCTCTCTTGCCTGCTTAGTGGTAGATCTCCCAAAAGACATGTAGTTTGGGTGGCTTTGGCAAAATGCTTTTATGCTTTCCATCTTACACGATAGCTTGAAATTTTTAGATCTGGTTTCAGTTTAAAGGGCACAAATTACAAAAAAAAAAAAAAAGCCAGAAGGAATTATTTTGATTCTCTCAGACCTCATCATACATATCAACAGACATCTAAGGAAGAAGAGTCCACTTTCTTGATCATTTTTCTAAATAAATATTTTAAATGTAAAAATCTGTCTTACAAAAGGAACTTGAAAATTGCTAGCTGTGTCTGAAGGGGCTGAGCCTAAATCTTAGACTTTTTTTTTTTTTTTTTAATAATGCTTCATTATTTCTTTAGGACAAGATCAAGGCCTCATGATCTCAAATGTGTCTCAAGATGTTCTCCACATCTCCACTACTGCAGTTCTTCTTTAGGATTTTATTATTATTGTTTGCTGGGGCTATGACAATAGCTTCCTTATGAATTCTCTAGAATCTGACAGCACTATCTTCCGTGCTACCTGTAGAGTGCTTTTTTTTTTTTTTTTTTTTTTTTTTAATGCAAGAATCTAATCATGTCTTGTCCTGCTGCAAACCTTCTGGCTAATCTCTATCCTTCCCAGAATGCATTCTAAGTACTTGGGGTGGCACACATAATTTTGGGGTGCTTTCCTTGCCCATTTTCTTACTTCTACCACTGCCTACAAATATAGCTCCTGTCATTGGCTTTGCCTCCAAGCTATTGCCTCTTGTGCCTGAAACACCTCTGATGGAGGTAGAATTCCATTTTGCCAGATCTCAGCTAACTTCACAGATCCCTCAGGATCTATCTCAGTAAATCACTCGTTCACATTCAGTGAAAAAAAAAATGGTAAAGGTTAGTGGATGAATATTTAGATCAGTTATAATTAATATGAATAACCTGTTTTTTGTATTGAGCTGTACTTTAATTCTTCCTTTACACTAAGCATCTGGTCAAAACTTAATTTTTGCATCATTTTGGACAGATAAATGGGGTGAAATGGCACAAAACTGTGACAAATTGCAGACACTGAGATAAAGGCCAAAATAATAACAAAAAATAAAAGGAAGAAGGACAACTCTAAAACCCTAAGAATTCTCAGAGAAATGAGGGTGACCTTGGGATTTTTTTATAGTACATGGGATGAAAATACAAGCCTTGCTAGCTGAAAAGTAGAGTAACCCCTAAATGTGGTAGACTTGGGGATACATAATGGCAGACATTTGACTTACATACCGATCTATCAACTCATTGGCCACCTTTCATTTAGCTGTCATTATCTTTATTTGACATTTGCAGGGAGGAGGCTTATGGAAACTTTACCTTTTCTCCGGCTAGTTAGTAGTAGTTATTGAAAAGAGCAGTTCTTCATGTTGAGGCCATTGTTTTTGGAAATGTCAAAATTCTTTGTGTTGACTCCATGAAGTCTTTCTATTTAAACCCAGAGGCCATGTATTCTCTCCCTGTCCTAGATATGACCCCCTCATGTTCCCAATTCCCCCATATTATGGGAATGTCTGATTCTGAAATTTTCTTCTTAGCCAGAATGAGACCGATCTAAAAAATTTCTTATATGATTTTCTTCTGAGAGAAATGATGTAAAATAATGTTTATTTTTGCTGTTTTGTTGTTTGATTGATTTTTAATACTGTTAACCAATGTGGGCAAAGGGACCGGCAAATAGACACCCCTAGACACCATTGTTAGGGTAAGTTGGAATAAGGTTTTCGGAAGAATATTATAGTATGCTAAAGCATTCCCATTCTGTTGAGTTTATCTTAATTAGAAATTAGGAATTTCCACAACAGTTATCTAATAAGTTTGTTCTTTGCATGTTGATTTCAATAGCGAGCACTGTAAATAACCTAAATATTAAAATAGGGGATTAGTGCAATCAATTTTGACACATCTATACAGTGGCAAAATTTGTAACTATTTTTAAGTGATGTTCAATGACAGAAAAATTCTGAAATGACATATGGTAATAAAGAATATTAAATTCTTTATTGCTTGATGATGTTCATGTCCTTGTTATTTATTTACTTATGTGGATGTGTATTTTTTTATTTTTTCAAAATGAATCTGTTAGTTATCTGAAAATATCTAAAATTTGCCTGAGCCATCTAGAGGAAAAAGATTCACAGTGAGGCTGGGCGGTAGGAGCACAGGCAGTTAAAAGCAGACCTCGGATTGGGAAGGGCTGATTTTGTTTCCCTGTTGGCTTTTTCACCTACATTCATATTCACAAGACCTGACACCATTAGGCCAGATTTATACATCATAATGTGAAGTGGAAAATAAGCAAATAACTAATTAATCTGTTCTATAAAGACCAAGAAGAGAGGAAGTGGTTTACCCAAAGCCTCTTCAGTACTGATAAGAGTTTTCATGAGTAGGGTGCTAATCTATAATGCTGTCTTTGCTCAGCTTTATGTTCTTTATATAATAAGAGTTTATTTTTTTTATAGTCACCAAATTGAAGATTTGCAATCATCTGCTTATACATGGCTTGTGGAAATTTTGCTCTGTCACAGTTTATTAAAAACGCATACTAAATATCTTGCCCAAATGTTGCATCAGTATAAGAAGACTAATAATAATACTTAAGATCTAAGGATTTTATGAAGTTTGGAGAATTAAAGTTGAGTTTAAAGCATTTGTAAGCATTGCACTATATGAACGTGATATTTTGCAAACTAAACATTTGACCATCATATGCAAAGTTACTGTCTACTCTCACATAAAATGCCAAGACTCCAAAAACAAGAATTCCACTAAAAGAATAGATGACACACATCCTGTTGTATCATTGGATAAACCTGACTGATAATATGGAATAGCTTATGGTGGTAAAGACTATAAAGGATGCATGGCTGAAGCTACTATTAGAATTTTTCTAGCAACTATTGGAAACTTCTGTGTACGAGAAATCACTCCATTTAAAAAAAATCTTGAAGTTTGAATCTTAATGATAGCTTCTGTCAAAGAGATTTAAAATTGGAACACTCTTGGGGCGCCTGGGTGGCTCAGTCTGTTAAGCGGCCGACTTCGGCTCAGGTCATGATCTCGCGGTCCGTGAGTTCGAGCCCCACGTCGGGCTCTGTGCTGACAGCTCAGAGCCTGGAGCCTGTTTCAGATTCTGTGTCTCCCTCTCTCTGACCCTCCCCTGTTCATGCTCTGTCTCAAAAATAAATAAAAACGTTAAAAAAAATTAAAAAAAAAATAAAATTGGAACACTCTTTTAAAGTGGCCAATGAGTGAATCTTGGTTGTGAAATCTAATATCAGATCAAATTTATTGGAAAATGGCAAGTACTCCATTCTACCTCAAGTTGCATAACCTTGATCTCAGGAAACTAGCAAATGAACTTTTTTCGTGTATGGAGAAAAGAACATACATACACACAGAGCTCAGCTCTATGTGACATTTTGACAGAGTACAAACATAGCATGTTTTATGTCCAAATCTGCATTTAACCCCAGTTTATTAATTTAAGCAAATATAGTAAAGGATCTAAGCATATAATGTCTTGGCAAAACTTAAAATGGAATATCTGGGTCAAAACCTCATAAATATATTTCATCTGATTTCACACCCATGAAACACTGGTTCAGAAAACACACACAATCACGAGAGATCAGCTCTGCCTTCAAGATTAAGTTTTTGGCAGTTGCTAATAAAGAAAACTGTGGTGCCCCTGGCTTGTAGCATGCTTACTGGAAAAAAGAAAACAAAAAACGTTGAGTACAAAGAGAAAGGGTGTGAATATATTTTGTATTGTCTGCTTCTGTTTCTTTAGAACTCTGAGCACGTTTTACTTTTTGTTTGTTTGTTTGTTTTGGCCTAGCATTCTTAGAGATTTACAAAAAAAGTTTTCTTACTGCTGGAGCCTTGTGTTTGTTACCTTGGCTGATGGCAAGGGAAAGGGATGAAAGATAGGAAGGCTAATTTTTAAACAATAACTCTTCTTTTGGGAGTAACTTATTATTTGGAACTTTTAAGATCAACTTGTGATAAGTGATAAGGTGGTCATATAAACAATATAAAGTCAGGGACACTTTATGTTCAAGAAGGTTTGTTTGCTATTTATTTCCCTATTATATAATCTTGAAATAAGCACAACGAACTGCAAAAGATAAAATAATGGTTGTAATACTGCACGTGGAAAAACATTCATGAGAACTAAGGTCTCTGTTGTAAATCATTACCCCAAATATTTCACTGTAGAGAAGACAAGACTCATGTGAATAGTTCCATCTTAAAACCTCACAGAAAGGGTGTCAAATATTCCTTTGATATGAAATGTTTGTTTATTTCTCGATGTCCCAATGATTGGCAGAATTTTTTTTTCATGTTTACAAAATAATGGAAATTGATATATGCCAAAACTTATCCAAATTTTACTTACCTTTTAGTCTTTTTGCACTCTTTAGTGTTCTGACTTCCTCCCTGATCTACCACAATCAATGCAAACAAACTTACAGTTAGACCAGAGAAGGGAACATTTCTATTCCCACACTTGGAAAAGGGAAGCATTTGTTGTTTCTACCCACTCCCTCCTCCTCAAATTTGTCATATAGTTTTTTGTTTTGTTTTGTTTTGTTTTTTAAGATTGGGTGAGGGTATGTGTGTGTTAAGTTAGGGAAATCTTAAAAGGGAGGCATCTGGTTACTCTAAGATCAAAACCAAATCTTCCTTTGGTCTCACGTGAAGAACTATGCAGTTTGGGACTCACTGTTTTTAATTCAATTACAGTCCCCTTTTATTTATTTTTTCCCTAAATCGAAGGCAGAGTACAATATAAGACAGGGGAAAAAATAACAAAGGGAAGATCATACTCTGTAGACTCTCAAGACATTTCCTTAGGCTTCAAATCAAGTCCTACTCTAGCTACAGGCCAACAGCTGAAGTCAATTTCACCGTTACTGGGAATGGGATTCTTTGTTACTAGGGTCTTCATCCTCAACTGCTACATCTGATGCTTATAGGCTCCCTCCAAGTAGTTTAAGTTGTCAAATGCCGCTGCAGCAACCCAAACTAATTGATCTAGACTTTAGGCAGAATCTAAATCCTTATTTACTTCCTCATTTGTTTGTTTCCCCAAAGAGTCTAATCTTTTATTTGCTCTCAACCACCTGACTCCATTTAGGTTGACAATGGGTACTTTCCTCCCTGCAAGACTTTTAAAACATTTCTAACATCTTCCTCAGAGGAATGTGCTTCAGGTGTACTCCTTGAACAGGTTTCATTTTATTTTTAAAGACAAAGCTACAGAATCCTAATCATCCATACTAAACCCTTGCTACTTTCTTGTTTTTGTTTGTTTGTTTTTTTTCCTTTTCTCTTCTCTTCCTTTTCTGGGAACAGAACCCACTTACAAGGATGTATGCAGACACAAGGGATTTTATTCAAAAAAATTGATTACTTACTGTTCTCTGGACCTAGGGTTTCCAAACTTTTTTGACTTCATAAGGAAAAACATTTGGCATCCTATAATGGATATTTATTTTTATGCTACACACATGTACTTCTATATTAAAATACTATAAAACATTCATAAAAATAGACTGGAAACTGATATTACATATATATATACGCACACATATATTACATATATGTAATATATATTGCATATATATGTGTATACATATATGTATATAATATAACAAATTCTAGTCTTTGTTTGTTGGTACGTATCCTTCAAGTAAGGACACACTACTGTGGTAAATAATGCTTTAGTCAAGCAGTGTTTAAACTCTAGCACTTAGAAACCTTGTTCAAATACATATTCCTAGCCTATCACAGAGCTTCTGAGTCTGGAGATCTGGGACAGCACCCATGAATTTCCATAAAGCTTCCAGATGATGGGTCACATTTTGAATAATACACCTCTGATCTATAGAACAATTTCTTGATCAGTTCATTCGGGTCTAGGTTCATTTTTAATGTAGTCTTTTATAGAGACCCAAAATGCAGGATTTGAATCCATATGGCCCAGATCGTATATATCAGCCACCATGATTATTTGTCTTTTTCCCTCTTCCTTTGAGAATTATTTTTACATATCTAAATAAATCTGCATTAAAACTTTCCTAACTCAGACCAACTGAAGAAAAGCCCATCTGAATTCAGTGAAAGGTGCTTCTTGAAATGCAACTTTACTTCTCTTTACCCTAAAAATACTAGAGGCAACTGCTGTGGAAGAGTTATCTGGAAATAACGTACAGATTTATGAATTAGATTAAAGTATGATGAATAGCATAATATTTAAATTCAATTTGATGCCTTCCAAGTAATTTGAGAAGATTTTGACCTTAGTAAGTTGAACATTCTGTGAAATATTGTTTACATTTCCTGGAAACTTGCTCATACAATCAATTTGCTTAGCAAACTTTTAGGTCAAGGATAATGCAAAGAAAAATGAAGGCCCCAGTTGTGCAGAGATTCCCAGTACATCCTAGGCTAGGGAAATTTTATACTATTTTTGATAAAGTGAACATACCGCCATAAAATCTAGTAGAAGAGCATTTCTGCACTAAAAATCATCTACTTGATTATCCATTCATTCATTTATTCAACATAGTATTATATACCTATAATAAGCTGGAGACTGTGCAATGCAATTGCGATATAGCCATCCCTTAGCAAAGAACGATACAAATACATGTAAAATTATAACTATTAAGTGAGCTGCAAGAAAAGGTAAATGATGCTATGAAAGTGCCATGGGGGAATGACTTGATTGTTACAGGGAAAAGTGTGCATAGTTTCTTTCTAACTTAGTGGCTTGCTCTGACATATTTGTTATATGAGTATTTGAAAGGTGTTCAGTACATGATCAAAGGACAGACCGCCAGATTCAACAGACTTGCAGTGGTTATTTAAGACCCCTGGACATATTAGTTCCTCACTGGTTTCAGAAAGCCAGCGGAATGAATAATATGGCAAGAGGATAGGCTAAGAGAATGGCTGGAAACTTTGGGCCAGCAATTGAGGGGTTGTGTTTAGTTTAATTATTAAATAAAATAATAAAGAATGGGGTTGAATAACTTCCTTGCCAGGCAGATCCTGAGTCTCATGGCTGTTATTGCCAGATCTGCCAATTTTTTTTCTGAGTGACTATGCCCTGCCAATTTCCCAAGTAAGCAAATTGTCCTTGCCATTTTGAAAGGTCCACTGTTCTTAACATCCTTCTCCTAGTCCTCATACTGATGAAGTCCTTATCCTACACACAAACAACCTCTTAAGGATCCTTCAGGTTTTAGCCTGCTAGGTGCACAGAAGACATTATAACCCTTAATTTAATAACAGAGTAACCTTTTCATACTAATCAGAGACTTGCTGGCTTTAATTACTGCACATTATTCTGCGGGAAGGAAAAAAAACACTCAAATTTTAAAATAAGATGTTAGCAGGAGTGTGATAAGTGTTTCGTTCTTAGCTGCTGGTCTACTAATAAAATAGGTTTGTGGTGCGTATCCTGACCATATTTTCATTTGCATTTTAAGCCAGACCTTAGTACAGGACTTCTTCTGTTGAAATAGATATTTGTTGAAGTAGATTATCTTTTCCCACCTTCTTGCAAGAAGAAAAATATATTAACGTTGTTCTTCTTAAGGAAACCACCTTTAAAAAAGTTATTTGCAGAATGTGGTTTATCCTATAAACTGTGTCTGATTCCTAAGCCTAGCTCACTCTGTTAGGATGACTCAGCAGGTTCAGTAGCATCTGTCTGATAGAGATTAGCAAGTTTTATTCAAAACAAAGAAAATATAATAAAATATAATCTAAACCCTGGTTAATGAACAAGCAGACGTTGGTTTCCCCTGAAATTTCTCCTTTCTTTCAGTACAGTTTGGAAAGGTAAAAAGTGACATTTTCTTTGTGGAAAACTTACTAGAAAAAAAACGTACAAACTTTGAAGTGTGTGCATCTGCTAAATTGTTCCTCATGTGACCACTGTTCTGCTGTCACATTGTTTAGCTAATTTTTCTGATTTAATTCTAAAAAGAATAAACTTTATGGTTAGTGATTTTCCCCTGATACATTTTTAACATATCTATAAGAATTTTTCATAGATATCTAAACTTTTACAGATTTTCATCAATGGAACCATTTTTTACTCTTCAAACCACATGCCAATGAATATTGTGGCTCAGGATTCCAAAACTTTTAATGTGGGTGATGCTACCCTGTAGTACTTAAAAATGAACCATGAATGCTAATTATTTGAGCAAGGTTGTAATGTAAGAAGGAAAAATGGTGATGCTTTATATTTGTTGATCTCCTTTGGACAATTGCTATACCATAACTGGTGACTGAACTTTTAAATATTTTAACTCAACACCTAATTATGTACTTTATTATGTTTGAAACTTAGAAATTCTACCTAAAAGAAAAATGAACATGGATCTACTATTTTCTCAGAACTGTGGTGAAGTATAGAGACAGGAAAAAAGTATCATTGATGAAACAATCTATAAACCCACAGAGAGAAAGTGTTAAACCTCCAGTAGTTTGAGGAACAAATATTAAGTTATACAAAGGATATGAATGATAACCATGATTAAAATTTACTGAATGCTTGAAGTACTACTAAACATAGGTCATTAGCCTGGCATTGCTGGTGTATCAGGTGTATGTTAGATTTTGTGTTTCATGTGCAAGTAAGGGTGTTCTTGAAAGGACATCTGTAATCCCTTTGATTGCCAGGATCAATTCTGCTGACCTAAATGACCAGGAAGATACCTACTTCTTCTTTTTATAGTTCCAGGCTTGTTTCTCCTAAGACTAGATATTTGACAGCCTTATCTGATAAAGGAAAATTATTTTTCAGTCAACAGAAGCAAACATTTACTCTCCTAATAGGGTATAGGACTCTAAAATTTTTATTGAGGCACCCTCTTGGAAAAGTTTGGATTTGGAATTAAAAGGGACTCCTTTCTTCTTTATTTCTGACTGTCTATATAGAAAATGAGGCCATTGCTGAGAGACCACGTAAAAACAGTGATTTCAGATAGGTTACCTCTCCCAACAAGGACTTCTTTCTTGTCCTTGTTATGATTTTGAAACTTACAATTGGACCAAACCCATTTGTCCTATTAGCTCAGTGTACAATGGTGCATGACTTTCCTCCCATGTGTTAAGTAGAAGGTTCAAGACTGCAGTTCTAGGATGGACCCTGGCATGAAAACTTCTAATGCACTGTAATAGACAGGAAAGGGAGTGGGGAAACAGACATTACCTAGGAACTGCATGAGGGGAGCCATTTTTAATCTGAGTATGTGTATGAAAATGTATATTCTTAAAAAATAACTACTTAGTTGTTTACTCTTAACACTAGATTGCACTTTGTTCTCTCACCAAAGTATACCTCAGTTTGTGTCCTCATGACACTAACATGATCCACATGATTGAATTGAGTTTTTAAAGTTTTCAGCCAGTTTTGACTTCCTCTAGATATCAATTATGCTACCACATGCTGTAGAAGAGCAATTATAGAACCATTTAGTAAAGAAAATTTCTGGTCAGAGCTTCTCCACAAATACTGATAAGTGTCCTAAGAAGAGGGTTGATTTAGGCATGCCTGGGTAGCTCAGTGAGTTAAGCTTCTCACTCTTGGTTTAGGCTCAGGTCATCATCTCATGGTTCGTGAGTTTGAGCCCCACATCAGTTTCTGTGCTGACAGCGCAGAGCCTGCTTGGATTCTCTCTCTGTCCTGCCCACTCTCTTTCTCTGTCTCTCTCTCTATCAAAAATAAATAAACTTAAGAAAAAAAGGAGGATGCATTTAAGTCTCTGTCCATTAAAGAAACAAACTCTTGGTAGTAGGCTGACCTAGACGATTTTATTAATGTGATTTCATAAGCACATTTTGTCAATTCAGACAACAGACACAATCTAGGTGTCCTCATTTCATCCATGTATATAAAACAGAGGCTTATATGATAATTTGCACCTTTTAACCATTTTACACTTGAAAATGAACCTGGAAAAATCAACTTTTTATTCTCAATTGAAAAGTCAACTTACCTCCCTCAACGGTCTGTTCTATCTTACTTTCTGAAGTATGTCCATAGCACTTAAGATTTGGGGAACTTCTTAAACTTTAGATTTAATTGTAAAATTCATCATACAATCAATGAAATATTGAAGTTTTGTCTTTAATTATGATTTTGGTTCTATATACATAAGACACTTATGTATTGAAATGCAAAGTACATTTCAACTCTTCAAAAACTGTAGTAGGATTGCTAGTTAGGTTTGTGGCCTCAAAAATCAGTCTCGATATTTATGATGAGTTTGATTGATTTTTAGTTTAAATAAAAGATTCCATTTGAAAATGATCAAAAAAGCCAACCTTCATGGAACTAAATTATTCCTTATGGAGAACTCAAATATAATTATTGAGAATGAATATCTTTTTAAAGTTAGTTTCATAGAGCTTTACAGAGATACACACATGAATAGAGTCACCATCTCTAAATTTTTCAGCTAACTCCTAGTATCTACCATGTCAAAATGTCTCCCCAGAAAAATACTAATTTGTGTAACTCCCACTGATAGCCCAATGATGGTCTGAGGAGACTCCAAATTAATATATAACAAAAGAGTATAAACCTATAGCTCTAACCCCTAATTAAAATATCAGCAAATTTAGTTTATTACAATGTGATTTTATTTTACCATGAAATGACAATGAAATGTATAACAGGTTTATGGAGGAATCTACTCATTGGGATGTAAATATGAAATGGTTTAAATTTTCTCCTATATCTGTCTGCATACTGGACACTTAGAAAAGCTTGGCTGCTCCATTAAAAAAAATTTTTTTTAACGTTTATTTATTTTTGAGACAGAGAGAGACAGAGCATGAACGGGGGAGGGTCAGAGAGAGAGGGAGACACAGAATCTGAAACAGGCTCCAGGCTCTGAGCAGTCAGCACAGAGCCCGACGCGGGGCTCCAACTCACATACCGCGAGATCGTGACCTGAGCCGAAGTCGGACGCTCAACCGACTGAGCCACCCAGGCGCCCCTTGGCTGCTCCATTTAAACTTTTCTCTGTAATTTTGGGTACAAATCAATCTCATACAGTAATACTCAGTTCTCTTTATTTCAAAATATTTCATTAAAACAATGTCAAGCTTAATTTAATTCTTCTCTCCTCCCACAGTGTCCCTACTTGAAGAAAAGGAGGGAACGTGGTCTTATACCTCATCCTTCTTTCTCTTAGAAGAGACTCCTTTAACAAGTATCTTTTCAAGTAGTTCCATAGAAATCAATGTGGTACTTTCTTATTCTCTCTGAGGACCACGAAGTGCTGAAATAGTATGCAATTTGCTCTATTTTTATCTTATGCTACACTATGGTCCTTTCAAACTTAGCTGGAAAGGGCTAGCCAATAAACCTCGGCAGGAAATAGGTAAGAATTTTTACATTCAGTTTATCTCCCAATTACTGGGAATATATGTGGAGTCTCTCCCTATTTTCCATTGTGGGAATGGAAGATCTAAGAACAATGATGTGCTATGCTCCTAATTTCTCAGATTGCTCTTCAAGAACTGCTTCTCTGTGTTCCGCTCTGGGGCTCCATTGAATAAGATCCTCACTGTTCAGCCAGGGAATAACATGCCGGTGCCCTTCCTTGTAGGAGCTTCTATTCTTTATGAGTGACTCTTTCAGAGTCTGGCTCATTTGGCCTTCATACAGCTCACCCCTTTTTCAGTTTTCTCAGTGTTTGCTGGAGTATTGACTTGGACAGGAGCAGAAGAGTATGTCCTCAGAAGCAACAGCCCTCCCTAACTCTCTGACCTTAGTATGTGGGGTACTTAAAGACTTTTTTCTTACCTTTGGTATTTAACTATAATTCCTAGACAATACAGAAAATCCCAGTCAACATTTGATGCTACAAGTTTCTACAAATCAACCATAAAAGAAAAACTGTTTTCGGAGAATAACAGAAACTTAAGTGTATGTAGACATAAATCGAATCCATCAACTGAAAACATGTTATAGCTAATTGTTTTTGTGAAATTCTTGTTGCTTTTTTGTTGTTGTTCTCTGAAAGGAATTTTTGCCTGCCTCTGCTCTTAGAAAGATGTTTTCCTATGTATCTTAGCTTTTATATTTAGCTCTCTCAGTCCTCTCAAATTAGATAGGTGATGTTTTTTCTTTCTTGTGGATCCACAGTTGTTTCAACACCATTTTTTGAAAAATTATTCTTTGTCCATTGAATCACTTTGGTGCCTTTGTCAAATATCAGCTGATCCTATAAGTAAGGACCTATTTCCAAAATTTCCTTTCTATTTTATTAATGATGCATTTGTCTCTCCTTATGTCACTCTCTTGATTAATGTAGTTTTATGGTAACTTAAAATCAGATCATCTGTCTGAGAACTTGTCAAATTTATTATTCTACTGATTCCTTGGGATATTATACATAAACAACCATGTTTTCTACAAATTAAAAAAAAATATCTCTCTCTTTTTAAATTGGATGTCTTCCCCATACCCCACACTTTTTTTCCCCCATTGCACTGACATTGATTATGGCCTACAAATGTTGGCTATAAGTGAAAAGACAACACTGTTCACAGTCTTTGATATTTCATCATTAATATAATGTTAACTCTAGGTTATTTTAAATGCTCTATCAAATTGAGGATGTTCATGTCTATTCTTAATTACAAAGGTTTTTATCATAAAAGCTGGGTGAATTTTGTCCTAAAAATTTCTTGGCTTAATTCCACAAATTTTTGTGTTTTTGTTATTCAGCTAAGGTATTTTTAATTTTTCTTGTGATTTCTTCTTTAAGCTATGGGCCACTTTAGTTGTATATTGCTTATTATAAACACTTGGGGATTTTCTTGATAACATATTGTTATTATTGATTTTTAATTTTATTCTATTTTGGCCAAGGAATCTATTCTATAAGATTCTAATCCTTTAAATTTTAATAAGACATGTTTTATGATCCAGGATGTGTTTTCTGTTGGTGACTAATACATGTATACATGTATGTTCTGCTAGTTATCATCAGGTCAGATTGATTGATAATGTTAAAAACATCTATTTTTTGTTTTTTGTCTACTTTTTAAAAATCATTTACTGAAAAAGCAGTATTAAAGTTTTCTAGTATTGTCATGGATTTGTATAGTTTTCCCTTTTGTTATGTCAGTTTGTGCATCATGTAATTTAATGCCTTCTATCAGATGTATACACATTTAGAATTGTATTATCTTCTTAATAAATTGATTCTTTATTATTATGAGATTACCTTTAGTATCTCTGGTAGTTTTGCTTTGAATAGTTTCTTTTTTGATATTATTATTGCCACATAAGCTTTCATTCTTACTAGTTGCATAGTATACCATTTTCTACCTCTATTTCCAGCCTGTTTGTGTCTATTTAATGTGTACCTCTTATAAACATCATGTAGTTTGTTCTAGTGTTTTTGAGCTGATTTGACAATATTTTCCTTTTCATTGGAATCTTTAGCCCATTTACATTTATTATAGATATTCATATTGCTTTTGTGTATCATTGGAATCTTTTTTGTAACATAAATTATTGTATTTTCTGTTCTTATTTCCTTCTTTTGAGTTAACCAAGGATGTATTTCTATCTTTTTTATTGGATTTTACCTATATGCATTTGTATTGCAGGGGGAAAGAGAGAGGGAGAGGGAAACAGGGAGGGAGATTTTTTTATTTTAACAGATTAAGATATGTTGAAGATATATATTAGAGAAGTCCCAAAAGAGGGGAAATCTTCTCATTTTATAAAATGATAGAACATCCTGGAGGGAGTTTGGAAGATGTGAGAAGGAAAGGAGATACAGGAAGTTGACTGGAGTGGAAAGAGGAAGAAGCTTGGTTAGAAGAGACTGAGAGCAGAAAGGAAAAGAGGAAAGAGAATGAGAGGGACCCATCTTCCCTGGAAAATGGATCAGCTGGCTTTTTTTTCCTCTATTTGTAGCTATTAAAAGACAGTCTTTATTTATAGATTGTTTAGATTGGATATCTGGGTTTTATATAATCTCTTTGAGGCTTAATTTTCACATCAATAAAGTGTTGTTTATTGTACCTAATTCAAATGGTTATTTAGAAAATTAAATGAGTTAATAGATGTAGAGGACTTGAATAATGCCTGGTATATGGAGAACACTGCATAAGCTTTAAGTTTAATTATTTTTACTTCATTATTCTCTTTGCTGGAAGGAGAGAGAGAGAGAGAAAGGGAAGGAGGGAGAGAAAGAGAGAGGGAGAGAAGACGTGAGATTAGGTGCATACATTGTGGAAAAATTCAGTAATCCCCTTGTTTCCTCTATATTTGAAATCTGTTTGTTATTTTCATTCAGTAAGCAACAAGAATAAATCTCTTTGTTGAAGCTCCATATTGTTTTAAGCCAGCAGAACTCTGAGAGCACAGCTTCTCACATTCTACATTGACAAAATATACTCGATCCATTCTGGAAGAGATTAGGAATACACATTAAGGTAATCTCAAGGTTAAGAAGTTATGGAAAACTGGCATGCACTAAATAATTTATGATGGGTTAGGAATTTTGAAAATGAGGTAATTCTGTGGTACTTGATGATAGCTTTTTATGGTTTTTCTCATGGATTAGCTGAGAAACAAGCATAAGCATGGAATATTTTACACAATTTATAACTTGTAGAACTAATCAACATGAAATGAAACTGACAATATTTAAAACTGCTCATTATAAATATGCTATTAACTAAAAATGAAGACATCAACTCTTATTCACAAAATGTAGGTTTGCAAAATTTGGTGTGGAAAATAATTGATTTCATAAAAATAATCACCACAAATCAAATTTCAGATTAGCTAAATTTATGACCATAAAAGTTTGATTTAGACAAAATAAGTTTTTGTTGACCAACTGAAACTTCTTTATAAAAACATAGTGCATTGTATTAATCCCAGTGATATTAATTTATTTAAGTCAATAGTAGACTTATGTGTAATGTATAAAAAATTTATTGAGAAATTAAATTGATTTAATATAATTTGCTGCAGAAAATGTGTTCTTGATTAAAAATTCAACCCTGTTATAATTTTGATTTAAAAGTTTATATTCATAAATGTGGAGTCAAACTATTGTGGTGTTAAAATAATGGGGTCAAAATCTCCTGGACTCTCCTCATCTATAAAAAAGGATAATGTAGTTGTGTTTTCATCACAAAGATTTTATGAAGTGGTTCTCAAACTGTAGTGTATATTAGAGTCACCTGGAGGGGCTTGTAATTTGGGGAATTAAGGAATTTCTATTTCCAACAAATTTCCAGGCAATTCTGATACTTCTAGTCTGGGGACCACACTTTGGGTTTCCCTTCTCTATGCCATTTTTGTGAACATTGGCTTTTGTACTGTCTTCTGACAGCCAGCACCTACTTCTCTTTGTAAAAGACTAGCCTCAAGTATCGGCACCCTGCTTTGGCTCTCTCAGAGCCAGGAATGCCTAGGAATTTATATCTCCCCACCCTACCCTAGATGGTCCTTAACCACTGCTACAGGTGCCAGAGTATTTATACTACAGATCTCTGAGCAAGACTGCACTGAATTGTGCCTGCACTGTCTTTAGGTGTGCCCTGTGGGACAGAGTCAAAGTT
This sequence comes from Panthera pardus, assembly GCF_024362965.1. Classification (NCBI taxonomy): domain Eukaryota; kingdom Metazoa; phylum Chordata; class Mammalia; order Carnivora; family Felidae; genus Panthera; species Panthera pardus. The sequence goes on along the minus strand of NW_026527002.1, from coordinate 59,708,475 downwards.
ATTTTTATTGGACACTTGGCAAGAGAAGTTTGAGTGGAGTGTTGGGGACCAAAGCTTGTCTGGAGTGAGTTCAAGGGAGATTGGGTGGTGACAAAATGAGAAAGTTATGAACAACTCACACAAGACATTTGGCTATAAAAGGGACCAGAGAGAGAAATCAAGCACTGCTCTGGGAAAAAGTGGAGTAGAAAGAGCTTTTTTTTTTTTTTTTTTTTTTTTTTTTTTTAAATTAAAGATAAGAGCTGTTGTTGCATGTTTGCATGTAGATAGGAATGCTTCAGTAAAGGGAGATAAACTGAGGATAGAGAGAGAGGTTTATAGTCAGAGAAGCAAAGTCCTGGAGTACATGAGAGGGAATGAATTTGATACACAGGTGGATGGGTCAATGTATTCTCCATTACTTATGGCAGTGTCTTCTGTCATCTCCCATATTTCATTAGCCCCAAACCTCTGCCAAGTCTCTCCTCCTAACATTGTTCCAAACTGCCTGCCCTTTCTCTGCATTCCAACTATCACAGTCTTAGTTGAGGCACTCCATAATTTGTCACCTTAGCTTCTACATAGGCTCTTGCTTCCAGCCTTGACCCTTTCCAATCAATTCTTCTATGCTACCATCAGCCATTTTTGTAAGATACAAATTTGAGCATCTCCCACTCCAGTTTAAAATCCTTCATCTACTCTCCTACTGGATGAAATTTTGAACTCTATTGGCTCAATGCACAAAGCCTTTGATGGCCTATCCCCTGCCTATGTATCCAGTGTCTTCCTTGGCACTCACCTTACAGCCCTTTGCAATCATGTAATAATGAGCTTCATGTAGTTTCTCTAAATGTGCCACACTCTCCTATATCTCTGTCTTCATACTTTTTGTTCTTTTTTTCTCAAAATGTTCCTCTTCCACTTGCCTGTCTGGCCAATTCCTGTCTACTCTTCATATTTCAGTGTAAACATTACTCTTCCCACTAATTAAATGAATACAATTATGGTTGAATGAATAATCGCTATTAATCATGGCACCTAGACCAAATGCTCAATTTTCTGTGGTGACACCACATGTTCCAATTTTGGACTTGAAAACTTTGCCTCAGAGATTTGTAGGTGACTATGTCATGCCAGGGTGTGCATCTGACTTCATTCAGTTTACCAGCGGTCAATTTACATTGAAAAGTAAACACAAAATTATATTGAGGAAGCACTCCCCTTTGACTTTCTGCCAACAGGTAAAATCCATGGGCTCAGCAATTCTTGGAAAGACATTACCTTTGCAAATGGGCCTGCTTCCCCTGGTGTTCAGGGGAAAAGAGAGTAATCACTAGAGAGGAGGGGGTTAGTGTAATAACCGAACACATTTGAAATTCAGATTATGAGGGAGGGTGGAGATTTTGCTATAATTTCTACTAATGACTTATTTTGGTAAGCACTGAGCAGGGAAAGTTCTACCTGTTCATACTAGCAGTTGTCTTATGTGAGATCTGGAATAGTAATTATCATGGCAAAAACAAAGTGCTGTGTCACTTGAAAGAGCAGAGTCAGAAAAGCTCTTGAGATCCCTTTGGTTCAAATGATGTGCACTTTAAGATTCTGCTAAGGATCTTGGGATGGAGGTTGGGGGCATTCAGGACTATTGCCCTCCAGATGGGACGATAATGGAGCTTTAAAAGCTATAAAAAGCTGGAGCATAGCTCTGGAGGTAACTAGAGAATCAGAAAAGCACGCAAAAAGTTGAGCAAATAAGACCAGAGAAGGGGCCTGTTGGGAAAGCACCCAGACCACTGCAAAACTCGCCAACTGCCACCCGAAGTGACAACTATAATATGTGAACTTGTAAATGTCACAGGGGGAAAACAATTATGATTTATTTGAAAACCTTTGCAGGAGGGCCTTTTGCCAAGTGGTAACATTTTTGTAAAAAGTTTATGAAGCACCCTCTGTCGTGATTGTACTTTCCTGAAGAAAAAAAATTTGTTTTTGTTTTTGTTTTTGTTTGTTTTTTAGAGTTTGTCAGGTTTGGTTTTTCAGCGTCTTTGCCTTAAATGGTTAGCCGTGACTGCCACTTTAAGAAATGTTTTGGCTGTTACTGCTCCATTTTAATCTTTCACTTTGTATTAACAAAATCAAAACCAGCACAATTAGATACCTCCTGATTCTGATTTGTTTTAATACTAAGAGAATGTTCGAAATGGCACAAGCAGTGGGGGAAATACTTCAAGCCGTGGTGGCTGCAACATTGGAGTTCTAGAGGCAAACATCAAAAGATAGCTTGAAAGACAGACCAAAAACATTTAAACCAATAATTCTTTACATTTGTGTTTTTATTTTATTGTAGTCTTCACAATGAAAGCAAGAGGATTGGGAAGAGGAATAAAGATGCTGGTAAGCTCATTTTAGTCATGCAATTTAAAATGAAATCAAAAGGACTTTCTCCTTTACTTTTAAAATCGACAATCAAACCATATATCTGTAACTCACAAACATTAGTGACTAGAATATACGTGCAACAGTCAGTGCCCAACTGTCTCATTTTGTTACAATAAATGAAAAAGAAAATGAGCAAGACTTAAGCAGGATTATAATTAATCTACATTGATCCAAACACCCTCGTCTTCTGTTTATATATTGGACATCCTGGACATGATTGAAACACTAGAAACAAAACCAGGGAGAGAGATCTGCAAGTGATAGTAATTTGGCCACAGAGGGAGATAAATGAGTAAGTGGGTCTTTGAAACATCACAGCGGTCAGAATTAGCAAGAAATGGTTGCAGTCGCACACATGTGGATTGCAGTATCAGAGCTATGGAACATCTAATGACTCGATTACTCATTCCTTTTATTATTACTATTATTTTTAAGTCTCCTAGCAATAACATTTCGTAGCCTAGAAATGTTACCTTTGTTCTTATTTCATTCTGAGTCTGGTACTTAAGCAGGCATTCTACTGTGTTACACAGCCCTGGTGCCTTCGAGGGGGAATTTGTTGACGTGAAATTTGGGTGGCTACGGTGTATTAGCTTTTTCTCTCACTATTCATTTAGGTAGATTTTCAGTTCATTGAAACACAGTAAATGCTGGTTTCCTATAAAAGGCTCTTAGATTCCTTTTATGGAAAAAGAAAAAAAAGAGACAGAATGACCTTTGGGCCTGCTGAGAAATTTTGGATTTCTGTTCTCTGGGTGATAAATATTGAATTGAATTGATGTATCAAACATCAGCCACCCCATCCTCCTTCCCTTCATCACATCTCAGTTTATCAGTTCTACGTCCTCTGCTCCCCATCTTCAGATATATGGGGGCAAGGAGGGGGCAGAAAGAGAAATTAAAAGAACAGAGTCCATTAGGAGACATGTTGCCTTAGTGTCATTGAATTCACAGTGTTCTATACCCAAAGACACTTTCCTTTATACTGTGTATATACTGTGGAGAGAATCAAGAATTGTGCTACCAAAGCTCATATTATTCTGCCAAGGTATCAAAGGAGGCACCTGAATTTTCAGAGATATAAAAGAAATTGTTGTTACACCCTTCTCCTTTACCCCCTGCCCCTACCATCACCCTCACCCCACCCCCTTCTCCCTCACCCCCAGCCCCTACCATTCAATCAATATTTGAACAAGGCAGCTGGAAATTTCTGGGTAAAGGGAATAATTTTTCTGTTTCATATTATTAAATCCAGAATCTTTTCATTTGAATTTTATTAAAAGACTGGAGTGAGCATTTCCTTTAAAAGGTTCCAGAATGGGCCAGTTTGAATGTCAAAACCTTTCTCTGCTTATCAGGCATTTAACCATGATAAAGAAAGGATCCCTTTTAAGTCCCTGGGCCAGCATACCTCAGTGACACACAGTAATTTCAAATAGCAGGAAAGTAATCTTTCAGTTCCACTGAGACAAAGTTTCCACAAGAGAGGATGGGATTATAAACTACTGATAGCAGCTCTGGGCTAGTTGGGAGAGAGAGAATAACTAACAGTAGAAGCATATGACCACAAAGAAGGCTAGCTGTTTCTACAGGAGGAAAGACTAGCTAGAAAGCATTTTGGCTCAAAGTTTTTAAAGGTTAAATTACTGTGGTGCCTTTTCTGTCCTGTAACTTTATGAATTTTGATATATTGCTCAAGAGATTTTCTATCATTAATGCTAGCCTGACCATACAGTTTAGGGTGGGGTGGTGTCTACTTCATAATACAAGGGGGGTTAAATCAATCATGCTTTTAAAAATCATTTCCTGGGAATGCACACGTATCACCTTTTATCCAGTGTGTTTGTGAAAATAATTATTGTCACGAAAGCATTTGATTTCTAACCAAGCAAAGCAAGGTGTATAGAGCTTAGCAGCCACTAAAATTAGACCGTGTGCTGGAATTTCACAGGCTTAGAAATTTAAATACTTTTAAATATCATACAGCTTTTGTTCTAAAATGTCATGTCTCCTCAATGATGCAGTGAAATATAGAGAAAGCCTTAAAACTCAGCCTTAAGTTATCTTCTATATATTTTTATTTAAATGTTGAATACTATCATTTGCAAGGGCTACAATAACAAAAGCTACAATCACAGGGGCTTGCTATGTGCCCAGTCCTGTGCTTTGCACTTTATATACTTTATTAAACAATTGCATTTGGTAGCTATTACTGTACCCATTTTACAAATAAGCAACTGAGAGTTGCAATCTTGGAGCAACTTGCACAACCTAAATGATTCAAACTCTAAGCTCTGATCCATCTTTGCTCTTTTGCCAGAATTGAACTTCTTAAAAGAGTTTCACTCACTTTATAGCTACCAGAGTCACCTTAATCATCCTTGAGAAAACGTCATCTCCCCTAGCACTAACTCCCCCCCCCCCCCCCATTTGTCTTGATTTGCTTAGCCATGAAGAACTCAAACAGAAATGCCAAGAAAACAGTGTCTAGGTCATTTATTGGCAGCTATGGTTTTGGTTTACTGCTTCCTGCTACTCAGCCCTTCCGCTTCTCCAAAGACAGCCAGTGGGTTCTGGCACTTACTCTTCTTTCCTAGTTGCTCTGATGCTCTGTGATTGAAACTAGCAGCTCCATGGTGACCGGGGAAAACAAACGAGCCCCATAGCCCATACCAGCCCTGGGAGCACTTACTGAACAGATTTTGAAAAGGAGTGAACTCCGTTTAGCTCCAGAGTTCCATCTGGAAATTGGCACTGATAGTGATATTAGCAGCATGTCCTGCCTGCCTTCCACCCAAGGATTCTGCAGCACCAGGCAAATGTTCAATCATTCTGGACTTCTCTCAGAAACATGTGAGCATTATGATATTATGATACTTATTTTAATGACGGGGACTCCCAGGCTCACGGGGAGAAGTTATGATGCACCAATTCCCATCTCGGGGTCAGTTAACTACAGAGCAGAATTGGAAGGGCATTCTTGCTTCAAAAATATACCCAGTTAAAGAGAGTTTCAAGAATCTAGGTTTGGTTTAAGAGAATTTTAAAGCCACAGCTAGAAGAACAAGGAAATATGAAAGCTTGTCTAGAATACTATATTAATTTTGATCCTACTCAACCAAGAAAAGTGATGCCTCATAATAGAAATACCAGAGAATCTTATTTTTATTTAACAATATCTTTCCTTGGAAGCACAGGGACACTAAACACAACTGTGCAAAGCCTTCTGAGCCTTCTCAGAGAGGGATTGAATAAATTGCTCTGGAGGTATATTTGCAAGGGAATGAGCTAGGATCCCTCTAGATATAGATTGGTCACTCAGTCCATCAGTCGATTGGTAGAGCTACATTTCTAAGAATAAACAAGAAGTTGTGAGATATTGAAAGACCCATCACTCTATTGTCCTGATACTATTTTATGAAGTTAATCTTTATTTTTCTTTTAGTTTTCTAGAGATAAGTTCAGGCTTTGAGATCAGGGATTTTTCCTAGGCTCTAGAACGCTTCCCCAGTAGCCTGGCTTGAGGTGGGCAGAAAGATTAAATGATCTTGTGACTCTTTTGGGAACTAGCCATAAAAGACTAAGTTCTAGAAGATGGGGAAGAAGTAAATAATAAATATTTTGCTTTTTGAGTATCTAATAACTAATTGAATAAAATCAAATGAAACATTAATGATTTCTTTTACCTTGAAATAAATATTCATATTTAATATCAAAACAGGACCAAAATTTAAGATTTTCCCCAGGTTCAACTGAAATTGTTTTCTTCTTCCTGTCATTAAATTAGAGCTCCCCAAAATGCAAGAAACTCATGCACTTAGTGAAATGGTTTCAAAACATTTTTCATTAAAGTGCTGCATCCTAAAAAATTTTTCAAGACCACACCCCTAACGTTTGAATAAAGTACATTCAGAATAATAGAAAAATTGAAGAGATGACAAACATTTTAAGATAAATTTTATTTTACTTAATAGTGGTACATTGTTAATGATAATAGATGTCAATTTCCAAAAGACCATTTCTTTTGCTGATGCCTTCTTATCAGCCATTACTGTTTTAATGACTTAGTATGGCACACAAGGAGTTCATCTAAAGAATAGAGAACATGCCAGTGCTGGCATTTTCTTATTTTCTTAAACTTCTGTGTTTTTGAAGCCATATTCAATTCATGGTTTCTTTGTAGGAATTCTTTCAAGGCACTTGTTTATTTTATGAGTTCTTTTTGAAAATGACATTCCATAATTCATAAATAATCATAGTACACAGAGGGCAAACAAGGCAGATACCACATCAATCCCTCCACACTGTGGGCACCCCATTTTGTCCCAGGAGACACAGGGTGATTTTTTTTTTGTTTCTATGAAGTAAATGAACAGCAATAGAGAGATCAATTAAAAACATGAGTGTCCATCTGTACTTTGAATGTGGGTAAGGCTTAATTTCTTTTCGTAAAATTAGGTTTTATGTATACACACACACACACACACACACACACACACACACACACACACACTGATGTAACTACATATGTTTTCATCCCACATCTCAACAGTTAGTAACATTCACATGCGTTCTGAGTTGCAGACATTCCGCTTTGGGGACCACTCCCCAAGTTTAAGGACAGTAATGGCATCAGCAGTAACATATATAAAACAAAAAGTACTGTTTAACAGGCACTTGCTACGTGCCAAGAACTGAGCTAGGCAATTATATGCATTCACTTCTTACAATTTCCCCAGGCATTGGTTTTATTGCTTAGACTTAAAAAGAGAATAATTAGGCCCAGAATGGTTGAGTGATTTACCCAAGGTCACATAGTACTTAGTGTCTGAGCAGGACCAAAATATCTTGTAATCCATGAGACTATATTTGTTCTGAGAAACAGTACTTAGCTGAGAATAGGCCTCTTCCCTACACAGAATTCTCTTCAATGGAGGGCCATCTTTTGTGATTTCTGAGTGAGGAATCCTGACCCTTCTGAATCTGCCCAACTACCTGTTGCAGTTGAAATTCCCTTAATGCAGGTTAAACTTTTACTTTCACAATTAAAAAATGGTAACATCCAGACTGACTCATGTATACTACCATGTGAATGAGAGATACCTGATCCCATCTTCCACTAAGAACAGAGGAAATGCAGGACCAGAGGCTTTTGGGTACTAACAGCTGGAGGAAGTGCTCGAGAGCCTAAAAGAACACAAAATGGAAGATTTGGATGCTTGAATACAATCTGTGCCTGTTTCCCACTTTTGCCTCAAGCCAGATCTGCAAAGCAAATATGTTGCAAATTCTGTGTCCTTTTATATCCGTTTTCTTGTCCTATGTTATTTGTCTTTCTGTGTAAACCTCTGGTCACCTTGGACCCTTGACTCTTATTTCTTTTATCAAAAGGGCATCAGCCTGCTAGCTTCTGTGGTTCTGTGGTTTCTCCACTGTGTTTTCATCAAATTCCTCTTGCCCTTTTTGTCCCCTTGTCATCTGGGTGCATGGGAAGGTTTCTTCTAATTTTAGATCCAAATTAATTTGCATTTCCCACAAATCTGATATTTGTCTCACTTCTCTTATAAATTATTTACACTGGGAAGGCTGAATCATGAAACTGAAACTAAAAATAATGTTACTTTCATGTGTTGATTTTTAAATGGAGGCATAGATGATATTTTACTCCCCACATATTTTTTTTTCCCACCATTTGCTTTTGCCGATATGACTGCCTATTATGATAAGAGAGGGTACAGCATTTTTCACATTCATCTCCCAGTCAGACTTTTTTCATTCAACAAATAGTTTTCAAAGGATCTACTGTGGGCCATTACCTGGTAGACTCAGCAGGGGTTGTATAAGAGAAAAGCAAAACGTGCTGCAGTCTAGAACTTCTCTAGAGGCCATAGGAAAGCCTATTACAAAAGCAAAGTTCACTGAGTGCCCTAGGTGGGGACAAAGTGCTTGGTTTCTGGGGAGGGAACAGTCACATTTGATTGGGACAGTCGGGTGATATACTAGAGACACTTCCTGTCATGACTGCTTAGCTCTGGCAAACCCCCCAGAACACAAAGGACCACCATTTTCCACATGCTAACCCTTGACCCTTTGTCTTAGAAAGTTGGTTGAAACAAAGGTGGGTACTTGATCCACGGCAGAGCCATGAACATCGTTTTTTTCCCCAAATTCTGTTATTTCAAACTGAGCAGCAAAAGATAGGAGTTGTTTGAAGGGGAGCCATACTGTCAATCCTGGAGTTAAGTACCCAGGCTCTCATACCAGGTTGAGTTCAGTGCCTTGCTCTGCCGCTGACCAGCAGTGGAATCTTGGGAATTTATTTAACCTCTCATCTTTAGTTTTTTTAATTTGGAAAACAGGAAAAATTATGTGAACTTTCTCAAATAGCTGGTATAAAATGTAGATAAGGGAATTCATTTAAAGTGTGATATATATTCAATAGATTTTAGATTTTAAGGTTATTATGGCTGTCATTGTTATCATTAAGGAACTATCTTCTGAACATCATGGACAGGGCAGATAGGTCCCTGAACCTCTCCCCCTTCATCAAGGATTGGTTAATCATCAACTCCTTTCAAGGTCTCTCAATAGTTTTCTCCATGAAAAAAAAAAAAAAAAAGAAAGAAAAAAAAAAGACTAACTTATTTTGCTGAAGTTATTCTGGATTGATTTTTGTTGTTGTTGCTACTTGAAATTAAAAACAAAAATTCTAGATCTTCTAAGGTAGTGGAATATATCTTGAATTTTCCTTTAAAATTTTTTTTTGGTCATTGCTATTGTTTATTCCTTGTGGCCATTTTCAGGGTATTAAAATTTTTTAAAATTCAATTTTATCCACATTTTGGGTGTATATCCACATCCATTAGCAAAATGTGTTAACTTTATAAACTTTGTGACACAGATGGCAAAATAAAATAAAAAACAAAAACAGACAGATGGCTATAGATGACCTAAATTTGTAACAGAAACTTATGCATGTGTGTGTGATTATACATATATGTGTGTGTATGTGTATAAATATATATATATATTTATACTATATATATAGTGACCACATTCTATAAATCATTCAAAATTCTATAAATCATTCAAATGCTTGCAGTACAAGCATTCCTTGTGCTGTACTTCCATGGAAGCCTTTTGTTATTCAGAAAGGAAAATGCCTATGATGTTCAGAGTGATCCACATATGACTGCCTTTGAAAAGTGGTCAGGTGATATGGCTATGGGAGGAAAAATAGCAGATAAAAAATAGTTGATTTACATACACACACCTGACACGTGCACAAATCGTCAAATGAAATAAACCTCATAGTTATTCTATGGAATTGTATTGAAATCAGTGATTATTATGCTCAGGATTTTTGTTCTAGAAAAGACACCTTCAGCAGTTACATTAGTTACACAGAATGCTACAGATAGAAGCAGTACTCTGGTTGAATGTACATGAAATGACTGAGCCAACCACTTGTTATTTTAATTAGGTATTACTATATCCTTCATAAAAGGATCATTACTTCATAATTATGAAATTCCTTTATGAAGTAGTCCAGGACTGTCTTTATCACATGCTAGCCCACAGTTTTATTTTTTTCTTGTTCATTTATTTGTCTAGATCTGGCTTCAGGTTTTATCAAAAACAATGATAACCAAAACACAATAAGAAATTAAAAGCATGAAGTTTACATTTATCATGAGATAATTCTTATTGGACAAATACTCCTGAGGAGAGATTGCATTTTAAGACTCCTGGTTGTTTAAAAAACAAACAGGAGTGCCTGGGTGGCTCAGTCGGTTAAATGTCCGACTTCGGCTCAGGTCATGATCTCATGATTTGTGAGTTCAAGCCCCACTTGGGCTCTGTGCTGACAGCTCAGAATCTGGAATCTGCTTCAGATTCTGTGTCTCCCCCTCTCTCTGTCCCTCTCATGCTCATGCTCTGTCTCTCAATGATAAATAAATGTTAAAACAAAAAACAGCAACAACAAAAACAAAACCAAGGTCAACCATTATAGTTGTGGTTGTACTCTTTTTGTGGCAATGGAAAAAAAACCCAACTTAAGAGTAGTTAGGGGTGCCTGGGTGGCTCAATCGGTTAAGTGTCTGACTCAATTTCAGCTCAGGTCATGATCTCACATTTGTGAGTTCAAGTCCTGCATCACACTCTGTACTGGTGGCGCAGAGCCTGCTTGGGATTCTGTCTTCTTCTCTCTCTGCCCCTCCCCTGCTTGCTATTTCCCTCAAAATAAATAAAAATAAATTTAAAAAAAAGAGTAGTTAAAATGAGATTTATTGGTATTAATGATTTTAAAGCCCATATGGCTGCCAATTGGATTGAGCTCCAATTAGATTGAGGTGGTGAACACAGTAACCAAGGTCACCTCCTACCTCTGCTCTGCTGTCTCACCTGCCAGAGTTACCCTGACTCCATGCAGTTATTCTGGCCCCCTGGGGTTCTTGATGCATGGACCACAGTGAGATGTCTGAAAAAGGGTTGGGCAGAGGCAAAGGCTAAGGACTGAAATACTGTGACAGAGATCAATGACTTAAACCTTAAGTTTCCTTTTTCCATTCCTTTTTTTTTTTTTTTTTTTGCTTCAGTATACACGTGGAGATTATGCAATAAAAATAGCCGCCATTTGTCAAATGCTTATTCAGTCCCCAGCATGATGCTAGATCTGTGGGGCACATGTGGGAGTTAATGAAGATGAATAGGTGATGTGTGGTATTAAAGGAATTCAAGTGGAGAAGCCAGAAGGTCAATGTTTCCTCTGGATCTGGAGCATTCACCCTAGGAAGGCCAGTGAAGATTATTCAGAACTCTGAGTTGTTGGATGTGTCCCTATCACTCTGTGTCTACAACTCACCCTCTCTTCTCCAGCCTTTTCCCAGGAAACTCAAGCCACATCCTTTTTTTTTTTTTTTTAATTTTTTTTAATGTTTATTTATTTTTGACAGAGAGAGAGAGACAGGGCATGAGTGGGGGAGGGGCAGAGAGAGAGGAAGACACAGAATCTGAAACAGGCTCCGGGCTCTGAGCTGTCAGCTCAGAGCCCGACGCGGGGCTCGAACTCACAGACTGCGAGATCATGACCTGAGCCGAAGTCGGACGCTCAACCGACTGAGCCACCCAGGTGCCCCAAGCCACATCCTTCTTAAGGTAGCCACAGTTTCCATAGAAATTCCAGATGGAGAAACCGTTAAGTATAAATTGAGCAAAATAATAATTAACATTTTAAATTCCCATCTGAAAAAGAAAAGTTTATTGATGGTAATCTCTCTATATAATGTCAGAGTTCATCAGATCACACAGCTTTTAATTAGTCTACAATTTTCAACACTTCATGTTTTGTTATTAAGCCAGTGAGGTATATTATTAAACACAGAAATTTATTTCCTACTGGCCAAATACTCAACTTGTTGCTTTCAAAGTTCTACAAGTTAATGTGTAACTAAAAGAAAATAAATTCTTCCATAATGCATTTTAAATGGAATGTTAGAACAATGTCAACAAAGATGAAGTAGCATGTTGCTGCTAAAAAATAAAAATATTTTCACTCTGTAAGGATGTGGTTACCCTGGAATACACAAAATCCCATCCTAGACAATAAACTTACTCATAAAGAAAATTTAGAGAGAGATCTTTTACTCCATGGGATAAAAAAATTCAGATTTAAATGACTGCAACCAAAGGAAGTTTCTTCAAGTTAGCCAAACTCAAAGCATTTGGCTCACAAGATGGATTAGTTTTCTAAAGGAAACCACTTTTCTTTATATGGGATTCCTTTTGCATACACATTCAGAGCTTAAAAGGAACAATTTTGACTATATGAACCCATCAGTAGCATTTTCTCTGAATATGTCTTTTTTTAAAATTTTAGTTTTTTTAATGTTTATTTATTTCTGAGACAGAGAGACAGAGCATGAGTGGGGGAGGGGCAGAGAGAGGGAGACACAGAATCCGAAGCAGGCTCCAGACTCTGAGCTGTCAGCCCAGAGCCGCCGAGGGGCTCGAACTCAGGAACCATGAGATCATGACCTGAGCCGAAGTCAGCTGCTCAACGGATTGAGCCACCCAGGCGCCCCTCTGAATATATCTTTATGCTGGAAAAAACCTTAACGCCTCCCCCCACCTAAGGAATGTAGAACTACATTAAAATAAAAAAATTTTGATTTAGGACCGTCAGCCTTTTTTGATAAAACTGTCAAATATTTCTTACCTAAAAACAACAATGTGATATATGAGGAAGATGAAAGCCAGACCAAGTGCAACCTTGGCTATGCAGAAATTTAAATATTTAGCACCATTACACGGTTATAATCTGTCTAGCTGGTATACTGTCCTATACATTAGGGCCTCTTGGGTTGGACTGCATGGTTACAAAGCATGAAACTGGAAGACTGGCTTTCCTGTGAGGAAGTGTTGACTCACTGAGGTATAGATGTACTATATGGTCAGAGAGACTGAGGGAACCTAAGCCATATTTTAACCTCATAGGATAAAAAAAATGTATTAGAAGATTCAAATATTCATGAATTTCCTAAATTTATTTCCTGGTCATAAGTTTCAAGTGTTAGAGTATCTGAATAATTCCATTTATAACCTAATCTGGAGTAATTCTGTATTCTTCCCCCATCACTCCCCGAACCCCCCACCTCCCACCCCCAACAGACCAACCGCAGGAGAGGGTCCGATTTGCTATAAGTACAATACTGATCATAATGAAACACATGAAGGGCTTGTTGACTATCCTTTATTTTTATGCTGTGTAATACTGAGGGTGCACTAACCATGTGTCAGATGAACTTTGTTGTAGTTTCTATTTGGATATAAAATAAAAATTGTTCATGCATGCTCTGACTTTCTGGTTCCTCACTTGAGTAGCTCTGTTAATGGGTGGCCACTTTAATAAATTAGAAGAACTAATGTAACTTAAATATTAGTTGGCCTGATGTTCTGAACTTCATAGCATTAGAATGCAAGCTTTCACAGGGTAGACATTTTTGCCTGCTTTGTTTCTTCCATGTCCTCAAAAGTGTACAGTGCCTAGCGCATAGTAGGTGCTCAATAAATACAGGTTGAATGAATGAGTAAATTTGTTTTTGCAAGATCCACATGGAGAAGAATTATGAGGTGGTGCTAGGAAAGTGTATTCCCTAAAGGTCATTTATAAAATATACCAAATTGAAGATAAAACAAGGGTTTCATTTCATTTACCAAACCTGGCTGATTAATAGTGACTTTCTTGGACCCTATGTTGAGAAGAATTCCGTGGCTCATTCAAGCTCAGTGGGAAAGAGTGCCGTAATTAGTTGATGGTGTCTGCTGTCTGGGAAGGGTGGTTCACATGACAAGTATTTGCTGCTCCTGCAATACTTTCCCACCTTGCCGGGTGTATGCTATTCAGACTTTGCCATTTTTAGGATGGCCTCTCATCTCACTGAATGAATACCATTTATTATAGATATGTGTTGATCCTAAAGGTTTATACAGGTGTTAATTCAATTCCCTTCTCTCTATAAGATTCTATCATGTTTACATACTGCCAGAACAAAAATCTCTTTCTAAGAAATCCTATCTGCTGTAGAAACCTACTTTCTACTGAGTGTGCAAAGGAGCCTAAGATTATGTTCTATTCTCTCAGTTCCAGGAGAATATTAATGTCACACTCTCTCACCTGTAACAGAGTTCTAGGGCTCCCACCTCATGTTAGCATAATTTCAAGGTTCGAGAGTAGTTGTCCAAGTCTGTTGAAACCCACTTTCTTACAATGCATTTTCTCTATTTTTGTTTTCGCCAGAAGGAACAAAATTTGATTTTTGTCAGCTGTCAGATAGACCAAGATGTTAGGGGGGGAAAGAAGGTCTTCATACTTTCAATTCTTGTAACAAAAACAAGTGATTAGGCCATTGGTTGTCTGCCTGGGGAGAGGTTTATGTTTCTAATATTGCATAGCACACTTCTCTGTAAGCAGGAAGGTTGGCAATTATACTTAATTCAGATGGAGCCAATAAGCTATTGGCACCTTGGGAACAGCCGGCTGAAAATCCTAACTCCTTTATAAGCGTGCTATCAAGTGATTCTAACAGGCTTTATTGGCATTTCTAGACATATTGTGGGATGTGCTGCTGTTAAATTCTCAGGTCATGTTTGTGAGTGTGCAACACTGATGCGACCCATGGATTCCACTGCACAACTGGTTCTGCCAACACAGCTTTGACCTGCGAAGTGATTCAGACTATTTATTCAGTCACAGGGTTGAGTCTCCTCTAAGTTAGAAAACTACCACTTAGGCAAAATATGGCAGATCGCAGAGAGGTTTATAGCCATCTTAGCCTGTAAATTCAAACCAATATATATGTATTTTTTATCAGAATTAGATCAGTCCTGCCAGCTCAATTTTCCTTTAGCAAATGTTATTTCTGTGACAACCTAGTGTTTTTATTTCCACTGACATTGACTCAGACTATATAAAGCTATAGTACATCTGCACACTTCTGATATGAAGAATATTTTTCCTTTTTTAGGACCTAAATTTAATTTGTGTTTTAATTATACCACGCATAAGTATGGTTTCAGTCTCCAGAATGGCTTCTCTCCCTTTACCACCCACAAGAGCAAAACTGGCCTGTGGGAAATTTAATGGATCCAACTGGTGAAAAGATTAACATGGGAAAAAAGGCAGCTTGATCTACTCCCTGGTTTGTATTTGCAACAGCTCATAATGTTTATCTCACAAAAATGGGCTCCCCAGATCCCACCAATCCGATATATTGACTGCGAAACTCATGCCTTTTACGGTCCTAGTAAGGTAGCCCCAGACACTGGGGCTTGTGTTGTATAAGTAGACTCCTTATGGGTCTACCTGAGTTCAGATGTTGTTTTATTGGCATCAGAAGCGTGATCCTCATTCTGCTCTGCTCTTACAAGTAAAAGCAGCACCCAACTAACTTTCCCAGTTGTTACTGATATGCTGCTATATGTTTCAGAATCATCTGGGGTGCTTGTTGGAAACACAAATTCTTTTTTTTTTAATTTTTTTTTTTTCAACGTTTTTTATTTATTTTTGCGACAGAGAGAGACAGAGCATGAACGGGGGAGGGGCAGAGAGAGAGGGAGACACAGAATCTGAAACAGGCTCCAGGCTCCGAGCCATCAGCCCAGAGCCCGACGCGGGGCTCGAACTCACGGACCGCGAGATCGTGACCTGGCTGAAGTCGGACGCTTAACCGACTGCGCCACCCAGGCGCCCCGGAAACACAAATTCTTGATCCTTACTATACCCCAGTACTGAATTACAGGTCCATGACTGCTATCTTTAGTCCAGCTGCCTTGGCCCATAACTGTAGAAAGCCCTAAGAGAAAGATGAAGCTTCTCCTTTACCTGATATAAACCACCACTGGATCTTGTTTTTGACTTGAGATTGACATTCGGCCTTCATGCACAGATATAGCTAAATAACCTATTAAAAGTTATTTCCTTTTTTTTTTTTTTTTTAAAGAAAAGCAGACTTCCACACTCAGTGCCCCATTTGGATGTGTCTGGAGTCTTGGAAGTTTGACTACCCTATGTTGTCCTACAGATGGACCTTGAGAGCTTCTTAGGAGGTTCTAGCATGGGAGCTCAGCTACTAGTATGTCCTTGACTGAAGAACAGTCCTCCTCCATCAGGGAAGGTCGTCCTCTTTGACGTAGTGCACAGCTTTGGGAGGGACACATGTGGAGTGGTGAGGGAGGAAGGAGACACCTGCCTAGCCAGTCAGATTAGCTGAATCGACCCTGGCCATCAATGGGGTGACAAATGCTGCAGCCAGATCGCCCTCACATCCTTAAAAAATATTTACAATCAAGTTGCTACATAGCCGCTTCCTGGAGTTCATTGAGTCCCCTATTTCCACACCAGCTTCTCCCCTGGAATCCCTCTGGCCAGTCTTCAACCCACACTCCAGCAACCAAAGGGTTAACGCCAGGCACAACAGCTTTCTCCTCACTCAGCTTTTCTGTCTGTGTGCCCCTGTGGCAGACTATTCCCATGGCTATAACAATTACATCTTTGGTGTCTAATCATCAATTCTCATCTTCTGGTCGTGCCTTCTTCTGGGCTTAGCCATCAGCTCCAAATATCTAACTGTCTGCCTGGTGGGCATTTCAGTGGCATGTCCATAGTTAACAAAACCACATCTGTGTCAAAAAACAAATTCATCATCTTTCTGTCTAAATTCAGCTCCTCCTCCCAGCTTCCATCCTGATCGCTGATTCTTATTCATTCTGCCACGATTTGCCCAGTCAACTAAGCGTGAAACTGAGTCATCCCTGACTTTTTGCTCTCTCCATTCAATTAGTCATCCAATTGGTTGAATTTTACTCTAAAATTTATCTTGCAGACATCATTTCCTTTCCATTCCCACTGCCACCACTTTACTGCAAACTCATTGCCTCACTTTTAGATAAACAGTAATTTCCTTATCCCAGTCTTTTGCTTTATGCCACCCCCAGATGAATCCTCTTAAAACATCATTTTGATCATGGCAAGTCTCTCTTCAAATGCCCTCAACTGGTCACTTCCCTTGAAGAAAAAGTCACTGGTCTTAGACTGGCACATAAAACTTGTATAACTCCCAAAAAACTGTTTTAGCCCTCTCCAGCCTAGCTTTCTGTGGCAGATCTTTTATTAGATATTGTATAATTTAACTATAATCCTTACTGTTCATATAATAAATTAAACTCTAGCAGGGAAGTACTCAAGTGATAAAGCCAGGGTAACAACCCAGTTTCCCTGACTCCTTCCACTACCTCACATTCTTGCCAAGCCTTCCGTAGAAACTCCAGACCTAGCTTTGTCAAATATCCACTTTGGTTTTTACCCTTACTGTGTTTGTCTTACTGATACTGCATTGACCTTTTGCTTCCCTTCCCCTCATTGTTTTTCTCAAGACTTGTTCTGATTCAATTCTGCCTTGCTCCTTCTTTCTCTCATTATACCAGGGGCCTCATCACTTAGTTGCCCAGGTGAAATTATATTTGTGTGTTTTGTATATCACCTGTAGCCGCAATACTTCCTCATAGCTGAAGACTTTACTCCCTATTTTTTTGAAATGCATAGGAACAGTCATGAAAGGACTTCTATATTAGAGTGGTTCTCAATCTGGGATGCACCTAGAATCTGCTGCATACCAAAAGAACAAAAACAAAAGGGAGCAATAGTTAGTCTGGAACCCAAACCAATTAAATAATAAGCTCAGGGTGTTGAGTAGAGGAGAAACTAGATATAAATATTGTAAAATATTAATGAGAACCACTGTTCCACAAATACCTATCACCACATTTATCTACTTGTCTGTATCTATTCTAATATGCTCTGCTTCTCTTTGGATGAATGCTGTGCTTATAGTTGAGGTCATCCCTTCCACTTATACAGAAGATTCATCCTCTCTCATCTACTCGTGGATATCACTTCAATATCTATCCATACTCCCACATTTTTATTAACATGCAAATATGCCATGTTTTCTCCTATTTGGAAAAATAGTAAGTTAACTAACTAAAACTCTCTTGACACTCACATTCTCCCACCTATCACCCTATTTTTCTGCTCTCCTTTACCATAGAACTCCTCCACACCCCTATTTGAGAATTATTCTTTTCATTGTCTGCAGTGATTTTCTGTTAATTCATATGATAATTTTCAGTCCTTACCTGAATTAACAGCAGTATTTAATTCAGTTGATCCGAGTTGATTGGCAAGTATCAGCTGATTGCTGATACTCTTGCTATCCTTGGATTACAAACCCCTCATTCGTTGCTAGGCTTCTTCTTACCTTATTGGTTGTTCCTTTTCAGTCCCCATTGGCCCTTGCTCCTCATCTCCCCGTGTCTAAATATTGGAGTACACTGGAGACCAGTCTTGGATTTTTGCGCTTCTTTATTCCTTTGGTGACCTCATCCATTTCTATTTTAAACTTTTCTGTAATTCAACTGAAATAAAATAAACTGCATATGTTTAAAGTGTACAATTTTGATCAGTTTTGACATATGTATACACTTTGAAATGAGCACCATTATAATCCAGATTACAAACATTTCCATACCCCCTCATGAATGTCTTTATTTCCCTTTGTAAACTTTGCTTTCTTTCACTCCAATCCACAGGTAACCATTGATTTGATTTCTGTCACTGGAGATTAGTCTGTATTTTCTAGAATTTTATATAAATGGAATCATATGATATATACTTTTTTTTTTAAGCTGGCTTCTTTTATTCAATATAATGATTTGGGGTTTCATCAGTATTGTTGGGTATACCAATAGTTTGTTGCCATTTTCCTGCCATGTGATATTCCATTGTATGGATATGCCACAATTTAACTGATACCCATTTAACTGTTGTTAGACCTTTGGGTTGTTTCTGGTTTGAGGCTATTACAAATAAGGCTGCTGTGAACATTTGTTTACAAGTCTTTGTCTGCACCTATGTTTTCATTTCTTTCAAGTAAATTCTTAGAAGTGGAATGATTGGGTATACTTAATTTTTGAAGAAACTGCCCAACTGATTTCAAAATGTTAGTACCATTTTATATTCCCATTAGAATGTATAAGAGTTCCAGTTACTTACATCTATGTGAAGAAATTATATTAAGGCAGCCTATGCCCTGAGATCTAAATCTGGTTTGCCACTTGTGTTTTTTTAAAAAAAAAATTTAATGTTTATTTATTTTTGAGAGAGACAGAGCATGAGCAGGGGAGGGGCAAAGAGAGAAGGAAAACCAGAATCCAAAGCAGGCTCCAGGCTCTGAGCTGTCAGCACAGAGCCCGACGCAGGGCTTGAACCCACAAACGGTGAAATCATGACCTGAGCTAAAGTGGGACGTTTAACTGACTTAGCCACCCAGGGGCCCTGCCACTTGTTTTTTTAAGTAATAAAGCTATGCACATTTGTTTAGTTATCATCTATGGTTGCTTTCATACTATGACTGCTGAGTTGAACAGTTTTGGCAAAGACCATACGGCCAGTTAAGCCTAAAATATCTGGGATCTTTATACAAAAATGTTTGCTGACCCCTGCTTTATATCGTCTTTTTTTTTCTTTTAACTATTCTAATGGGTTATAGTGGTTTCTAATTGTGGTTTTAATTTGTATTTCTCTGGTGACGGAGATTGAACATCTTTCATGTGCTTATTTGCCATTCACTTAGTTTCTTTTGTGACTCTCTTTAAAAAATATTTTTCCCATTTGCGTTTTTTGTCACTTGGTTTTGTTGATTTCTTATTGAAGTATTAGAGTTTCCTGTGTACTCATGAAATAAGCCCTTTGTCTGATATATATGATGTGAAATTTTTTTGCCATTTGGTGGCTGGCATTTTAATTTCTTACTGACGTTTTTCATAGGATAAAGCTTTTAATTTTAAGGAAGTCCAATTTATTAATTTTCTTCTTTATGGTTAATGTTTTTTTTTTTATTTCTGTCTAAAAAATCTTTAACTGTGCTAAGTTTACAAAGATTATATCCTATGTTTTTGTCTTTGTTTTATCTGTTTAGGCATTATTTTAGGCCTGATGTCCATTCACAGTACATTTTTGCCTATGATGTGAGGTAAGGGTCAATTTTTACTTTTTTCCATATGGATATCCAGTTGATCCAGCAAGATTTGTTGAAAAGTCTTTCCTTTACAATACAATTGTATTGTACAATTGTATTGTACAATTGTATTGACTTAGCAACTGTGTCAAAATGTAATAGACATATGTGTTTTTCTCAACTCTCTTCCATTCAATTGATGTATATATCTGTCTCTTGGTCATTACCAAACTGCCCTGATTATGGTAGGTTTGTAATAAGCCTTGAAATCAAGTGGCTTTTTTCCCCCCTCAAATGGCTTTACTATCCTCTGTCCTTTGGATTTCCATATATATCTTGGAATATTTTGTAATTTCTTTTTTTAGAAAAAAAATCATGCTGGGGTTCTGACTGGTATTGTATTGACTCCACATGCCAGTTTTGGAAGCATAGCCATCCTAATTTTGAATCTTCTAATTCATAAGCACAGTATGTATTTCCATTTATTTAGGCCATCTTTAATTTCTCCCGGCAATATTTTTTGCTTGTTTGTTTAATGTAAAGATCATGGGATTTTTTATTAGCCTTATTGCTAAGTAAACAGCATAACAGTATTTTTTGACATTGCTATAAATTGTATTAGTTTTGAAATTTCATTTTTCAGTTGTTTATTGCCAATATGTAAGAATGGAATTTATTTTTGCATATTGTGTCTTATGAACTTCATGGTCATGTACAAGTTCTAGTTTTGGTTTTAAAGATTCCTTGGGATTTTCTCTTTAAAAAAGTCATATCATCTACAGACAAAGTTTTACTTCTTAATTTCTGATCTTTATTATTTGAATTTCCTTTTCTTGTTTTCTTGTACTGGCTAGGACTGCTAGTACAGTGTTGGTTAGAAGTGATAAAGTGAGCATCTATGCTTTGTTCTTGATATGAGGGAGGAAAATATTTAATTTTTTTACCATTAGCTATGACATTAGCTGTATGTTTTTTGTAGCTTCTCTTTAATAAGAGAATTTTCCCTGGTATTCCTGGTTTGCTTAGAGTTTATTCATGAATAAATGTTAAATTTTGTCAACTACTTTTTCTACATCTATTGAAAATATTTTATTTGCCCTTTATTTC
The DNA here is from genome assembly GCF_024362965.1 of Panthera pardus. Lineage (NCBI taxonomy): Eukaryota > Metazoa > Chordata > Mammalia > Carnivora > Felidae > Panthera > Panthera pardus. Next base: position 59,687,374 of record NW_026527002.1, on the reverse strand, counting down.
CTTGATATGGTGAATTACACCAATTGATTCTCAAATATGAAATAATCTTGCATTCCTGAAATAGATTCTGCTTGATTACAGTCATTTTAGTTTTTGCACTTGTATGTAATGTGGCATTTTTCCTTAGCTGCTTTCAACATTTATTTCTTTATCTTTGATTTTCAACAGTTCAATTATGATGTATCCAGGCATAGCTTTCTTTGAGTTGATACTGTTTGAGATTTGGTAAAGTTTTTGAATCTGTAAATTTATGTATTTTACTGAATTGGGGAGCTTTCAGCCATTATTTCTTCAAATACTTATTTTTCTGCCATCTTTTTGTCCTTTCTTTATGGGACTACATCACTCATGTTAGATCAGTAAATATTGTTACACAGATCCCTTTGGCTCTGTTTATTTTTGTTTACCTCTGTACATTTTGCTTCTCCAACTTTGAGTCCTTTCCATATGCCGCCTGCTTTTGTGTACATTTTATTGTCCTCAGGTGGCTATTTGTACCATTTTTTTCCAAAATTTTTTATTTGTAATTGGAGGAAAGGTTGAGTTCTAGTATATTTTTGTTGCCATAGCAGAATCAGACCTCCATTATCCGGTTTTATGGCTTTAAACACCATCCTGTATCTGATGACTTCCAAATGAATTGGATAGATCCAATCAGACCTCTTCCCTTCATGCCAGGTATTGTATCCAACCATCTGTCTGACATCTCTAACTTTAATGTCTAATAAGCATTTTAAATAAATTTGCCTAAAGTGGGGGCGCCCGAGTGGCTCAGTTGGTTAAGCAACCACCTCTTGATTTCGGCTCAGGTCATATTTCTAGGGTTGTGAGATACTGCCCTAGGCCCACACTCAGTGTGGAGCCTGCTTGAGATGCTCTCTTTCCCTCTCTTTCTCTGCCCCTTCCCTGCTTGTCTGCTCACATGTGCTATCTCTCTCTCTCTGTCTCAAAAAAAAATTTTTTTTCAATAAATTTGTCTAAGAGTGAGGCCCTGATCCACCTGAATTCCTAAAACTTGCTCCTTCTTCTTTTCAATTTCTTTGGATTCGTCCTTAACATTTTCTTCTCGTGCCACATCTGAACCATTGGCAAATCCTGTTGTCTGTATTTTCAAAATATTTAAGTATTTCCATCACTCTCCCCTTACTAACCAGCTTTACTCTTGCCATTACCATATCTCACCTGCATTATTACAATTGTAGTCAGACTGATTTCTTGCTCATAAATGTTGAATTAATGGTCCACCAGCCCTAGATGCCTGATACATTTGCACAATATTTAATTGTTAGGACTTGCCTTACAATGTTGACAAGTAAATGATTGAAAAGGTGAACATCATTTTCAGCTAATTGGATCTGTGGTTATAAATCAGGAAGGTAAAAATCCACGAACCTTACTAAAATGGGTGGGACTCTCTCCTAGGGCTCAGCGTAAGTAATTGCTGAATTAAAAAATTCTTTAGCAAAGATGTATTCATATAAATCACACATTGTATTAGCTTTACTTACAACTGGGCCACACCCAAACACTGGGAGTGTGTGTATCCCTAAGCGGTAAAATCATATCATCAGAGTCTCGTTATCAAGTTTCCTTCAACTTTGTATGGTGTTTGAGAGGCCTTGAACTGTCTGATTGATTAGTGGATTTATTAGAGACACTTCAGAAAAATATTTACCAAAATTAGCAATCAGAAGTTATAAGAATCATTTACGGAATTTTCTGAGCTTGGATATGTCCATTTTCCTACTTTATCCCTCTTCACCCTCACCAGCATTCTGGCATGTTCCCCAGAGGGTATGTATCAATCTCTGAGAGATAGAAACATTTGGAAAACTTACCCAAATAATTTTTGTAACTGCAGAACCCTTTTTCCTCTACCCTGACCAAATTGAGTCCTATTGGTGATAATGCTGATTTTTTATGGCTCTTATTAAACTGTTCAAACCTATATACATACACACATATTTTTACAGCACCTCTTCTAGAGGAACTCTTTCTCTCCCATTCCTCTTCCTATTTTGTCCTGCTACTATTTCCTACCACTTTTTTAAACTAACTCATTTTGTCAAAACAAACTGAGTCCAAGTCTTTAGGCAGCCCATCCATATTTCAGTCAGCAACTTTTAGGATCCAAATTAGGTGTAATTTTGTCTCCTCTAGAAGTTTAAACACTCCAGTGACTCAGTTAGTTTAAGGCTTTTGTTGTACTAGATTATCCCACATAAAGACTGTATTGTAACTAAATCAACAAAGACTTCTTTGAAGTTTTTTGTGGGGGAATTTGATGGGAAACCATAACTCTTCCATTACTAGGAAGAGTTCTATATAATGAAGCTTCTCCCAAAATCTATTATAATATCACTTTGTTCTAGTTACAGAACTTTTCTCATTTCTTTACCACTTAGCTATTCTAGGCTTATAACTTCCAGAAAGACCAATGTCAGAAGTTCCAAAGTACTGTCTCTGTTTATAAGACCTGTATCCACACAAGTTCCATATAGTTGTTTCAAAGTATTTGAATTCTATTTTCATATCTATAAATAAGCTCAAGCTAATAAGCATCTGTGAGAGGTCAGGAACAAAGAAAAGCAGTAAAAAAAATATTATGGGTACCTTAGCTAATCCCTCCATTTTTATTGAAAATAAGAAAATTGTAGAACTGGGGATTGGAATCAAAGATGAATCATCATTTGGGGCTGGTTTCTTGAGATGGGAGATTTGTGGATTCTTCCATTCTAAAACCTACAAATCATTTTGAACCTTTATGTAGATATAGTCTATGTTATAGTAATTAAATGTACTTTTAATAGATAATTAAAGGCAAAAAGCATATCTACTGAAAACAATTCAGTCAAATACTCTTGCTTTATTTAAGGTCAAGTACTTAAAAATAATATGATATACAGTTCCATTTAAGTAGGATGAAATAAAGGGTATATTGTAATCAAGATTTTATGTGCCTAATGTTTGTTGTTTAATATATTTAAATCAGAGATTTGACTTTATATATACATATCTTTTTAAGTCGATATTTTGAAATACTATCTTAGAACTGAGATTGCCATGCAGATCTCTGAATATTTATAAAAAATAGCATAAATTAGGCACGCTGTCTAGTTTTTATATTATCTTTGAATGTTTTATAAAGTAATTTTATTGAAATACTGGTATTTTGTTTAGTGATGACAATGGAGATGCGTAAATGGAATCAGTTTCATTTTGGAGACAGAGTTACAAGATTTGCAATGGATTATATCTAGAAGGAGAGGATAGAGAAGGTTTATAAAGAGTAACTATTTAGGTTCTGGCCTGAATATTTGGGTGGATGTTGATGCCATTTCATTAGATGAGAAGAACAAGGAAGAACAGTTTAATACCAGGAAAGGTAGAGAATAATAAAGTTAAACAAAGATCAAGAAATGAATTTGCATATAATGATTTTAGTGATCAGGCTATCTACCACTCATCATGTACGTACTAAGCATTTAACATCCATCATATTTTTCAGAAGTGTCAATAATTCTGTGAACTTGATGGTGTTCATCTTATAAAAGAGGACATTAGGGCTTAGAAACGTAAAATAGTTTGCCTAATACTAGTAAATGGTGGAGCAGGATTCACATTCAAATTTCATTTACAACAAAACCCATCCTCCTTATGATTAAGTTGTTACAGATATTACACTACAAAAAGTGTAATGTATTTCTCACTTATATTATTTTAGTTTAGAGGTCATGAAGATAAACATAGTAATGAATTTATGTAAAAGTAAAGAAATTTATTTCATGACAAAGAAGGATTTTCATGGTAATTCTGGGAAGGGAGTTACCACTAACAACTATTTCAAAACATAAAGAAAATTTGATTGATGTCAGTTGTAGATCCTATGTTACAACTAGCGAAAACAACAATAAAAATGAGAACATAAAGTCAAAATATCTTGGCCACCATTTGATTAGATCAACATACATGGTTATGCTTTATGATTATTCACCAACAATTAATTTTAATATATCACTTAATGAGACGCCTTGGTGGCTCAGTTGGTTAAGCATCTCAATCTTGATGTTGGCTCAGGTCATGATCCCAGGTCATGGGATTGCGTCCTGCATCGGGCTCTGCACTGAGCATGAAGCCTGCTTAAGATTCTCTATCTCTCTCTCTTACTCTCTCTCTCTCTGTCTCCCCCTCCCTCCTTCCCTCCCACTCTCTGCTCCTTTCCCCTGTTTGTGTGCCCCCTCTCTAAAAAATGATAATAATAAATAATATGTCACTTAACAAAGTTCTAAGTGTTTTGAGTACATTTCTGAAATATTCAGAAAATAATTATTTCAAAATTCACTGGATTAGAGTCATAAAGCTAGATTGACAGATCTATGGCCAACGGATTTGACATTATGCTCTTTGCTAAAATTAATAAACAAATTTGCTGAAACTAATAAAACAACATGGAACACTGAGAAGTATTTTGACCTTTTGAAATGATAGACCTGAGTTTGCTCCTGAATCTATTAATTGTGGGCTGTGAGACTTTGGACAATTAGCTTAAACTCTTTGAATCTCTACTCAATTATGAAATAAGATAACTTTTGCAGGTACCTGTGAGGATTTGAGAGAAAATGTGTACAGTGAATGGCAATTTAATTATAATTAATTCTTATTTTTGTGACAACAGTGATCATGATGGTGTGATGTTGATGATGACAATGATGCTAATAATGATAACTATTCTTATATCTCAGTAGAAATGTGGTTAGGAACATGCACTCTAGTAGAGTCTTTCATTCACAACTCATTTTGGCTACTTACAGATCATCTATAAAGTGGTAGTAATAGCTCATACTTCACAGGATTCTTGTAAAGATTATGTGACTTAATTAATATACAGCAGTTAGCATTGTACCTGGCATTTAGAACGTATCTAATAAATGTTGCTATTGGTATTTTGTGTGATATCAGAGTAGGCACTATGTTAACAATAATAAATCTTAATAGACATAGTAAAACTCTGTAAGTAAAAAAAAAAACTCTGTAAATGATAAATTTCTGAAAGAAAGATCTTAGAATTACCTCTTAAACACACCTCACCTACCTTGGTGAATCTGCCTCAATTTCTATGACAGCAACGAATGATGTTTTCATATTTCTTAGTTTCCACATTTGCTTTTATTTATCTTTAATGAATTTAAGGAATGCATGTGAAAGTGCTTTTAATGTCATAAAGGACAAAGTAAATATAAAATATCATTCAAGCAATATTAATAATTACAAAACATTCTAAAACCTATGTACTATTTTTCTATATTCTATTTACTGCTTACCAACCTATTTATCCATCATTTTTTCATCTTTAAAAGCACTTCCTTGTAGTGTCATTTTGTACTTAGAATAATGCAATAAAATTAGTAGGCAATTGATATTATCCCTATTTTGTAAACAAAAGATGGGGCATAAGAGATTAATTAAAACACCCACATATAGGAAATTTATTTCATGGCAGAATATCATCTGCAAATCAAGATCTCTAACTTACCTTTTATTATAATGAACCTGCTTAAATCTGTATTTTACATCTACTTTGAGTCATCCATCATAGTCTATTCATTCACTCATCCATTTATTTAATTCTTCTATTCTTTTATTCACTCTGTTCATTCAACAAATATATGCTGATGCCACTCAGAATACCCAAACATTCACAGATACAGAAACACTTAGAAGAACAATGGAGTAGAAATCAGAAAACCTGGGATCAATACCTGACTCTACCATTAACTCCCTGTCTGATATGAGTCTTCTCCATATGGATGGCACACCAGCATCTTCTAGTTTAAATGCCCTCTCTTCCTTTGTGAAACCTTCTGAGATCATCCTATACTGTATAAACAGTTTTTCTGTGCTTCCATAGCATGTTGTTCCTATTTCTGATCTCATTTACCGCCTATTTAATACTGCCTTGCATAATAGTATTTGCCCTGAGTGAGTTAGATTTTCACAATAGAGAATTAAGAGAGTGGGAGAGGAATAAGCAGGAAGAAGAAAAGACAAACCAGGTAAGAGCATGACATGAGTTATTATATGGAATTGGAATCCTATACAGCAAGACTTTGTCTAGTTGCAACAGAGCCCTACTCAGATTGGCAAAATATCATCTTGTGGTTGCAAAAAGCAGAGACTTACTCAAGTTTTCTTAAGTACTTAAGTGATATCAAGATTATTCTAAGATAGGTGGTGTGTAAGCATAATAATGGCCCCTCCTTAGATGTTCACATCCTAAACAGCAGAAACTGTGAACGTGTGATATTGCATAGCAAAGGGAAATTAAGGCTACCTCCTTGACTAGGACAATCAAAGAATAGTTAACTGGAGTAAGGTTGCTATTCAGTTGATCTTGAGATGGAGAGGTGGCTCTGGATTTTCTGCATGAGCTCAATGTACTCACAGGGTCTTTGTAAGTAAAGAACGAGGCAGAAGAGTCATTGTCACAGGGTGCCTGGGTGGCTTAGTCGGTTGAGCATCTGACTCTTGACTTTGGCTCAGATCATGATCTCACAGTTCATGAGTTCAAGCACTGTGTTGGGCTCCTTGCTGACAGCACAGTACCTGCTTGGGATTCTCTCTCTCCCTCTCTCTGCCCCTCTCCCTCTCCCTCTTTCTCAAACTAATTAAATAAACATTAAGAAAAACAATAAGAGTCATTGTCAGAGTCACAGAGTTTTGAAGATGCTCCACTGCTGACTTTGAAGAAGTAGGAAGGGGCCATAAGCCAAGGAATGTGGGCTGCCTCTAGAAGCTGGAAAAGTCAAGGAAACGATTTTTCTCTAAAGCCTATGGAATGGACACAGCTCTGCTGGAACTTTGATTTTACTCCACTGCGACCCATTTTGGACTGTAAGATAATAAATTTGTATTGTTTTAACGCACTAAATTGGCAATAGTTTGTTACAGTAGCAATACGAAATTAATACAGGTAATAATAAGACTACAAGTATCTAAGACATATATCCAAGGTTTGTTTTGTTTTGATGTTTATTTATTTTTAAGATAGAGTGGGGGGATGGGCAGAGAGGAAGGGGGACAGAGGATCGAAGTGGACTCTGTGCTGACAGCAGAGAGCCCAATGTGGGGCTTGAAGTCACCAACCATGGGATCATGATCTAAGCCTAAGTTGGACACTTAACTGACTGAGCCACCCAGGTGCCCCCATATATCCTAGTTTTATAGAAATCCAAGAACACTGGTATGACCTTGTCTCACAGGAAGACTAATCTTCCTGGGGCTTGAGTGTGGAACAATTTCTTCAGTGACCAAAACATCCTTTGAGATACAGCCTTGCCCTAGGTTTCAATTTATCTATAGATTTTACTATAGGAGGATTTTGTTGACACTTCCTCTTGCAGTTTTTCAATAACACGAGTCAGCCTTTCTGTGTTTTTGCTTTTCTCTCTGTGTCTTTCCAGTTCTAATCACAGTGCCAACCAGCTACCTCACCCTTTGCTCTACTTACTCACTGATCGTGTTGGCTACAGGCCTTTGCTGTCTGCCTGCCTTAGTGTGTTCTCAATTTTTGGGCTTCCCTACCAGTAATTCTCTTTCCATATGTCTATTACCAAGTGAAAGAATTGGATTGATTTAATTAATCAATATTGACCTTACAGGTCAGAGATCTGATAGCAGGCAATTTTAGTAGATGCTGGCCAGACTGTATTGGCTGCTTTTGTATCAGGTGTCTACTGTTGGTACAATAACCTTGGCAGATGGGGAAGTGCCATGAATTACAAAACATAGCCATTGATGGAGCTTACCCAATAGGGACTCTGTGTGAGTGTGTGTGTGTGTGTGTGTGTGTGTGTGTGTGTGTGTGTGTGTGTAACAAAGCAAAAAAGACCATCCTTTTTTCAATACAGAGAGTTAAAAGTATGGGTTCTGGAATGAAACACCCTGTATCCAGATCTTGGCGCAGCTATGAGACTGAGGACAAGTTGCTTAAGTACTCTAAGTCCACATTTCTACATTTATAGAAAGGAGATAGGGTACTATCTACATCATAATTGTTGTGAGGATTAAATAAAATAATCCAATTAAGATGCTGGGCGGATGATAAGTCCTCAGCAAATTCCAGATGCTATTGTTATTGTTTTTATGGCATCATCGTTCTTAGGAGGATTAAATGACAAGTTTATGTTCTTTACTGCTGCATATGAAAAGGCCTTGTCTCCTGAGTAGAGCAGATGATTGATCCTTGGAGATGGGAGATGGTATCTTATATTGCTTTGGAATCACTCAAAGGAAGTCATGCAGTTTCTTTATTAATAGATGTTATACAACTTATTCCCTTATTCAGTCAATATTCACTGAGCATCTATTATGTACCAGAATCTGTTGTTAGACCCAGAGATACAAAGATTAATAGGATAATAGTATTTGGCCTAAAGGGATGCCCCAGTGTTCAAGATGATAGGAAGAAAAAGAAAAGGGATCATGGAGACATAAGGAAGGTCGACTCAGTGAGCACAAGACTTGTTGACACTTGAACCTTGCTGAGAAGAAGAATGGGAAGCAACAGAGATGTAGTGACCTTACAGATGATTAGATCCAGTTCTCTCATGAATCTTTCCTTCAAGGAACCCTTGGTCCACTTTTCCACAGTGAACCTAGAAGTATGTGAGCCCTTAGATTGGTTTAGAAGCAATCCCCTGAGTTCCCCTGTGGGAATCTGTCAAAGCTCAGTGCATGATACCTTAGTAAATGTCTACTCACTTAGAGATTCTAGCATGGTTCATCCTGCCATTGGCCGAAATTATGAACATCAGGCCAGCATCCAATACTTTGAAATCTCTGAGATCAAATTTGACACATCATTGTCTTTTCTGTGAGAAAAGACATAAATCATAAATATTTCCCAAGTCTGAAGCAATCTATACACAACCATTGTGGCTTTCCTCAGTTAAGCACACGTGCATTATAGCATAACCATTCTTTATTCTGTCTCCAAAGTGTCAGCCTATCATACTCCCAAAGAGTTCATAATAATCTAATAGATTTTTTTTTTGTCAATTGTGTAAAGTCCCCCATCATTCTTTTGAAAATGTATTTTCCAAAAGCAAGGCATTATGATCATATTTAAGAATATTTTATATTATCTGTTAATTAAAATTGTCCGAATGATATAAACTTTCACAAAACCTTAGCGTTTATTTGCAGACCAAATTATTTAAGATGTCAGGTACCATACCTCCTATAACCTCACGTAAGTGCTTTTCTCCCATAGCATCCTGTGCATTCCTTTATTATTGTACTGACAACACTATAAACAATAATGTGTTTTAGTTTCATCCAGGAAATTGTGCACCCTTTGACAGAAGAATCTCTCTCACTTTGTTTCTCTCTTCCTATATTTTCTATATATTTAGTAAGCAAAGTCTTTGTATTCCTAGTCCCTAATGGGATCTAGCATCAAGTAGGGTTTCCATAAGTGCTTGCTAAATTAAAAAGAATTAGTCTTATTCAGTCATTCATTCAACAAATATCTGTATGTATCTATTATGCCTGGTCCTGGTCAATGTAGTAGGGTACATTAGTTGGTAAGAAATATTTAATCACTGTCTTTATGGAACTTAGGTCTAGCAACTTATTTTTAATAAATCCTTATAAGAATAGTTCCATTTTACAAATAAGTGTGGCTCATATGGTTTCCTTTGAGTGGTGAATAAGCCATGAATTCAGAAATTTTCTATTCATATAATGTTTCCAATCAAATCAAGTTAATAATAGTTATTTCAAAAGTGGCTTCCAATTCTTGCAAGGTTACTTGTAATTCTTTGGAGCTTCATGTCTGCTATTTTTAATGGCTTTCTGCCCAAAGCAGCTTAGCCTAATTGGGAAGGGATGTGTTCTTTTTTTGATAAGGGAATAAGTCTCATGAATGATAATGGGAGTTATGTGTGAACATGAAGAAAAACTTGACTCTTAATACTGTGGATTGCATAACAGCTTTTCAGAGACTGCTTCTATGATTGATTGTCTCTCCCTAAATGCTTCCATCTATCAGTATGATTTGAGGAAAGGGTTGCTTTTTTTATTCTGGATAAGTCTCTCAAAACAAAGACCAACTAATTATTTGAAAATTCCAAAACACACTTTAGGATAGTGTTACGGAGTGAAAACACTTCCATTTGGATATCCCATAGGAGCTGCCATTCATTAATGTTTAAAACAGATGCTTCAGTGAGCAACATATTTAATTAAATCCAAACCTGTTGTTATTATTCCAGAAAATATTATTATTAGCACAAGTTCCAAATGGAACTCACAGCAACTTCTGGTTGGAGTTGGGGAAAGATATTTTAATTTTTTAAAGAATTTACTTGACGTAGAAATCACTGCAGTAATCTAGATACATTTTTTTTTTCAACTCAAGTCCGTGATCGTTGTGAGAGTTAGTTAATTGCTTAGAATCATTGCTACTTTGATAGAGTGACTGAGCAGAGCAGCTGACCGGACAGGCCACATACATCATCATAAAATGTTGGAATGTGCACACGAAGTATCTGTCTGTGCTTCTTAAAAAGGACAAATAAAAAGAAAAAAAAGTCTTCAAATTTTATAACACGGACTTAAAAGATTGGCAGATGTGTCACTAATTATATAATTGCTGTCTTATGTGGTTCTAATAAAATTATTTGAGCCCAAAAAATGTCTAGCAGTGAATTATTTAATATAATACACAGTTATAACAAAAATAATTAGTATTTACTTTAAACTCTAAATTGTCAACAAAAAACCTCAAGTAATTATTTTCATAGTGCTGCATAATGAAATAAATGTGTAATTAGTGACAGATGGGACTTTTAAAACATAGGAAAAAAATCTTATCACCTGTTTTGATTTTTTTTTTACATGAGTGAAGTTAGAATTTGTGAAATTGAGGTACAAAGAGAATTGAAAGAATTAACTCTCTAACTTAATGCAGTAGTCCTTGTTCATGTTGCCCAGGGTCCTATGAATTTTCTTTACAATGTGTTTGGTTATGAAGCCGAAGATAGGTTTGAGCCGTGTCATGCCCACTGTTTCACACTGTTTTCAGTGAACAACATTAGAATCCCTTAGATCATAGAAGTACCATTTTATTTGAGGCCAAATTTTAATAGTAGGATGAAATTTTAGGCGAAGTTACCAGCACTTATTTGTTTTGTATGACAACTTTTCTAGTCTTTCCAATGTTTTTTTTTTTTTTTTTTTTTTTTTTTTCTGTGCAAAATGAAGACCAGTATCTTTCTGTGGCCTACAAGATGGCTTGAAGAATGGCTAAAATAATCAAGATGGTCTCATCTTGTCAGTCTATAAACTTGCTATGGTTCTGTTGATTATGTTACTGTACTGAATATGAATGTTTATATACTTCTCATCAGCACCCACTTACCAGTGGCTATGCATTTTTATCATCTTATTTCTGATGTTAACTAGATTATGATGTGCTCTACCAAAGAGATCTTATTTTCATTTTCTCTGCCTCCTTTTTCCACCTTTTCCTGGCCCCATGACTTTGGAATTCATCCCAGCCCTTGCTTATCAAGGATAAGGATAAGGATAAGGATGACCCATCTTTATCAATTTAGGTGCCATGGCAATGATCATAATAACATGAGTCCTGCTTTTTATGGGTTTTCTTTTATACTTTAAGTCTTTTAAAGAAATGCACTATGGAACTACATCCCAAACATGTGGTTGGAAATACAAACTTACACTGCAGAGCTGTAAACTTTTGGGAGGCTTGGATCAGCTGTCATTTGTTTTCTATCTCTAAAACCAGGCCCAGTGGCAAATTAACAGGTGCTCAGCAGGTTTTTTGAATTGTTTATTAACCTGTGTCATAGATCACGGTGGGTGGGGGGGGGGACGGGAATAAGAAAATGATCTCATACTACAGGTTAAGAAATGTAAATATATGAGAAATTTCACGTATTTGAAATGATCCAATAAGCAACATTCCTTTTCTGACTAAATTTGGAACCAACTGAGAGATATAGAGGAATCAGATGAATATCAAAATATCAGTCTTACTATTGAGAAACATTATTTAAAAGGGAAAAAAAGTTACTTCTGTGGCTAAATGGATTTGCTAACACTCTAGTGATGTAAACTTATACCCCTAATTGCAGTCCATTTCCACAGGGACAGGCCTCTTTCGGCATGGGAATTAGGCCAGAAATGTCCTTCTCTACAAGTATGTAGAACCTCAAGTCCCAGAAGGAGCCATGCCATCCATCTCCAGTCTGTCCTACCAAACTCACCTACTAGATAAATGAATCAGTGCTCCTTCTCTGGAGAATAAAGATATGGAGAAAGTTTGGAGGTAATGCGTAAAGGAGATTTCTCCACTTGGAAACCTGAGTAATGGGAAATAAGAATTTCCCATGAAGTTCTCTTTGTTTTTGTTTCTTGAACATAGAGGTTTGGCTTCCCTATCAAAGTAATCAATCTATTAAGAGGAGTCAGGAAAATGGCAATGTAATTGTTATCTTTCTCATTGATAAAAGCTAGTCTGCAGAAAATAACTTAGATTTGTGGTCTTAAGTACTCTCCTAAACCAAATTTTCTCCAAAACTGCAGACTCTCCCATAGAGCGAGTGCCTTACCACGTGGCAGAATAGCAGCTCAGAATGCACCCTCTCCAAAGTCAGGAGACGATTAAGAAGGTGCTCTTTCAAGACCAGTTTTTTAGTCAAAATTCAGCAGAGAGATAAGTGAATCACCCCTTCTGTCTTAGTAGTAAGTGAGAGAGGGGGCGAGATTAGCCAGAAGTCTTACCCTGGTTTACATTCTGCCACAAGAAAAAATAAGGAGTAGGACATGTTTGCAGGAAGGAGCCAAATAAAAGTTTTAAGCATGATCACAATTGGTTTGCAGAAATGTGACTCTGAAGAATGTATTCTGAACAGACAGGTCTAAAGCCTGGGAGACAAGGTAACACATAGTGACTGAAATCTCAGGATTAGATGACTCAGGGAGAGTATGCGGAGAAAGAAGTGAATAAAATAGAAAAGAGCAGAAACTGAATCCCCAAGAAATGCAAATGTTTACCAGATAGCTGGAGAAAGAGGAGCCCAAGGAAGCTGAGAAAAAGCAGCCAGGAGAGTTTGAAGAAAAAAACTAGAAGGAAATTGCACAAAGGAAGGAGTGGCCACTAGTGTGAAACCTTCAATGGTCAAATAAGATAAGGACTGGCACGTCTCCCTGGGGTTGAGCAATGTGGAGGGAATTGAGAACATCTGTAAGAGTGTTACCAGAATAATTGGATCAGAAGCCACATTGCCTTGAATTGAGAAGTCCATGGGTGTTGAGAAAGTAGAAATGTTTTCTAGAAACTTGACTACAAATGAAAAAGTTAATTTGAAAGTTAGATGGGCACTTCAAGCCCAATTGGCCACAGTCCTAAGCCACATTCCCTAACAGTGCAAGCACTAATTGAAATGATTTTTATACTCTGCCTGACTTCTGTATCTATCTCTCAATTAGCTCCGAACTGTGGTGGGGTCTGGGCCGTGGGGGAACAGTAGTGTTATTTATTAGGCACTTCCAAACTCAAACAACAAAGGGATGTTGAATATTTCAAATAGAGGTTGAAATCATTTGTGTGTGGGGAAGAAGATGTTGAGGAAGAGCAGGGTTCTAGCCTGAAGGTTTCTCTTTTCTTTGAAGTGGGAGGCAAGATCAGCTACTGATAGGGCAAGGAGGGAAGCAGTAGGCAGGAGGCTAAAGGGACATGATAGAGGTTCAGAGGAGATTCTGTGTGAAACGGGAATGAGCACTGACCAAGAACAAATAGGTTATTGTAAGTGCCTAATTAAAGTTATTTTCTAATAGTGAATTTTTAGTGGACTCCATGTACATAAATCGGAGAGTGATTCCAAATTCGGTCAGCTTCCCAAGAAGAAAATAATTCTGCAATTGTGACTCTTGGCTTCTGAGAAGCTAGTTATTCTTGGTTCCTTTACCGTTATAACACTATTCTCAATTCTCCTGTTCTCTAATTTTAATGTTGATGTGCCCTAGGGACTCATCATTGACCTTCTTTTATGCCTCTACAGTCTCTGTTTAATAGGTTTTCTTTGTTCCCATGGCCTCAACCTAAATGTAAACAAACAGCATCAAAACTTAAACTTAGCATTCTGACCACACTGGTCAGTTGTCACAAAGCACCAGAAATTCAACAGTTTAAATGACAAACTGGGGCTCCCAGAAACCCTGCTCTTGCACCATCTCAGTTACCCTGACCTTGTTCATCTTCTTTATCTCTCATAGCTCTGAGTGCCCTAGTACGTCATGTGAGAGGGCTTTCTAAGCCAGGGCAAAACAATAATTAGCAAGATCTGCCTGACATTCTGAAGTCAAATGTACATGATTCACAGTTACTCACTGAGTGGATGATCTATGTCACTGTTACTCTCCTAATTGTGTTTATCTAGATATAGTCTATCCAACATAATAGCAGCTAGCCACATGTGGCTACTAAGCACTTGAAATGTGGCTAATAGCCATGTGGGATGTGCTGAAAAGCAAGTACATGCCAAATTCCAAAGACTTAATACTGAAAAATAATGTAAAAAATCTCATTAATAACTTTATGTTGATTAAATGTCAAAATAATATTTTAATTAATTTTAACTCTTTATACTTTTTATGCAGCTATTAGAAAATAGAAAATTAGATTTATTTCTCACTATTTCTGTGTACAGGATTGGTCCGGAGGTAACTACTTATTCTGTATTCTGATTAAAATCATTTATACAGCCATATTTTGTTGAAATTATACTGGATGTGTATAATGCTTTTCGATAATCTATCCTTTGAAACTTTTTCTTATAGCAGGTAAATTTGTTGACATATAGTTTTGAGACCTCCCTCCAAAGCAAGTGTACTTACTAGATACTTTCTTGGTTAGGGAATCAGCGGTTGACTTAGGCTTAGCCGACCAGATGCTTAGCCAAATCCCTAGATTTGGAACTGGAATTTGGGGAGGCAAAGAAGCTTGAAACATGAGGTCTTCATTACATTATTAGAAGGCAGCCACAGCGATACTCAATTTTCATTGTCTGTCGCAGGCTGTTGCATAAGCTGAGGTGACCATTCCTTAGAAACTCTGTAGCAGGGCTCACTGGACTCATTTCTCACTAGGTTTTGTTTCTGGCTGTTAGTTTCTCTTCTTCCTGCTTGTTTTCTAAGACTAGTCTCACAGCCTTCTGTGAACTACCCAACGTTGGTTCTATCAATCCCACTTCTTGAATAATCCTGAGTAGATTTTGGTACTCAATAACAAATGCTGACCTATTCTGCTCACTGTATTCTTGAAAGACGAATAAGCTACAGGAAAAAGATAGGAAAGTTGGCAGCAGACTCAACACAAGCAAAGACACCGAGGCTAGAAATGCCATACCATGAGGAACCACAAGATATTAGAATTAGAAGTCTAGCAGATCACGTGCAACATGCCAAGGTAGGGAAGCTGTCAAGGATAAAAGCATGAGGATATTGCATACTATGCTAGGAGGTTATTCTGTGGGTGATAATGACCACTAGAATATGTTAAGCAGAGAAATAGCAAGGTCATATTTGCAATAAAGGTAGATTACTCCATCAGTTAGGAATGATTCGGTTGGAGACAAAGAAAATCTGATTAATAGAAGTTTGATCCTTAAGGGCACATGCGGCATCCCTTACAAAAAGCCTAAATGCAGTCCGTATACGGCAATATTGTCTTCAAAGTCCAAACTATTGACATTGTTCTCCCCACTCACTTTCCTCTGTGTGCTGGTGTTTCCTCAGGTTGATGTTTCATGGTCACAAATTGGTCACTCCATGTATCGTGTACTTACCCCAGACATCTAAATCAATAAGAAAGGGACAAGCCACTATTCCCAAGCTGCTATGTCTTTTGTCAGGGAGTAAAGCCATTCCCGAAATTGTTTATCTGATGTCCCCTTATTATTTCACTGGAGAAAATCAGATCACCTAACCACTCCCAGCTAGAAGGGAGGCTGAGAAAATGAACATTTGGTAAGGAAAAACAAACAGAAAAACCCCTATGTATCATTTAGGAAAAAGTTACACATGGGTAATTTAAAAGTTAAAATGGGTAATTTAAAGAGAATTTAACAAAAGAACTATTTACAAAGAGATCATCAAAGAGTTGAGAAACTACAGAAATAGTACATTCACTGGGGGCTTTTGAGAGGAAGGGGCTACACTCTCTCTTTGTCCTAAGTGACAAATGGAGGAAGTAACTACTGAAACTGAAGACAAAGACAGTTGTGTGGTGAGAAACAACTGACGGGAGTTGTAGTCTTTGGTCACATGATATAGCCAGTACACAGTGACTTCATGAGGAAGGAACTGGAAAAGAAAATACCCCAGCCTTACTCATTTCCCCTTGTCTGACCACCAGGTAGCTCATTGGCTAAATCCAACTCAAAGCCAGATGACAAAAGAGTCCATTAATATTGTCCATTGAGATCAACCTCATGGAGAACAGTGTGAGGAAGTAGGGATTTGGATACATAGATGGAAAGTCTTCAGTACAAGGTTGCCTTGCCTGTATCAATCTTCTGGATATGGACCCATAGCTCCCAGAACAGACTGAGGTGCTGCTAAAGGCAAGAAGGGAAATATTTGTGGTTCATGCAACGAACACAGTCTGCCATTTTGACCCTTGTGACAGCTTAGAGATGGATATAAGATGGGAAGTTTATCACAACACTCCCTTGCAAAAGATGATAGGAGCCAGTGACTGTTACTTGACATAATTGTCTAAGGAGGATTTCATGTGACATTATAAACCTAATTACTTCTTGGTTAGGATATGCCTTTACAAATTTAACATATTTGCTAGACTTAGAGAATTGACATACACTTCAGATGGGTACATTTTCATCCATCTTAAATTTTGTAAAAATCGAAATTTGAAAATGCATTGCAATAGATCTCAAATCACACAGATTGTATTAACTGGTAGAAAGAACAGTGAACTAGAAATAAAGTTAAGTGGGTATTACTCAGGGAGAATTCAGTTGTTTAACAGGGCAAGTGTCTGAAGTGTACTTTTGTCATCTGGAAGGCGGGGCCATTAATTATATTAGACTGATCTCCTCGTTAATCTTCATACCTTCAGCTTCTAATTCAATACCTGCCTTTCTCCTGTTCCCCTATCCTCATCTTTAATGTCTGAAAGTCACTGATTTATACTCTATTTCTAAAATTTTGTTATTTGAAAATGTTATGCAAATGAAACCATGCCATGTAACATTTTAGAATGTTGTTTGTTTGTTTGTTTGTTTCACTTAGCTTAAGTCCCTGGAGATCCATTCAATGTGTGCATATCAATACTTCACTCCTTTTTATTGCTGAGTTGTGTTAGGTTTGTAGGTATCGTTTTCAGTCACATTACTCTTCAGTCAATTATGCTTTTTAACTAAGTGCATTGAGTATTTGTGAGCCAGTGGCTTAGGTGAATTATCATATGCTCACCTAAATCCTTTTTATTCAAAGTCATGGTGGGCAGATCAGCAACCTCAACATCAGGTGAGACTTGTTAAAATGTGGGCTCTCAGGTCTCACTCTAGACCTCCAGAATTACAATGTGCAGTTGAACGAGGCTTTCAGGTGACTTGTATGAGCAATAAACTGAGAGGAGCACTGATCTATATCACACTGAAGACATTAAACCAATGCTTATTTGACGGTAGTCGTCCTGCAGATTATAAAGTTAGGTCTCTACTATACCCCTTAGAAGTGATTTCATGTCTTTTCTCTGAGATTTTAAACCCCCACTTAAAAAAAAATTAACTGGATTAATTCCCCCCAAGCTTCATCAGACATATTACCAGTCTGTGTGAAAATATTCTCCGCCTTAGCCAATCTGGCAAATCCACTGGAGAAAACTGGGAACTGGCTCATGGCCATTCTATGTGCAGAGCGCCACCATTTTCACTACAGAAAGCCCCATTGTCTAGAAATAATAGTGAGGTTTTGCCCACAGCAGAAATCTGCATTCAATCCTGCTGTCTCAGGAGTGGAATTTCGCCTGAAGCCAAATTCTCAAGTCTTCTTAATTTTGGTGAAGATATGTGTTTTTGCAAGTGCAAATTCATGAAATTAAAGTTGGACTTTTCCTAGCTTTCCTCTATCCAGTGTTTTATGACAGGAAGGACCTTTGAGTATTTTCTCAAAATAGCAAATGCCAGCAAAGCTAAGTGAAGTTTGCTATTAAGCTCACCACCCAAGTCTTTGTGAAAGGTTGGCCTGGAAACATAAGGATATCACTGTGAATTTTGATAAACGTCCAGAGTGTTCCAGTCAGGTGTAGCCAGTGGACCCAAAGTAACATCACCCTGGAGAGACTATTGCACCTGAATCCATGAGATGCCTTTACCTCTGGTCCTCTTGGTAATATTCTTGGCTTCTGCTTTCTTGTGTCAATTATAGATGCGGCATTCAAGATAAATAAAAGGGCCCAGGGAACTGTGAAGACTGCCAAGTAGTCTGATTTAAAAAAAAATAAAAGATTTCTATTAAAGATGTGTAAAGTGGCTCCAGTGAGAAAAATGCATGCTGAAATGATTGCAAATAAACCAAGTGGCATGTACTACAGTTTCATTATTGCAAGAAACAATTCAATTGAAAAGGTTACTTTGACTATTGTTTTAGTTGGAACGGTGTTTGTTTTCATATTCCCAGTTGCTAAATGCAGACAGTCAGAATTTCTAACAATAGCTACAGTATGTGGCTGTAACGGCAGTGTTCTTGCCTGACGTAGGTAGCGTCAAAATAGTTTCAATCCCAAAGGTAATTATCCTCTTCCATCCCACTCACTGTATATAGTGCTCTGATGGACTCATGAGTCAAGATAGAGTGCATTTCAATACATTGTGCTATTTAAACTGGAAGTGTGTTTTAAAACTGCACAATGTTGGATGGGCAAAGAGGTGTTAGCAAAGAGATGAGAAATAAGTTTTATTTTGAAAACCTTAGTTTGTCTATTGGCCTGTAGCAAATTTCCGTCATGTTAATTTCGTAAGTTTTTAAGCTAGAGCCAACTAAAGCTGAACAATCATTGTTTTCATACAGTTATTAAGAAAATGCCCTTGTCTCACTAAAGGGAAACAAATGAGTTAAATGAATTAAATGAAGAAAGTAAGTGTCTTGGGATTAAGAAGCCATCTCTATATAGTATTCAATATAGAATTTCAATATATAGGGGTTTTTTTGTATCTAGGATTCATTTCCATCGCTCTTCTAAAGAAATTTCTTTAAGCCACTGATGTTAGTGAAGGAAACATCCCAATCCAGTTTTGAGTGTTTTTTCCCCTGATACATTCTTGAATCCCGATATTCTAGAACTATTTGGAATGGTTCTTGGCTTTCTCCTGAATCACATCTGGGAAAGGTCACATGTTTCCTGTGTGTATCTTCATACCGCTTGTAACTTTCAAAAAAAAAACTTAACTAAAAGTTTACCTTTTGTGTGGCTGGATTTTATGCATTTTAAACTATTACTTCAAGGGTATTATTCTATTGACAGAGAGGAGGAGTAAACTGACCAAGTTACCACTAAGGATGGATGCTGAACAGCTGGCTGATGCCGTCCACATTTCTCAAATTCTCGCACGTTATAGAGCTTCCAAATTGCTCTTAAACAGTAATTAACATGAAAATGAAGTCCACAGATCCCGAACAATTTACTTTTTTTTTTTTTTACAGGCTAAAAATATTTAAGGCGAATTTTATTTTTTTTTATTGTTAGCTATTTTATCGTTGTGACTTTCCTATAAAAGAAGAGCGAAGTACCTTAAGAGTACTTTTCAGTGAGTACTTTATTTTATAAGGCCAAAGTCATCAAGAGGAGTTCAGTCTTACAGTCAATCCCTAGAGCCATTTCCATAAAATCTGAAGATGAGCATTCCATCAAGTCTTTAAAACTAACCCTCCTCCACCTTGCTTATTTTTTTAGTTTATTTATTTATTGAGAGAGAGAGAGAGAGAGCACGCATGCAAGTGGAGGAGGGGCAGAGAGAGAGGGAAAGAGAGAATCTAAAACAGGCTTTATACTGTCAGTGTGGAGCCTGATGAGGGGCTCAAACTCACAAATGGTGAGATCATGACCTGAGTTGAAACCAAGAGTCAGATGCTTAACCAACTTAGCCACCCACGTGCCCCTCCGTATTGCTTATTTACATATTATTGGGCATCATTCTCAACCCAGATTATTCTACATTGCACATCTATTGAGGCAGGTGACTTCTCTCCTTGGTGTCTCTGCAAGTGGTTAGGAAGGTCTTCAGAAACTGCAGCATACTCTCTTGCTGCTTTGCCACTCATTTTGATGTTTTCAGACTTGGATGGGTCTTGAGCTTGAGGAATGGAATAAGATTCCTGATGGTAGGTTGACCAGAAAGACTTCTTCCTCTATCAGGTTTTATATTCTCACATTCCTACATTCTTCCTTAATTAATGATACTGATCTTAAGACAATCAAACACATTGTTTCTCGTTTTTTTTCAAGTTAATTAATTTATTTTGAGAGAGAGAGAGAGGAAAGAGGGGCAGAGAGAGAGGGTGGGGGGGGGGGGGAGAGAGAATCCTAAAAAGCCCAACTTGGGGCTTGATCTCACAAACTACGATATCATGACCTGAGCCAAAATCAAAAGTTGGAGGCTTAACGGACTGAGCCACCCAGGCATCCCAATTCTCAGTTTTTTCCTATTACTTTTTCTTGAGGAAAAAGTCAGTTGCACATACTTATTATTGTCAGTTGCACAGAAACAGAACATTTCAAGGCTTAAGTGATTCATTCTCTGTTATTCGTAATTGTCCTTTTTTCTTATATGACCTTTCAACGTGTATTTCATCATTGTTTAATTTTTTTGTTGATTTCTATTTCAACATTCATATATTTCTTTTCACTTGCAATTTAAATATTGTTGAGACAATTATCAGTCAAAGACCATTTAGGAAAATAGGATCCATACCAAGAAAATGAATTGAGAGTATATAATATGGAGATTAGTTACAAAGATGATAGAGGATCAGTCAGACAAATAGGGGACAATCAGGCAGTCCAGAGATCAACAACATCTGAAAATAAAATTCCTTGAGATGGGGCAACAGAGGGAAGAGAGTTATTTTCAGAATCTTAGTAGAGTCTGGGATCACAAAGATGCAAATCCAAGAGAATCAGGAAAGAAATACCCCACCTTCTTCTCCTTTCCTGCCTTTCAAACTCTCGTCAGTGTCTACCATCATCAGGACCTACATGAAGCTACTGGGAAGGGAAGCCTGAGAACTGTAATCATACAGGGTCATCATAAAGGGTCAGTCCCCTTTGGTACAGAAGAACAGTGGAGGAAGGAATGGGGCAGGGGAGACCCGAGATTCCACAGGCAGATGATTTTGTTGGTTGTTGGCAGAAGTAATGTGCTCTGATTCTAGAGTATAGTTTTGTTGGCATTTATGCAACTGTGCATGTCTCCATTTTATACATGGTGAAATGCAATGTCCTTGTAGGAATTAGAAATACATTTATTTTCTGGAACAAAACGTACTGTGAACCAATATGAATGGAAAAGATTAGCCACATGTAAGAGTTACACCTGCCCTATGATAAGTTTTGTAAATGTGGGTCAGAGGAGAATTGGGAAACACCCAAGGTTAAATTAAGGTGCCTGGGTTATATCTGATTACTGAAATGTGATGGGCTTTGAAATAAAACATCCATCTAGTTAGCATTTATATGTATAAATAATATGCTGTTAAGAAAGGGTTTCTACATGATGTCTAGAAAAGAATTATAAGATTTTGTCACTGTGCTTTCAACACTGGCTGAAGAAGAGGGCATGTTGACTAAGTATTTGATCTGTAATCTTTTGCATTCAAAACTGTCAATTTGTTTCATGTATGTAGTATCATGAGACAGTGCCCCTGACTCTGGCCAATTCTGGATGCAATGACCAAGACCAAATATATCCTAAGATGCATTTGATATACTATAAAAAGCAGACTTATTACAATCAGACATGCCTGGCTTTAACACCATTTTCTTTTACTTATCAGTTGGAAATCTGGGCACAATGGCCTAATCTGACCAAATTTGGGAATTCACCTCAGCAAAATAGAAAGAATAATGTATTCCTTGTAAGAACATCTTGAACTACATGTGCAGTAGATTGATGTGAGTTCTTGCTGTTGCCTGTCTTGATTTTAATGGAGATAGGTGTATAAGATTATCACAGTTTTTAGCCATAACAGTGAAAGTGATCTTGCCAATTCCTTGAGGAGTATGCCCTGTCTCCATCTAGAAAGCAAGCATACTAATACTCATATACTTTACTTACTATATTGACATTAGTCGATTATAGAAGACATTGGTCATTATTGATGGCTTCCCAGAATTTAACTTTCTTATCCTACTTAGAAAATGCATACATATTGAGGAAACCAGTGTTTAATGTCCTATAGAAGCTGAAAGTGCTATGTTAGCTTACTCAGGCTCTTTTAGAGATAATGTGCAAGCATGTGACCTAGGTTCTACTAGTTGTACTAACTCAGTAGTTTCAGGGATCATGAGGAACTCTCTCAGCATTGCTATCAGAAAGCATCTCAAACTCCTGGGGTCACAATGGCAGAGGAGTGGGGCATTGGCACTGTACTGTGCCAGTGAGCCTAGAGCGGGCGAGGTGTAGTATTTTCTGGTTAGAGAGGGTGGCCATGTTGTCCTTATCATACTGGTTCTCCTATGTGATTTGAGACATCATTCCTTGCTGTATGGCTCTAACATCACTGTCTAGCAATTCATTCTAGCAGCTCATGATTTTTTAAATAAGCTATTCTGAATAAAAATGTTACAGTTGGTTTCTAGCTAAGAACACTCGCTGATATAATATGTTTATGTTTTGGTTCCCTGCTTCATTGAAATGCTGAGAGTAGAGTCTTGTCTTATTCATCTTTGTATACCCACTGTTCAGCAGTATCTGGAATAGAGTAGGAGCCAGAATTGGACTGAATTGAGCTTCACTTGTTCTTTCCCATGCTCACCAAGTAGCTTTCTATATAATATTTCTTGCAGATTTGCTTCCAGAAGGGAGCAATACATTGAGAAACTGAAATAACACTGCAAAGCAGATCCAAATACTCCTACTACTCTTTGTAAAGAATTCAGTGACAATTCAGTGACATTCTAGTTAGAATCTGATAGCTATGCTTAGCATGAATCAGTCCCCAGAAGTCTATTCCTTAGAGTGGCAATGACAAAATCATATTTCTGAGGCTGTAAAACTAAGGTCATCCTTAATCTATGGAATGGCCACTTTGTAAGGTATCACTTAAATCACCAGCCAACCTATCTTCATAAAATTTCCAAATTAGAAAATCTATAACTTAAGCAATACCCTCTGTATCTGCTACATTCCCCAGTATTTTTCACCCATTTTCCTTTTCACCATATTTCCCTTTTCACTTTTACCACTCTTTGGCAGAAATAAAGCTGGATAGTTGGAAAGATAAAGACATATTTATCTTTCAATTGCATAACAAAATACTGTGCTGTTGCAAACATTCGGACTATCCTATTGCTTTGACCGTAACAGCACTTGGCTGCCAGCAAAGTTTTAAAGGCAGCAGAAAGGAATAGGAAGGCAGTTATTGATTGCACTCCAAAGTACAGCAAAAAACTTTGTGTGCATATCTGCATGTGAGTGCGTTAAGCACAGAGGAAAGAAGAATAGATTATTTGAAATTACTACTTGGGACTAAAACTTTGAATTTCTGAAATGAAACTTGAGACCTTGTTCAGAATCTTTAGTCAAAAGAGTTTTGTATGTTTACTCAAAGTTATAGACACTTCTAAGCTCACCAAAGTCTTTTTATCCATATTTCACCTTCCCATGTCCTATGAACAATTAATCATATGGAAAACACTTTACAGTTTGCAAAACTTTCACATGCATTGGCTAATGTGAGTTTTGTATAATAGCCCCATACAACAGTAAGAGGTAAATTTGTGGGTGGGCAATACAAGGAGCTGAAATTTTATAACGTTTCTCCTACCCCTTTATTCTCATGGTGACCCAGTGATGGACATGAGACTCATTATAACATTCATTCATAGCTTTATATTTTCCTCTGTCCATTTGGAAGTATTCTTAAGGTTTCTGAGAAGAAATCGATTCTTTGGTTTTATGTGTATCAACTGCAGCATGTTCAGGATGAGTCTCTCCATTTGAGAGGAAGATTTTAATTATTTTCACTTCCACTAAAATGTGTGACTACCACTAAACTTTACTAGAGTCATGAGATATAGCTGCTAAGTTGCTTTCTCTTCCAAGATAAGTTTTTAATATGTTCCAGGGCAGATAGCAACGAACATGAGCCTTTAAAAATAGCCCGTATGCCAGGCTATTCTTAAACCACAAAAGAAAGTTTCTGTAGGTGTAATACAAAGTGGGGGTTTTCTCTATTCTACTGTCAGATGAGGGTCTGAGAAAGCAATAAATTGCTGAACAATAGTTAAGTAAGCTGTTAGAAAATGTGATAAGAAGTCTTAAATCCAACAGGTGTAGTTACGTAAATAATGTCTATTTTAATGGATCTGCACTTTAGTTATAAAATCTAGACACTTTGGTTATAAAATTGTGTAATTGGTACTTAGAATGTGAAGATAGGAGATAATTACTAATATGTATTGAGAATCTTGTAATCTGACAGTGTGACAGGTCCTTTACACCTTTTATTAAAAATTAATTCTGACTCCAACAATCAGAGTAAATATGAGATGAGGAAAAAGAAATCTTTAGCCATATGCCGAATGCCACACACATATCAGTAAATGGCTGCATTATAAAAAGGAGCTGATGATATTTAAAATGATAGTTGGGGGGCGCCTGGGTGGCTCAGTCGGTTAAGCGTCCGACTTCAGCTCAGGTCGTGATCTCGCGGTCTGTGAGTTTGAGCCCCGCGTCGGGCTCTGTGCTGACAGCTCAGAGCCTGGAGCCTGTTTCAGATTCTGTGTCTCCCTCTCTCTCTGCCCCTCCCCCACTTGTGCTCTGTCTCTGTCTCTCTCTCTCTCAAAAATAAATAAAATGTAAAAAAATATTTTTTTTAAATGATACTTGGTAAAATGTTGTTTCTGGTCATGGGAGACTCCTTGTCTGTTTCCTAATTGAATAATTGCAAATAATTGCGTTACGTATGCCGATACCTATGTAACATAGCCTACTAAATGGTATGACAAACGTCCAGTAACCAGAAGCCTAGAAATGACCCTCTTCTTTCATGATCTTGGGCAAAATTTGTGGCTTCTGTTTTGGCCTTTCTGTAATTTTTTTTTTTTTTTTTTTTTTTTTTACTTAGTGAAACAGGAATCTTCTCTAAAAAAGGGATTATTTGTGAAAAAATATTAAATCTCTGGCTGCATGTTAACTTAGAAAAGGGAGCCAACTTCACTATTATTTGACTTTGGAAAGCCCTGGGACTTATAATAAGAAACCAACTAACCTAATTTCAAACTACATTTCAGTCATTGCAGCTTTGAATATCTCAAATCTTATAAAGGTGATGAAAATGAGGATAAGACTGGTGGACATAGGAGACACTCCAAAGAAATTCAGTATGGAATGAAAGTCATTTGGACTTAGAGCAAAGAAAAATTGAATCTCTGATATTAAAATATCAAATTATTAATATTTTAAGGATAACTTTAAACGTATAACCCACCTGAAGGCAATAAAAAGTAAATGTAACCTTGTTATGACTGTCCCTAAGAGTGTATACATATGTTGTATATGGGTTATGGCCAATAGAGAAATTCAAAGATTAGATTTGTGAACAGGATTCTGTTTGTATTTAATAGAGAAGCTAATATTTTGTAAAATTAAATCCATATCTTATAGGTATCTAGCAGACATATTAAATAAACCTATATCTTTACTATAAGACATGTCTTATGCAATATTTAAAAAATAGTTTATGATATGAATAGCTTGGAGACAAAACAATACTAAAATCGCTAGCATTAAGAAGATAAATGTAAATCGAATTTAACTATGAACATTCTGTGCACAACATTAAATAGTGTCTCATATCTCTTTCTGTAGTTAAATAGGCAGAGAGAAGTTTATTGGCATATGTGGTTGTGACAGTAGAAGCAAAAGGATCTAGAAGGAGGGAGTCCATTGCCTATAAGGAAGAAAATAGGACTGTAAGGTATCTTTTAAATATTGATCTTCTGACCTGCCTTTAAGAACTCCAGCCTTAAATTATGGAAAGAGAAAGAACCATTTCCATTAAGGTCTCCATAATATACTAGAGTGAAAATTAATGCTGTTATGATGCCCAACAGGAGTTTCTTCCTTCAACTGTTAAGTATCTTGGTAATTTGAGTTCTCCAGGAAATGCAAAACACAACATGGCAGACTCCCAGAAATTAAAGGATGGGATTTTGTGTGAAGCTGGATGCTTTGTGTTAAAAGTGAGGAGAGGAGTAGTCTCCATAAACTTGGGAAGTCTGGGGAGACACAAATTAAATTAGAAAGCTTAAGATAGAATCCTGTCTTTAAGGAGGTTATTACTTACTAGAAGAAGACAAACATGAAACGATGAGAATAAGTTCAATCCACCTTTTAATTAATAAAATTATGTTTTGGGTATTTGCTATTCATCACCAGATTTGAACGAATGTATAAGATGATTTGCCTTAAAATGAAGTGTGTGTGAAATTCACCTTTGTTAACCCAATGTGCATTGCTGAAGCAGGTGGTCAAGAGTTTTTGCAAGTGTTGACTTGAGGTGAAGCTGCTTCACACATAGGCAACTCTTTGTACTTGTGCAAAAGGGTGAATAAGAATAGAGATTTATTCATTTAAAATCCTTGACTCTCCCAAAGTTGAGAACAGAAATAATGAATTATAAAAACCTTTACATTTCTTTTCTGCCAGTAGTTCCCAATTCTGGGTATATATCAGCATCATATAGAAAATTTTTAAAAGTGCATATTCCCAGATTGCACTGTCATAGAATCTAAATTATGAGGTGTAGTTGGGCATAAGTGTTTTTGTAAAAATTCCTGAAAGTTATTTCAATATCCTTCCAGGTTTGCGAACCATTATTATACAGCATAGACAAGACATGGGAAATCAGGGAAGGGAAAAATCCATAGAGGCTGGACTTTGCAGGTAATTCGCCTTTGAAGAACAGAGACCTGGATATAGTAGGAGGAGGAAGGACGAGATCTGAGCCAGGGATGAAATCCTAAACTATATAGAAAGAAGAGTGCATTAGGTTAGTACTAACAGGTGTAAGAAGCCAACCTCCAAATTCTGGCTTAAAGTAGTAGAAGTGTATTTTTCCTTCAAGTAATGATCTACTGAAGGTGTTCCTGTTTGGCTGGAGTTCTTCACATGGTAGATCAGAGGGTTTCAGGGCCATCTATGTTCTAATTTCATCATCTCTGAGGACTTTATCATATCTTATACAGGTATACCTTGGGGATGTTTGAAAGTTTGGTACTAGACCGTCACAATAACGCAAATATCACAACGAAGCAAGTCAAATGAATTTTTTGGCTTTCTAGGGCATATAAAAGCTATCTTTACCCCATACTGTAGTCTATTCAGTATGATACTCTGTAGAAAACCACCAAAAAAATTGCTAGAACTAATACATGAATTCAGAAAAATTGCAGGATATAAAATCAACGTACAGAAATCTGTTGCATTTCTATACACCCATAAAAAGCAGCAGAAAAAGAAATCAAGGAATCTATTCCATTTACAATAACACCAAAACTGTAAGTTACCGAGGAATAAACATAACCAAAGAAGTAAAATATCTGTACTCTGAAAACCATAGAACACTCATGAAAGAAATTGAAGAGGACACAAAGAAATAGAAAAACATCCCATGCTTACAGACCAGAAGAACAAACATTGTTAAAATATCTATACAACCCAAGGCAATCTACACATTTAATGCAATCCCTATCAAAATACCACCAGCATTATTCACAGAGCCAGAACAAATAACCCTAAAATTTGTATGGAACCACAAAAGACCCTGAATAGCCAAAGCAATCCTGGAAGAGAAAAGCAAAGCTGGAGGCATCACAATTCCAGACTTCAAGCTATATTGCAAAGCTGTAATCACCAAGACAGTATAGTGCTGGCACAAAAACAGACACATAGATCAATGGAACAGAATAGGAAACCCAAAAATAGACCCACAACTATATATATGGTCAACTAATCTTCAACAAGGCAGGAAAAATATCCAATAGAAAAAAAGTCTCTTCAATAAATGATGTTGGGAAAACTAGACAGCAATATGCAGAAGAATGAAACTGGACCACTTTCTTATACCATACACAAAATAAATTCAAAGGGAATGAAAGACCTCTAAGTGTGAGACAGGAAACCATCAAAATCCTAGAGGAGAACACAGGCAGCAACCTCTTTGACCTCGATTGGAACAATTTCTTACTAGACATGTTGCCAGAGGCAAGGCAAACAAAAACAAAAATGAACTATTGGGACTTCATCAAGATAAAAAGCTTCTGCACAGCAAAGGAAACAATCAACACAACTAAAGACAGCCTACAGAATGGGAGAAGATATTTGCAAACAACATATCTGATAAAGGGTTAGTATCCAAAATCTATAAAGAACTGATCAAACTCAACACTCAAAAAGCAAATAATCCAGTTAAGAACTGGGCAGAAGATATAAATAGGCATTTTTCCAAAGAAGACATCCAGATGGCCTACATGAAAAGAGGCTCAACATCACTCTTCATTGGGGAAATACAAATCAAAACCACAATGAGATACTACCTCACACCTGTCATAATGGCTAAAATTAACAATACAAGAAACAACAGGTGCTGGCAAGGATGCAGAGAAAGGGGAAGTCTCTTGGACAGTTGATGGGAATGCAAACTGGTACCACTATTCTAGAAAACAGTATGGAGGTTCCTCAAAAAGTTAAAAATAGAACTACTCTATGATCCAGCAATTGCACTACTAGGTATTTACCTAAAAGATGCAGAAATACAGATATGAAGGGGTACATGCATCCCGATGTTTATAGCAGCATAACCAACAATAGCCAAACTATGGAGAGAACCCAAATGTCCATTGGTTGTTGGATGGATAAAGAAGATGTGGTGTATATATATACAATGGAATATTACTCGGCCATCAAAAAGAATGATCCTTGCCATTTGCAATGATGTGTTTGGAGCTACAGTGTATTATGCTAAGCAAAATAAGTCAGTCAGAGGAAGACAAATGCCATATGATTTTGCTCATATATGAAATTTAAGAAGCAAAACAGATGAGCATATGGGAGTGGGGAGGGAGGGAGGGAGGGAGAGAGAGAGAGAGAGAGAGAGAAACCATGAGAGGCTCTTAATGATAGAGAACAAACTGAGGGTTGATGGAGGGAGGTGGGTGGGAGATGGGGAAGGAGGGCACTTGCAATGAGCACTGGGTATTGTAAGTGATGAATCACTGAATTCTACTCCTGAAACCAATATTATACTGTATGTCAACTAACTAGAATTTAAGTAAAAATCTGAAAAGAAAAAAAAAATTTAAAAAGTATGCAATAACACTATACCATAAAAATGCATACATCTTAATTAAAAATACTTTATTGTTAAAAACTGCTACTCATCTTCTGAGCTTTCAGTGAGTCAGAGTCTTTTTGCTGGTGGAGGGTCTTGCTTTGATGTGGATGGCTACCGACTGATCATGGTAGTGGTGGCTGAAGGTTGTGGTGACTGGCAATTTCTTACAATACGACAACAATGAAATTGCCATCAATTGACTCTTCCATCATGGATGATATCTTTGTAGCATGTGATTTTGTTTAATAGCATTATACCCACAGTAGAACTTGTTTGAAAATTGAAGTCATTCCTCTCAAACCCTGCCACTACTTTAGCAAAGAAATTTATGTAATCTAAATCTTTTCATTTCAACATTCTTCACAGTCTTTCCCAGGAGTAGATTCCACCT
The DNA here is from genome assembly GCF_024362965.1 of Panthera pardus. NCBI lineage: Eukaryota > Metazoa > Chordata > Mammalia > Carnivora > Felidae > Panthera > Panthera pardus. The sequence continues at coordinate 59,657,316 of NW_026527002.1, read as the reverse complement.
TAAGAAACCATTTTCTTTGCTCATCCTAAGAAGCAACTCCTCACCCGTTGAGGTTTTATCACAAGATTGCAGCAATTTGGTCCATCTTCAGACCTCTCTTCCAATTCTAGTTTTGCTGTTTCTACCACATCTCCCGTTATTTCTTCCACTGAAGTCTGGCTAAAGTCAAAATCATCCACGAGGGTTGGAATCAACTTCTTTCATGCTACTGTTAATGTTGATATTTGATTTCTTCTTATCAATCACAAATGTCCCTAATGTCCTCTAGCATGATCTTTCCCAGAAGGTTTTTTGATTTACTTTGCCCGATTCATTAGGGAAGTCACTATCTATGGCAGCTAAAGCCTTATGAAGTATATTTTTTAAATAATAAGATTTGAAAATTTAAATTACTCCTTGATTCATGGGATACAGAATGATTTGTTGTCTTAGCAGGCATGAAACCTACATTAAACTCATTGTACATCTCCACCAGAGTTCTTGGATAACCAGATGCATTGTAAATGAGTAGTAACATTTTGAAAGGGATCTTTTTTCCTGAGCAGCAGGTCTCAACAGTGGGTTTAAAATATTCACTCAACCATGCTGTAAACAGATGTGCTGTTACACAGGTTTTGTTTCCCATTTATAGAGCACAGGAAGAGTAGATTTAGCATAATTCTTTAGGGCCCTAGGATTTTTGGAATTGTAAATGAGCATTGGCTTCAAGTTAAAGTCATCAGCTGCATTAGCCCCTAATAAGGAATCAGCTAGTCCTTTGAGGCTTTCAATCCTGGCGTTGACTTCTCCTCTATGGCTATGAAAGGCCCAGGTGGCGTCTTCTTCTAATATAAGGGTGTATTTTCTACATTGAAAGTTGTTTATTGTAACCACTTTCATTGATTATCTCAGCTAGATCTTCTGAATAACTTGCTGCAGCTTCTGTAATATTTGCTGCTTCACCTTGCACTTTTGTGTCATAGCCTAATAAAAAAACATTTACTAGCTTCCAGTTTTCTTCTACAGCTTCCTCACCTCTCTCAGCCTCCATCATCCTGAAGAGAGTTAGGGCCTTGTTCTAGATTAAGGTTTGGCTTAAGGGAATGTTGTGGCTGGTTTGATCTTTTATCCAGACTGCTAAAACTTTCTCCGTATCAGCAATAAAGCTGTTTCCCGTGCTTATCGTTTGTGTGTTCACTGGATTAGCACTCCTTCAAGAACTCTTCTTTTGCATTCACAGTTTAGCAGGCTGATTCAAGAGGTCTCACTTTCAGGCTGTCTCAGTTTTTGACATGCCTTCCTCACTAAGTTTAATCACTTCTAGCTTTTGATTTAAAGTGAGAGACAGGCCATTCTTCCTTTCACTTGAACACTTAGAGGCCACTGTAGGGTTATTAATTGGCCTAATTTCAATACTGTTGTGTCTCACAGAATAGGGAGGCCTAAGGAGAGGGAGGGAGAGAGGGAAATGGCCACGTAGGAGGAGGAGTCAAATACATACAACATTTATCGATTAAGTTTGCCATCTTATAATGGAGGCAGTTCATGGTGCTTCAAAACAATTACAATAGGAACATCAAAGATCACTGATCACAGATCACTATAACAAATATAAGGATGATGAAAAAGTTAGAAATATTGCAAGGATTACCAAAATGTGACACAGAGACATGAAGGGAGCAAATCTTGGTGGAGAAATGGTTCCAATAGACTTGCTCAATGCAGGATTGCCACAAACCTTCAAGTTGTTCAAACAAACAATCCCCACAGCATCTGCAAAGCACAATAAAATGATGTATGTTTGTATATAGCCAGTGAACAGAAAGTCCACCTGCTTCTTAAAACCCCTGACCTGGAAGAGATCCCTATTATTTTTTCTTCTGTTGTTGAAAAATAGTGACATGACCATCCCTGAGTTCAAGGGGAGGGAAAACCTACTAATCACGGGTCCCTGCCTGGGTAGCTGTCTCTCAATTAGCATGACAGTGTGGCATAAATTTGTGTGGACAGTAAACTACTTCTGTGACAGTGGACAACAAATCCTAAATAACAATTAATTCTCTTAGTGTGATTCCCCTTCAGATATTAACCCTAGTTTTGTGCATTTCATATTTTTGTGCTAATTTATATTTCTATATGACCACTCTCCTCATTTTCTACTTTCCTTGATGCATGAGATGGAATTTATTGTTGGTGTGCTTTTGAACATTCACTGACTTCATGACAGCCCCATTATGAATTTGAATATGTGAAGATGGCTCCTGTAAGTGATTAATCAATAGGCACAGTGCCATCCTGGATCACCTCATCCTCATGAAAGAGACTGAGCAGCTGAAGTAAAAGAGGATGGTACCTGGGCACGTTTGATTTGTTTATTGTCATTCTTCCATTATAAATAGAAAAAGATAATACAACCAGAAGGAATTTAGCTAAGCAAATATTCATTGTTTATGTGACACCTGTCATGAGAATCAAGTAACATTCATGAAAATGGCCAAATGAGGGCCCTTCCAAAAGGAAAGATGTGAGGAGAACAGTCTTTAAACCTAGAGAGGAAAGGAGAAGAGAGGATAAAACTGGGAGTTCAAGCCCCCTGAAAATTTAAATTTTGTAAGATAAGTAGGTGTGTGAAGAAGCTAAAAGTAATTTTATTTCTTTTGTTACACATTTGATTTGTGTTAAGAACAATTGGTACTCTCACATAATTAAAGCAGTTCTGACATTTTGGTATGTTTCATTGTTGGGCTATGCACAGAATGTTCCTACTGTCTTTGTTAATGTATTTTGAATAAAGATGGGTTTTATATTCACTCTGACCTTGTGATACTACCTTGAGCTGCACACTACTTACTGTATAAAAAGATAAAAGAACTTTACAATGATCAGCTTGGCTATTAATGAAAAAATTGCTTATTGCCAAAGGGAAATGCATTTTGCACTACTCTAAATTGAATGACAGTTTATCCTGTTAAAATTATTTTTGTAGGGGCAATGTGGCCTCAAGGAAAATCTGTTATCTTGTGATTCTTGTGGATAGGAGCATATTACTCATGATTTGAAAATGCTTTGGGGAAATAAAATTAGTGGCATTTGTCAATATTAATCTAATCTCTTGATTACACTCTCTAAAAAGGAAAGACATGGGTATGTGATTTTTTTTTTAAGAATACTTAAAATTTTTAAATAGCATAGATTTGGTTTTGGAATGTATTGCATTTTTTTCTTCCAAGAATGCTTCCTGTCTTATGCATGTTTTGTCCAGGATTAAATTAAAGTAATAGTTAATTATTCTTGTATTCACAGCATAACAATTCGGCAACTTTACATAAAATCTCCAGAATACAGCCAAGAAAATTTAAGTCCTTAAGTGGCCAAGATTGATGTCATAAAGTCCATGTTTGGATACTTCCTCATCTGAGACCATCACAGACCCTCAATCAGGGCTTATTTAAGTCTAATTCATCAATAGTTATAACTACTGTGAGGATATAGGAAGTTGATTAGACAAGACAAAGAGATTTCCAAAAAATTTTTCGGAAACACACAGAAACACCCTGGCCCTAGAAAGTCAAATCTTCATTTATTCAACAAATATTCACAGACTGAGCACTGCTGTCAGCATGGGGTTTAGAGCAAGGAACAAGAAAGTCATGGTGTCTTCCTTACTTGAATTTCATTCAAATGGAGAAGACAGACAATGAACAAGTAAATGAATAAGTGTGTGAATTCAGTGGCAAGAAGTGGTTTAAAAAATCAGGGAAAGGGGTTAGATCGTTACTAGGTGATGTTATTTTATATAAAGTCATCAAGAAATATCTTTCTCCTAAGAATTATTTGAGCAGGAACCACTGCATGTGGTGACCTTAAAGGAAATCTTTCCAGAAAGAAAACGCAGCTAGTGTAAACATATTGAGGCTGCCCTTTCCAGGACAGTGGGGTCAGAAGTCCCCAACGTTCCCACTTGGATCTTCCAAAGATCTGAGACATTTTGTGCCTGCTGTGGTTGCAGCATATAGAAGTCGGGAGCAATTGGAAGATACAAAATCATAGGAATTCTCAGGTAAGGCCAGGTAGCTACACACAGAACCAAAGAGTAGGAAGGAATCATAACGTGAAACCAAATGGAAGAAACTGTGGCAAGCTAATGAGATGGCACACTCAGTGAGTGCTCAGAGAGAGTTGTACTTTTGCTTATGTGTAAATGCTTCTTAGAAAGGGATGCTGCCTCTGCCTTAGAAGTCCTTGGAGTTAAGATAATGGGCCCTAAAACTATTCTTGTAAATCATTCAACAATTGTTCCTAAAGACTCTGAACCATCAAGAGAAGATTAAATCAGGTTGAGTATGCACTGTGTGAAAAGTAGGGAAGTTTAAAAAAATTTTTTTTTACATTTATTTATTTTTTGAGAGACATAGAGCACAAGTTGGGGAGGGGCAGAGAGAGGAGGAGACACAGAACCTGAAGCAGTCTCCAGGCTCCGAGCTGTCAGCACAGAGCCCGACATGGGGCTCGAACTCACAAACCATGAGATCATGACTTGAGCTGAAGTCAGAGCTTAACTGACTGAGCCACCCAGGCGCCCTGGAAAGTAGGGAAGTTTTATTTATTACTATTATTAATAGTCATCCTCTGAAGAATAACCAATTTCCTGAAAAATCTCCATTGCCTGGGGGTTGTGATATCTGTGATTATACAGCTATTTGTGTTCTTGGGACCTAAGTATGGTCAGAGGGGCAGGGGGAGAGAGGAGTCTGTTGAAAGTAAAGTGGAAAAAAAAATTTTTTAATTATTGTTAACTGAAGACTATACTTTACCCCAGTTTCCTTAGTTTTTACCTAATGTCCTTTTTCTGTCCCAGGATCTTTTCCAGAATATTACATCACGTTTATCTGTCATATATCCTTAGGGTTCTCTTGACAATGACAGTTACTCAGACTGACTTTGTTTTTGAAGACCTTGACAGCTTTGAGGAGTACTGGTCATGTATTTTTAAGGCACCTTGTTTTGGAATTGGTCTGATACTTTCCTTACGATCAGACTGGAGTTACGGAATTTGGGGAGGAAAACCACAGAGATAAGGTGCCATTCTCATTAAACCCTATCAAAGGAGCATACTGTCAACCTAACATCACTGTCCATGTTCATCTTGATCATCTAACTGGGATAGTACTTGTCAGATTTCTCCATTTTTAAGTTACTCTATTTCCTCCTTTACATATTTCCTCTTTGGCAGGAAGTTACTATGTGTAACCCACATGTCAGGGGTGGCAAATCATATTCCACCTCCACCTTCTTAAGGGTGGGGTATCTACATAAATTATTTGGAATTATTCTGCAAGGAATATTTGTCTATTCTCTTTCTTATTTATTTATTCAATGACTTCCTTGTATCGCTATTGACTGTTGGTTATTTATTTCACACTTCAATTTATAATCCAATATCATTTTATTTATATGTTCAAATTTTTCTAGCTTTGGCCATTAAGAACTCTTTTATGAGGCTGTGTCCTTTCAACATAGCTCTATCAATTAAAAGAAAAAAATTTGGGCACTTTCTTAATTTCTGGTAGTACAAATACTTCAGGCTTATTATGAATATTTTGTATGTCAGTCCTAGAATTTGTTATTTCTCCAAGGATCCCTGGTTCCTTTTATATGAGAATGGTATTAGAAACTAAGATCTGAGCAATACGTGTGCTCCTTGGCTACTGAGATATTCTTGGTACAAGGCCCTCTCAGTTGATAGAGCGACATAATATATGGGTGTGTATTAATTAACCTGTATATATACACACATTTATAAATAGTTCATTTGTAGCCATCTGTATCTATATTAAGTTAAACATGTATTTCACACTGATGTCTCCAACCCTAATCCATCACCAAATCGATCATTCCAGCCTTCTCCTTTCATGCATCTGTAACTCCCTCCCGATTCCCAACTGTGAGAAAAACCTGGCTCCTGCTATCTGCCATCCATCTACTTAATGTTCAATTCCAGTATACATTTGTAGTGTTTTCATAATTTTCAAATTCATACTCCATTGGGACGCAAATTTAGCAACATAAGTCTTACTCCATTCATTTCTGAAGTTTATTAGGTTAGGACCTTTTCCCCCTTCAAAGAGATTATTTCATTCATTTATAATACAGTTGAGTAATTTTGCCACATTCTGCATTCTAGTTTTGAATCCCCCAAGTTCTAAATTATATATGTTTTAAATTTTATTTCATACTTCAATTTATAATCCAGTATCATTTTATTTATATTGTTGCTAACATACATTAAGGTTTACTGTTTGTACTGTGAAGTTCCACAGATTTTGACAAATAGATACAGTATCATACAGAATGGTTTTATTGTCTTGAAAAAAGTCTCTTGTGCTTTACTATTCAAGTTTCTTTCCACTTGCTGAATGCCTTGCTACCACTGATCTTCCATATCATATTTCTAATTTGCCCTTTCCAGAACATCATAGAGAATCATATGGCTTCTTTCAGTCTTTCATACTGAATTCTTTCACTGAGAAATATATATTTGAGATTATCCATATTTTTAATGACTTTGATAGCTCATTCCTTGTTTATCACAGAAAAATATTCCATTGTTGGGATGCACAAGTTTGTTAACCATTCACCTGTTCCAGGACATCTTGGTTGTCCGGTTTTTTTGTGATTATGAATAAAGTTGCTCCAAATATTCACATCCAGGTTTTTATGTGGATAGAGGTTTTCAAATCACTTGGATAAATACCTAGGGTTGCAATTACCAGATTGCATAGTAAGATTATGTTCACCTTGTAAAGCTGCCTGTCTTCCGAAGTGACTATACCATTTTGCATTCCCAGCAGCAGTGAGTGAGAGTTTCTGATGCTCACCTCCTCACCACCAACTGGTACAGTCACTTTTTCTTAGATTTCAGCCATTCTAATAGGGATGTATTTGTATGTTGTTTAAATTTGCGTTTTTAATAACAAATAATATTGAAAATCTTTTCATATGCTAATTTACCATCTATGTACCTTCTTTTGGGGAAATGTCTTTTCAAGTATTTTACCCGTTTTTCCCCTCTCTGAGCTGCATGTTTATTTAGTGTTGATTGTAGGTTCTTTGGGCATTTTAGCTTTAAAAGTACTTGTACAGGGGCGCTGGGTGGCTCAGTCGGTTAGGCGTCTGACCTCAGCTCAGGTCACGATCTCACGGTTCGTGGTTTCAAGCCCCATGTCGGGCTCTGTGCTGACAGCTCAGAGCCTGGAGCCTGCTTCGGATTCTGTGTCTCCCTCTCTCTCTGCCCTTCCCCCACTCACACACTCTCTCTCTCTCAAGAATAAATAAATATTAAAAAGTATAAAAATACTTGTACATACTATAGGACTCACTCAAAAATTAAAATGCACGGATCAAACAACTCATTAACTTTCTGTGTTAGTATACACAAAAGGACGGTTTGTGATTTTGTTAGTTGTTCTTCCTTAGCACTCAAACATTAACTTAGTATTTTGGTTAATGCCTATTGCAATCATAAATAACTTTGATATTTAAACTTTGGGTTGTATTCCTCCTGTCTCCTTTCGTGTAAACTCCATTGAGACCCATCTTTATTCTGTTGCATTCCCTTTTAAAAAATGTTTATTTATCGGGGCCCCTGGGTGGCTCAGTTGATTAAGCCTCCGACTTCGGCTCAGGTCATGATCTCCCAGCATGTGGGTTTGAGCCCCACGTCTGGCTCCAGGCTGACAGCTCAGAGCCTGGAGCATGCTTGGGATTCTGTGTCTCCATCTCTCTCTGCCCCTCCCCTGCTTGCTCTCTTCCTCTCTCTCAAAAATAAATAAACATTAAAACATAAAATAAAAAAAATAAAAAATATGTATTTATTCTGAGAGAGAGAGAGCATGAACAGGGGAGGGGCTGAGAGAGAGTGAGAGTGAGAATCCCAAGCAGGCTCCACGCTGTCAGCACAGAGCCCAGTGTGGGGCTTGAACCCATGAACCATGAGATCGTGACCTTATCCAAAATCAAGAGTCAGAAGCTTAACCAACTGAGCCACCCAGGCACCCCATGTTGCACTCCCTATTTTTAATCAAGACAATGATAGTCACTCAGTAAATGTTGGTTGAATAAATGAATGAATGAATCTGGAAATGAAATAGTGATTACATGAGTTGAGTAGAGACATAGTTTAACATATTCACTAATTTTATCACTTACATAGAGATGTTCAGACATCATATGGAAACACCACCACCAGAAACTTATCAGGCTGCCTGTTTCCAGGTAAACAAATGCTATTTAGAGGATTTTAAAGGACACTATTTGTTTCAATAGGCAATGCACAATGGAATCTAATTTAACTATGCAACTTGAGACTATGGGCTTAAACAGAACTTTTCTTTTTATATCTTCATGTGTGTATTCCTAAAGACACAACTTATTTAATATGATGTGCAAAATATTTAAGTAATGTCTATTCCATTCTTCAAACAAAGAAAATATTTGGAAACGTAGTTAGCATGAAAGTTATTGAAAGAAGCATTTACCTGAACCAACTTTCTAGTAAATATCATCTTGCTGTTGTTGCTTTGTTCAGATACACTTGCGTGCTTTGGATGATGGCTGAAATTACCTACAACAAACCTGGAATCACCTTGTTTAAAGAAATTTACAATACATGCTGCAATTTCCAAATCAAGAAAGAGAACATAGTTTTGATAGAAAGGAACAAATACAAATATACTATGAATTCAAATAGCTGACTTATCTTCATGGAAAAAATACACAGTGAGATCAGAAGATAACATGGGCAGTCATCTATGTTTTATTTACCTACTAGAATGCACAGTTGAATAGTAAGCTATGAAGTAACTGAAAACTCCACCCAATACTTACTTAGTAAAATGCCTTAGCAGGTTACATTGTATGAATTTATATACCACTCTACCTGCGGGCAACTGGACTTCTTGGCTCCCTTCACACATCTCATAGCATTTCACCTGAGCAGATTCAACTGATATTATTTAGAGAAGGACCACAAACTGGTTTTGAAAGATTAGAAATTTCAACCTTACTGTGCTTCCGTATAGTACATTCATATGAAAAGGTATTGAGAATAACACAGAAATATGTGACCTATTGACACAGCAAATATGCAACATGAATGGGTTTGCTAGTAATTGCATATTGACAAGACACTCTTTGTGTAATGAAAAGGATTTTGCGTCTCTTCAGTGTATTTGCTTGAGAGTGCCATGTGATGTTGACATACCGTATGCCTCCGTGTTCCAAAATTTTTTTAATCACATAGTGTGTTCTTCCATGATGTGAAAGCTACTATCTCACTCAAACCCATTATACAAATTAGCAGGCTTTGTTCTTTTCATGTTTTGCTGGTAGGCATTAACATGGACGCTATGAACATATTGGAGCTGGAAGTAATGAAGTGAAATTGCTCACATCATTACTTTAAATTGAATGCAGACAGTTCATCTGCTTTATAGAAGTCATGAGATTCTTTTACCTGAAAGGTTAAAAACATTGAATATCAAAATTTAAACAACTACAAAAATCTACATTTTAAAGCTGCATTTTTTCCCTCAGACACTACCTGTATGATAGTTTTTGAAAATCCCTTATATTCGTCTCTAGTTGCTTCAGATCCTAATTGGAGCCTCTGTCTGGAAAACCAGCATTTTGAATTGGAAAGCATATCCTCTTGGAATAAAGGTTGTATTCCTTTTTATTTTCTTGTGTTACTATAAATTAACTTTTTAGCTCATTATTAAAGGCAAAATAGGTATGCATCATTAGCTAAGCGCTAATGATCTTGCATTAGGGGAGAACATTTGAACTAACCAACTTTCTACAATCAAACTAATTTTACTTAAAGAAAGCTTCTTATGGTGCTACATAGGTGAATACTTTAAAAGATCATTTCTTAATAATACTAACTTTTAAAATCTGCTTCAGTGTAAGAGGATGTTCAGAGAAAATATGGCATTTTATAACACAAGCTATTTTAAAGCAGATGGGCTGTGTCAATCTCCAAGACAGTTTCTGCACTTGTTCCTATAGAAATCATAAATGTGCCAGAAACTGTGGGCATGTCATGCTAGCAAAATATGATAAAACATGGGGCATTTTTCATTTTCTGAGAATATAATAATAGTAATAACTGTGCTTTATAAGCTCTTTCCTACTAATCAAATATGCAGAGTTGGTAGTCAGCTCTTGAATCCTTTTGAGTGTGTGCTTTTGAAATTATTACCCACTTACAGAATCATAGTAATATGCTAAATCTAATATCTTCGTTTCATATACTGTGAAACTGAGGCTCGGCTGATGATTGAAAAGAGGTAAGGAGGAGAAATTTCAGATTTCCCCCCTTCCCACCTTTCCCACCGGCCAGCCTCACATTCCAAGATTTGGCTTTGCTGTGTTATCACTAGAGGTGAACTTTCCATTCTCCTGTCCAAATCCAGTCATTCCACTTGTGTGTCAGATTTTATCTCCTCTTCTTTACCCGTGGGAAGCAGTACAGCCATTCTCACCTTCCTTTCTGACATCATTAATCTTTTCTCTTTACTGGCCATTCTTAATTATCTCATCTTTGAAAAAAAAAAAAAGGAAATAAAAGGCTCTTCCTCAAAATTCTCTTTACTTGATTTTCAGACCACCTTTTGCTGTCCCCACCCCCTTGCTTATTGCTCTATTACAGTCTGGATCGTTCTCTGTCTCCTTGACCACTTAAATGTCAGAGGTCTACAGAGCTTGGGCTTTGGTCCTTTTGTATCCTACACTCACTGTCCTGGTACTCTTAACTGGTATTAAAGCTTTAAAGATCAGGAGTGCCTGGGTGGCCCAGTCACTGACTCTTGATCTCAGCTCAGGTTATGATCTCATGGTTTGTGAGACTGAGCCCCATGTTTGGCTCTGTGCTGACAGTGCAGAGCTTGTTTGGGATTCTCTCTCTCCCTCTCTGTCTACCCCTCCCCTGTTTGCACGCACATGCTTTCTCTCTCTCTCTAAATATATAAACTTAAAAAATTAAAATAAAGATCATCTTTGTGGTGATAACTTCCAAATTTATATCTCCCAGCTACTTCTCTATTGAAATCTGTTCTCACATATACAACTGACTACTCATCGTCTCCAGTTGGATGTCTAATAAATGTCCCAAATACAGCAGTCTGTAACTAGACTCTTATTTTTGTTTTGGGGGACTTTTTTCTTTTTCCTAAAAGCTGTTCCACCATAATCTTCCCTATATCAATAGATGGTAGCTTCATTCTTCCAAATGACCAGGACAGAAACTTGGAATTGCTTTTGACTCCTGTTTCTCTCACATACCACAACCAATCCATCAGAAAACTGTGGCTTCACTTTCAAAATATATCCATAATTCAAGCATATATCTCAATTACACTGCTGCTATCCCAGTCCAAGTCTTTATCATCTCTCACCTCGACCTTGGCAGGTGCTTTCTGACAGGTTGTGCCAGGTCTAGGGAGTTGCTCTCAGGGAATCTACCCTTCTTACAGCAGCCAGAGTGGTTCTTTAGATACATGCATATCATGTCATTCCTCTACTAAAAATTCTTCAGTAATGTCTCATTTCTCGGAGTCTGTGTACATATAGACATAAGTAAAGATATGATTAAATTTTAGGACAGTCAGTTCACAAGTCCAAAGTTTTGTGGAAGGGGATGAGCAATCATCTAACTTAGTTTTGGAAGGCCACTGTATGCTTCATAGGTAACATCCATGGTATGAACTGAAGGATGAATAGGCATTATCCCAGAGACTGGATGGTGGGGGGAGGGATCAGCATAGAAAACACTCAACGTTCTGAGCTTGTCAAACACTTTTTGAAACACAAATAGTTTACATCTATATATTTATTTAATTTTCCTTATAAGCCTTCCACGTAAGTCGTGTTATTATTCTTATTTTACAGATGATGACAGTGATGTACAGCCAGCTATTAGTAGAGCAAAGATTCAAGTTCACTCAGTTCCTCTTCAAGGTTCAGGCACCAACTAGTGTAATTGTAGAAGTTAGCAAGACCCAGATCTTAGAGATCCTCAGAGTCCTAGTTAAAATTAGACTTTGTCCTAAGAGTCATAGGAGATATTTTTCCTACTTTGGGCTGATCAGTAAATTAAGAAAATGAACTGGATAGGAATAAATTGTGCAGTACTACCTTCAGTTTAATACACTGCCTAGATTAAAATAAATCCAAACTCCTTTAGTGGACTCATGAAGTCTCTTATAAATTTCAGCTGCTTGGCCTCCTTTGAAGCCATTTTTCTCTTTCCCCCCCAGCCCTTACCTTTGCATCTCGCCTCGGCTGTGCTCTAAACACCCCATGGACCTCTTCCCAGAAAAGTGTGCCTGCACCCCAAAACTGCATACATTTTAACAGTTTGACAAATGGAAGGCCTCCAGCCTGGTTAAGAGTTCAAACTCCAAATACCCACGGCAACTTGTTGTTTCCTGACCCACCAGTTCTGATTAGCTCTTTGGTCTCTTTCCTCTTTCTAAAAAAGAAAAACCAAATCTTTTTCCCACATAGAAACCAACTACCAGTTACTTAGTGCTCAGTTTAATTATCAGAGATCTGGAAAATTTCCTGTAATTCTTATCTTTCTTATCAAATGGGTACAGATAAACAGCCATATGTTATTCAGAATGGGCTCAGTTATGCTATACTATCAAAGCCCCTGAACTTGAGGCTTTACACATCAGAGAGTTCCTTCTATGTAAAGGCCACTGTGAGGCAGTTCTGGTGACTCCAGTGATCAGACTACTTCCATCTCATTATGCAAAAATCTCAACGTGAGGCTTCTAATTTGCCGTAACAGAGAAAAAGAGGTGCGGAATGAACTTCCGGTTCAAAAATGCTTCTGCCTGGACCTGGAACGTGTCATTTCTGCCTTCATTTCATTAGCCAGAACTTGTAATATTGCTTTGACTGTGAGGGGTATAGAGAATATATGGAGCAGTTGACAGTGCTTCTATAGGTAATAGTTAAAAATGAGGTAGTGATTAGTCTGTTTTCTATCTCTTGTCTCATTATACGATAGCTATGGGTTTACATATCTGTTTCTTCATCCGAACTATGAGCTCCTGGAGGACTTTTTTCTAACTCCTAGATCAATTAAGGTTGATGCATTTCACTTCCACGAATGTTGTTGAGTTGTATTTATTAGACATGGTTTGTGTTACAGTCCAGGTTCTCAGGAAGGAGATACTGAGAAGTTTGTTAGGAAGTGCACTTGGGATCAGCAACAATGGGAGAGTGAAGACAGCACCACTAGGCAGAGGGAGAGGTTGAGCTCTGACACAAGTTCAGTGGAGATTTCCAACTGACTCCACTGGACCTCTAACACTGAGATGGCCCCAGTTTGGAGCACCTACGTAGCTCAGTTGGTTGAGTGCCTGACTTTGGCTCAGGTCATGATCTCATGGTCCATGGGTTCAAGCCCCACATCGGGCTCTGTACTGACAGCTTAGAACCTGCAGCCTATTTCAGATTCTGCGTCTCCCTCTCTCTCTGCCCCTCCCAACTTGCACTCTCTTTCTCTCTCTCAAAAATAAACATTAAAAATTATTTAAAAAATTAGAATTACCCCAGTTTGAGCCTATGAGTCCAGTTTTACATGCCAGCGTCAGCCAATCACTGGATGTAGGCTGGCACAGGGAAGGGATATGCCTCCTCATGGAAGATCGCATATTATATTATTTTACAATGGTAACGAAACAGGAGTCCTCTCTTATAGCCTAATGCACTCATGTTGTTTAAAAGTGGAAATTATTGTACTTGACAGTTTGGGGCTTAAGAGTTTTGTGACTTTCAGTCCATTCACTTTGTTATAAGTCAAATTCTATTATAATCTTTTTAACCATACATTCAGGACTCAATACAAAATTGGGTTCCTAAACGGTATAGACTAATGCCACATTTTCATCTTAACATGTATTTACATCCACAACTACCTGGTTGTGTGGGTGAGTTAAGCTTCTGAGTTGAGAACAGGTTTCACTGTTTTTTATCTATTCAAAAATAGCTCATATGAACTAATGTTTAAATAGAATTTACATAAAAATATGTTATGCCAAAATCTAGCCAGAATAATCGTTAGCTTTTTAATAGGTTCCAATAAATGAGAATGAGTTAAGATTGACATAGCATTTAAGCAGACAATACTGATTTTATGAATGCCATGCAAATATTTTTTTTTCAAAACCACATGGTTTATTTAACTCTACTCCATGTTTTCTTTTTTTTTTTTTTACTATCTTGAAAATGGAGATTTTTTAAAAGTTTGAAATGAAATAATATGTGATGGATAAGATATAGACACTTCAAAACATCTCAGACTGGATTTGTCTTACCAATATGTTTAATGTCCTTTCCTTTGAATATTCACAGGTAGAAAGCAGCTGTATTGCAGATACACAATTGTCTGCTATGGTCAGTTAGTTTGAAGGTAGTGAAACAAAAAAACACCAAAAAGATAGGTCCTTCTGATAAGGTTGCTTACAGTGTTTTAAGAGACACATATTTGAATATAAGAGTTTACTATTGTGTGATACTGTAATGGATATAGATTCAGAGTATACCAGAAACACATTACAGGGAACAAAAATTCTATATGTGAGAGTGTTGAAAGGATGAAGTAATTTGTCTAGCAAAACATTTAAAAAATTTAGTGACTTACAACAGCAAACGGTAGCTTTCATGCTCATAGTTCTGCAAGTTAACTACAGTTCAGCTGATCTTGGCTTGCCATGTCTGGGCCAGGCTGGGCTCCAGGCTTCTGTTAGGGTCATATCTGCCCCATGTGTCTTCATCTTAGACCTGGCTGAAGACGAGTGATGACTGAGGTGTGCTCTTCTGGCAAATCACACACATACAGGAGGCTAAGCCAAATTATATACATATGTTTAAAGATGTGCTCACATATGGGGCGCCTGGGTGGCTCAGTTGTTTAAGTATCCAACTCTTGATCTTGGCTCAGGTCATGATCTCACAGTTCGCAAGACTGAGCCCTGCATCAGGCTCTGCAGTGACAGCGCGGAACCTGTTTGAGATTCTTCTGTCCCTTTCTTTATGACCCTCCCCCCATGCAAGCATGCATGCATACATGCTCTCTCTCTCTCTCCCTCAAAGTAAATAAATTTTAAAATATTTTAAAAATTGGGGCACCTGGGTGCCTCAGTGGGTTAAACATTTGATTCTTGGTTTCAGCTCAGGTCAGGATCTCATGGTTTTGTGGGTTGGAGCCTTGCATTGGGCTCTGTGCTGACAGTGCAGAGACTACTTGGAGGCTTCTCTTTCTTTCCATCTCTCTGCCCCTCCCCTACTCATTGTCTCTCTCTCTCTTTCTCCAAATAAATAAACTTTAAAAAATAAAAAAAAAATAATAATAAAGGTGCTGCTTACATCTAGTGGCCAAGCTCAACATTGATGGGCCAAGGAAATATACCCCACCCACACCAGTGAGAAGTACTCCAAAGTCACATGAGCAATCCAAGGATGCATATTCTCTGATGGATGTATGATTGAAGATCCAGGACCAACAGACCAATCTATCACAAACAGATTCCAAGGGGATGACATAGCTGAATCTTGAAGGATGAATAGGAGTTTACTAATAAAAGTCACATTGAATCCAACTTAACATTCTATTCTGCTACTTTTCCTACAACTTTAAGTTATGTGTTTGGAAAGTGTGTAATTGCTTTATTCTTTCCAAATAGCCACACTCTACAACTATCTGAAATTTGTTCATCCTCAATGTCATTGTCAAATTCACTTATCTAACCTCTAACATTGGTCAGCCTCTACATAAGCTCCCCTCCTATTGTTCAAAGCTCTTTTATTCACTGTCTGCAAAGACCGCTAGTACCTTTCAGACTGCATTAATCTCCTCTATAAATCTGTTCTCTTTTTGTTTTTATATAATAAATAATTGTATTTATTTTATTTACGCATAACCAAAATATCTCTCCACCCTTGAATATATAAAACATCTTAAGTTGACTCTCCAAGAATCCCCTGAATTGACTTACAGATGAAACTCTTGATTCAGTGTGTCAGGTTTTTTTAATATACTGAACTGTAGATAATACTGAATCTGAAAGATGATAATAAAATGAGATTGCTTCCCTTTTTTTGTACGTTTGCTGGGTTTTCTATAATTATTTATAGTCATAGCTCTGTCACTGGATTATTTGAAAACAAATCAGTGCTATTGCTTGTTCCATATCCAGTCCTACGTTTCTCTGAAGAAAGTGATCTTTATTGGAAAAGAGTGCTTAGTTGAAACAAACAACTCTCTTGAAAGTAAGGAGTTAACAGGATTTGCAACAAAAAGTAGTGTTAAAAAGAGATGAGAGTCTGTGGACTTGAGATCAGCAACCAGAAAATCATTGAGATTCATGAATGTAAAAGAAATACTTGCATTGCCAAGGAAAAATTAAAAATTGTTGTCGAGTTCAGACAAACTATTAATGCATATGTAATGTGGAGGCACAGAACTCCTGGTAAGAACTAGCCTTAGGCAAGATTTCATTTTCAAACAGAGAATACTTTATATTATGATTCTACAAATGAATGTTGTCTAAATATTTTTGTTAATTGCAGAATATTTCACGATAATAAGGATCATCAAGTGTTGAAAATGTAGTGATTCATTTGACATTGAAAAAAAAGGAAGTACATGCATTTTAGGCATAAAAATTAAGGCTGTTCTGGGTTTGAACTACATTCACACCTTGGAAATCAGCAGAAATCAAGGTCCTTCACCTTATAGAGGGTAGGGAAAGAATTTCCCTAAATATTTTGCAGCACAACTGGAAGGAAACCAGGACTCTAATTCTCTTTCTTCTTCACCAGTGTATACTCGGTGCCTTACACAAAGCTTTGCATATAAAATGTTGGTTAAATATATCGTAAGCAAATAGATATTTAATGAGTAGCCATGAAATAGAAGTATGTTGAGCACTGGAGTGGATAAGAAGGAGAAAGAGTACACAAAGTGTTATCCATTCAGTTAGTATTTGATAATGCAGTTTTAAATGCTGGGATATGCTATCAAGAATGAGACAGGAAAATCCCCTTACCTCAGGGATTTTATATTCTAATTGGGTGAGACAGAAAAACAACAACAACAACAACAGCAAAAAGCAAAAAGAAACAAATAATTGAAAGATCATCTGCATCTAGAGTTATAAAGCAAATAAGGAAGCTAAAGATAAATAGGGGGGGTTCCTATTCTATGTGGGCTGACCAAGGGACAGCTTTCTGGAAAGGTACCACTTGAGGTGAGACCTCTGTAGTGAAGAGACAGCTATTTGAGGAGCCACTGGGGAAAGTGGTTCAGACATAAGAAAGAGCAAGTTCAAGCTCACTGTGACAGGAAAAAGCTCTGTGGTTTGAGGAACAAGAAGGAGGCTTGGTGTGACTCAGGATATGGAATGTAGTAATGAAAGAGGGAGTCAGGGACTAGAATATTAAAGCCTTGTTCCCAAGGCAAGGACTTTGCATTTTATTTAAAATACAATGGAAATCTACCAGAGAAATTTTAGGAGAAGGAGGAGGTTATATGATTTAATTTGTAATTTCAAAAGTCACTCTGACCGCCTTGTTGAGAAAGACTCACAGAGGGGGATAGCTTAGACCTAACAGTCATTAGGAGTTGATTGCCCATAACCAAAGCCAGAGATGATGGTGGTTTGGGCTCGGTGACAGTGGAAATAGATTTTAGCCATATTTTATAGATAGAACTGACAAGATCTCACAAATAGATTGGATGTGGATGAGGAGGAAACTGAGTAATCAAGAATCATTCTGATGTTTTGGAGCTATAGCTCCAAATGGTGGATGAGGGGTCATTTTATGGGATGGGAGAGACTCCCAACTAAGAGACAAACTGGTTTTGTTGTAGACAAGCAAAAAATAAATGGTTAGCGAAAGGTTACAGTCTAGCTGGCAAAGAACACACATATATACACACACAGTGCTGCAGACAAGTTAAAAAGTAGCTAAATAAATTATAAGACACTGAAGGAACACAGAGGAGGGAGCTATTAATTATCACTGAGTGAATCATTTCACATGTTTGACTGTATGTTTCAGTATATCTAACTTGCAATGATGTAGATACAAAAGACACTTGATTATTTCACATTGCATGACATCTGGATGTACATCTTTAGTCCAGCCACTCAATAATATCAGAAAAGTCAATTAGTACTTTTTTGGCTTTTCTTTTATGGTTTCAAAATGGCTTCAATAGCTCTAAATCCTGTTCTTACATGACAGAACCTCAGCTAAGAAGAAAGAGGATCGGGGTGGGGGCAGGAAAGAAGCCCAGTTCTCACTGGCTTTTTCCTTTAATCAGGAAAATTTTTCCTACAAGCCCTCTAGCTGATACCTATTATATCTAATTGGTCTGAGCTGGGCCACGTACTCATCTCTAGATCAAACACTGATAAAGGAAAATTAAATTTCCAATATTAATTGAGATCAGTGAAACTTGAGCTTTTGAGTCTAGGGTCTTTGCTGCCTAAAAGTATAAGGATTCTGCAAGCAAAAAAAAAAAAAAAAAAAAAAAGGACTATTTGCCACACTGTGATCAGAGATCCAAGGGTTGTTTTTCAACTGGGCCTTCAATGCTAAAAGGCAAAATTGTATTTGCAGGTTTACTTTGTTTTAGGCTAAGCAGAATGCCTGGCACATAGTAAGCATTCTATAAATATACATTATTAAGTGGATAATTAATATCTGTGGAATAAATCATAACTTATAAATGAATAATACCTCTTATACAAGAGGTCAGAGAAGTAAACTAACTTGCCCAAGCTAATTCTGTAATAGTTGTTAGGGCGACATTCACTCAGATCGCTCTTGTCCCAAGGCTGAACTATGCTCATTGAGGTATGTTGATATTCACTAAAGTCTAATGATACAATTGACCTCACAACTCTAAAAGGGAGCTAAATCTAGGGTCTGAGCAAAGGGGAAATTCTCAAAGAGAGTCAAGAAATTCTAGGAAACTAGCCATTAATTTTTTTTTTACTTCCTTTAACTCCTCTAACTTAATTCCTTTGTTTGCCATTGGCAGAGCACTTCAGTAGCCCACCTCTAAAACTACCAAAACTGCAAAAAAAAAAAAATGTGTATCTTTCTTGATCCTCCACAATCTCTTAACCTGCACTCCAATGTCATCATGATCTCTAGTTCAAGTTTGTCCCATCAGGTTTTTATATTTTCTCCAATAAAACTAGGACCTGTGGTCATTCTGTTAATTATTGTGTCACAGGCAAACCTACTTCCCTCACGGACCCTGTGGATCAATTATAACCTCGTGTCAATCCAACTTCCTGTCTCATTTCTTCCTCTGACAGAGCCACTGAAAATGTCTAAGAAAATCCCAAATATATATTGCCCTGGTCCACTAGAAGTGAATGTTTCCTATCTCATTGCACCATTTTATTCAGCAATTTATTTGCTTGTATCCCATAACTAGTGCTTATTACTTCCTAGAGTAGCTCGTTTATATCTTTTTTTTTTTCTCTCAAGTCCCCTTCCTTAGGACTTTTTCAAAAATATTCTATTTCTTCTTCTTGGACTAGGGTAAAATTGTCCTTTGCCAGCTCTTGGTAAATTTGCCATTTAGACATTTAGCATGCGACTTGGTTGGTCAATGAAATATGAGTAGAAGTAACATGTCACTACCTATGGAAGTTTTAAGAGCCATCCACCATGCATCCTTTCCCTTATTTTAGTGATCACTAATGTATGTGTCTCTCCCTATTCTAAAGTATGTGTCAGGATCCAGCCTTCATAAATTCAGACCCTTAAGAACTTGGATAATTTCTGTTCTCCCAGTATTCTATGCTTCTCATGAAGAAGCAACAAATCTTTGTTGTGTTGTCATTAAGAGTTTGGATTTGTTTGTTACCACAGCATAATTCAGCCCATCCTGACTGATATAGCCACCTTGGAGAACTTCACATAATCCTCTCCTTGAAATTTCTCCTTTGAGTTCTACCATTCCATTATCTCCCCATCCTCAGGCTATAATTTTTATTCCTAATTCTTAATCTTCATGATAATCTCCCCCTTTTTCTGCTCAACCTCCGTATTCTTTTGCTTTTGTTCAACGAGCCAGGGTCAGCATCTTTAACTTCTATCTAAAACTTGATAACTCTAATGTCTGTAACTCTAATAAAGTCTCCCCTCCACCAATATTCAGCTCCACATGTCCAAATACTGTATAGACATTTTCACCTGGACATTTTCCTCAGCTTCAGTTTTCCCTAACTGTTCTCACTAAAGCAGTTCTTTCTGCCGAATTCCATCTCTTTGTAAATGTTGCTTCATTCATGTACTGAACCAGAAATCTGGAAATAATCATAGTTTTAGTCTTCCAAGTCATTCCAAATAGCCTGTGATTATATAAATTCTACACCTGAAATAGTTCTTGTCTTCTTCTTCTTTGCCTGTTCTCCTATGGGAGTGCATCATCTGAAGTAAGCCATGACAATTTCAATAGCCTTCTGAAGCTGTCAGAGTTATATTTATAAAATATTAGTTAGATCAGATAACTCTCATATTTAAAAAATGACTCTGAAACTTTATTACCAGTGGCACAGACACTATATTCCTAGCATAGCATAGGAAGTCCATCAAAGACCATTCAAGTCCAGAATCACCTTCCTCTATTCCTCTTGCACATTCCAATCAAATTTGTACAACTAGAGATTTATTTCTTCGTTCATTTGTTTATGACATTTCCTCATCTGAATTGCCCTTTCCTTCTTCTTTCTGAATGATCACCACTGAAGTCTTTCTTTAGCAGCTCTTCCTCTGACAAAATGAATTATTTCCCTTCTGTGCTTCAATGATAAACTGTACATAACATTTACTGAGCAGTTGCTGCCTGCACTAGTTTCCTAGGGCTGATGAAACAAATTACCACAAATTTGATGGCTTAATGCAACAGAAATTTATTCTGTCATACTTCTAGAGTCTAGGAGTTTGCAATAAGGTATCAGCAGAGCCATACTTGCCCTGAGGCTCTAGACAAGAATCTTTCCTTGCTTCTTGGTAGCTTCTGGTGGTTGCCAGCAATCGTTGGTATTCCTAGGTTTACGGATGCATCACTTCAATCACATGGCTTTCCTCCCTGTGTGCCTCTTCTGTGTCTCTGCACCCATATCTCCTTCTCTTTTCTTTTGTGAAGATAACACCCATTGCATTTAGGTCCCATGATAATCCAGTATGACCTGGTTTTAATTGGATTACATCTGCAAAGACCCTATTTCTAAATATGGTTTCATCCACAGGTATCAGAGGTTCAGACTTGAATACATATTTGATTGGGAGGAGAGAACACAATTAAATGCACTACACCACGTTTTAGCATTGTGCTGAGTGCTTGTAATACGTGAAGTCAAAACATATGAAAATGCCACTTTTGTATATCAAAGAGAGCTGATTTCTGACAATTTCATAGGGTTCAACCCAATATTAACACATTGAATTTTCACATCTCTATCAGGTAATTCTAGTTTTAGTCCCATTTTAAGGGGAGGATACCAAGGAAGTTAATTACCTTGTTCAAGGTATATAATTTTTAAGTGACAGAGCCAACAGTCAAACCTACAAAGCCTAACTCCAGCATCCATTCTCTTACCCATTATAATATGTCACTTCTCTCTGGTCATATTAAATCTTATTGCACACAACTCTATTATATCACTTATCACATAACTTATATTTATGTTCCCCTTTTATTCTGTGAGCTGCCTTAGGAAGTTCTATTCACTATGTATTCCCAACATTAAATATAGTACATGTCACTAGATAGAAAACATATGTTGTTAAAAAAAAAACATAAATGAATAAATGGTCTGAAAATGTACTCTCCTAAAGAGGAAAGAGAGGGTACTTGGGAATATTAACATTTCTTGCCTCTCCCCAGCCATTGCATGTTACTAGGGACCATACAGTAGAGACTGAGAAGCTACTGGGAATTTAGTCTTGGTCTCATGTGACAAAATAACATCTTCTCATCCTCATCTTAAAACCACCCTTGTCTCATTCTTAGCTCCAGTTCTTCTATTATGAGTACTCCTCTCACCCTGCTTTATATTTAAATTACACTTAAGTCCAGGTTAAGCCAAAATAAATCGATTGTTTTCACCCAGATGTGCAGAATTACTGAGCTTTAGCATCTATAACAGTTTTTCTTTCATTTTTTTTTAAATGTCAGTATGTACTTTTTGATTTCAAAGTAAATGTAAGTGGTTTTTCTAATTAAAGAAAAATCAACTAGAAGAAGTGTATTAATGTGTGATTATTTAAAAAAAGGAGTTCTACTCCGGGATGTAATAAGCTGGGGCAGTGTCACTCTCAACTCTAATGAGTAAGAGCCAGATTAACTTCAAATTCACAGCTCTCTTCAATCCCATCAAAGAGCTGAAGTGGTGAGCAAACAAGGAGGCCAGAGTCTAAGGAGAGACAAGTCTTACATATACACCTGGGGTCCATACAATCAGATATTTCACACAGGCTGAATGTGGGCTGGCTGGAGAGTGTAAAACCCTGGATACTTCAGAAATCGGTGGAGGCCATGCCTCCTTGCAGGCTCTTTGTCCATCAACCCATAAGGAACTCACAGAAAATATCAAAAGGGACCTACGAAAGTTTTCATTGTGGTGTAAAAGTGGGGGATGAGAACAGCAGTCTTGCAGGAAAGGCAAGAAACCCCATAACAGTCTTCCTTCCTGCCTCACTTAGGAAATAAAATGACTGCTCTTCAGTTAGAGGAGCAACAAACAACCTCATCCTAGGGCACTGGAAAAAACTCATTACAACCAGGAAAAGGGTACAGAAAAAGGAACCTGACTCTGGAGGAGGGACAAGAATAAATACTGGGCTCAGAACTATGTGGAGATGGGGTACAGGCACACCTGGAAGACCGCAACCTGAAACTTGGAACATGGTGCCTGAGTAAGGTGAATTTAGTCAGAAAAAGAGAATGTTTCCTTCCCTCCCTATCCCTACCATACAACACCATGCTAACCAATTTTGAATACCAAGTGATTACTGCTGGGAGAGGAAAAAGAGCAACAGAAGCATGCAAAGAAATCCTCTCTAAGGCACGCTGCAAAAAAGACCTAAAGCCGAAGGCAGTATAGATATTGTGTGGCAAGTCAACTCCCACTATCTATGCAGAATATCACTACAGAAACTTGAAGTCTGCACAAGGTGCACTTGAGGTGCAGTGAGGGTAATTCTAGCAATGACAATTTTCATACCCAGATTAACCCAAACCCATATACTAAAGACCTTGAACAAGGAAATGTGTCCTCATTTTCAGGAATAAAATCTATCAGCCTTATTCTCTAATGTCCTTGACACAATGACCAACTTTCTTTAAAAATAAATACACACAGCATACAAAAACAGAAGGAAAAAACATACTTCCAGGAATCAAAGCATAGATCAGAATCAGATTTAGATATGGTACATTCATTAGAAATATCTCACAGGGAATTTTAAATTACTATAAATAAAAGGTTAAAGGCTCTAATGTAAAAGGTGGGCAACAAGGTGAATAATTTAAGCAGAGAGATGGAAACTATAAAAATAAATGAAATAGAAATGTTGAAAAATGAAAACAAAGCTAAAAAAGGTAATGAAAAAATGAAGAATACCTTCAGTGGACTCATCTGTAAACTCTGCACAATTAAAGGAAAGAGAAAAGTGAACTTCAATAGAAATGACCCAAACTGAAACAAAGAAAAAAGACTTAGAGGAAGAAGAAAAAACAAACAAGCAAACAAACAGAACATCTAAAAGCAATCATATCAAATGTCCTAACATATGTGTAATTGGAATCCCAGAAAGAGGAGAGAAAAATAAAAAGGCAGAAGAAATACATGAAGAATTAATAACAGAGAATTTCCCGAAATTAATGACAGACTGCAAATCACACATCCAAAAAGAAGAAAAAAAAGTCTCTAGGCATATCATATGTAAATTGTTGGGAACAAAAAGCAAAGAGCAGTCTTGAAGGCAGTGAAAGCAGACAAAGGAAAAAGAAATGTGTAAGAAACGAATAAGAATTAGGGCAGACACCAGGTCAGAAAACAATTGAATGATAAATTTAAAGTGGTGAAAGAAAAATGAACTACCAAACTGGAATTCTATATTCAGAAAAAATTATTCCAAGATGAAGAGTAAATAAATCTTTTCTTAGGTAAACAAAACCTGAAGGAATTCATAGCAAGCAGACCTATTCTCCAAACACTGTAAAAGGAAATTCTTCAGGCTAAAGGAAAATTTTATCAGAGAAACTTGGACCTAAACAATGAAATGGAGAATGCTAGAAGAGAAACAAAAGAAGGTAAAATAAAACTCATTTTATTTATTTTTAATTAAGATAACTGTCTAAAGCAAAAATAACACCAAAGCATTTTTATTTATGTATATGTAAATTATGTATGTGTAAATTTTGATTGTATGAAAATCGTAGCACAAAGGATGGGAGAGAAGAACTGGAAATATATTGTCATAGATCATACATTGTATTTAAAGCCATATAATATTATTTGAAGGTAGACTATACTTACTTAGAGATGTTTAATTATAAACCCTAGGAAAACCATTGAAATATTTTTAAAAGAGATTTAATTAGTAAATTAATAGAGATAATAAAGTGAAATAATAGAAAAACACTCAATTGACCAAAAAGTAGGGGGAAAATAATTAACAGATAAATACCAAGCATATCTATAATCATACAAATCTAAGTAGCCTTAAAAACATCCATAAAAGGCAAAAATTGTCAGGACTGGATGAAAAAGCAATACCCAACAAAATTTTGTCGACATGAGACCTACTTTAGTACATTTTTATATTTTAATTCATTTTTAATGGACTAAATTAAAAGGATGCAGAAAGAATACCATACAAACAAACAAAAGAAAGTTGGAGTAGCTGTGTTAATATGAGACAAATATAGTCATTAAAAGAAGGAATATTATGACAAGGAGAGGATGTTACTTAATGAAAATGAGCCAATTCTCCAGTAATACATAACATGCTCAATGTATAGGTGATGAATACCAGAACATCAAAATATAAGAGGCAAAAACTCAGGGAATTGAAAGCAAAAATAGAGAACTCCACAAGAATTGGAAATTTCAACTGTCTTTTCTTAGTAATCAGCATAACAAGTAAATAGTCAATCAATAAGGATATGGAACACCTGGACAAAAGTAGAAATCAACTAAATACAACTGACATTTATAGAACACCTAAGACAGCATAATTCAGATTCTTTTCAATTACAAACAACACTTACCAAGAGAGGGTATTTTCTAGCCTATAAAATAAACATAAGATAAAAACATAAGAAGTTTTTTGGAAGGACCATATTGGAATTTAACTAGAAATCAAGAACAGAAAAATAGTTGGTAAATCCTCAAATATTTGGAAATTAAACAGCACACTTTTAAATAACTCATGAGTCAAAGATGAAGTCTTAAAGGAAATTGAAAAAATATATTGTACTAAAGGAAAGTGAAAGCACAACATATCAAAATTTGTAGGTGTAGCTGAAGCAGTACTTAAGGAAATTTACATCAATTCTTTAGAGAGGAACAAAGATTTCAAATCATTAATGTAAGCTTCTACCTTAAGATTCTTGAAAGGGAACAGCCAACTAAACCCAAAACATGCAGAAGGAAGTAATAGACATAAGAGTAGAAATCAGTGAAATTAAAACAGAACAAAAATGGAGGGGAAAAAATCTGTGAAACCAAAAGCTGATTTTTTGAAAAGATCAACAAAATTTAAAAGCTCTAGCCAGACCAAGAAAAAAGGGAAAAGACACAAATTAACCATATCAGGACCAAAAGAAGAAATATCACCAGAGATATTAAGGGGATATTAAAGAATACTGCAAATAACTCTAATAGAATGGCAAAAAGAAAGAAAAGAAAAATTATTAAGTGCCGACCAGGACATAGAACAGCAGCATTTTCACACGTTATCGGTGGAACTACAAAATTGTGTATGCAATTTGGAAAACAATTTGACAGTTTCTTAAGATATTAAATATCCATTTGGCACACAATTCATCAATTCCACTTCTAGGTATCTACTCAAGGGAAATGAAAATTTATGTTCACACACACAAAAATTGTGAATGTGTATAGCTGCTTTATTTCTAGTCTTTAGACATTGGAAACAATCAAAATGTCCTTCAACTAGTGGAAGGACTTAAAAATGGTGCCTGGGTGGCTGAGTCAGTTGAGCATCAGACTCTTGATTTCAGCTCAGCTCATAATTTCACGGTTCCATAAGATTGAGCCCCACATTGAGCTCTGCACTGACAGTGTGGAGCCTGCTTGGGATTCTCTCTCTCCCTCTCTCTGCCCCTTTCCTGCTTATGTGCACTCTCTCTCTCAAATAAATAAGCATCTTTTTTAATGGCAATACATTTGCAAAATGGAGCATTACTCAGCAATAAAGAGGAACTGTTGATTTATGCTGGAATGTGGATGAATTTTAAGTGCATTTGGGTAGGTGGGAAAAGGCTACATAATATGTGATTCCACTTATATGACACTTTGAAACAAGAAAAACTATGGAAATGGAAAATAGTTTGTTGCCAAGGGTTTGGGGGTACAGAGAGGATTTGACTATAATGAGTCAGCATGAGGGAAACGTGAGGTCATGGAACTTTTGTTGTTCTGTGTGGAACTATAATATTGGCTATATGACTCTATGCATTTGTCAAAACCCATACATATGTTAGTTTGCTGTGGGGGAGGGGGTGGGTAGCAAAATACCACAGGGTAGGTGGCTTAAACAAGAGAAATTTGTGTCTCACAATCTCAAGGCTAGAGGTCCAAGGTCAAGTTGTTAGCAGATTTGTTTTCTTCTGAGGCCTCTTTGGCTTGCAGATTGATGCATTTTCCTGTGTCTTCACATGGTCTTTTCCCTGCACACACCCCTGGTGCCTTTCTGTGTGTCCTCATTTCCTCTTCTTATAATGATACTAGTCAAATCAGATTAAGCCCCACCCTAATGACATCATTTTAACTTAATTACCTCTTTAAAGGCCTCATCTCCAAATGCAGTCATATTCTGAGGTACTGTGTTAGGTCTTCAATACATGGATGGGCGTGAGGAACACGACTTAGCCCAGACACTGTGTAATTCTATACTGCAAAGAAAGAATTTTACTTTACGCAAATACAAAAACTAGCCATATATGTCAATTCATTGGTATAGGCAGAATGATTAACATAGATCTGACAAATGAACTTGATGGTTTAAAAAAAAATCATAGCTATAGTGAGAGGATGAGGAAGAATGGAACTGTGGATTAATTAGAAATTAGAAATTTGATTTGTTCCTCCCAGAAGAATGGGCTAGCAATTCTGTATTTATATGTATCCTAGGGTTTAAGAAGTAGTAAGTATATTGTTGATAATAAAAACCAGATCACTGACTTTTGGAGAAAGAAGTTACATAAGAAAAGGGCGAAGACTAGAATGATCCCTTTGTTTCTGAACTAGAATTGAGGTCCCAATACGGAGTCATGGATTTATTTCAATAGTCTGGATTTAGCTCTATTCACTGAGAGAGACTAGAAGTAATAGTGATAGCCACTAGCCACTAGTAGTGTCTTATCTAGTATCCAGTCTTGGTTTGGAGATGACATTCTCAAATAAAAGGAGTTAGAGTTCCTTGGAGAACAGGTTGATTCCAGATTTGAGCTAGGGAAAACAGGATAAATCTAGAGTATCTTGTGGTGTCATTACGTATGGAAGTGCAAAAAGAAAGAAGAAGGAAGGGAGAGAGGGAGGGAAGGGGAGAGGAGAGAAAGAAAGGAGAACAAAGGAAGAAGGTATAAAGGGCACAGAGGCCAACCTGAAAGTGCTTCCAACAGACAAAGAACAACTTTGGCAAAAATATAAATATTGATATTAGTTTATAACAAAGTATAAAACGAAGAGCCCATACTGAGACAAACAAGAAGAGATTATACTCTCTTACAGAAGAATTTGAAGTAAAGACATGGAAAGGATGAGGGAAATAGAAAATCACTATTAAAAATGCCACAGTAGACCTAGAGGGTATCATGCTAAGTGAAGTAAGTCAGACCGAGAAAGATAACTACCACATGATCTCATTTATATGCAGAATCTAAAAGACAAAACAAATGAATATACAAACAAAAGGCAGAAACAGAGCCATAAATACAGAGGATAAACTGGTGGTTGGCAGAGAGAAGGGTAAGGGGGGATGGGCAAAATGGGTGAAACAAAGTGGGAGACACAGATCCATGTATGAAATGAGTAAGTTACAGGGATAAAAGGTACAGCATAGGGGATGTAGTCAATGGTATTACATTCATGCTGATGGTGACAGATGGTAGTGACACTTGTGGCAAGCATACATAGCATAACGTATCAACTTGTTCAATCACTGTGTTGTCCACCTGAAACTAATGTGACATTTTGTGTCAATTATACTTCAATTTTAAAAGCTACAATACCGATTTCCATAAGCAAGGTCCAATGACAAATGCTAAAATTAGTGAGCTAAAATTTAAGCAAAAACAAAGTATTTACAGTCTCAAATTCTCAATCCCAAGGCACTATTTACAAAGGGTAAAATAGTAACTTTATAATAGAGACTGTGGCTGAAATCACCTTAACCAAGTGACCAACCTCACCAGTTATAAACCCCCTGATGTAAGTGCCCTGAAAGTAAGTCAATATAATCAAGATAAAACCAACCCAGACCTATCTAAATTGAAGGACATTATGCAAAATAACTGACCAATACTCAGCAAATATATCAAGGTTATTAAAGCCAGGACTGAAACTCTGGCAAAGAATGGAGGCATATAAGTAACATGACAACTAAATGTAATGTGGACTCTTAAATTAGATTATAGAACAGAAAAGAACATTAGTGGAAAAACTGGTCAAATCCAAACAAATTCTGTACTTCAGTTACTATATTTGTACCAAAGTTAATTTCTTAGTTTTTATTAGTATTCTGTGATTATATAAGTTACTAACAAAAGGAACAGCTGGGTGAAGGGTATATGGGAATTTTCCATACTACTTTGGCAACTTTCTGTAAGTCTAAAAAGAAAGTCTAAAATTATCTTATCCCCCCCAAAAACAATATTTTTAAAGTTAACATTCACTTTGGACAAAAAACTGATATAGATATGAGCAGATAATTCATAAATCTTGGAATAGATTCTTCTGAGCTGCTAACTCCCTAAGGAACGGGTACAGGGTAATAGCCTAATTTAAAGTATGATCATTTAAAGTGTATAAGAGAATTCTAAACAAGGTAGAATGAACGCTTGAACAAGTGATCAAGAGCTTGTGAAATCAACATTCTTGAAGAACTTGAAGGACAAGGTAGAAAATCAGTTGTGTTGGGAGAACGGAAGCTTTATTCTTTAGGGGAAATAAGAATATTCTTGCATGTTCTGTTTCTTCCACATAGAAGCTTTAAGAAATGACTTCACAGCTCTATTACCTGTGTATTTGCACGTGGATTAATGGACGGCCGCATAGTTCTACTAAAATGTATCGTAAGCAAATCCTGAGACTTGGAAACATTCTAAGGAAGCACGTCAGGAAATTTGGGTTAGGAATTAAATGAAATGCACAGAGTTTTACATCTTTTTTTCCTTACTCATTATATTTTAAGCTCAAGTGGTTTCCCATCTGGGTTAAGGAATTGCATTGCTGAAATGTTAATATTCTTTCCTGTGGTATTATTTCATTTTAATTCATTTTGAAGAGATGTATGGTCTAACAGACTAGAAAGCCCACTGATTTGACAGAGATAATGTGTAAAACAATCTTCATATTGGTTAGAAGTTACCAATGGCTTAATCTTGATCAGTGGTTTTCTAGTGAGATGATAAAGTTTTAAAATCTTTAATTTTTCCCAGCGTGATTTCATTTAGGATTATGTAGTCTGATTCATTTAAGAAAAGTACACCAGGGAACAATATAATTTTGGAGCAGAACTTTGATAAAGAGTCAGGGAGCATTCCATTTCTGATTCAAGGGACAATTCCATAGACTATCTTTCTTCTCTTTCCATTTCTATCTCTTTGTCTCTTTTTCTCTGTTGATTTTCATCTTGGAAGCTTTGCAGCTGAAACACAGGTGGGCGAGTACGGAGTTTTTAGTTTCCTTTTTATGGATTTTTCTACATTGCTTTAAATCTCCACTGATTTGAACAGCCTGACTGATCCTTTTAGTATTGACGTCAGGAGAGGAGACAAAGGACTAGGAAAGCACTGAGATGCAAATTATTAAAAATAGGTTTTATTGTATACGGATCTATGTTGATTGATTAATAACAGTAAATACTTTATACTTTCAAACCACTGCATTCTTATTATTTTAATTTATAATATAATAAATCTATGGTTGACTGAATTTTTTATTTTTCATCCAGATAATTTGGCAAGATGTCATTACATGCTTGAGACAGGGGAAGAAATACCTCAGATTGACAGGTGTAGAAAATTAGTAAAGAGAAAGGAAGAAATGGTTACTGGTTACTTTTGAAATTTACAATAAGTATATAGTTTCAATTATAACAAACACATATTGACTACTTTCTATGCAGGTAGCACAAAGGAGTCTATGCTGATAAGGTAGACAAAGTTTTACACCTGATGGAAACTCACAAGATATAAGCAATACTTTCCTTTATGGCCTCTAAATAACATATTATTTTTAAAACCCTGATATTCTATGGCATTTTCCATGATTCTTCTTGTTTCTAGGGGATTATGTTTTCATGGCTCCCTCAGTCTCTATATCCTACATCCAGTCCAGACATAAAACTCAGTCCCCTCAGTAGTCTCTGCCATAGGTTCATTCCTCTGAAACGTTTCATAAGTTGAGTAGAATTTATAACAGATTTGGAGTCATAACAAGTGGTGATATATTATGTAGGTCACTCTCATCTTCTCTTTACCTCTTTTTTCCTGTACTATGCAGACAAATGTATCTCTTCTGACTCCTAGCTTCAGGATTGCACAACCAAACATCCTAAGGTGCTTAGCTTACTAAGAGCCTTCTACTTAAAAGCATTATCCTTAGAAGGAAGTTGGAATAACAAAGGGCATATTAATAATAAGTAAAAAATAACAACAAAAATAATGACGATGAGGGGCATCTGGGTGGCTCAGTTGGTTAAGCATCTGACTCTTGATCTCACCTCGGGTCATGATCTCCCAGTTTGTGAGATTGGGCTCTGCATCAGGCTCTGTGCTGACATCATGGAGCTGTGTGGGATTCTCTCTCTCCCTCTGCCTCTGCACCGCCCCCATCCTGCTTGCGCACACACACACACACACACACACACACACACACACACTCTCTCTCTCTCTCTCAAAATAAATAACATTTTTTAAAAGACTCAGTAATTCACTAAAGAGTACACAAAATAAAAATATGTAAAATGTGACAAAACATAAAACATGGGGAGTGAGGAAAAATGTAGAGTTTTAGAATGAACTCAAATTTCAGTTTTTATCAATTTAAAATAGACTGCTATATATATAGGATACTGTTTGTGAGCCTCATAGTAACCACAAAGCAGAATCCTATAGTAGATACACACAAAGAAAATAAGAAAGGAATCTAAACGTAACACTAAAGAAGGTCATCATACTGCAAGAGAAGAAAGAGAGGAACTGCAAAATAACCAGTAAACAATTAATTATGTGGCAATAAACATATACCTATCAATAAATAGTTAAATGTAAATAGACTAAATTCTCTAATCAAAAGACATATAATGGATAAATGGATTAGAAAAAAAGTCCCATCTATTTGTGGCCTACAAGAGACTTACTTCAGATTTAGGAACATACACAGACTGAAAATGAATAGAAAAAGATGTTCCATGCAAAGAGAAACCAAAAATATCTGGAGTAGCAATACTTTTATCAGGCAAAACCAAATTAAAAAAAAATACTGTAATAAAAAATAAAGAGGGGCGTTACAGAATGATAAAGGGGTCAATCATACAAGAGGATATAACATTGTACATAAGTACTTATACACCCAACATAAGAGCATCTAAATATATAGAGCAGATATTAACAGACCTAAAGGGAGAAATTCACAGCAATATAATAACAGTAAAGTATTTTAATACTCAACTTGAATCAATGGATACATCATCCAAACAGAAATTTAATAAAGAAACATCAGCCTTAAATGACACATTAAAACAGATGGGCTTTATACATTTAGATATGTAACATTTTATCCAATTAGAGCAGAATACACATTCTTGTCAATTGTACATGGATATGTTAGGCGACAGAGCAAGTCTCAACAAATTTAAGAAGATTGAAATCAAATTACTCATCTTTCCTGAGCACAGTAGTATGAAACTAGATGTCAGTTACAAGCAGAAAACTGGAAAAATATGTGGAAAAAGTCACAAATATGTGGAGATTAAAGGACATGCTACTAAACAACTAATGGGTCAACAAAGAAATCAAAGGAGAAATTAAAAAATACCTTGAGAGAGATGAAAATGTAAATACAAAATACCCAATTCTACAGAATGCAGCAAAAGTAGTTTTAAGAAGGAAGTTTACAATGACATAGGCCTACATCCAGAAACAAGAAAAATCTCAAATAAACAATCTAATTTTATACCCAAAGAAACTAGAAAAAGAAGAACAAAGGAAACCCTAAGTTAGTAGACAGAAGAAAATAACAAAGATCTGAACAGAAATAAATGAAATAGATGCTAAAAAGAAAATAGAAAAAGATAAATACAATTAAGAACAGGTTCTTTGGAAATATAAAAAAAAATGACAAATCTTTACCTAGTGTCACCAAGAAAAAAGAGAGAGGTGTCAAATTAATAAAAAAAATGAAAGAGAAGTTACAACTAACACAACAGAAATACAGAGGATTATAAGAGACTACGATGAGCAATATATGCCAACAATTTGGACAACCTAGAAGAAATGAATACATTCCTAGAAACATAGTCTTTCAAGACTGAATCATGGAAATATAGTAAATCTGAGTAGACCAATTACTAGTAAGGAGATTGAATCTGTAATAAGAAACCTTGCAACAAAAGCCCAGGACTAGATGTCTTCACTGGTGAATTCTACCAAATATTTAAAGAACATTTAATATCTGTCCTTCTTAAATATTTCCAAAAAGTTGAAGAAGAGGGAATGCTTCCAAACTCATTTTATGAGTCCTGCGTTATCCTGTTACCACAACCAGACAAGGACACCACAAAAAGAGGAAATTATAGCTAATACCCCTGAAGAACACAGATACAAAAATCCTCAACAAAATATTAGTAAACCAAATTCAGCAATACATTAAATGGATCATACATTTTGACCATGTGGGATTTATTCCAGGGATGCAAAGATGTTCAACATACACAAATCAATCAATGTGATGCATGTTGATGAAATGAAGGATAAAAGTTTATATGATTATCTCAATAGATGCAGAGAAAGCATTTGACAAAATTCAACATCAATTTATGATAAAAACTCTTAACAAAGTGGGGACAGAGGGAACATGCCTCAACATAATGAAGGGCATATAGGACAGTCTCACGGCTAACATACTCAGTGGTGAAAAGCTGAAAGCTTTTCCTCTAAAATCAGGAATAAGACAGAATACCCACTTTCGCCACTTTTATTCAACATTGTATTAGAAGTCCTAGCCAGAGGAATTAAGCAAGAAGAAGAAATAAAAAGCATCCAAGTTAGAAAGGAGGAAGTAAAACTGGCATTATTTGCAGATGACATGGTTTTATATGTACAAAACCCTAAAGACTCCCCCCCCCCCAAAAAAATAAATTGTTAGAATGAATAGATGAATTTGGTAAAGTTGCAAGATACAAAATCAACATACCAAAAAATCTGTTGCGTTTCTATACACTAACAACAAACTATCAGAAAGAGAAATTATGAAAACAATGACATTTATAATTGCATCAAAAATAATAAAATGCCCAGGAATAAATTTAACCAAGGATGTAAAGATCTGTAAGCTGAGGACGATAAGATATTGATGAAAGGAATTAAAGAAGATACAAATAAGTGGAAAGATATTGATGATCATTGACTGGAAAAAATTAATATTGTTAAAAGTCCATATTACCCAAAGCAGTCTATAGATCCAATGCAATCTCTATCAAATTTCCAATGGCATTTCTCACAGAAATGGAACAACTGATCCTAAAACATGTAAGGAAGCACAGAAGATACCAAATAGGCAAAGAAATCTTGAGAAATAATAACAAATCTAGAGGCACAGGCTCCTTGATTTCAAACTGTACTACAAAGCTATAGTAATCAATATTATGGTATTGGCATAAAAACAGACACATAGATCAACAGAACACACTAGGGAGCTCGGCAATAAATCCACACACACATATGGCCAATTAACTTAGGACAAGGTGGGAATATACAAGAGAACAAGGGCAATCTCATCTATAAGTGATGTTGGGAAATCTGGACAGATACACACAAAAGAATGAAACTACTATCCTATACCATACACAAAAATCAGTTCAAAATGGATTAAGGACTTGAATGTAAAACGCAATCATAAAACTCCTAGAAGAAATGAGTGCTAAGTTCCTTGACATTGGTCTTGGCAATAATTTTTTAGACTGGACTCCAAAAGCATAGGCAATGAAAACAAAAATAAACAAATGGGACTACATCAAAACTAAAATGCTTCTGCACAGCAGAGGAAAACATTAACAAGATGAAAAGGCAACCTACTGAGTGGGAGAAAATATTTGCAAATCGTATATCCTCTAAAGGGTTAATATCCACTATATATACAGAACTCATAAGCTAAGTAGCAAACAAACAAAAATCCCAGGCCAATTTAAAAATGGGCAGAAGACCGGAAAAGATATTTTTTTCAAAGAAGATATACAGATGGCCAAAAGGTACATGAAAAGATGCTCAACATCACTAATTATCAGGAAAATGCAAAATTAAAATCACAATAGATACAATCTCACACCTGTTAGACTGGCCATTATCAAAATAACAAGAAATAACAAGTGTTGGTGAAGATGTGGCGAAAAGGAGACCTTCGTGCACTGTGGCTGGGAATGTAAATTCACACAACCACTGTGGTGGTTCCTAGAGGCCTCAAAAAATTAAAGATAGAACTACCAACAATTCCATTGCTAGGTATCTATGCAAAGAAAACAAAAACACTAATTCTAAAAGATACATGCACCTCCATGTTCATTGCAGCATCATTTACAATAGCCAAGATATGGAAACAACGTAAATGTCTATTGATGGATGAATGGATAAAGAAGATGTGGTAAATATATATACAATGGAAAATTACTCAGCCGTAAAAAAAGAATTAAATCTTGCCATTTACAAGCACATAGATGGATCTTGAGAGAATTCTGCTAAGTGAAGTAAGTCAGACAAATACCATATGATTTCACTTCGATGTGGAATCTAAAAAACAAAACTCCTAGCTATAGAGAACAGAATGGTGGTTGGAGGTTGGGCAGTAGGAAAAAAGGCGAAGGGAATCGAGAGGTACAAACATCCAATTATAAAATAAATAAGTCACAGGGATGTAATATATGGCATGGCAACTCTAGTCAATAACATTGTAGTGCACACTTAAAAGTTCCCATGAAAGTAAATTGTAAAAGTTCTCATCACAAGAAAAAAATTTTTTGTAACTTTGTATGGTGATAAATGGTACTAGACTTGCTGTGTTTATTGTTTTGCAGTGTATACAAATATTAAATCATTATGTTGTATACCTGAAACTATAAAGTGACATCAATTATACCTCAGTAAAAAATTTCATTTTCCTGTTGAATTTCAATCACTTGTAAAAATATTATATGGAAAATAATATAGGTAGTGTAACCTCTGAATTAATAACAGTTTAAAGAGAAAATATATAAACTATTCTGTATTCACAGAAAGATTACTCACATCCTGAAATAAATTTATCTCTTTCAATAGTTTAATAAAAACATGACCCGGTCATTTGAGTGGAATACAAAGTAATTTTGTTCATATTTGGATTTCTAACATGTTCACATCCATTCTTTTACCCTCCATTTCTATCAAGTATAAGACTTTTGATTTTAAATAGCAGGCGCGCACACACACACAAAAGAAATGAGAACAATACAGCTTTTACATCTTTTAGGTGACATGTTCCATAAACCTTAAATTTGATGAAAATTTGTGTAAGTTTATAGTATGGTGATTTGAGTCATCTAATGAAATAAGACTTGAAGTTCAGAAAAGTAAAATCATAGCATATTAGAAGTGTCACTTAGAAAATTTATGTTAAATATATAAATTCAACCAGCTGCCCCAGACATCATGATTTAACATAATGACTGTAGGTTAGACATGAACCACACCTACATAATTTTCCTAGTGATTTGTCTGTATTGGTTCCAATTTGATTTATTTAAGGAATTATTAGGCTTATTTTAAAAGTATTTAGATGTCTAATGTACATGAACAACTCTAGGGAAGGAGTAAGCAAAATATCAGTTTGTACGTTCAAAACACAATTTAGGGATAGCTCAAATTATTATGTGACCATAAAACCATGATAAGAAAGATGGGAAAGACAAAATGAAAGGCCAATTACAAGTGTAATTGAGACCTTGTTAAATAATAAAGGAAAGACCGTAATAAAAGCTGAGTAGCTAGAGAGGAAATCATTTTTTCAGATATTTCAAATACTTGAAATTTTAAAGGAAATTTTAACAGAGATGGGAAGTCGCCTCTATATGTCATTCTCAGTATGGATAGCATTTGTGGGGCATCAAAATATGCTACAGTATACTCAGCCAAAGTCTATGACCAAAAAGAAATTACTTTAAGAAAGAGTACCATTAGGAAGTATCGGTTTTACCTTTAGAACTTGTAATATTTGGATTCACTTTCCTGAAGTATAAAACAATGTTGTTTTAACAAATTATGGAGAAAATAATGTTTCATTTTTTTCCCACTTTTTAGCCAAATTGTTTTTTTTAGTGAGGTAATTACTTTTGTTATATCCATGGAGACCATTCTAAACTAGCCTTCATTAAGTATTAAGAAAGCAATGGTTTTTTTTTTTCTATGAAAGCTATGGGCTCAGTCTGATTATAGGTACCCAAAAACTGCTGTTGATTTATACATCTAGGCTCTTACGTGGGTAATACAGACCCAAGCAAGAAGATTGTTAGCCCTTTTCAACATAGTTCTACTTGTTGAGGGAAAACTGATTTTTCTATATAATTTTAAATATAAAATTTGAGGATCCTCCAACAAAGTCCCATATCTATGACAAAAAAGGGAAGTGTCTTCATGAAAAGATAAGGAACCTGAGGCTGTTGCAGAGGATGAAAAGTTAAGTATGATACTGCTCACACAGGTCACATACACTTTAACAAAAAAACATTTTTCTATCCAATAATCCACCATCTTTTCACTCATGTGTTAGCACTACAGCTGGGTGTTGAGTGTATAGACTTTGTAGAGTCTTTGAGATTTGGACTTGTATTCTGGCTTTAGCATTTGCCAGATGTGTGACCTTGGGTAAGACACTTAAAGCTCTAAGACTCAGTTTTAACATCTATAAAGTGGGCTACGAATGCTTTTTCATCAAATTCATTGTAAATATTAAATGAACTAATGTTTACAAATCCATTCTTCATGCTTGACATGTTTTTACATGTTCATTCTTTTGTTAAATAGTGGGGCTTTTTTTCAGCATATTAGAAGAGTTTCGTTTTTACATGTCTGCTCCAACTCCCAGAAAACAGTAGAAAAATCTAAAGAAAATTCTTAGGAACGTAAGTGCTATTGATCTTCTCCATTCAGCCCTAAGCCTTAGCAAGCCTTTTTCATTAGGACACTTGATTTACTCCACATTTAATGTTAAAGAAAGTTTTTGAAGATATTTGATGGTTCCCATTTGAGTCTGGCGCCATTTTCCAGTAGAATTCTCATTTACATAATAATATTGAGGTTGTCTCCATATGAAGCCACTGTCACCAAATTGGTAAAAGGGGGTAAAAAGGTACAAACTTCCAGTTATCAACTAAATAAGCCATGGAAATATAAGGTACACCATGGTTACTGTAGCTAATAATATGGTACTGTATGTTTGAAAATGGCTAAGTGAATATATCTTAAAAGTACCCATCACATACCAAAGAATTATGTGTGGTGAGGAATGGTAACTAGGCTTCACTGTGATGACCATCTTACAATATATATATAAATACTAAATCACTATGTTGTACACCTGAACCTAATATAATGTTCTATTTTAATTATAGATCAATAAAAAATGTTTTAGTTTAAAATTTTTTTTTGAGGATAATCAGAATATATGCAGCAAGAAAAACATGTTTTTGGAGAGAAAGATTGCCCTTTTGCCCTTCCTTTGACTTGTTCTCTATCATAGGATTTGACCTCTAAAAACTGTATTTCCCAGCTTCCTTTGCCAATTGGCTTTAGGATAGATTTTGTCAAATCATTTCAGAAGAGCTGAAGGAGGAGAGAAAGAGGATATTGTCACCCTTTCTTCTCTTTGACGACACCTCTAGCTGTGGCTACTTCTCCTCCAAGATCCCAGCATGGACCAGGCAGTCTGACTCCTGGCTTTAGTTATACACATCCTCTCACCCTGCCATGGACTTTTCTTCCTCTTTTGTTAATGTCAAGGTTGCCTCATTGATTCATGTTTGCAAACTCTTCTGACACTGTTATGACAAGATCCATATAGTGGCTTCCTTTTAATGAACGCCATGATGGAATTACGGTTTCCTGAGTAGATCCTGAAATTTTGGAGAATGGACTTGCTCTATTGAGCCAGTGATTTCCATACTGGGGCCATGAATAATTATGAAAGAATAAGATTTTAGTGCCATCTATCATAAATACCTACTTTGTAACACCTGATTCCTTCATACCATTTACCACTAGCAAATGACCACATTTGTAACATTTTCTAAATGTGGGACAAAAGGGGCACCAAGTAGAGGACCTCCCACTCTTTCTAGGAATTTAACTGGGCTGTCTTGCCATCACTAAACTTTGTCCCTTCAAAATACTTCTGGGTTTTTGATCTGTGGATGATTGTGACAATATTTTTGATTTGGAAATTCTCTGAGCTTTAGTGTTTTGTTTTAAATTAAATAATGCTTTCACGTTAGCCATTTTTTAACCTGAGAAATACAGTATCAGCTATTGCATACTGTGAAAATAGTTTCAGTGATTTTAAACACAAGTTTAATTATTACATTCTTTTTCAAAAAAAAATTTAAAGTTTATTTTTGAGATAGAAAGAGCACACATGTGCACAAGTGGAGGAAGGGCAGAGGGAGAGAGAGAGAATCCCAAGCAGGCTCCTTGCTGTCATCGGGGAAGCCCAACTTTGGGCTCAATCCCACAAACCATTAGATCATGACCTGAGCTAAAATCAAGTCGGGTGCTTAACAAACTGAGCCACCCAGGTGCCCCTAATTATGCACATTCCAAGGGGCTTCACTTAGGCCTTAAAGATTAGCTTTATCAAATAGTTTAATGGACAGTTATCTTCCATCAGTACCCCTCACCCCTTTGTCGCCAAGGAAATTTTCTTATTGTGTGAGTCAAAACTTGGCTTAATTCACAAAGGACTTAATTTTACCAAAAATAATTTTGTAACTTGAGATTCTCAATTCTTAAATTTATTGAAACTCATATTGAGAGTGCTAAAAAAATATGCCCAGTTATCAGTCACTGGCTAGTTTCTCTGAAGACAAGCTTTCTCAGCTTCACACTCATAAACCTTGTTATTTTCATGTGCTATCTCCAACTCTATGATATAGGCTTGCAGTATATTACTTGCAAAACACCTATTAAAACTCCTGTTTTCAGATTTTTGAACATCTTGTTAAAACTTGCACCTTTTAAATTCTTTATGACATGCTTACATGCAAACATAATCTTTCTTATCAGAAGTCATAAGACATATGAAGAATCAAATCCTACTATTTAAGATAAAAGAAAGATTTATTTTGTATTGCTCAATTGCTAGTGGCTACCGTGAGACTCTTTTAAACATTACTCAGTTGAAAGAATTCCTTAGCATACACATTTTAGACCTTGGGATTTCCTTCGCATTATCCCCCTGTCTTACCCTTTTTTGCCTACAACTCCTTTATGTCTCGTTCCTGCCTTACTTCTCACTTTATTCTGTTAGCTGAGGCTGTTATGTGCACCTCCCACCTCCACAACAGACATCCAATAATACTCTTTCTTTTGGCTTCCAGTCTGAACAATGGACACTATTCCTGGCTATTTTATGTCTCATTTCTCTGCATATCCCCCCTCCCCCGACTTTTTTTTCAGATGAAATGCTGCATCATATCTTTTTTTGTATTAAAAAAATAGATGACTATTATTTGAAATGTCAGTGAATCCTATTTGGTCTAACTAGAGACTTTAAAATCAATTCTGTAGCACACAGTAAGCACTTAATAGATGTTACCCATTACTATTATTATTTCCACATGTTCTTTGCCTTTCTCTAAAATTCCTAAGTGAAGGGGGAAGAAAACCCAAAGGCTTCAAGGGAAAACAGAACATAGGTTTGGACTTAGTGCTCAAGTGTACAGAGAGGCCTTCCAGGATTCTCAAATATAAGATATAGTGGTAGAATTAGGAAGAAATAAAAGATATAAGACAATATTCATGGTTCACTGCTAGTGAAAACACTTTGGGTGGGAACTTTTGAAATTTGAAACTCTGTAATTTTCCCTTTGTTTTATTTATTTTTATTTTTATTTTTTGTTAAGGTCCTTCCTGTTACTAACAGTAAAAATCAAATACAGTAGTATATTACTTTTCAGAAACTATATGGAAGGGGAATATTTCTGATTCATTCATTCAGCAAGCAAATGGAATTCAGCTCATAATTTGTACCAGGAAGTATGGCTAGTGGTAAGGATACAAGGGAGGCAACTGCCCTACTGTTGTTCCCACAGATTACAGAGATTAAGTGGAAATGAATCCCCTGGAATCAGGCTGCCAGGGTTCATGTTCTGCCTCTCCCACTTGCTACCAATACAACTTTGGGAAAATTACTGGACTTGCCATGCTTCATCTGTGTAATGGGGATAATAAAGAGGACTTACCACTTGTAGGTTATTAGGAAAATCAAACGAATGAATATGTACAAAATACTTAGAACACTTGTTGCCAAGTGCCGGGTGCTCAGTGAATATTAGCTTTTTAACTAACATTAGAATTGTGCTTCTCAAAGATGGTACATGGATGCTACCTAAGTAATATGTAGACTATTAGTCTTGCAATTATTATTTTGTTTCACTATGGTTATAAATTTTGTGAACTATATATTAGAAGCTTTTCATGAACAGATGCAGTTTCCTGTTTAAATGCATTTATTTATTTATTTATTTATTTATTTATTTATTTTTAAATTTCAGTTTTGTAGTTTTATTTTCATATTTTGAAGCCTACACTTTTTTTTAATTTTTTTTAACATATGAAATTTATTGTCAAATTGGTTTCCATACAACACCCAGTGCTCATCCCAAAAGATGCCCTCTTCAATGCCCATCACCTACCCTTCCCTCCCTCCCACCCCCCCATCAACCCTCAGTTTGTTCTCAGTTTTTAAGAGTCTCTTATGCTTTGGCTCTCTGCCACTCTAACCTCCTTTTTTTTTCCTTCCCCTCCCCCATGGGTTTCTGTTAAGTTTCTCAGGATCCACATAAGAGTGAAAACATATGGTATCTGTCTTTCTCTGTATGACTTATTTCACTTAGCATAACACTCTTCAGTTCCATCCACGCTGCTACAAAAGGCCAGATTTCATTCTTTCTCATTGACACGTAGTATTCCATTGTGTATATAAACCACAATTTCTTTATCCATTCATCAGTTGATGGACATTTAGGCTCTTTCCATAATTTGGCTATTGTTGAGAGTGCCGCTATAAACATTGGGGTACAAGTGCCCCTATGCATCAGTACTCCTGTATCCCTTGGGTAAATTCCTAGCAGTGCTACTGCTGGGTCATAGGGTAGGTCTATTTTTAATTTTTTGAGGAACCTCCACACTGTTTTCCAGAGTGGCTGTACCAGTTTGCATTCCCACCAACAGTAAATGCATTCATTTAAGTAAAAAAAAAAAAAAGTTGATTAAAAAAAAGTTCTTCAAAGTCTAGATAAGTAACAAGGACTCCTAGTGCTCTTCCATATATCTAGGTCATCTCGCCTTTCTGCCACCTGGGAGGACTTTACTTGCCTGCCTCTTGGCATAAGGCAGGGTTATGCAACTAGTTCTGGTGTGTGGGTTGTGAACAAAAGTGACATGTGGCATGCCCCAGGTGATGCATTTAACTGCCATGGTGAGACCCTCCAGGATTCTCTGTTAGGGTCCAGAGAGGAGTTTATAGGAGCCAAAACAGAGTAGTTTTGTTAAGCCACTGAAATGTTCCATTTTTGTTACTGGAGCATGAAGTGGTTTATGCATACTTACCCATACAAGGTGGTGGAAGAATATGATAAAAATTGTGAAAATTGTGAATGCCATTTGGGGAACACTGTAATAGAAATAGATGCACCCCATTAAAGAATGGCAGATTGTTTGGCCTTGTGAGGGGGCAGTTGTCAAATGTTTTGTGGAGAAAATGGTACTTGAATCACTCTTACAGGATGAATAGGGGTTTGGTAGAAAGGGGAGTAAAGAGCAATCTGAAATTAGGAAAGGACACATATGGGCACCCAAAGTGATGGAAGTGATGATGAATTCAAAGGACAGTAAGAAGGAGAGTTTGGCTAGACCTTGGGAACAATGGGCTGGGATTGTTGGAGACAAAGGCTGGCATATGAGTCAGCAGACCAGAGTATGAGTCAGGGATAGGGTAGCCCACTCAAATGGTTGAATTAAAGGGAGTTTAATGAAAGTATCATTTCCAGTGGTGTAGGCAGCTTTAAGGCAAACAGAAAGGATAAGGATGTGTCCAACTACCAGCAACAGTGATAAGTCTTTACCGCTCTTTAGCATGGAGGAACCAAGAGAGGAAGTGGAGGTGCCTAAGCTCAGAGATATGGCCACAAGATGGCAGGAAGGAGGTTTCTACCTGACAGGATGGAACAGGGAGGGCTAGTGCTCCAATTGCTCTTACCTACTGCCCTTACCTTGTTAACTTCCCTTGGAAAATCCGACCTCTCCAGCTACC
The DNA here is from genome assembly GCF_024362965.1 of Panthera pardus. Lineage (NCBI taxonomy): Eukaryota > Metazoa > Chordata > Mammalia > Carnivora > Felidae > Panthera > Panthera pardus. The sequence continues at coordinate 59,613,985 of NW_026527002.1, read as the reverse complement.
ATTTTTTCAAATTATTCTAACTGAATGCTAGAACTATCTTGTGCCCTGCATAGTGAATTAGACTCTTCATATAATGTACTTCTCTGGAGACACATATAAAACTCAATTTTGAGGTTTTGAATGAAGCTTTAACCTCTCATTATTCAGCATCTTTGTTTAGAGTTGTATCATCGTTTCTTCTTATTTATATATTTGTTTATTTTGCTTTGCTTTCTGTAAGGTGTATCATTTTTGTTTTCTGTAGCCAACTGTAACATAAAGTTCAAAACATAGAAATAGAAAATCTCTTTTTCTATGGGTATTTAAGAAGCCTATGCATTTCAAAGCTTCATTTACCATTAAATTGATAATTATTTAGTTAGTGGAAGAACAAAAATCTATGGAATGCCGAACATAACCCAAGTGAAAAAAAATTCAGCATTCCCCACATCTGACAAGTTAACTTCTTTTCTATGGAAAATCGACACCTCTAATTAATACCTGATGAGCAAAAATCTGTATAGCCAAAGATTACTAAGTTTATATGCTGTCAAATGGTCAAAAGAATATGACACATGTCCGTTAAAAGTGTCCTTTGGAATAGCTGAACACTTCAGGATTTTTAGTTGTTGTTATTGTAGGTGTTTTAATACATTTATATATACGGCAGCATAGCTGTTAGATTGGATTCGATGTCAAGCAGGCCTGGCTTTGATTCATAGGTGTGCCATTCTCTAGCTCTCTGACCACGGGTAAATATTTAATTTCTTTGGGCCTCAGTTTACTCATTCTAATATGGAGATATATGAGATAATGGTAGCTACCTCTTTGGGTTATTGTGAAAAGTGGATAAAATCTAGCAAGCAATTAGCATGGTATCTGACACATAGTTACGTGCTCAATAAATGTAATTTGGCATTATCATTATTAACTCGTATTCAAGCAGCTTTTTCTATATTGAAAAATAGTTGTATCACATTAGCCTGAGACATAATCAGTGGAGTGTCAGCCTCATCGCAGTGTCAGAAACTGATCCGATTGTCCTCGGTGTCACTCGAATCTGTTGACCAGGAGCAGCCAGAGCGATGCTTCTGAAACACAATTTGGATCATGTCACTCCCTAGCTCACAACCCTCCAAAAGCTGCCAATCACATCCAGAGCAAAATGGAAAGGTTTTACTCTTGTGACAACCCTGTCCTGAGTACCTCTGCTCTTACTTTCTACCATTCCTCTCCCCTCTCATTTCATTCCGTACAAAATTATACTTATCCCAAGACCTTTGCACTTACCTTCATCCCTGGAATTCCTCTTTGTCACTCGTTAAGGCTGGCACCCTCAGTCCGTTTAGGTGCCTTATTTAAAGAAGACATTCTCAGCCACTCCAATTAAAGCAGTGACTACTAACTTCAGCCTCCACCACCTTTTTCGGCTCTGTTTGTATTCAGGCTGTTTAACTTAGAGTGGTTTTAAAATGTTTTCTATCTGTCTCCCATTCTAGCGGGCAGTCCGCATGAGGGCAAGTCTTTGGTGTGTTCACTGTTGTATTCCCAGTTTCTTGTGCTGAGTTTGCCATGTAACAAGTGCTCAGTATGTATTGTTCATCAAGGGGCACCTGGGTGGCTCAGTCAGTTAAGCATCCGACTTTGGCTCCAGTCATGATCTCGTGATTCGTGGGCTCGAGCCCCACGTCAGGCTCTGCACTGATGTTGCAGTACCTGCTTGGGATTCTCTCTCTACCCCTCCCCTGCTCGGGCTCTCTCTTTCTCTCAAAATAAATAAACTTAAAAAACAAAGTATTGTGAATCAAAAACTGAAGTGTTCAACTTAGAAAATAACTACAGGGGTACTTATCTGAAATTTATTCACTATTTTAGGCAATTACTTCGTGACTTAAAATCATCAGTATGTGTCACAGTTTTAACCAAAAGAGTATCTTTCTAACTTAATAAACACAATGTTTATTATAAGAGGTGCAAAAGCATTCTCATGGGGAGCTTTCATAGTAAAACCAACAAATCAGCACAGAAAAAGTCTCTATGTCAGTATTCAATAATGGTACTTAGTAAAATCAGAGGAATAAAAGCTCACAGAATGACTAAAAATGGTAAGTCTTAAACAAAGCATGACTCTGTGTGAATGAAAGTGTTGGGTGTCCAAACTGTTCTCATTTGCTTCAAGATGGAACCATAGGTCAATCATTCTTTCTTAGATAAATATGCTATCCTTGTTAGCTGGCTACAGACAGCCTTTTCCCCAAAACTGTTTCCACTCATTTGAGAAGTAATCTTCAGACCCATGTTATTTGTTAAAGAACAAGATGTTCCCATCTAGAATATAAGAACCAGCATCCTTATGGAAATTTCAAACCAAAAGACCGTATTTTCTCTGCTGTTTTTTTATGTGGACATTTGACCAGTCAGTGCCTTCGCAGGTGGAGTCCGGGTTTGTGGTTTGTGCGGCACTGCCGTCCAGTTTCATGTCAAACTTTGCTCAGCTCTACCCTCCTGCCACCTCTCCCAACATTTTCTAATTGGGGCTCTCCTTCTGCTTGACCATCTGGTCACAGAGTCCCCGGTTCATTCACGCTTGGCTCCATTCTCCATTCTGCATCTGCCTAGGTCTTCTTAAAACCTGCCAGGGATCTTTGACTACGTAACAGCAGAATGTCTGAGCTGGCTCCTATGACACGGAGGCCTTCTGGGACACCTCCACATCCTGCTGCTCCCAGCCACTTCCGTTTCAAAAGCTCTTCCCTATACTAGCCTTCCCTTCTCCCCTTCAACTTTCTCCTGGGCACGAAAGGGTTGTGAAAGGTGACTCAGTCATGTCGCAGCCTAGTATACTACAAAGTATATTACATAGTATATTACAAAGAACACTTGCATTCGGAGGCACCTGAATTTGAAATCCTTTTCCAACTGACTAGGTTTGTGGTCTTAGAGAACTTACCTCGCCCTCTCAGCCTCTGTTCCCTTACTAGACAAAAATGGGAATCACTGTACCTACCTCAGTTACAGAAATACATCAGATGGCTCTAGAGCACGTGGCTCACAGCATGTGGTGGGAGCTGGTAGCCCCCTGTAACAATTATTATGGGCCAGGCCTGGCAGAGAGGATGTTAGTTCTCTTCCCACATCTTGGTGCAGACGGAATTTCATCAGAGAGCCTCTTATCCGGTGGCCTTATCTGCCAAACAAGCCTCCCACCCTCTGGAACAGTTAAAACCCTTTCCAGGAGCTTCCAAGTCCAAATAACTTTAGTGTTTGTTTCCAACCACATGGACTCCTGCAGAGGCCAGTTGGTGGCCATGCTCTGGAAATGAGGCAGAGTTCAGATTTCTACTGCATTTTATGGGCACAAACAGCCCAAACTCAGTAAACACTTCCATTGCCATGTGGAGCAAAGCATCCCGAAGCCTTGAAATGACACATTCCGAAGTCTTAAAAATCCAAAGGGGAAGAAATAATTTTAAAAATCTGGGGTAATGGTGACAGAGCATGACTAAAACAATAGTCACTGGGCTAGCAGTCCTTGATAACTTATCTCTCCTGTGGGCGATGATACTAAACCCCCTTGGGATTAACTTGAAGACACGTTGTTGTAGCAGGAGAAAAAAAGCAATCCTGATGCCAGCGTAAGTTCCTGAAGACTACTGTTTACAATAAGAACAGCCAGTCCCAGCCATATGTAATCTGAAAGCATCCATTTTGTATGAAGGAGTGTACACAAATTCAGATTAAGATGCTGTTACAAAAAGGGTAAGGGCTTCTTAATCGAACCTGTGACACAGCAGGTAGATTTATTCTGAAAGGGTAATGAATGATATGGCTTTGGTGGGAGTGCCAGTTAAAAGCAATTATCATCAGCTTGACGTGACAGCCTACTAAAATGCCTCCTAGGACTCACCCTTTTTTTCTAAGGCAGATATTTTTGTTTCTGGGCATGGTTCTGATTTGGGAGGTTCCGGGTTGTTTTCCTGTTTAGAAATGCAGATGTAGCCATTGTTTTAGAAAGCCTCCAAGTGGGTCACCCTGATTTATCCTTTTAGGATGGTTCCATTATGAAACGAGTCAGTTGCTTCCTGGAAAGGGACCAATGCAAAGAACAATCCTAAACCCTAATTCACTGCAAACATTTCCCTGAATGCATGGCACTCGTTGCTATTTGTTTAAACAAGGACACTGCAGTTATAGCCCAGGAAAGGAAGTAGGAATCAGAATGTACAATGTCAAAGCATCTTTCAAAAGGAAACCTGATCATACATGATTTGTACTAATTGCATTTGAACTGCGTTACATTGCATCATGTACCTGTTGGTAAGATGGTATTCCTAAATTAAGTAATTGTTAAAGATTGTGTTTTGGGGCCTCATTTCCGGATATAGTAGACTTCTTTTTCTCAGGAAGCCAGCTGACGACACTAGTAGCCATGCAATTCCTGTCCAGCTCTCTACATGGTTTGGCTGTGGACCCTGTGAAATTCCATTCTTCTCCTTAGCCTTATCTCTTCAGTGGGTTGAACCCCACTAATCAGCCGTGTTCCCATACTGTCAGCTTGGTTGATGCAGCTGGGCTAGGCAAGGGGATGTGCTGGAGTCAGAAGCAAGCTCCCATCATCCACCAGGGAATGTTTCTTAGAGAGGGAACTATCTTCTGTGAGACACGCATTCCTCATCTAGAAAATTAAGCAAATATGAGACTATGAACCTCAGTTTCCCAGATTGTAAAATGGGACTGATAACACCTGTTTTGCAGAACTGCTATGAGGATTAAATGAGATAACTACGTGGGGCGCCTGGGTGGCTCAGTCAGTTAAGCTTCTGACTTCAGCTCAGGTCACGATCTCACAGCTTGTGAGTTTGAGCCCCACGTCGGGCTGTGTGTATTGACAGCCTGCAGCCTGATTCCGATTCTGTGTCTCCCTCTCTCCGCCCCTCCCCCACTCATTTTCTGTCTCTCTCTCTCTCTCTCTCTCAAAATAAAATAAACATTAAAATTTTTGTTTTTAAAAATGAGAAAGCTATGGGATGTTCTGGTGCATGGTATGGACCCAGTAAGTTATATTTTTTGTTATTAATGCCTCCAGTTGTTTTCCATTCAATTGTTAGTGATTTATATTCATGTTTTTTTTCTTTCATGACCTTTTATCTAGAGTGTTCTTCAGAATTTACTCATGTACTACTGTAGAACTCTTCTATCTGTGCCTGCCTTATACATATTTAAGCTCTCTTGCTTACTTTGTATCCTTTCTTCTCTGCAAGTTTCATAAACGGTTTATACCATTTCCCTAGCGTGGAAGAAATCACACCTGTGTTGCATTTTACTGCAATGACTTGAACTCACCCCGTAAGTTGTTTGACTTTGTCATTTTAATTTGACTTTGTAGGTACCTTGAGACCTACGGATGTTTTTCCCTTTCTCCCTCCCTCCCTCCCTTCCTAACTTTCTTCCTTTCTTCTTTCTTTTTTGGTATTAATTTTTTTTAATTTAATACCTATGGCTCAAATACTATTGCACAGTGAGAAAATGATAGAATAATTTCTGGTAAATGAAAGTTGAAGTAAAATATCATAACTAAGGACGTCACTTTTGAACTCTTGTAATATTTGTAAAAGAGAAAGATTCTTCTGGAAATGATTTGAACCCTAAAAGCAGGTGAACTGTAGTGTAAAAAATGTATACATTCTGTAATTGAGGAAAGCCACCCTTTTTTACTCCTTGAGGAGTTACCTAAAATTATACAGAGGAAGACTGCCATTTTGATAGAGCAGTTTGGGTTTGGAACTCTGCACTGCAGCAGGCCAAGAAAGAAAAGAAGGCCATGGACAATATATATGTCACATCTGGTTTTCTTATTAAAAATGTACCGCTCACCATCAGCACTCTTATAAGTCAAATTATGTGTTTTGATTGCTTCTGGGTTTCTCTTATTAGCGTGTTGGCTGGTCCTTTGAATTTTTTTCTGTCTTCATTTCATTTAATCAGTTTCTGATTTTTATCTTCCCAGAGAACTCGGCTTCTCAATATGGAAGACTTTTGTTTTCTTGAAAATGCAGGGAACTATCATGGTCCAAATTGCCAAATTCTATGCTTGGTTCTGTTTTCTCCGTAAGTGAAAATTCCCACAACCAACTGGCCATCTGATCAGTACTGAGTTCCAAGAAACAAGGACCTCATTTCTCTGCATGTCTGTTTTGAAAGCCTCACAACTATACAAGTATGCAATAAATATTTTAGGAGTTCTATATTGGTTGTGACCACTGATTTTAGAAGAATTAAAAAAGAACTCAGGTGTGGATTTCAGAATTGATCATTTAAATGTTTAAAATTCATATTTTTATGTAGTCATGTATGTTTCATATATACTCAATATTGTAATCTTTTGAATAAAGAATGCCGTATCCATAGTACTACTCTAGGAAAAGGAAAAGGAAGAAAGAATAACCTTTTTTTTAAAGGAATATACTAGCTTGTCTATGTAGGAAGAAAGGCGATATTCAAAAATAACCATTTTAATAATTAACTGAGGCAAACATTATCAATGGATGGTGAAACCATTGAGCACGTTGTTGCTAGGAAACAATATTCACATGGTCTCGTAGTACCAGCCCCACAGATTACTTACTAAGTACAAAGAAAGAAAGAGAGAAAGAAAGAAAGAAAGAAAGAAAGAAAGAAAGAAAGGTTCTTTTATAATGGAAAGATCTGCTAGATATGGCTTCAACCAAGTAACCAAAGTTAGCATCATCAATAATGAGACAACTGGCAACATGTGCTTCTTAAGATGATATAATGGGAAATGTACATTATTTACATAGTATCCATGGAAAATTCTTTAATCAAATCCTCAGGAAGCAATTGGACAGACTGTAAGTTGTTTTACCTACCACCTTGCCAAGATTCTTAAAAATGTTCAGTGTTATAAGTTGGAGACAAAAAGATATGGCAGTCAAATGTAGTTCATAATCCTTGAATGGATCCTCAATCAGAAAAATTTGGGATACTGGGGAAATTTGAATATGAAATATGTATATTAAATAATATTGTCTCTATTTAATTTTTTTTTGATCTGAGAGTATCCGGTTATGTAGAAGAATGCCCTTATTCTTAGGCAATACATGCTGAAGTGTTCTTGGGTGAAGTTCATGATGTTCATAAGTAGTTCAAATAGTTCAAAAAATGTGTGTGTAAATACCTAGATAGATAGATAAATAAATTGGCAAGATGTTAGTTGATAAATCTAGGTCAAGGATCTATATAGCTGTTCATGCTTTTCAAGTCTTCGACAATTAGAATCAGCCAGCTCTGCCTTTTTTTTTTTTTTTTTTTTTTTTTTTTTTGTCAGGGAAGATGGTACAAGAAAGCTATCTTTCTGGCAAGAAGAAAGAGCTTTTCTATATCTCACTGGCTATGTCTCTGGGGAGTGAACAACAACAGCTCGTACTCAGAAAATGACCTCTGGTCCACACACAAATGATCAGAGTGCCAGCGTTTCCTATTCATTTCTCTTCTCCAAAAGTGCTTGGAGAGGTCAGAGGAACAAAGGAATGGAGAAAATGGATCCTGAATCAGAAACTGAATTTTCTCCTACCAGTTCTGCAAAGACCAGGGTATGGAGAGACTTACCTTCCCCGTAGCTTATTAATATATGACACTCAATTTGGCTCCAGCTCTCCATCTCAGAATCTTCAGGCCTTTACAAACTGAAGGGCAGATTGAATTCGGTTTCAAGTTGTGTACAATACTTTTTGTTTGGGAATTGCACAGCACCAGCAAAGGATTAAATAAGGCCGTTGATAGCGTCTGTGCCTGTCTTATTAAGCATGCTGAGAAAACAAAGTCAGAGCAAATAACCTGGAGCAGGACTTTAAGGGCAAGCAGGAAGGCTACAGAATTGTTTCCAATGCTGTAATGTGAATTGGAGAACCAGGCAGCAGGTGCTTTGGCCCCGAGTACATATTTAACCAGGGATCTGAATACAAAGGATATTTTCGAAGACTTCATTAGAAAAAAGCTAGTAAACAGCAAAGAATCCTCCTGCATCCCTCAGCTTCCTGGTTTAGCTCCAGCCCAAACTGGAGAGAAAACCATCTCTAGCTTTTGCTCTCAGAGAAGAAAAGAGAAAAAGCAATTAGGGGGATTAGTAGATAAGGTCAGACTTAGCAAGGCCAGTGCTGAAGTTATTATGTTTTTTAAAAAGGCCACTTGATTCAGTCCGCCATATCTAGATTTTTATTTAACCTATAGCTTTATTTAGAGTGTTAGAAAATCTCACAATTTTTGGTCATTTGCCTCTAATACTTCCCCAGGGGTAATTTCTTTAAGCAGCTCATTTTTGTCCTGATTTGAGATTTCAGGGAGATTCTTCTTCTTCTTCTTCTTCTTCTTCTTCTTCTTCTTCTTCTTCTTCTCCTTCTCCTTCTCCTTCTCCTTCTCCTTCTCCTTCTCCTCCTCCTTCTCCTTCTCCTCCTCCTCCTCCTCCTTCTCCTCCTCCTCCTCCTCCTTCTCCTTTTTCTTCTTCTTCTTCCCCCACCGCCCCCCCCCCGCCCCCCAGGGTAGTCAGTAGTAAATATTAAACATACTGCAGAAAAAGTTATTACAAGCTCAGAAAATAATTTGCTTTAAGCTTTTTATGTTACAAAGAATAGTGCAAGTGACAAAATATTGGACATAATAAAAAAATCCAGACTTGGGGTTTTTTCATTGTTTTTTAAAATCTAGTCTAACGCTTTTTTTTCTGCCTTGTTTCTTTTAGTATTCATTTCTGAATTCAAGCAGTTTTTAATAAATATATAAGGATATTTAACTTCCCCACACAACATTTCTTATATTTGAATTGTCCTCTTAGGGCCCATATATTGATATTGGAATGGTGTTTTCCCATTTCCTTTCATGGGACTTGTTTCAAAAAAAGTTAGGTTCAGATATTCTAGAAGAATCTAGGAACAATTTCATTCTTATTTATAAAATGGCTTCGGAGGGGCACATTAATATAAAACAGAGTGGTAGAGGACACATTTCAGTTACTTCCCAACAGATGTCTGATCCTGTTTCTGAGCTGCTTCTATTGAAAAGGGTCATCTTTTCTTTGCACTTTTTCACTTGATATTTTAGCAATACGTTCAGCAGGGAGGGAACTTCCTGAACGAGACAGAGATGAATTGTTAAATACTGAAATATCCTTCTGTTAGAACACCTTGTCACTCAGGGAGTATGTTCTCAGGCTCTCTGGTCCCTTGATTGACTTTCATAACAGTTATTACATTGTTAGAAGGTTTTGTATCAATATTGACTGCTAGTTTACTTTGGTAAAAGTAAACTAAACTTCTTTGACATGAAGGCATCGCATGGGAAATGATGGAATGAAGCTGTGAACAGAGGATTCATGTCATATGAAATCGGTATGGGACATTCCCAGATATTCTGAGCAGCTTTTTGATACGTGGAGAACAACTTTTGTACATGGCTAGATCGGTGCCAGGCAACATGTTTGAAGGCTCTAGGTAACACAGGTAGAAACCGATGGCAGCTGCTTCCATAAAGCACAAGCCCAGTGCTCAATGACTATAATTTAATTAATCTTATGTGGCACCAACAAGAGAGCATCAGGGTTCCATCAGTTTAAGATTAGGTTCAAAAACTTACAAATTCAGTTTCTCTTTAATGGTCATTCAGGTTCTATTTGTTATTACAAAAAATACAACAAATATCTGATAAATGATGATAAAGGTAATATTTAATGTTTAGTGAGTATTTGCTATGAGCTAGGAACATAGGAGATATTTTCATTTATTTATAAAAGTAGAGCAAAACACAACATATTGGAGGAAGGCAGACTTTATTCTGATTCTTAAATACTTTTTCATATTTCACTAATGTATGCATCCTCCTAATTAATCAAAATCTTCTCAGCTCAGAATTGCAGAATATCCACTAGGCCATTTTATTTAATTAGCTCATAGAGTTAGCTTTCTGTTCAATTCATAGGCATTTGACAGTATTACAGAATGCCCACTGGTATCATTGTCTTCTTTTGCATTCCAACAAACTGGGAAATATCTCAGTGCCAAGTGAATTAAAGTAAACCTTGGTTTTTTTAATTATTTAAATATCTTCATGCCGCCAGGGAAAAATACAGTATAAACAATAGAAGACAGTAATATACCATCTCTCCTTTCTTTGCTGCTCTTTGGGAATATTACATTCTTAAAAGAAGACAATTTAAAAAATTGCAAACTATTGGAGTATCATTAGAATGAGTTTGCACTAAATGTTATAATGTAGGCTATTTCAATGTGGCTATCCCAAAATAAGAAACAAAAAATAGTATGTTTATGATTGTTTAAATGCCAGAATGTTCAGGTTTTACTTAAATACAATTTTATTTGCACCATTTTTTTTTTTTTGCTGTATTATAAATGGATAATTCAACTATCCTACAACAGAAAGAAAGCCTTTTAGCTTTTTCTGCCCTCATCTTTGGGTTTAGGATTACTCCTTGAGTGATCACTGCCTACACATGCTATGTGTACATTATGCCGGTGTTTCCTAAAGTGCATGTGCTCTTTGGAAAGTTAGTTTTTGGAATGCTATTCGGTATTCAACAGAAAAATAGATCCCTTGTCAATTAAGTTCAAGAGATAGTACTCAAACATAATTTAAATGTTTTTATTTTGTATATCGTGTTTGGTTAGTATCTTGTTTACTATGGGACTTCTCTCAGTGGAAGTCCAGTTAAATTCCACTAATTTCAGAAGAAAGGTGTTTTGGATCTTTAATTGATTCTCAATTTGACCAAGAAGAAAGTTTCTTGCCTCAAAGGGCCGGAAAAAGATCATAACAAAATAGGAAGGGCTCCTTCAAAGTCAGTGGCATTATGACCTGGATCAGAGTTAACAATGAGATTATAGATATAAGTATCTGCATGTTTATTGCCTACAGCTGAACTGAGCAAAACATTTTTTCTTCTGATGAGACAACATGATAACAAAGAAAAAAATCTGCTTCATGGTTTATTGAGGGGCAAAGTGCATTTTTTGAATCTCCACTTTCCAACCGTGCTTAATAACAATTTTAGAAATAACTTCTTAAATTATGATGGTTAGGGACAGCATGAAAAATATATGAATACATATAATTAAAATATTCCAACAATTGGGCAATTCACAAAATGTACAATGGCAACTTTGTGATAGATGAATATCAAGAGAATATCTTTTTAAAATTTTAATTCCAGTATAGTTAACATACAGTATTATATTAGTTTCAGAAGAGTGATTCAACAATTCTATACATTATTCAGTGCTCATCATGATAAATATACTCTTAATCCCCTTCACCTATTTCACCTATCGTCCCATCCACCTCCCCTTTGGCAACTCTCAGTTTGTTCTGTGTAGCTGAGAGTCTGTTTTTTTGGTTTGTCTCTTTCTTTGCTCGTTTCCTTTATTTCTTAAATTCCACATATGAATGAAATCATATGGTATTTGTCTTCCTCTGACTGACTTATTTCACTTAGAATTATACTCTCTTTTTCTATCCATGTTGTTGCAAATGGCAAGATTTCATTCTTTTTTATAGCTAATATTTCCTTGTATATGTATACCATATCTTCTTTATCTGTTCATCTATTGATGGGTGTTTTGGCTGCTTTCATAATTTCACCATTATAAATAATGCTGCAATAAACATAGGTGTGCATATATCTTTTCAAATTAGTGTTTCCTTATTCTTCGGGTAAATAAAAAGTAGTGGAATTAGCAGACCATATGGTAATTCTATTTTTAATTTTTTGAGGAACCTCCATACTGATTTCCACACTGGCTGGACCAGTTTGCATTGCCACCAACAGTGTATGAAGGTTCCTTTTTTTTCTACGTCCTCACCAACACTTGTTATTTCTATTTTTTTCTTTTAGCCATTTTGACAGTTGTGAGGTGATATATCATTGTGGTTTTGATTTGTGTTTCCTTGATGATTAGTGATAGAGGGCATCTTTTCATGTGTCTGTTGGCCATCTGGATGTCTTCTTTGGAGAAATGTGTGTTCATGTCTTCTGCACATTTTTTTTCTTCAGCCCATTTTTATTTGGATTATTTGCTTTTTAGGTGCTGAGTTGTGTAAGTTCTTTATATATTTTGGATATCCATTTATCAGATATGTCATTTCCAAATATCTTCTCCTATTCCATAAGTAGCTGTTTAATTTTGTTGATTGTTTCCTTCACTGTGTAAAAAATTTTTATTCTGACGTAGTCCCAATAATTTATTTTATGCTTTTGTTTCCCTTGCCTCAGGATACACATTTAGAAAAAAGTTGCTATGACCAATGTCAGAGAAATTACTGCCTTTAGGGGGTCAGGTCTCACATACAGGTCCTTAATCCATTTTGAGGTGTGTGTGTGTGTGTGTGTGTGTGTGTGTGTGTGTGTGTGTGTTTATGGTGTAAGAAAGTGGTCCAGTTTCATTCTTTCCCATGTAGGTGTCCAGTTTCCTTAACACCATTTGTTGAAGAGATTGTTTTTTTCCCACTGGATATTCTTTCCTGTTTTGTTGAACATGAATTGACCATATAATCATGGGTTTATTTCTGGGCTCTCTGTTCTGTTGATCTGTGTGTCTGTTTTTGTGCTGGTACCATGCTGTTTTAATTACTACAGCTTCATAGGGTATCTTGAAATCTGGGATTGTGATACTTACAGTCTTGTTCTTATTTTTTGAGATTGCTTTGACTATTTGGGGTCTTAATTTTAAGATTATTTGTTGCAGTTCTGTGAAAAATGCTGTTGGTATTTTGATAGGGGTTGCATTAAATGTATAGATGGCTTTAAGTAGTATGGGCATTTTCATGATATTTGTTCTCCCAATCCATGAGCATAGAATATCTTTCCATTTCTTTCATCAGTATTTTATAGTTTTCATGGTATAGGTCTTTCACCTCCTTGGTTATGTTTATTCCTAGGTACTTTGTTATTTTTGGTGCAATTGTAGACATGATTATTTTCTTAATTTCTTCTTCTGCTACCTCACTTTTAGTGAATAGCTATGCAGTGGATATCTGTATATTGATTTTGTACCCTGTGACCTTACTGAATTAATTTGGCAGTTATAGCTTTTTTTTTTTTTTCTGGTGGTGGTCTTTATGGTTTTATATATATAGTATCATGTCATCTGCAAATAGTGAAAGTTTTACTTCTTTGTCAATTTGGATGCCTTTCATTTCTTTTTGTTATCTGAATGCTGTGGCTAGGACTTCCAGTACTGTGTTGAATAAAAGTGGTGAGAGTGGACATCCATATCTTTTTCCTGATCTTAAAGGAAAAACTCAGTTTTTTCCCATTGACTATGATGTTAATTATGGGGTTTTCATATATGGCTCAAGGGAGTATCTTTGAAGTTAAAATTTGACCCCTGTTTCCTCTCTGACAATAGTTATCCTTGTCAATAAATACTGGCATTCATCACTACCAAAATTTTGTTTCTGCTTATTAGACAAAATGGAGTGATTCCAATTAATGGTAATGGGATACAGCAGAACGTTTGAGACTTGTATGTATAGGAGAATTAAGAAACAAGTAGCACTTTTAAAATGTTTGTGGAAAATGGCAGTAATCTACCCAAGAACTGTCCACATGGCTGCGTACACTCTCAGTATCCCTCCCCTGATCAATTGTTATGTTGGCTGTCATTGACTTTGGCTTTTTTAAATCAAGGACAGTGGAAGTTAAGACAAACACATGAACTTTAACCTTTGGGTTAAAATGCAAAAATTTTGTTTAAGAAAAGAGAGAGTATTTATCCATAATCAAAGACCAAAATTAGTATCAGTCCTGAAAGACTTAGCCATAGAATAGGTTTGGTTTTGATGAAAGTGATTTGAACTAATGCCTGAAAGAGTAAAATCAGGTTGTAGCATCAGACCTGGGTACTAAGCAGTACTAAAACATGAAAATAAAAGATTATTGGGATGACAAGGTATGAAGAAGGGAAAATGGAAATTTTGTAGGTGGAATAGCCAGCTGCCTTGAGTAATTATGCAGTAAGTCTTTTCCTGTGATGTAACAAACCCTTAATCTCTTCATGACATCAAATAGCCAATTCTCCTTCCATCTCTTACCCGTCTATTCTTCATTACATAAAGGGAGAATCTCAGCTCTTATGATTTTATGTCAAACCACAAAACACCTTTTTTTTCCCTAAGCCATCTTTAAACTTTATTGCCAGAGATAAAGTTGACCTTCTAAGTTGCTTGGTTGTATTATTTTTCTATAAATTGTGAAAAAATATGCATCCAGATTAGAACACATTAGCCTAAAAGTGAGTAGGTTTTCATATTCCACATAACATTATGCTATTGTTACATTTTTCCAATTACATGGCCAGCTAGGTATATATCATATAATATATATCATATACATTATATGTAAATAATTAAAAAAATTTTTTTAACGTTTATTTATTTTTGAGAGACAGAGACAGAGTGCAAGTGGGGGAGGGGCAGAGAGAGAGGGAGACAGAATCTGGAGTAGGCTCCAGACTCTGAGCTGTCAGCACAGAGCCCGATGTGGGGCTCGAACCCATAGACCGCGAGATCATGACCTGAGCTGAAGTCGGCCGCTCAACTGACTGAGCCACCCAGGCGCCCCTGTAAATAATTTTTTAAATGAAAGGACCAAACATCAGAGATCAGTGTCACTCTTAAAACAACGATATTGCTGTTTCTCTGAGAAGCACTGAGAGATAAAACCACTCCATGTGATTTAACACATGAAGCTTATTCTTATTTGAATTATGTTTATAAGATGAAGCTTCAAACCCTGTTAAGATATTAATACTGTTCATGAGAAATGAAGCAGGACAAGAGCTTAGATCAATAGTGTAAAACGTATTTAGCAAAACTAAGACATATTTTCCAAAGCAAAACTCCTTAACAGAACCCCAATGTATGAAAACATTTTTTTCTATTTGTAAGTTTAAATTTATAACTATTATGTATCACAGTCACTTAAAATAAAGATGTGCTAACAAATAAAAATTCTGAAAATCAGTGTCACAGATAGACAGGTAAACACTGAATATCATAATTCAATATATTGCTACACTTTATTTCTACTGAATTGAGCAAATCCTACATCACATAAGTAGTTACAGTGGCTTCATTGGATAGCACAATAAACATTCTTCTGAGGTTTTCGCAAAGATAAATTTATCTGGCTGCACAAATCAATGTGACAGTAGATATCACCAGCATATTGAAATATGTGTGTCATTTTATTACATGTCTTAACACAGTTAAAATATTCTTAATGAAGTTCAAGGTAACATTTTTGGAATACCCTGAAGGATCTCTTCCAAGTCCATTGTAGGGTACACTTGGAATGTCTGGTATGGAGGCTCCCAAGAAGGGTTATTCAGAACTGTTTTATTGAGGATAGGAGGCAACAACAAAATGGTATTATGGTCACTTATCATAGAGCTTGTTTAAGTAGCTGTCATCAACATTACCAAATCTCTGGTCTATAATGCAAATACAACCAAACCATTTCAATTCAAACCTACAGCTGAAGCATACTGAAAAGAGTTAACTCTTAAATTATGATTATCCTAGTGGTTTAGAATGCCAGTTGTTCATGGCCAAGTAAAGATAGTAGATCCAGCTCATAGAAGTGCTAAGCTAGAGGGCTGAAGAGGAGAGAAGAGAAGGAAGCACAATCGAAAAGAGAGATGAGATCACAGATGCAATAATACAAGGAGAGAAGGATGGAGTCATCAAGCTAAATCCTACTCATCCTATCAGGATTCAGTTTAGATATGACTACCTCTAAGAAGTCTATGTCAATCCCCTAAAGCTGGATTAGGTTCTCTCGGCCTTGTAGGAGTGAACAGAGATCAGCTGTAGAGTATTCTTTATGTTTGTTTGTTTTTCAAACATTTTCTTTCCTGAGTGCAAGTATGCACCTATGCTGAGGGATTCTGCTTCTTGTCATACACTTACACTTGCCTATACCTAACTCTGAACTATATATTTATGAGGACAGAAATCATACCTACCATATGCATGAAGACCTAACTCATGCTTACCACATTGTTGGTCCCTACCAAACATTTGTGGGATGAATGAACAGTTGAAACAATGATAGTTATTTATTACTACATGGAAGGACAGAGAATGAATGAGAAAGACAGGATAGACTACTTTGGATAGGAAAAGAATGAAAATAAAATGTCCGAATATATATTAGCAAAGTGCATTTTTCTTTGCACGTTAATTTTTGGTTTTGTCCCATCTGAAGACAGATGTTATGACCAGCTTCAATTTCCTCAGCCTAGCAAGGGGTGAGGATCCGATCACTTCTAGGGTGATTCATCATCAGATATAGCTCTCAGTGGAGGAAGTGGTGATGTTGATGATTAAGCAGAAGGCATTTCCCCCCTAGGAGAGATGTTAGAAGGAGGGCCTTGCAGTCCTGGAAGTGCTGTTTTTCATTGAGATGCAAAGTTGAGATGTTAATCTCTTGGAACATTGTGGTTCCCTGGACTGCTCAGTAAGAGACAGCCAATAAAAATAATAATGTATAGTATCTTGTATGTGTATAGCTGTTTTCAGCTCTTAGAGCACTGGCATATTCATCACCTTATAAGATCTTCACATTGGGTTTGTCAAGGGGATTTGACAATGAGGAAATGAAAGCTCAGAGATAAAAATCCAAGCTCATGTGGCTAAAGAGTAGCAAATTTGGGATGAGAACATGAGGCTTTTCATCCAGGTTCTGTGTGACTAAAGTTTTATAAATTCATTGCTGAAATAATTGCTTGTGGGCAAAATCTCCCAATATACCTTCCTAGGTTTTGGTATAAGACAAGAATATAGAAGCCTTTATGTCTTTTTATTTGGCTAATTGTGGACAGGAAACCCAGCCAAAAACAAAACAAAACAAAACAAAAAAAACAAAAACAAACAACAAAAGAAAAAAAAGAAAGAGAAAGAGAAAAAACAATCTTTTAGTTGAACCTGCTACATGCTCTTGAAGTTGCATCAGGAAAAATATACCACTCATTGTCTTAGTTAAGCTAGTGTGGTTCTGAATGGGCAATTACAGAGTTACACTGTAAAGAAAGTTCCAGGGTTGCATTTTTCTTAGTATAATTTATTGTCAAGGTGGCTAACATACAGTATATACAGTGTGCTCTTGGTTTTGGGGGTAGATTCTGTGATTCATTGCTTACATACAACACCCAGTGCTCATTCCAACAAGTGCCCTCCTCAATGCCAGGGTTGCATTTTAATGAGTGATGAAGTGTGTGTATTGTGTGAAGCACCTTTATTCCAAAGCACTTACTAAGTGCTTTCCCATTCACCCATTCATTCCCTTCCCTTAAGAAAAAAGAAAACATTCTCCTTCAAATCCATTTGTATAATGATAGATGTGGATTTCCTGAACTCTCATCAGATGTTTTAAGGTTCTTTTTAAAGCTTAGAACTATGGAGACACATCTGTCCACCATCAACTCTTATAATCCCAAAATCTTTCTAAATGACCTGAAGCAGAAGTTGTGTGTGTGTTTCCAAGTCCCAGATCCCTTTTCTGTTATGTCTGAATCTACCTCTAGCCCTCCATTTTACTTCTCAGGGTATGCTGAAAAACTGACATTTCTTGATCTGGGCACAGAGAGAATCAGAAAATATTTTCCCCTTGTGTTCCCGATAGGAAGAAGGCAGGATTAGATGGGTTATGTTCTGCACCCAAGGATGTGGACAGGGATGAGCCACAGAAAGCCTGGGTGGTGGCAGCTATATGTGGCAGCTAGAAATAGAACAGGGATTTGTCAGAGAAAGGTCATCTTCCCAACAGGCAAAACATTTCCAACTCCTCCTGCAGGTGGAAGGAACAATGAGGACTTCTAGTCAATGGTTCCTCATCGGTGAGCTGTGCATCGTAAAAAGGAAAGCTTTCAACTCATATCATAGTTAGACTGTGATTGAAATTTTTATATATTGCATATGTTATGTGCTTTTAAACCCCCAAATGGAGGGAGACACTTTTGAAATGTTGCATAGTTTTTTCTACCTTTTTTTTACCCCTAAATACATGGATATACTTTTCTAAAAATGTTTATTTACTTGTGTATGTATGTATGTATTTATTTATTTATTTTTAATTTTTTTAAACTATTTATTTTTGAGAGAGAGAGAGATAGAGTGTGAGCAGGGGATGGGTAGAGAGAGAGGGAGACACAGAATACGAAGCAGGCTCCAAACCCTGAGCTGTCAGCACAGAGCCCAACGCAGGGCTCGAACTCACAAGCTGTGAGATCATGACATGAGTCGAAGTCAGACGCCCAACCAACTGAGCCACCCAGGCACCCCTAATGTTTATTTATTGAGAAAGAGAAGGAGGATCCCAAGCAGGCTCTGAACTGTCAGCACAGAACCCAATGCGGGGCTTGATCTCATGAACCATGAGATCATGACCCGAGCCAAAATCAAGAGTCAGAGGCTTAACCAATTGAGCCACCCAGGCACTCCACACATGGATATGCTTTTTGAAAAATAAATTTATCTGATCAATACTGGACCCAAATTAGGTTTTAGTGGTTATGAAATCTCTCAGTCAGTGGTTGTAAAGAGTATTAATATCCTCATGTAGAAAACTGATAACTTTTTAGATATTATCCCTTCACTGGAAGGTTGCAAACCACTGACATGGAGAAAACCAAGGTCCACCAGCTCAGCTGGCAAGGGCGTGGCACAAATGGGGCACAAGCCCAAATCTCCTGATGCACAGCGTTAGGGTCTCTGCACACCACCAGTGAGACTGAGCCGCTAAAATGTGGGATCTAGTCTAGTTTGTACTTAGTTACATTTTAAAAGTGTATATATAGGGGTGCCTGGTTAGCTTAGTCAGTTAAGCAGATTCTTTTTCTCAGGTCATGACCTCATGGTTCGTGAGTTCCAGCCCCTCATGGGATTCTGTCTCCCTCTCTCTCTCTCTGCTCTTCCCCCACTTGCTTTCTCTCAAAATAAATAATAAGTAAGCTTAAATATGTGTGTGTATATATATATATATATATATATATATATATATATATATATACCTAGTTTATATTTAAATTATTTTTTTTTTAAAAAACTAAGGCAAAAATTAGTTACATTCTCAAAAAGTAGATTCCTTCCACAGTGATTTAGGCACTGTTTTTCACACTGTGCTGGGGGCAAGTGAAGAGGTGTAAATGAGTATGATAAAGTGAAGAAAACAGAAACATCTCTTTCACCCTTGCTCGTGCAATTGATTGTACGTTAATGACTGCTTGTAGGTTGGTACCAGAATCCCCATCTTTATATGGTTTGGGGATAGACCACCTTTTGGTGAAAGGGGAGATTGTGTGAGATTTGGAAGGTGGAAGTAAGGCGGAGCCATTACCCTTGGAAGGTTATGCCCTGAGCCCTGGTGATGGGCAGACGCAGGGGCAGTGGGCCAGGCCCACCCTGTCCCTGCCCCACTCCGGTCTCTGTCCAGCTCATCTTCCTGACTGATGATTCTGCTGACAAATAGTGGCCTCAGCTGACAGCATCAGGTAATTGGATTCAGATCCCAGAAGGCAGTAGTAGTTACAGAGCAGGAACTGCTTCCCAGAAGCTGCAGTTTCCATACACATCTTTATGATTCTCTTCATGCTGGTCCCGCATAGGCGGCCAGATGTATTTGGCTTCTTGGATTTCCCTGCAAGGTCCAAACAGTGTTTCAGGTAGAGTAGTTAATGACTTTTTCTCTGGTTCTCTAACACCTCCCTTCCGGGTCTTTATAGAGGATTTGTCTTCCTGACTGAATTCTGGCTGATAAGAGAGTCTAAAACTGAAACAGAAAAATAAACGTAAACTAGACAAGATTGACAGTCCACAAAACTGACCCACTGTGAGAGATGATTTGTGAATGTGTTGCCCAATAGGAGCAAGTTAGTTCACCGTCTAGTTTCTATAACCAATTTATTTCTTCAACTAATAACAAAAATATCTATTTCATGAATATTTATTATAACTCAGGCACTGTATACCTATTCTTTCTAATTAGTTTAATAACCCTTCAGTGAAGACATCAACAATTTACAGATAATAGAAACTGAGGCTACAAGTGATTAAGGGATTTGCTTAAGATGAAAACGGCCAGAAAGTTCTGGAGTCAGGTCTGCCCCATCCCATTCTGCCTTAACATCGTAGTGATGATTCACATGGTACTATCAGCTCTGAGGGGGCAAGCTAGGCATAGTGGAATGAAAACCTGAGTTCTTCTGATTATTAGAAGCCACTGATTGTATTTCACCTTGAGCTTCTCTATTTAAAGCCTTCCAGCTATCTGTAGTATTATGTTCTTATTGCTTAAGGTTTAGTATTTTGAGTTAGGGTTTCTTACACTTGCAACCAAAGGCATCTGAACCACCACTTTGTAGGAAAAAAATCTGAATCTGGAAAAGATTGTGATTCACAAAGATTCTCAACAGAGATAATTAATTGGCTTCTTTCTTTCCATGAATTACAAATTCCTATCCCCACCCAATTCCCTTCGATTTATTGGTCACCAAGCAAGTTTTTTCCTCCAGAATTTATTTTCTCAGATACTTTGACAGTGGGAGGCAATTGTCCTTTATACCTGTTTTATATAATCATTTATAGGAAAAAGCCAAGATACTGCAATAAACCATGATTCACAAATCCATAGTGACTTGAAATAACTATTTTTTTTTCTTTCTTATAAAACATTCAGACATGTGTTGTATATCTATGTGTGGAGGGGGGAGGGATAGAAAAGAATGTAGAGAAAAATCCTTCTACAAACTTAACATCCATCAAAGGAAATAGGAAATTGCTACATTGTACTTCTGGGCTATCACTGAATTTAAAAAATGAAACTAACTTAGCTGTTTCTTTTCAATTTCCAAAAATAATGGAGTGGAGGGGAACAAAAGAAATGAGTTTAGATTCCAGTCAAAACAGCCACAAATCAGTAACAGATTAACAGCATGTCCATTGCTAAGGGCAACATACAGCCCTAGATGATGTAGGGAAGATAGACACATCCTGATTCTTAATCACATCCTAAATTCAGTCTCCAAAGATAAAAATCGTTAATGATATCCATTCACTCCCATCTCCATCTGAAAGGGTAATTTTCAATGCCAAGGGTCCATTTAAAAGACAAAAGAGATTAGGGTGATTTGCTCTTTGTTTTTAATTTAGTTTTTTTTCCTAAATGCCTTTGGGCCTGTTTGACTACACCTGTAAACTCATTTATAATATTTAAACATTATCAAAACACTGAAGAACTAGCTGCCAGTTTCAGAAATGGAGGGGAAAAAAAGAAAGAAAAACACATTTCTGCGGATCACATCAGACTGTCTTTTTAAAAAGATTCTTTTAGATAAACTTTGCAGAAATGAAATTTTAAACTAGCAAAGCTGCAGAGTCAAAGGGTTTTTCAAGTGAGATTACTAACCTAATAAGCTATATTCAGTGACCCACTCAGGCATGAAGAAAAGTGATGATACAGATGCTTATGTGTGATTACATGCAATATTTGCATGCATCCGTAGCTTGTATTGTATATGATCTAAATGCAAAATGTGCAAACAGGGCTATTGTCACCATTCTCAACGACTCACACCTTCTCAGGGATCTTTATTGACCTTTCTGTGTAAGCACAACATATATGAGAAATGACTGGTATAAAAAAAAAAAAACATCAGAAGAACGAAAAAGGGAACACTTCCTAAAAATGTCTCCAGGAAATACCTTTCAACAGAAATCTGCACTGAGATACTGGTTGAACATGAATATTATACATCCAGTCTGGGCCTAGACAGAAAGTGAATAGAATGCACGCTGGCATCTGGAGCCCTTCCTGCTCCCCCAGTTACTGCCTTTCTTCCTCTCCTGGATGTCCTCCTCTCTGCTGCCAGGCTGCCAGGTCTGTAGCTGTCTTTGCTCACTTTCTTCCCCAGCACTCATGAGGATTCCCTGACTGGGATCTGAAGAAGCTATTCCTCCCAGGGCTAAGTAAATTTACACCATACTAAGAGGCCCCGAGAGATTACATCAGATCCACAACTCGAGAAGGGGTTGCCCAACATGCGTGTGGTTTGAGGAATTATCATGAGTAATTGAGGAGATATTTTTAGTAATGAGTTTGAAGAATGTGTGCTTCACTTACGGCTCATTACACAGAACCGTGCAATAACAGGATTGACTGAAATAAAAATTCAACATCAGTGGCCATACCAATATTTTTATTGATGTTTTATTTTTATTAAAAAAAACCTTTTTAACGATAATTTATCTTTGAGAGAGAGAGACAGAGACAGAGACAGAGTGTGAGAGAGGTAGGGGCAGAGAGAGAGGGAGACACAGAATCCGAAGCAGGCTCCAGGCTCCGAGCTGTCAGCACAGAGCCCTACGTGGGGCTCGAGCTCACAAGCTGTGAGATCATGACCTGAGCTGAAGTTGGACGCTCAATCGACTGAGCCACCCAGGCACCTCGGCCATACCAATATTTTTAAATGTACAAAATCCACAGGGTGGGTATTTTTGTCTGTTTTATATTTTGGTGTATCCCACGTGTCTAGAACAGTTCCTGGGATGCAGCAGGCCCTTCATAAATATTTGATAAATGACTTGAATAGATGAATGTATATTTTATTTTATTATTTTATTTTATTTTATTTTATTTTATTTTATTTTATTTTATTTTATTTTATTTTTTGTTCAAGAAACCTTAGACTAAGGAAAGGAATCTTTAAAACATCAAAACATTCTCTTTTTTCAGGATTTATGAGGTGATGTGGGTTAGTTGGTGATGTCTCAGGGGACAACGGTGTCGAAATAGGCAGTAACAGCAGGACTTCATTCTGGGATAAGTCAGTGACTAGGACCAATGGCCCACTATCTCCTACACCCTCCCAGCATTTTATCTTTTGCCCTGTACCCAAGACCCACGTCTCTCCCCACATTATCCCTAACAAAGTTAATGTTTTAGTAGTAGTGATTGGATAACATTCCAGGAAATTTAGATGGGTTGAACCATATTATAAAGTCATAATCCATTAATTAATCTAAACATTTAGACAAGCTATTAACAAAGTACAAATTCTAGACTTGCTGTGAATGTCACAGATAAGAGGCTAGATAGTAAATTTTCACATGTGACACTATATGATTCAGTTAACATCAAATGATGGACGTACAGTTAAAACAATGAGTTCCTCAGTACATTCATCACTGAAGAAACCACAGACAAGTATAAACTGTAATGAGCATTCATCTTTAGAGCCATGAATGCAAATATTTTATTTTTCAGGAGGGGGAGAAAGGAAAGGAAAGAGAAGAGCGATAAGATAAAGATATGCTTATAAGATTGTGTTTTTAAGATCACGCTTGCCCTTCAGAAAATTCTACTTATATTATGAGTTTTATGTTTGTCCTGCATTTTATATATCGGGAGCATCCATTCGCTATTTCTAGGCAAGGGCCTTCATCTTTCAGACTCCTGGCATCTGCAGTTCTTGACCTAGAATGTATGTGTGCATTTCCCGAGTTACTCATTTATTTGCTCTAGTGTATTATCCTAAACCTTAATCTAATAAGCCTGCTAAATATGTAGTCAAGAATACTGTGGTTCCCTAAGAAATGATAAAATGAATTCAGCCATACTGGATCTGGCAGCCAGTCAAAATCAGTGACCCTCAGATACAAATCAGTCTCTGTAAGACAGAGGAAGGCAGTTGTTAAGAAGGACAGAAAGACTCCTCAAGGACACTGCTGGGGCTGGAGAGGAATTGGCAGTCAATGGCAAATCAAACTAATATTTTAAAATGACCACAGCCCCCTATGCACACTAGTTAATCACCCTCACGAACTCTCCTCCCTATTAATAGACTAATAAATGTGAAAGAGGCAAAGAGCAACCTGAAGGGATTGTTTCTATCCAGAGGATAAATGTGCTTTATGATGAGGGCCCAATGGAACATCTGCCAGAACTTTAGCCCCTTTGCATGCATTGGTCACTGGGTATATGGATAAGTCACTGTCTGTATAAAAGGGATTAGGAATCCATAGGGTAAATTTGGGAAGGAAAAGCAGAAGCTGTTGGCAGAAAGAGCAATAGTTATATTATTTGAAAAAAAAATCAATAATGAGAAGCCGCTTATTCAATCATCAAATATCTACTTCTTCAATAAATGTTTGAGCTCCAGTATAGACCAGGCACAGGGACTGTTGCTGAAGAAAATAGGGACCAGTGCCTGTCCTTAAGGAATATACAGTCTAGGATAGATTCCTGGTGAAAAGGCATTTGGGTGTTTTGTTTATGAAGATTTGAGAGTAAACATATTTACATATTTAATGTAGAGAGTCAAGTTGCCCTAAATGAAGGAAATGGGATGTTTTAAGGATCTTAACTATGGCTTTGAGACTGATTGCTACTAATTACAGCTATGAGGCTTGGGTGTACCATGGAGCAGCTTCTATTTGAATATTTGGTCCTTTTTAAAAGCTGTTTTATTTTACAAGATGCATTTCATAAACTTAAAATCTACCTCTACTTATTTGGGACAGCCTATTCCAGACTCGTGGGACTATGTTATCCTGGCATATGATTTCATGCAAGTTGTAGGTCCTTTGCTAATATCTCCTGTGTAGACAAACCTAAAAAGGCGCCCACCCTCTTGCTTTAGGGCAGCAATCTACATTACAAAACAGGCACTCTACAGCCAGCCTCAAGAATTTGTATTTGTATCCCTACACCAAAGTCTGGTGCTGCCCCTAAAGGATCATGAGAAGTTTTTAATGTATACGGTGCACTTGAATGTTCACAGAAGTGATCCCACCAAAAATACCCTGTGCCCCAGAATTGCCTTCTTTCATCCCTAAGAGCCACTGTAAACAAATCTATTCTGTTAATTTTAGAGCAGCCCTATTGTCCTCCCACCCAGTCATAATGGTTCAAAAATGTTGAAGTTCATTCCCAAAGGATTGTAATTCACGGTGGAGACAAATTAAAATATCAGAATAGAATTTTAATTTTTTTCTTTTCACCCGATAAAAGTGTAAAATAACCAGGCCATCTGTTTTCTGGTTCCTGGTTCCTGGAATCCTGCAGATTCCCCAGAAATGGGGGATCTGCAACTCTGGTGTTCTATCTTAAAATAACAAGTAAGTTTCATCTTACATGACAATTCATTCCATCAGTACTGATTGCCTGGAGTGCTGTGCTGAGCAGGTTGTTAAGTGCAGGTAAAAGATCACCATTCCTGATAAGGGAAGTCTCTCATGGGTCCAGTAGTAAGAGGTCGCTGCACTTCTGTCAATATTTATGGACCCAGAGCCCAGGTCTGCCATTTACAGGCTGAATGAACTTTGGTGATTCACTTAACCTCTCAAAATATGCTTTCTCATATCTAAAACAAGGAGGCCAACTAAAATGGTGATTTCCAAATCATGGCCCCAGGCTAGAGGAGGACTCAGATTCACACAGGGACCAGGTCTCAGATAAAGATTCCCTTGGCTTGCCCAGAACATGTTAGTCAGAGTTTCTCCAGAGCCAGGAAACTTTCATTTTAAACAAAGATCATGAATGGTATTGATTCTCCACCAGATTTGACAACCACTGGGTTAGATGAGCTATGGAGTTTTTTTCAGCTCTAAAATCACTTTCCAATTAAAGTCTAGAAAAAAAATAGCAAAAGTATAACTGAGTTAGGTAGGTAGTCATATGAAATACATCTAGTGGAGAAATTCCTGTGGAATTCCAAAGAACACAGCAAGAGTTGCAAATAGGAGTCAAGACTGAGGCAGATCCCCCTGCCTAATCCTTTGTGAGGACAGGAGAGTGGTTTCCACTGGAGCCTCTTTGCCCCACAGAGTCAGAATATGCCTCTGATTTGTTGATAACAGTTAAACACATCACATTTTTTTATGTTTGAAGTCAAAAGGGAACAAAGAACTGAAAACTATTATCCTTGAAAGCTGTTTTCCATAGAAGAAATAACATAAGAAGGGAACATTAAGTAAGATGCCAAGGTAGAAGGTTCACCTTGATTATCTCATTCAGGATCTAGCAATCAGATAAAAAAATAGTTTTTGGTAAGATTTAGTGATGGTTTAGTGATGGTAAGATTTAATGAGGGTATGAAAAATGCTGAAGGGAACACTTCTATCCCATTTAATAATAGGAGTGAGGATTCTGACAGAAATCTCCATTAGCAATTCCTTTTTAAGGTAACTGAATTTCTTGATTAAACATGCATTTCTAAATCATATTGACGTTTTAAGACAGAAACAAATAATGGTGCCAATTCTCTTGGGCACAGGGAAAAAAAATTCCTTTTTCTTTCCTACCAACACCACCACATAGCCTATTTTATTTTTTTCCTTTCTTGGTGCACAGAAAGAACCTCATGGTTCAGAAACTGCCTGACTCTAGACATTGCGACTCAACCGCTTATAAAACTTGGTGTAGACACTAATTTTAGGTAATGAAATAATTTTCTCTGTTGATTTGGGCAGCTCACAGCTATATAAGGTTGAGTACACATATGTGCCCCTCTGAGGATGTGTATATGTGTATGCTTGAGAGCTGAGGGGCAGCAGGGTATGGGAGGAACATGTTTTCTCAGACTAAACCAGATTTGGCAAACTATACCTCCAAATCTGGCACACTGTTTTTGTAAATAAAGTTTTATTAGAACACAGCCATACTCCTTTATATGGTGCCTATGGCTGCTTTCATGTTGCAGTGGCAGAGCCGAGTAGTTGTGGCAGATATTGTATGGCCCACAAAGCCAAAATATTTATCATCTAGTCCTTCACAGAAAACATTTACCTACCACTGAAATACAAATCCCATAATCTAATCAACATCTTATGCAAAAAGAGAATTCCATGAACATAGCAGCCTGCAGATGACGAATGCATTACAAATAAGGATGGGGGTAAGCAAAAGACACCCCTAGATGTATGAGAGTGTCTAGTGCACGGGTGAGTTCCTCAAAGCCCCTGGCTCTATTAAGAGCATTGAATATCTGAAAAGCTCTTTCTCTGCTCATAAAAGGCGGGGGAAAGACCAGCTCCTTGACTTTAAACAAGAAGTTTTAATGTATTTATAATTTAGTTGAAGTTCTATTCCTTCTTTTTCCCCATCCCTATTCCCCACCACCCTCTAATAAGTTTGCTTTGCAGGAAGGGACTATAGAGTAAAACCTTGAGAGATTAGTAGCCAACAGCGAGTCAGAACTTTTGTTTTTTATTTCCCAAGTCATCTCCTTGTAGACATAAGCCATAAAAAAGCATCTGGGATATCCTCAATGAGAAAATTAAGAAAATTCACTTTAGAGGAAGGTTTCAAAACAAAAGCTCATTTATTTTATTTTAAAAATGAATTTTAGTCCCTAATTTTTCCTGTTTGCCTCAATTAGGATTACATTTTTTCATTAAAAAATTAAATTTGAAAATCTGTATGTACTATAAAGTCTACTTATATAGAATTACATTGTTCTGATTCAAATATAAAAAACAAACAAATAAATGAATAAAAGCAATACTATACAAAAGGGTGGAACTGTGCTTCAAAATCCAGCCATGTGGCTTCTTAGGGAAGTATAATGAGTTAAAGACGAAATTCTTTTTCTAGTTTGCATACATCTTGCAAAGATTCTGCCCAGTAAAATGGTAATTGGAGTCTATTTTACAATAAATATTGCAATTTTTAATCCTAATATTGTAAGCTATAAAATGTCTTCCATTTCCCTAACATATGTTTTTTGTCCTGTTGCTCAGTCCAAGAGACAGAAAATAAAATAAACACCTTAATGAACAAAATACCAATCCTCCTGAGATGCTGTACCTATCTTATGGACATAACATGGACCAGGGATTTTGAGGATTCTCCCCAGAGAGTAAAAACCTGCCTCACTTCTCAACCCAGTGTGGTCTGCAGAAGTATTCAGACTGGTTGGTTGCTAAATTGCTGCAAACTCCCGGTAACTTGCTATTTGCAATTATAAGTGTATTTGTGAAGTGCAAGTGGGTTAATTTTCCCCCTTTGAGCTGATAGTAAAGCACTCCAAGATGGCTGGGAAGTTAGGGTGGAGTCCTTTTAGATTCTGGGAGGCTGATCACGAAAATATGGCTCTCCGTTGGTCTTTTTTGTTAATTGCAAAAACATGAGGAGGAACTCCTGTTAAGGAATCATATTAGAAACAAGCTATTTTGAAGAATTCTCCCTAGTGATTACAGACATGTCCCGAGGAGAACTGAGACTTTGGAGGAAAGGCTATTCAGGCATTGGGTGTTTAAGTGGTTGCTTATCTCCAACTTGCGTGGTCAATGTGTGCACTTTTTAAATGACCATTTATTTCTTTTGTCATTGCAAACATCCTGTTATACATTCCAGTGAGGGAGAAATTCTACAGAGGTCTGGATAAACTCATCACAGCTGTTCTACCATCTGACAACCTGATGGTCATGGGGGACCTCAATGCACATGTTGGCAGTAGTGCCCAAATGAAGAAAATTATTGAACCACAGAGGATTAGTTTCTTCCTGCATGGTGAGCAGACCGAGCAAAAACTTGTAATCACACACAGCAGTTTCAATCATAAAAGTTAGAAGAAAAATATCATGGATATGCCACAAGTCAAAAATAATGGCTGCTCACCCATTCTGCCGTTATTTTACAGCAGAATGCCAAGAGGTTAGCAATTGGAATGGGTCTAAGACCATCACCCAATAAGCTTCAAATCCTGAGAGAAGAAGGGTGGTTGTCTACTCCCATGAGATTGACATCTGAATAAACTCAATTCATAGAGCACGATGATACCTACAAGGATTTTTGTTAAGGACAGTAGAAGAACCATCATAGAATAGAAGATTCCCTTTGGCAAACCTAACATAAGTCATGTTATGCTGTCATTTGCCTATAAATACACCAAACTTCAAACTGTGGTATTTTTCATTCTACAGCATTGCTTTTCATGGTTTCCCAACTCTGAAATATGGTAATTCTGGTCGTTCCATGAAATCCCCAACTCATTACCCACACAAAATACAACTGCTGAATCTTGACAATGTTTGAATCTCAACTCAGGTGTCACTCACTCTTTAAAATTTGCTCTTTTCATACTTACTTGAAATGATCTCTTTTTCCTCAGAAATCTGTAGCACATTCTTGGCAAATACTAGGGACTTAAAAATACTTATTTTGTTATAGATAATCACGTATATGTTTTAACTGACCTATAAGATTTTTTGCCTTCTTTAGTATAGAGAATGTAATATATTCATTTTTGCTTCCAGCAGCAAAGGTCTTTTATACAGTAAGTTCTCAAGAGTTATTGAATAAAAGGTCCTTTGGCTTGGATCTGAAACTGATTTGGACATCATATTGTGTTGTGCTTTCTTTGATTACCTGATTTTTAGATATTTAGAGGACCGGTGACCAGAGTATCTATATAATGGTATTCAAAGATTTCAGCTCTGAATTGTCAAGGAAGAATATTGGCTATACAGAGTGTCCATGGTAAAAGCTGGTGGTAAATTCATGCCATGCCTCTTTTCAAACATTGGCTTTCTAAAATACCATGAATTACCTCTCTCTTATCATTTGTGTTGAGAAACAGTTATTTTTATAATGTGAAATTAATATTTAATGATACTTTTTTCCTGGTTTGCAGTTCATATTGTCCACTTTTCCCAATGTTCCTTTTTTCTTAGATGAGGCCACATCTATCCATTAAAAAATTGAAGTACTTAATCCTCTAAAATGATAATAAAGAATAGTAGGAATTCACTTCATAAAAAGCGAAAACTCAAAGCCTAAGTTAAGTTTGTGATAATAGTAAATGTGAGAAAAATGATAATGCATGAAATGAAATAGGGAGTTCTATGACATCATAACAGGGGTTTAGCCTAGGCTTACAGTGTGAATGGTTAATGAACCTTCTCCAAGTTTCTCCTTCACTGACAATATATATATATTGTCCTCCCATGGAAGGCTCTTTGTAAGTTCATTTATAAAGGCCATATAAAGTGTTTTGATCTAACTAAGGATAAATTTTATGTAAAAATAAGGTAAACTCACAGAAGTGTGCTTAAACTAAGCCATCTTTGGAGCAGGTCAAAGTCAGGTGCTTAAAAAAAAAATGGAACTAAATTTTCAAATCATTAAAACATGCTCCCTCCATTTGTTCTTTCTTCTGTGCCTGTTTGAGACAATAAGACTTGTTTGCTTTTTAATGTTTCATATGAGATTTAAAGGAACATGGCTTTCTCTCTTCCAAAGGTACGGAGAGCTTGGATGACTGCTAAAATAAACAGTACCCATTATGTGGCAAGGCCGTAGCATGCTTTTTTTTCTTGGAGCCAAGATTTCAAAGGATAAATTTACTTTAACCTTTGAAGATCTGGGATCTTGACTTTATTAAACTCTCAATATTATATTTTGCTCTGTGGGGTCAACATGATCACCTATTGGGAGAGAGGGGAAAAAAGGCATGGCCACCTTTAGAAAACTCCTAAGTCACAAGACTTATTTTTCACTGGATTGTTAAGAACTTTTCCTTCTCAAGCAAAAGATACAAAGAATCTTTGGGGGAATGTGGGTTATTCTCCAGAGAGAAGGGAGCAGTCATCCCTGGTGAGGCTCTGCGCTCAAAAATAGCGTCCCCACACCACATCTTGCTCCCATTACTGCTCTCTTCAACTTATGCTGACAGCCAAAGTTCAGGGGTTGCTTTGCTTCCCTTGTAGTTGATGTTAGTTCAACATTTGACTCTAAAGGTGGAGCAAGCACAGAAATTAGTGCACAAGAATAGAAGAAGAACCTTGGCAGCCAAGAATAACATATGTTTTACACTTGGGGCAAGCACATAAATTAAAAATGGAGAAAGTGGGCAAAAGTGAGATAATTGGCTAATATAAATACCTGTCAAACCTGACTTTCTCACAGAGATTCTGAGCTGAGAAACAAATAAAATTGCTCACCACCCCTAACCCACACTCTATGCCTTTAAGAAAACCTCAGGGTCCTTTTATGAGTTTTGGCTCAAGGAATCTGGCATATAAATGGGAAGGGATTAAGGACAAGGTTTCCTTAACTATTTTAAGCCAAAAACTTGTGTCTAAGAAGAACTCCAAAAACAGTATCTCTACTTATTTGGAAATAACTGTAGGCAGTTGACGAGACCCTAGAAAGCATGAGCAATTACCTTTCCTTCTTTTGGGGGCCCACAGTTGAATGTGCTACCTGTATTTTATGGATCAGTTTGAGTCGACAACAGTAAATGGTGATAAGATTATGATTAGTTGAGGAGTTTAAGTTCACTTTATGATTGACGCTTAAAATGGAACTGAATAATTAGATGCGGCAAGCAGAGTTTTGATAAATCTATATTCAGTGTTGAAAATGGGTCAAGAGGCTGTATCTGATCTTATCGTCATCAGCACACTTTGAAAATTTTTGTGCTGAATTCTTAGGTGTTGTTGGAAAGCCTGTTTAATCTTTACTTCATTTAGATAGTATAATATACACAGGGTTAAGGGCTAAGCTTCTTTTCTAATTAGACATAGAAAATATGTATTAGGTTTAGGAAAATTATTTCCTCCTCAGATAAGGAACTTATTTTTTTGCATGGTTATAGATTCCAAAACAGCAGAGGTAAGTAAACTGCTCTACATAAAGGGGAACAGAAATGTGATGGTGAAGGTAAGTATTTTGAAAATAAAAGACTGTTGGAAAGAGAAAAGGCCAAAGTATATGGCAGTGACTGGGCCCTGCAAAAAAAGTAAAATAAAAGTGTACACCTAAAACTAATATTACATTGTATGTTAACTAAGAATTTAAATTAACATTAAAAATAATAATAATAAAAAATAAAAGAGACCAGCGAGAAACTTCCAGAATCACTGGAAATAAAAACCCATTTAATAGGGATGTATAATAGAACATCTCAACCTTCTGTAATAAGTGAGACACATGAAGCCCCTACTACAAATCCCTATGTGAATGCAGAGACAGTTGAAGAGCTCAACAGCAAGAGTTGAGATAAGCCTGAATTAGAGAGTTCAATGGGTAGAGGGTACAGGAAATAGGAATTCTGGGTCACATTAGTTCCCAGGATTTCAAAGAAATCCTGTGTTTTATTTTCCTATTCCAAATGGGATAGGAGTTTTAATTGAATTTTATGTAAATCTAAGGTACTGAGGTCACCTCAGTTCATACTTGGGTTGTTTGAAGTAAGGTGCTTCGGTTTTTCTCCCTTAGTTGTCGTGGAACCATTCAAGAGATCTCAGTCATGATGGATATAGGACACATCCCATTTGGTCATTATAGAATCTACACTTAAGTAGCATAAGAGCTCATCAAAATAAATGAGGCTAATACAATAATCAGAAGATCTGTTCAAATCATCTTCATACACTTCATAATTAGCCACAGTTTGGCACTGAAATATTAAAGTAAACTTGGGATATCTTTTATGTATTCCACCTTATTCCGAAGAACATGCTTTCCTAAAGGTTTTCATGTTATTTTGAAATTATTTTAAATGCGCTAAAAAAAATTGGGCTATCCTAAGTAAATAAATAAAATAAAATTTAGGGGCATTTGGGTGGTTCAATTGGTTAAGTGTCTGACACTTGATTTTGGCTCGGGTCATGATCCCCCCCCCCGTCTTGAGATTGAGCCTTGCTTTGTGCTCTGCACTAAGATTCTATCTTCCTCTACCCCTCTCCCCTATTCATGCTCTCTTTCCCTAAAAGAAATAAAATAAAATAAAATATTAAAGTAGAATGTGTGAGCAATTTTAGCAAACCCTCAGGAATGTCTTTTTCTCCCTGGGGGACCGAAGATCCGGCAACAATATACCTGTGATCCACCACATAACTTCATAAGGATATTTCCAAGAGGACAGTACCTAGAACTACCTGATTTCCTTCATGTTCCCTCTATGAGAGGACTTTCAAAGGAGTTCTAGAAAATACCTAATCCTGACAATCCTCTCATTAGTAACAAACTCAAGAGATTATAAGAACCTTTTCTTATGAGAAGCTTGGTAAAAATTTGGTCTGATTTAAACCGGCCAAAAGCAGTATAAAATAGCCAGAAAATTAAGTCACATTCAGAGAATTAAAGAGTATCAGAGATATTTTTTGAAATCTTTATTTTCAATCCATCCTTCCTCAAATTAGCTCATGTCTAATAGCCACAAGTGAGGCAAAGAAAACAGCTATAAAAAAAGAAACAAAGAACTCCCCTAATTGTACAAAAATAATTATACATTTAGGTTTATTTTTACCATATTAATTACATTACTAAATAGAGCAACACATACTTTAAGGGATGACATACGTAAGAATGAAAATGTGTCTTGGGCATTTAATTTGAAAACAGTCTTAAGTTATTTCCAAACCAGAGCCAAGATGAATATTTTTTCAGGATTTGGGGGATGATCTAAGGTTTGACTTGACATGGGCCTTTGTGTTGCTTATCAATTAAACACACTCGTAAGGCACAACTTTTTTCATGATAACTATCATAATTATAATTAAATTTTTATATAATTAGGAGTTAATTTATTTAATGACAATCCCCAAAGCTGTAGGATCTATGAGCAAAAAATATAAATAGGAGGCACCTGGTTGGCTCAGTCAGTAGAGCATGTGACTCTTGATTTCAGGGTTGTGAGTTCGAGCCCCACATTGGCTATAGAGATTGCTTGAAGATAAAATCTTGAAAAAACAAAACAAAACAAAACATACTGGGGCACATGGGTGGCTCAGTTGGTTAAGTGTTTCACTTTGGCTCAGGTCATGATATCTTGGTTCATGGATTCAAGCCCCACGTCAGGCTCTGTGCTGACAGCTCAGAGCCTGGAGCCTGCTTTGAATTCTGTGTTTCCCTCTCTCTGACCCTCCCCTGCTCACACTCTGTCTGTCTGTCTGTCTGTCTCTCTCTCTCTCTCTCTCTCTCCCAAGAATAAATAAATATTAAAGAAAATTTTTAAAAAAAGAAAAAGAAAACATAAATATATGTTGAATGAATGAAGGCTTGAATGAGCATTTATTCTTTTATTTTAAAGTATTTTAAAACCAAAGACAAGAATTTCTAATTTAGACTTATTATTTTGTTATTTATTAATTTAGTAAATAGAAATTAAATCATGGAGAAAACAAATATAATTCTGAAGATGAAGTTAAATTCAGTGTTTATTTCATTGCTATGTACGTAAAGTTAAGGGTTTTGTCTGTTTACTTGATAATTTTTTATTCATCAAAACTAAGTCATTCTTTCAGAACATTTGGCTCATGAACCATTGTGTTTTTTCAAATATTCCATACCCCACACTGTTCTGAACTTCACTGGTTTTTTCAGTGAGTATCTACCATTATACATGAAACATTCCTTAACGGTAACTACC
This sequence comes from Panthera pardus, assembly GCF_024362965.1. NCBI lineage: Eukaryota > Metazoa > Chordata > Mammalia > Carnivora > Felidae > Panthera > Panthera pardus. Next base: position 59,579,549 of record NW_026527002.1, on the reverse strand, counting down.
AAATTACTTTAAATTATTTTCCTTGCCAAAAAAAGATATCTTAGTGTACACATTATAAAGTACTTTTCTTGTAAAACATGTAATTAATATTTAATTCCTAGAAATTATCATCAATTACAAAGCCATTTCTTTACACAGTATTTGTTTTGCTAAATACAGTAATGACTTTGAATTTAATTACTGTACTTTGCTATCAAATACTAAGTACTTCCACAAATGACTTGTGAAGGTGCCACTTTTTTTTTTTTGCAACTGGCAAATATAATTAGTAATGTGAAAAGGAATTTTTTTTTATCTCCATGATTTTATATTTCAGATAAAGGGAGTTTCAAATAGCATAATTCATAGAATTATAAAAATTTACAGTTCTTTAATAATTTTGTGAAAATTGCTTTTAACCATAAATTTCTATTACTTCCTAGAACATGGCTATAAATCCTCTAATACCTGTTTTTTGTTTTGTTTTTTTTTGCAAAATAAATTATAATATTTATATAATCATTTTAAATACAGTGTGTTCTTCATAAACATCTTTTTTTCAGGAATTTTTCAAGGACAATAGTGCATTCGATGTATGTTATAGAAATACTAAAATCATTTTTACCTGACTTTATCAAACATTGTACCACAACAGCAAAGAAACAAAGGCTTTGGATGAAGAAGCAGTGTGGTTTTTGTACCTGAGTAACATCATTGTATCCTGTAGCAAATTTTACCGTTTTGTTCAGTAATTACCTTTAAATCTATAATAGGTTTATGTTGCTGCATTGTCTACTAAAAACAGTTGCAGGGAAACTCAATCCATAATAACATTTTTTTGACAATTATAACCTTAAAACCACAAGAAATATTTTAAAAATTAAAAGTACATTTAGACTGACAAGTGTATCAATGAAATACTTTAAGAATTAGATGACTTAAAATTTTCTCCAAGGAAGTTGGGATGGAAATATGAGTTCAAAGAGAAAAAGAACAATGTAAAATATTTGTTTAAAAAGAGCTCTTTAATGTGACATCTAAAAATGTGTAACAGTGGATATCAATTGGCCATGGTATTTAGATTCTATGGGTTATCTTTTAAAGTATGGTCTAGCCATTTTATTTGAGGGTGTCAATATTATGACATTTTGGAAACTGCAGCTTTTGCAACTATTTAAACTGAAGATGAACAACTTTAGAGCCAATTTATAAATGTGTAAGAAGAGTTCCATTTAATATATATAAATATTCCCTCATTTAGTAGATGGAACTAAATCCATTTTGTCCCCATTGAGGGTGGATTAGACTTAGTGCTTGATTCAAAAGAATAAAGTATAGAAAGGGAAAAATAACAACTTTACAGTGGAGAAACCTGACAAAAACTATCTCAACCAATTGGTGAACATTAATATTACCAGCATTGCCATAAGGATATCATGATTTGATATGTACCCCATGATTTGATGTGATGAGGAGGGCATCTCACACTGTGATCTTCTTTCTAAAACCCTATAATCCCAAGCTAATCATGAAAAAAAATTTTTTAATTAGAGTTTTACAGAATACTTAACCATTATTCCTCAATACTATCAAGGTCATGAAAAATAGAAAAGACTGAGAAACTGTCTTAGGCCGAAGGAAACTGAGGAGACTTGAAAACTAAATGCAATCAGCAAGTCTGGATGGTATCCTAGCACAAAAAAGAGGACATTAATGGAAAAATAGGTAAAATCCAGATAGAATCTAGGGTTTAGTTTATTTAAATGTTTAAGAAATTCAAAGGTGGGGCGCCTGGGTGGCGCAGTCGGTTAAGCGTCCGACTTCAGCCAGGTCGCGATCTCGCGGTCCGTGAGTTCGAGCCCCGCGTCAGGCTCTGGGCTGGTGGCTCGGAGCCTGGAGCCTGTTTCCGATTCCGTGTCTCCCTCTCTCTCTGCCCCTCCCCCGTTCATGCTCTGTCTCTCTCTGTCCCAAAAATAAATTAAAAAAAAAAAAAAAAAAAAAGAAATTCAAAGGTATTAGAAACTCTTTAAAGGACACAAAGGCAAAAGTTTAAAGATAATTGACTACATAAAATGTCTTACAGATATGCAAATAGATATGAGGTTTTTTTTTTATTACTCAAACATGGCTTTTAATAGAGACACTTTGGAAATAGGTTAAATACCTACCAATATTATAATGAGTAAGTAAATGTTGGTAAAATTGGATAATGAGTACTATACATCAGTTAGCAAGAATGAAATAGACTTACATCACAACAGAATTAAATCTAGAAAATAAGGAAGTTGTCAAATGATATGTACAGTGTGATGCTGTTTATTTAAAGTTAAGACATACCTAAAACAATTCTGTGATTTTTGTGTGTGTGTGGATGCACCTATATTTAAGAAAAAAAATACATACATGGCGATATTACACATCTACTTGGAGTTAGTGGTGAATTCTCAGTAGGGAGGAAAGAGAATACAATTAGGGAGGAGTGTACAAAGGGTTCTAATTTGATATATAACATTTTGTTTATTTTTAAGTAATCAAATATGACAAAGTGTTAAAATATGATTATAGTATGATTTACATGATTCTAAGTAACTTCAGTTTTTAAAACATAAAACTATAGAAATAAATAAATAAGAGTTCAAGTGAGCTTCAAAGATGAGTCTAATAGGGAGTTACTAACTGTAAATCCCCAGGACTAGGTAGAGGTAGTACTTTAAAGTTCAAGTGATAGGCTGGAGTGACCAAACGCGGCATCCATCAGGTAGCTGGCCTTTAGCCAAGTCTAGAACAGGAATAGGAATGCAGTTTTACGGATGGTGGCAATGGACTTGATGAGAAAGAATTTCAGTCCAAGAGCAACCAGGGCCCAAGGGATTCACACATAAGCACACACAACCAAAATCTAGCTGTTAGGACTGAGGCTCATGACTAAGACCAAGACAGCAAAAGGTAGGAATTAAAACCAAGTTCAATGGTTTGGCTAAGGGAGTACTTCCTTAGTATTATCCAAAGCAGATATTGCTAACGTGTCACTTTGGTCAAGTTGCTTATCCTTACAGTGTCTGAACTCTTCTGTCTATAAAATGGAGATACAAATAATGCCTACTTTGTGGAGGTTATAAGTATTGGATGAATTATTATTTGTTAGGTGTTAGAACAATGCCTGGTACCTAGTGAAGTGTGATATAAGTGCTTATAAAATAAAAATAAATATCATCATGTCTAATAGAAGTACTTTTCTCTAGCAATGTTGATGTATTCTACTCAAATAAATTAATTGTCTCATTTGGCAGGAACAACATGATCCTATGCCAAAGCTTGAGTTGCCCTACACAGCCTTTTCTCTAAAAAATCCAGAATGTATCTCACTTGTGTGTGTTGACAAGCACTGAAAAATGAAAAGCTCTTTTTTTTTCTTGTCTTTCATGGCAACACTTATTGACCTGTATGTTCTGGATAAGCGTGGTGCTAATAAGGACTGCAGCAGAAAAGGGTGAAAGTTTCAGAAGAGGCAGGTGTGAGTCATTTGCATTTTATCAAGATATAAGCACTTCAGGTTTTGCATAAAAATGGAACCACCTATTAATAGAGCAGCTGGTTTAAAGAAATATATATATATATATATATATATATATATATATATATATATATATATATATATATATATATTTTTTTTTTTTTTTTTTTTCCCCACCATAGAACGGTTTGAAACAACTTCTGTCTGCAAAAGTATTGTGAATACTATATTACATATGATCTGGCCAAAATACAAATGCTGTTTTTTTGCTTAAATTTGGAAGAGTTCCTTTACTAGCATTATTGCCTAAAACATCATTAAAAAAAGTATTTCTCTTCCCTACATCAAACAGAAACCTATAGGCTCAGAAAATGTTAGAGTTTATTAAGTAATCTATCGTTCTGTGATTGAGACTTTATGCATACTTTCACGTAGTAGAATGCCTCTAGCCTTTCATGTACATAGCATGTCAGAAATATGTAAAACCTGTCTCCTGAGATATTCAGAGAACATTGAGACATTTTTAATACTGTTGAATGATGGTAAAGAGTTTGAATTCACTAATGTCATTGAAGGAAATCTAATGAAATAATGCATTATTTAAAACATATCATTGTTTTGTCTCTTTTTTATCGTGATATCATGTAATGTGGATGCAGATGCCACTGCTGGTCAGTTACAGCTTTCACATACAGCACAAACCCATAGCTGAGAGCATCAGGAAATGAGAGTATTTGTTTCTGCAAGGTTGCACTAAGAAAGCCTGCCTTAGATGGGAGTTAAATAGATATGTCACAAGAGTTACAGAAAACAGCTGTGTCTAAAATTTTAGAAAACCACTTTGCTTAATATAGTACATAGAATTATTTAATTTTTATTATTACACTGATGAAGTGCTGAGCAGTAGATTAAATTATTAGATGATTGCTCTCATCTTGCTGTCAGGGAGAGAAGAAGAGAGAAATAAGCCTTGGTACAAAGTCCTATTTTGATTATTTGCAATAATCAAATAACAATAGTGCATATTCAGTAAGTCTATTACTTATCACCTAATCTGCACTAATCGCTAAATTGATTAACAAGTGACTCATCATCAAACCAACAATCAATTTAATCTGATCAACTTATTCTTTTCAGAACTTTTATGAATATTATGTATACAACATCACAACACATGGAGCACAGGAAAAGAATATACCTTTATACCCAGCCTGATAGTGAATATGTATCAAGTTGAACTGGATGAAATTGCCAGATGTGTAGGTCAAAAACAACCAAATATCAGCAACCTTAGTTGTTGGTTCAATCTACTAATTATGGGTTTTAAATAGAAATTATCAGTTTTGCCTTCCAAATGTTTTAAAATATGTAGTGGTGCACTTGAAATAAGAAATTTGAATATTGATGAATAAAATAGAATGATTTATCAACAGAAGACATAATCTGGTATGACCTTTCTAGAAAAAAGCCCATTACCCAAAAGAAAGGAAAATTATAGGTAAATCAGAACCGTAGATTGTTCTTTCATTTTTATTACAGCTGACCTATACTTGACTAAAAAATCATGTTTAAGTTATAACCCTGCAAAGTAAAAGGAAAATAAGCCAAAAAGTGTCCCCAAAAGGCAAGAAAGATAACTAAGAATATGCAAAATATAGCTGATATATATTTTTTCTTATGGCAAAATTTGTCTCTTATTTCAGTAATAGAAATCTATTTGCATTATAAGACTCACATTGTATATTTTAGGTGAATCTAATTAATATTGTACCCACTCTCTGCTATGGAAATGGCACATGACCTGGGGTTGACCACCCAGGGTTCTCCAATAACCCTGACCAGTGGAAGTGCATTGGTGATGGGCATGCTACAGTCATTAGGTTACTTTGATATAAAGCCTCTTTGAAAGAGTATCTCCTTTTGGCTGGGATAGCAGGCTATAGGTACAATGTTAGTGTGAACCTGCTGGTGGTGAGAAATCTATTGAGGAAACCACTTTGCCTGAAAGTAAAGCCAATAAGAAAATGAGAGCCCAGATAGAAGGTAGTCTTTGGATGACGTGAGGATAAAGTAGGGGCCAGAGTGCTTTCCTTAATAGGAGATCCTCATGTGTGAGGTATTGGATGAAAGGTGAGGCCGTATCAAGTGTCTCAAGCATTAAGACATGGGGTGGGAAGGAAGGAAATAGAATCTTGAAATTGACTGTGGACAAGGATGCTGAGAAAACACCTGGGTGGGGATCAAAGATGAAGTTGACCTACATTATGATTTTTCTCAGACCAGCCCTGCTTATGCAGCTCACAGGCATTTGCCTGAAAAATATTTATAATCTGAGCTGTCATGGCTTAAGCATGTTCTACAGGGAAGTAAGAGAAACAGTCAGAAAAGCCTGGGGTGTAACTATCAGAAATAGACTGATCATTCTTAACCAAAGGCTTTGAGCTTTATTTCTACAGTTTCTATGTCTTAATGGTTGAACTGGCCATGATGCATCTATCCTTTCAGTATTTAGCTGAATTACATTTCTAATATGTAATGTTGATAGAGTTGGAATGGCTGATTCAATGTCAACCATGTCCTAGACTTAGTAGTTAAGATGGGAATGTAAAAAATAAACATTAGGCATTGTAAAAAGCAACTGGAATTACAAATTGAAGGAGAGCATGAACATCAGGTAGAAAAAGACTTGACTGTGAAGCAGTCTTACAAAATTACCTTTCAAAATTAGACTCTGAAATTTTTCAGTATGGTGGCCACTGTCATAGTGACAGTACATGCCTAATGGTTAAAACTTTAATGTTGGGACCAAGCTGACCTGTCCAGTGTCAGCTCTGTCATTTGATATATTGGGCAAGTTACTCAATCTCTCTGAATCTATTTCCATGTCCAAATAGTGAAGCTAGTGATACAAACCTTAGAGGGTTGTGTTGAGAACTGAATGAAATAACAAATATAAAGTGCTTAGCTTTAGAAAGGACTCAATACACTGTGGCTATGACTTTTACCACAGAATTAGAGAAACATGAAGATAATACATGATGTAATTTTTGCCTTTATACAATCCTATGTATATTTAATGCAGAAAGTTGTTTCAACATCTTTAGAGATCAGTCGCCCATGATCATAAGTTAGTTAGTATTCGACTTCTCTGAAATCAAGAAATTCTTCCATATGTCAACCGACATTCTTACTAAAATCTAAACATTCCTTTAAGTTTTGTCTTTTCAGAGGGGGAAAAAACTAGTTACTTTCAGTTTGATATATTTAAGCATCGTTATCATTTGCTCCCTTCTCTCTTCAGGTTAAGCAGCCTTGATTTTTAAAAATATTCTTTTAGCTGCCATATCTTTTTGTTTTGTCATTGTTATTACAAAGCCTGTGATGGTGAACCAAATTGTAATGATGCTTTTCTGTCCCCAAGGTCTAGACAGTTGGCCTGTCACTTACTGATGGTTGCTAAAGTTGAGGGAATATATTCTAATGGCATCCATAATAGTTTTGTGAAGTCAGTGCAATAGAAGTAGTAAATATGTACATTTACCGATTTCTTCTGTTCAGAAGAAGCAGCTGTCACAAAACCATAACTGATGAACCAAGTTCCCATCAATAATTAAGGTTTGTGCTCTGCCCCTCCCCCATTCATGCTCTGTCTCTCTCTGTCCCAAAAATAAATAAAAAACGTTGAAAAAAAAAATTAAAAAAAAAAAATAATTAAGGTTTGTGTTAGAAGAAAAAAATCTTTGGGCATTAGAGAAAACAGCTAATCAGAGAACACAAGATCAGGAAAAAAATACAAATTAAAATTATTATAAAAGGAAAGCTTTAAGCTTTATCCAATTGAACCACAATGCCATAATGCTCAATCAGAAATTGAGCTAAGTACACCCTTCAGACTACCCATGCCTGATTCAGCAACACTGAAAAATTTATTGATGGCTCTTCTTGGCTTTGGTTCTCCCTTCCCTGTGACAGAGATTCTATTAATGGAAATTGCACATAAGTTTTCTTGACTTTCTTTCTACAGATTTATTCCTATGTCAGCAGGTAAGAATGGCAACTTCTTTTGAATCAAAAACAGCACTAAGAAAATATCATTGCCTTTTCCTTAGATTCTACTGGAATTAGTGTACTGCTACTTTAAAAATTCAGTGCCTAAGAATGAGGCAGTAACTTCTGTCTGGTGGACTAACAAGAATCATGATGTAGGCATATTGTTGGCAATTAGTGCCATGGGGCTTGGTGAGATTATCTGGGAAGTGAGTGTAGATAGAGAAGAAGTTCCTAGGCCTGAATTGTGACTGTTAATAGGTTGGGAAGGCAAGGAAGAATCAACAGGACTGAGAAGGAACTGCTAGGGAGGCAGGAAGAGCCAAGAGAGAATGGTGTCCCAGAAGCCAAGTGAAGAACCCATTTCATGACAGAGAGAATATCGAATGCTGGAAAATTGAGTAAGATGCAGAAAATGGGGGTGTAAGACATCTATATCCTCACTTTCAGTAGTAGGAAGTGAATAGATACTACCTAAAATAACAAGCTTAAACAGCAGTAGTATATACATGTGATTTAGAAATCTGAGGTTAATGCCAAAAGAAATAGATCAAGGTGCTGAAAAGAGTTGCCTCTAGGGAGTGAGGAGGCTTAGGCAGGGGTTGCTGTTTTTATAAGCTGGATGGAATTTGTGGACTCTTTAAATAATGTGCCTACACAACTCTGATTTTTTAAAATGTTAATTAGAAAAAAAAAGACTAATGGGGCGCCTGGGTGGGTCAGCTGGTTAAGCATCAGATTTCAGCTCAGGTCATGGTCTCTCATTCGTGGGTTCAAGCCCTGCGTCCGGCTCTGTGCTGACAGCTCAGAGCCTGGAGCCTGCTTCAGATTCTGTGTCTCTCTCTCTCTTCCCCTCCCCTGCTCACACTCTGTCTCTCTCTCTCCCCCACCCCCCTCAAATAATAAACATTAAAAAAAAACCCTCATGATCTAGCCAGCGTATCTTCTGGTTTTGGTTAAGCCTGAGGGAGGGAAGTATGTTTGGAGATATATCTATAGATACATATCTATAGATATATCTATATTTACATGTATCTATAGATATATATATTAATATGGAGAAATGGTACACGACTCTTCACTGCCATTCTTCTGATAGCATTGGGAAGCACATTGAGTGATAGCTAGGAGAGGGTATTATTTTCAGGCAGCTTTGGCAAAGGATACCCTTAGCTTATCATCACTACAATTTCTCCATTCCAGAACCTTACAAGTTATGGAAAAAATCTTTAGTTGTCAACCCTTGAATATCCTCCTTCCTCCATCCTGGGCCTAATCTCTTGGATTCTTAAGCTCTGGCAGGGCAAGAAGGGAGTTGGAAAGGTTATTAAATGTGAAACTCAGGCACAAAAAGTACACAGATATAATCACCTGAATTGGATGAAAAGGTGGAGAGTGAGACCCAGAAACAAATGAAAAGGCTCTGTTCCAAGGTCAAGGTTGACCTGGCAGTAGGAGTGACTAAAGACTATATATGATGGTGTTCAAGTGGTGTTTCTTAATCCCAGCATGCGTCAGGTAAAAAAAAAAAAAAAAAGTCCAGAAGTGAGTGGGATGAGAGGGTCTATTTAAGCCTGCAGATGATAGTTAAACAACACTATATCCAGGGTGAGTTTGGCAGTGCTTGGCAATGCTGGCCTCGACGTTTCAGGAAGGGCAAGACCAGAATCTAAGCCAGGATTAGAGTAAAGCCAAAACTAGATCTCAGGCTGCTTTGAGGTTCATTATCTCATTTTCTGCGTCGAACAATCAGTCTCACTGGTATGGCCCAGACCTGCTTGTGAATCACTGAGATAAAATGACTTGATACTCTATTTGACATTGACAGCTGGTTCAAACAACACGCCCACATGTGGGAGCTTGGATTCTTTAGCCCTTCATTTGATCTGGAGGCAGCTGCCATCAGGGTTGTGATTGATTTCCCCGATTTTATTGGCCTTTTTGATTAATTCTTTATATCTCCATCTCTACCATATAATCCTTTGCCTTTTTAGAACCTAGGCCACCATAGTCATTGGTGTGTTTTAGTTCTTAGTAAATGGTAAACCCCTGTGAAACTTTGAGGGATACCTTTGCTATAAGTCACAAGATGGCCTTCATCTTCCCCAAGCTACACAGAGTTGGAAAAATACTTCATAACTTTGCATTTCTTCTTGCATTTGAATTTGGAGGAGCAGAGTCATCAGTAATTGCGTATCAGAATGAGTGTCTAAAAAACATTTGATGCCATAAAATACGATTCTACTTATCTGGACATTGCAGATTCAGTGGTGAGGCAAATAAAACTTTCTCATCCCTAACCAATGCCATAGTATAAGATCATAAAAGCAGTTTGTGCTAAAACCAGTTCAGTACCAAGCACATTACTGAAGCAGAAGAGATAATACTGCCTTTCAGCTGTGCTGTGAAAGATGGTATTTTGAACAGTAAAGGGATAATAAAAAACCATTATTATTACAACTACTACTCACTATTGAAGGAAAGTTGCTGTGGTTTTTAGAAGTTTAAAAAGAGAAGTGTGTATTATTTACATTAAAGTTTCAGTATGACCTTTCTGACAGTGCAGTATGATGTGTGAAAATTTCCATGAATTATCAAAGGAGGTTGTGAAGTTTTTTTCTTTTTTTTCTTTTCTTTTTTCTTTTCTTTTCTTTTCTTTTCTTTTCTTTTCTTTTCTTTTCTTTTCTTTTTTTCTTTTCTTTTCTTTTCTCTTCTTTTCTCTTCTTTCCTCTTTCTTTCTTTCTTTCTTTCCTTCTTTCTTTCCTTCCTTCCTTCCTTCCTTCCTTCCTTCCTTCCTTCCTTCTTTCTTTTTTCATAGTATCATGGCTAGAATAGTTGCGGATGGGTGTGGGTTCCAGAGGTCATGTCTGTTTTACTAGTTTATGTAATGAATGAGAGAGAAGTTTCCTCTCTGATTTTTGGAACTTACCTCTTATCTTCTCCAAGCTTTATGTAGAAAAAAAAAAAATAAGGTGATTGAGGAATAGCCTTCATCTGAAAAACAAATATAATGAAAACTGATAAAATAAATAGGTGTGGTTAAGAAACTATACATGAAAACTTCCCAGTAGAATATCTGATACTCTATGTATGCTCAGTAAATGTACCTTTTCATGTTTTTGTCTTTGTGGGAAGGCAATTGAATGCTACATTCAAGAGCATGGAATTTGGAATCGAACCGGCAGGCGTCAATTCCATTTCTTGCTCCACCCCTTACTGTGTGCCGCTGAGCAAGTTACACAATTTTCTTAAGCCCAAATCACCACAAACTCAAAATGGAAGTAATAATCTCTGACGGAGTTGTGAGTGGATTAAAATGAGAACATTTCTGTAAAGCACTTTGTGTACTATTTAGGATATGATGAACACTCATTAAATGATACCTACTTTACTGTTCTCATTTAAGAAAGATTCATTTTCTGTAGGATTATAAGTTCTGATATGTCACTGTGAGAGCACGCTTGTGGGGATATTTTTTAGGTCGGGCACCGCCAAGAATCAGTAGGGAGAAATTCAAGCTTTTGTGTTTTGTACTCTTCAAAGTCGCTTAAAATTTATCCCCAAAGAAACCATGTTCATAAGAGCATAACATAAGTGTTCCAGGTACAAGTTATGAGGTTTCACGATCTGGTTTCCAAACTTACTTTCATAGTGTTCCAGGTGTGTGATTCTGGGCAAATTTCTTGATCTTTATGTACCTCATATTTCTCATGTGTAAAATGGGATAATACTAGTAATGCTGTAAGTTGATTGGAAGGATTACATAAGATGAACTTTGAAAAGAACTTAGCACAGTGCCTGGCACAAGGTTGTGTAACCTGTTATAATTACTGGCTGACATGATTTCATTCTCGGGAGCTGCTGTCTTGGAGAGCCTTTCAAAAAGTGTAATTGTTAGAATTTTTTAAAAGATGGTTAAAAATAGCACATATTTTTCCTCTCAAACTGCTACTGTCATAAAGTATGTTACGTGTTTTTTTAGATCGTCACATTTTAAACTTATATTTCTATATCCTTTCTTCTGTTGCACGTCACTTTACTTTTGACTCTCAGCAACTGCAAACTGAAACTGTCTCCATGTGAAGTTTACCCTCTAATCAAAGTGCCAATTCTCTTCAAAAATCCTCTGTGTGCGAAGTTTAGAATCACAAAAGACTGGAACCCTTTCTGCCTTCTAGATAGTAAAGGAGCATGCTTCAAAAATACTCTTTAAAAGACAATATTGAGATTTACATTATCAAAAATTCAAAGATGCTCTTTTCAAAAGCCAAAACCACCGAGCCTCAGGCCAGTCGTGGTGAGAAGCAGCCAGCAGAGCTGGCCAGGGTGTTACCACGGAGGAGCTGGAGGAGGAATCGCCCCCAAGCGATGGTAGCTCTCAGAAGGGGGCCTGCCCGTCACAATTTAAGCTCTTTGAAGCTGCATTTCCTTCAAGCAATGAGAAGTCTTTGTGGTGATGGGAAACATACATTTATAATTATAGAAGAACATAGCCTACGCTAGACATGGTAGAAAAGAATGCAAGGGTTCGAAGGGAAGTCTTGACACACACACAGCCTTACTCAGGCAGTGTCTTTCCTGAAACGTTGGGTATTTCAGTTTGTATCTGATTGAAATGGCCAGGAGGCAGCATTCCTGCACAGCCTATTCCCTTTCCAGCACCCCATTGGCCCTGGCCCAACCATGCCAGGATGTGTGCTCTCTGTAAACCCAGTTGCAGAGATAAAATGTGTAAAAGTCATGAAATGATTTCAAAATGACGTAACTGTATTCACCTATACAGCCTTCAAGAAAGTGAGCAAAATGTAATTGAATGATGCCTATAATATTTTTTTGATTCCTCTAAGTAAAGCTTGAGCTGATTAGCCCATTCTACCTGAATCATTAGTTTTTACTATAGAATCATTAGTTTTTACTATAGTTTTTACTAACATCTCAAGTTTACACATTCAAACATCCTAGGATATAGAATAAGAGATACTCATGTTTGATTGATGGGAGGAAAAGTAAAACAAAATAAGCAGAAGCATCAGAATAAATGATACCAAAAAATGTATCAAAACATCAAACTAGCTTATATTTCTATATTCCTATATAGTAATTATTATAAATAATTTTTTATTTTGAAAACTCAGTGGGGAATGTATAAAAAGATAAACTAAATAATAAAAAGTATAGGGGAAGCTTCCACAGTAGACTTTAAATATAAAATCAATGAAAAAAGAACCCCACAACTTATCCCCCAGTGGAAAGACTGAAGAGGAGAAGAAAAAATCCCCCCAAAATTCTTGAGGAGTTTTCTACTGGATGCCATGTTGTGGATAAACTACTAGAGACATAATGTAAGCCGAAAGTCAGCCCCAATCTATTCAACGACAAAAACAGAACCCTACAATTTTATCCTAATAATTGCTCATCAGTACACAATACGGTATAAAAGGAAAAATGTAGGCCTTGGAGTCAGTGAGAATTGAGATGTGCATTCTGGATTATTACTCCCTAGCTTCATGAATTTTAGCAACTACCCAGCCTTCTTGAGCTTTGTAAACTCCTATGTACATACTGAGTATAAGAGGTAACACAAAGTATAGGAGAGGTTAAAATATGATGATCCACATAACAAGAGCCTAGCTCAAGTACTAGAATATAATTGGCTGTTCAATGTTAGTACTTTTTTTAAAATGTTGATTTATTTTTGACAGAGAGAGAGAGAGAGAGAGACAGAGACAGAGACAGAGACAGGGTGAACAGAGAGGAGCAGAGAGAGAGGGAGACACAGAATCGGAAGCAGGCTCCAAGCTCTGAGCTGTCAGCACGGAGCCTGAAGCGGGGCTCAAACTCACGAACTGTGAGATCATGTCCTGAGCCAAAGTTGGATGTTTAATGGACCGAGCCACCCAGGTGCCCCTATTAGTTCTTTTCTTTCTTTTCTCTCTCTCTCTCTCTCTCTCTCTCTCTCTCTCTCTCTCATTTTTCTTCTAGAAGTTGAATATGCTCCAAAGAGAAAGGAGATGACTTTCACTGTGATAGCCAGTGTAGATTCCTTTGAAAGGCCATTCCTTTTAGCCATCTGCTTCTTTATCTCTTCTTTTCATGTGTACATGTGTATTTGCACATGTGTAAACTTGTCTATGCGTGTGTAAAGTCAGCTTTCCCTGCACTTGCTCTTGCTGGCCATGGGTAAGTTTGGGGCAAAGCAGAGTCTATTTTATGCATAAATTGTTCTAAAGTTCAGTAGGTAACTCATTATTTAATCTTGGCTTAATAGCCTACGTAGGTCACGGGAGGTAGAACTTGAAGATAATGAAGCAAATGATTCATTGAATTGACAACATTATTATATTCATATATTTCAGTTTCGTTATGATGAAGTAGATGGCACATTTGACTAGAAATCTTGACGAGATTCTCTCCTTGACAACACTACTGATTTGTCATATGACTATAACGAGGGTGTGTCAATTTTTTATCTTCAAAATAGAGATCACAGAATAGTGGCTTTCTTCACCACAGCAATTTTGTCATGTATAAATTCTAATTATACTGTAAGTAATTTGGAGGCCCCTCTGATACCAGTTCCAAATAACATTTTGAGCATTTCAAATGTACTGTAAAAACTACCAGTCTCCCTCTGTGTGTACTGCTTTCCTCTAGTAGGTTATTCTGGAAATATGGTGAACATGTCTGTTTTTGAAAAAAAGAATAACAAAGGCAAAAAAATAGTGCTGACATATAGCCAAAAGCTTGTGTTGGGAGGGAAATACAAGAATGCGTTTTGGAGGTTGATATGCTTTTATTTAATTATTCCTGAGCTTGGTGCCAGAAACCACTGAAAATAAGTGGCAGTGTCACATGGTGTTCGGAAGAATTGACAGCAAAAGTAGACATCAAAATCAGCATCATAAAAGCACCAGACCATTTGCCAGGTTGTTACCAAGGCTGGTGAAGAAAAACATAGAGCAAAACAATTCACATTGAAAATAATGATTTCTCGGTTGTATTCATTCTCTGATGATACAAATACAGCCAGTACCCACTTGCTTGTAAAACGTACACATTGTATTCTTTGGGGAAAAATAATTATAAAATAGGTATAGGGATCGTGGGTGGGAACTCCCTGGAAATGAGTATCAGTCATGATGAAGAACCAAGAAAACAGACTTGATTGGAATCCCTGTGAGGACAGAGGATCGTAAATTCTTCTTTTCACCATGGTGCCCAGCACAATGCCTGACCTATAATGGGGGATTAATGAAAATCTGTTGAGTTAATAAGCAGACTCTTGGTGGTGTTCCTACATAAGTTACAGTACATAAAATGAAGGACATTAGTTTGTAAGACTTCACTCTAACATATTCACCCCAATTCTTGTTACCAGAGGAGATGACACATCAAAGCATGATTACTCAATTTCAAACATCTCCCTTCCTCTCTGGTCCATGGTCTTCCCAATACCTCTCCATTGCTGTCTCACACTGGATGGCTTTAGTTGTGCACCATCCTGGAGTTTGGTTTCATTGGCAGTTACTACCCCCTCCAGCCAGAGGGAGAACGTGTGGGCTTCTACTCTATCTGTTTATTGCTTTACAAGGAGTCAAACTGACTGGAGAAGCTTGCTCTTGCACAGCTCTCTCAGAAAAGCAGTCAACAACACTGACCACCGTTTACCCAGCATTTACTATGTTCTACACGCTCTCCTGAGAGCTGTACACAGTGGCATTTTTAAACCTCGACTCCACAAGTGGGTAGTATTTTTGTCTCATTTTAAAAATCAAAAAATAGAAATACAGAGGGCAAGTAACTTGCTCAATGTCAGTCTCTTCTTAAAAGGCAAAACTGGAATTGAACCAAAGTCTGTCTGATATTAGGTCACTTAAACTCACCCATCTTTTCTACGAGAATCTGTGACGGGCACACTTCTCAGGACAATTCAATCCTCTTCATCTCAATAAGTCTCAGCTTTTCTCTTCTACCTAGCACCCTCTTGACCTATCTGGCCCTCAATTTTTCTTTTATTCCGGGCACCTTCATTATGATAAGAGAAACGCTATTGAATTCATCAAGCTAAAAAAAAAAAAAAAAAAAGATGTGCGTACTCTTTGCTCAGTCACAACTTGATTTATTGCTCACTCTCCCATGAATGTCTCATACTCTAAATTGTCGAGCATGGTATTATTGGGCATTTACTCTCTGCCTCGGGCACGGTTAGAAGCAGGGGCACAAATAGCACCAGGACCCCTTGATGACTTTCATCTCCCCCTTTCAGTGGATAGTTGATTTCATTCTCAGACTGGGTCTCTCCGTATTACCAGGAATGTGACCAATGGGGAGGGGCTGCCTTTTTTCCTTTAGGTTCATTTGAAAAACTTGACATAACTTTTAGTTGGGCCTGCCTCTGGATCTACCAACACTTGGTCTAGATAGCAATTCTCATCAGGACCACATGGAGTATTGGGAAAGAACTATTTCTTAAGCGAAGCAGGGGGCTAGGCAGACGAATAATAGATCTTCAATCCGGTCTCATCAGGAAGTATGCTTAGATGACAAAAATTTGTAGATACTTCTGATGAAGGGAAAAGGAAAGGTATAAGGAAATTTCATTCTAAGGTCAGTTAGAAAGACACAGTTTATGTTGTTGTCTACTGCAGTCCCTCCATTTAGGGGAAAAATAGGTACCTGGTGATAAACTTGCTAGGAACAAAGGAGTCTTATAATATTCCTGTAACTCTCATATCAGACTATATGCATTCAGTCCTTAATACATAGAAAGGAAAGAAAAAGAAAAGAAAAAGGAGGAGAGGGAAGGAATAGAAGAGAGGGAGATAAAGGAAGAAAATAGAAAAAAATAACAAAAGAGGGTTAGAAAGAAAGTCCTATTGTCAATATAAATCCACTGAAATTTGTCAGAAAGTAAAAAACAAAAACAAGTAAGGTGGAGATGTATACATATGGGGAATTTTAATCTACACCTGCCCTTGTAGATTAGATATTATATAATTATAGGTTTTTTTTGTTTTTTGTTTTTTGAGATTAAGCTTCATGTCATTTGATAGTGTTTTGGGCTCTTCAAGGGAGTCAATAATAAGTGTTAAATTGGATTACCTACATCCTTTACATTCTCTCTTTGTTCTAGCTCATCAGCTGGCAAGCAATTGCAAAAGCCCAGCCAGGAACCCACATTCTGAACAGAAGTTGTCTGTATATTCTATATTTACTCTGCTTATTCTTAAGCGTACAAAGTAAGAAATGTCACTTTGAGAAAATGATGTTTTCCAAAGTCCAGAGTTATTTGAACCTATACGAACCTAAAAAAAGTCTTGGGTTGGGCCTATGGTTTGAGGTTTGAATGAAAGCTTAGGTTATTCTTATTTTATCTGCACTAGTTTTCCATCAGTAATTATACTGTTTCTATATCTCTGTCTTTCAAAGCAGGACATTATCATGGGTTTGGATACAGTAAGAACAAACTAACCAAGTTTCCTGCCCATATGTCAAAATGAACCTGGGCTAAACATGTCTACAGGTTCACAACCCTTTAACTACATGTATATTTGGTTCACTTTGGTTGGTTTACATTTCTTAGTTTTAGCAGACCATATTTATATATCATAACAATACCAGTGAGATACCAGGGTCTTTCAAACCCCAATATTATACCAATAGTTAATCACAGGATAAGATCACCAGTGCATTTACTTCAAAATAGAGTATCTTCTGGTTTTTTTCTTGGTGAATGAACTCAACATGTTAATTAAAATCTGTTATACTCGCAGATCTTTCTAAGTGAGACAGCCCTGTCTGAGGTGACTACTAAAGTGGGAAATTTATGAGACTACATATTGCATTTGCACCTCTGCCTCCCTCCCACAGCCATTAGGACAAGACTGCATAACTGGCTGAAGACAGCCAATCTCTAGGTTAGCCATATAACTATAAACTGTCCTGCTATGGAAGATAGATTTGTTATTAGGTCAATAGATCACTTTCTTGGAAACTTAAATTGGGTAATATGGAGATAACAATTGTGTTAGCATGGGAGCCAAAGCTTCCAAATAATGCTATGAGTAAAGTCAGGACCACGATAGTCCTTAGGCATAGTCGGTCAGCAGTACTAACCATTTCCAATGGAGCAGCTATTTTACTCATAGTATCTCATTTCGTTAAATTTAAATTAGTTACTACTTTAATTTTATCTTATAGTTCATATAACTGACATGTAATGAGATGAGGTATGTCCAAACAGTTAACCATTTGCAAAGCTTATATTCAAATTCAGATTTATATCACTTTGTAATCCACAATCCTTATTATTATGTTGTATTATAAGACGGGATTTTAGGAAGCCAAAACAATGAAGAAGGATAAGTTGAGAAAAGACACAAAGCAAGGGAGAAAAAACATGTACGGAGAAGAAGTGAAGGTATAGGATAGAAAGCTTTATTAATTTAATAGTGGGTCACTGTCTTAAGACTTTGGATTTTACTGCTCCTGTGGTTCCTAAAACTAAAATCTATATTCTATCCTTGTGAGGAAGGATCCTTCTATGGCTTCCGCACGGGGTTGATGGTAAGATTCTGTCCTTTAAATGTCCCTTCAAAGTATTTCTAAGGAATGCTGCCTCCACCCCCACCATCTTGACCCACCTTCAATGAGGGTGTCCAGCTCTCCTAAGTGAGAAAAGCCCATTTAAACAGAGGACTACCCCTTTAGCAAGGTATACTTATCCACTTATTCTTGTATAAGTTCACTTCTTCATGAGCAAATTAATCACTATGTACAGCACTATATAATTATAATAATTTCTCTTGTGAAGAAATAGAAGAGAAATATCCCTCTTTTCTGTAGAGAGGATTTGGAGATACTCCACTGTATTTGTGCAGTTTATTCATTCAATTGAAACTGCTTCTCTATTTATACGTACACTGGAGTGTAAGAGACTGATGTTGCTGAAAGGAATGTCCTTAAACACACAGGAACATTTCGAATATATTGCAAAGTAAGTTAAATACAAAACAGCATGAATGATATTAACAAAGTAATATTATTTTGTGATCATATGCTAGAAAAGAGAGATTCTGATGGATCAGTACATGTGTTTGTACTGATCTCTGAAAGAATGACAGAATGTGAAAAGTAAGGATGATGTAGCAAGCTTTTCATACAAATAATATTTATTTATTTTTGGTGTAAAAGTGTCTTTTGTTCTATGAGAAAATGATGACAATTGTTATAATGATTTTTGTCATATGTGAATTTGGAAAAAAGATTGCCAATCTTATTGTTGGTCTCCAGTTTTTATTTATTTAAAAAGTATTTATGTAAAATCCCAAAATTCAGGAGTCACTGGTATAGAAGATGATCATTATTACAAAGTTGGGAAATTTTGGAGATTAAGAAAGAAATGTGTGAGTGAAGAGGGGAAAATAGCTTCCATTAGATTTAGTCTCTGGGAATAATTTTTAAAAATAGAAAATTTAGAGGCTAAGAACTTTTACATTTAAAAGCTTTTTGTTTTGGGGTGCCTGGGTGGCTCAGTTGGTTAGGCAACTGACTTCAGCTCAGGTCATGATCTCACCATTCATGGGTCCAGGCCTTGCGTGGGGCTCTGTGCTGACAGCTCAGAGCCTGGAGCGTGTTTCAGATTCTGTGTCTCCCTCTCTCTCTGTCCCTCCCCTACTAGCTTGCGCGCGTGCTCTCTCTCTCTTTCTCAAAAATAAATAAACATTAAAAAATTTAAAAGAAATAAAAGCTTTTTGTTCTAACACGCCCAAACTTTGGGCTCTGTATCTATAATGAACTATGATTTTTTTGAGGTTTTCTCATTGTTAATGGTATTTGTATTTATCTAGATTCCATGCGAACGAATACGATAAGACAGCACCCATAAAGTAAACTTCTAGAATCATTTTCATTAAAAACACAGAGCTAATCTTACCACAGAATCTCATTGGCAGAATAGGGATATATTGCAACTCACCACAATAAAGTAAATATTTCAACAAGATTAATACCTATTTAAAAATGGAAACTGCTGAACCATGGCAAGTAGAAGCCACCAAACATTTGATACATGTTTCAGCCAGGTTCTAGCCAAACCACCAAATTGTACTGTCAGGTTATGCATCAAATAGTTCTTCTCACAGAAGAAGAACTAATCCCAGAATCCAGGAGAGGAGAGGAACAGGTTTAGATTTCAAAAGTAGCCCAGTAAGTTTTGTGGTTCTTCTCCGATTAGAAGGGCACTTTCTCCCAGGGTAAAAAGACACTTTTCTACCTGTTTTAAGAGCAGTTGGGTTTCTTTTCTCTTCAGATAGCTGACTCTTGCTCTGCCAATTGCCCATTCTTGTTTATTTGCAATTTTGAGTAGCATCCCTTGTCACCTCTCCTTTTCCTTTTCTCTCTGTTATCTTTCCTCTGAAGTTTCCTTCTACCCTTCCTGTAACAAAGGGAATGCTGGAAATGTCTGATCCTGCTACGAGGACTCTCACCACACTATCTTTACTGAGGAACAAGGAGCCATCTCAAATGATTCAAAATTCCATTGGAAAGGCTAACACTTACAGTCTTAGAACTAGATGCTTAACAAATAAAATTCAAGTTTGGCTTTATTCTCAAGTCAGCTTAATAATTCAGTAGGACTAAATCTGAAATTGAGATAATTCTGTCAGGGTTGACCTAAAATTTATCTCCCACATCCTTAAAGCAGGAGAATTCTACATGAATGACAGTAAATCTGGGTAAGGGGAAGAGAATCATAGAGATAATATTTAATCTTCAGAGAGAACAAATGTCAAGGATCAAAATTTTTTGTATACTGGTCAATGCCAAAGCTGATTACCTCTTCCTTCGAGCAAATGGGAAAGGCATCTTGTTTATTCTTTAGTTATGATGATTTGGCCATAAGAAAACTGGATTTTCTTTAAATATTCTCTAGTTTGGGTGTACCTGAATCAGGTTAACATTTGCTTTTGTAGATCCAAAGCAAGTTTCACTAAACAAAAGCATTTAATTATTTAATAATTGGTTGAGAAATCAATATCTTAAAGAGCTGTCTTGCACTCCTCTGTTCATTGCAGCATTATTCAGAGTAACTAAGATACAGAAACAACCTAAGTGTCCATCGGTGAATGAATGGATAAAAAAAAGGGTGGTGTATGTATGCAGTGGAACAGTATTCATCCATTAAAAAGAAGGAAACCTTGCCACTTGCAGCAAGACGGATGAAACTGAAGGGCATTATGCTAAGTGAAATAAGCCAGAGAAACAGAGAAGACAGATACTGTATAGTACCACTTACACGTGAAATTTAAAAAAAGAAAAAGAAAAAAACCTGAATTCATAGAAAACAGAAGAGAATGGTAGTTGTCAGGGGCTAGGAGGCTGGAGGAAATGTGGACAGGTTGGTGAAAGGGTTCACTTTCAGTTAGAAGATGAATAAGTTTAATGCACAGGGTGGTGACTATGGTTAGTAATAGTGTAGTTAATAATACTTAAAATTTGGTAAGAGAGTAGATCTTAAGTGTTCTCACCAAAAAAATAATTAAAATAAAATAAAATAAAATAAAATAAAATAAAATAAAGTAAAAAGGTAACTGTGAGGTGATGGATGTGTTCACTTGATTGAGGTAATCATTTCACAATTTATATGTATATCAAATCATCATATAATTTACATATATACAATTTTATTTGCCAATTATACTTCAGTTAACTAATAAACACATAAATACATAAATAAAAGCTTAAAATAGATTTTTAAAACATCTGTATATGTCTCAAAAAACACATTTTGATGAACTTTGCAATATACGTGATCTTAGATTGGAGTATTAAATATAGACAAAATGGTCTTTTCTTCTTCCAAAAGTTTACATGTAAGAACTCCTCCTGTCTTTATCCTGAGCATCAGTTCCATCACAAATTTGGGGGACCAGGACTATTTGATCTGTTTAAAAAAATAAAAATTAGAAGAGTTGATGAAGTCAGCTTATGTCCTATAAGAAAACTAAGAGAGGAGATGGGCCAATCCACTGTCCTGCTAATTATCCTAATAAAGGAATGGGGGAAACCCGGTCTTTAATGTCTCTCCTAAGAGGCATACAGAATGTTTATTAAAATTCCTCCAAATGTTTCTGTGAGATAACTTCTAGCACAGACCCTCTAAGATAAAAGAATATTTTATGAACCTGGAAATGTTTGGCT
Source organism: Panthera pardus (assembly GCF_024362965.1). Classification (NCBI taxonomy): domain Eukaryota; kingdom Metazoa; phylum Chordata; class Mammalia; order Carnivora; family Felidae; genus Panthera; species Panthera pardus. Next base: position 59,557,807 of record NW_026527002.1, on the reverse strand, counting down.
TTGGGGACGACACTGAAAATCAGGTCTGGTTCTTCAGGCAAATTGGTTTCCTCTGACTTTGGAGTGGAGGGTCAGTTGAATAGAGAAGGCATGTTAAGAAACTAGATGTTTTCTTTGTGGTTATAGTGTTTGGAAAAACCTTGTTCGTACATCATGGACAATGAGGGTCATAAAATAAAGATCGTCATATTGGTCACAAAGGCATTTTTTGAGCCCTGTCATTGTCTTCTGTCCCGTCTGAAAGTAAAGTCTTAACTCTGGTCCGCCTTCTGATGGGATAGAAGCAGCATTCCAACAGGAACCAGACAGCCAATATAAGCAAGGATAGCATTTGACCCTGCACTCTAACTTCCTTTAGGAAACGATTTCTCTGGTCAGTTTAACACTACACGTGACTATTAAAGGGAAGAGTTACATGCTACAGAGGCATGTCCCTATCTTTTAAAAATAAGAGCTAGCAAGTGAATACTAAAAAGGAAGTCTTCTTTTCAGGGATCTAGAAAAGATAAATTCTTACTAGGAATACTTAAAGGTAAGTTTACCTTACTATCAAATTGAAAAAGGAGAATTGAGGTAATACCAAAGAGATAGAAAAATCTTATGTGTCTGAATTAGCTAGATTATTTATATATAGTAAACTTTTTGAATGTCTCTACATTTACCAATGGATCACCAATTGATCTCATAAGTCTCATGTAAATTTTGGTTTTGATAAACCTTTACTAAGCTTGGGAAATTAATAGAGATTTTGCTATTAATAGAGAGTTGTTCTGGGAAGAAAAGGAATGGTGAGTGAGATGATGGGGGAAACCAGGGAGAACTACCAACAACTTTATTCACCAAATTGTGTGCCACTTCTGCACCATCCGGAATTGGTGAGCAGAATTTACATTTCCGAGCTCCAGTGGCAGGGCCATTTGCATGAGAGTAGAGAAAGTTGCCAATGTGTCACTTTCAGTAGGGGAGCCTTCCCTGCCCTCTCACTTCTGCCTCTGACCTAATACAGATGATCATGATGACCTTGGTCCTGCAGAAGATGGTGGAACCAAAAGCAGGAAATGGCTGGTAGGAGAGCCACTTGCTTATCGGGAACAGGCATTTGGGCTTTACATAAGCAATGAATGAACTTTATTAATATTGGTTACTTTTGAAGAGTACCTAGTTCTTCCCTAATCAATATCTGAAACATCTTTAACTTGAAATTTGAGTTGGCTTAACTCAGGATTGAAAGAGGACACTCAAAATTATTGCCCCTAAAATCAGAGAACATTCTGCCACCAGAATCCATCCCTGCAATAGTGACATTTCTTGCCATCTGTGGTTCCCATTCTTATTTCTCTGAAGTTAGTACCACCCAACACTATACTGTGTGTTCTATACAACAAGACAGATAGTTTTGTGCTCTTGAAATATCTAAAGTTTGTTTATATTTTGTATTTTTACAAATAGCAGCATGTAATGTGTTGAAAAATATGATATTCATGGAGCCTTGTCAACACCTTTTATTTTTAATTCCTTAAATTTTTTGCTTTCTATAACTTTACTATATCCTTTGATTCTCCTACTCTAGTAAACTTATAATGAAATCCTTTGATTCTCCTACTCTAGTAAACTTATAATGAAATTGTGAAAATGAAAAATGGGTTTACTGTTGCCTACTTATAACACATGGCATCAGCTAGGTCAAACTATCAGGCCATTAATGATACAAAAGTCTATAGTTAGGAAGATAGTTATCTAAATTGTGCTTTCTATCAATGTGTTCTATTTCCACAAAGACTAATCAGAATAATCTGATTCTTAACTAGAGAAGCACTACACATCCTGTAGTACTGAGAAATGATTATACCCTCATAGTCTACTATGGGAATAGAAATGTCTGGATTAGATGATGGATATTGGAAATATCATGCATTTTTAAGTCAAACCAATAGGTCTAACTCTTGAATGTGTTGTCTGAATAGATGGAATCAGTTTGACTTGACAGTAGCCTATTCCCTAATCTTCCCTTCCTTTCTGGAAACATGTGTTCTTTATTTTTCATGCAATCACTTCCCTTGACTGCTTACTTCTAATGAACCACGGCCCTAGGACAGCAATTGCCCAAGGCTTCTGTCCTTTGGCCCATGATTAAAATCACCTCACTTCCTTTTTCCCTCTTCCCAAATGGTCCTCCCCATAAATACTTGTATTATCTCAGAGCCAAATGTTAGGGGGCAAACTGTTTGATATGGGAGCGGGTTAGGGTGGTACCACGGTTCAGAATCTGCAGTTAGACCCCAGATTTCTTCTTATTAGCTGGATGACATTTGGGTCAGTCTTGAGCCTCAATTTATTCATCCAGAAAATTGGGGATAATAATTCCTAAATCACAGGGAAAGCACTTACCACAGTGATTAAACATAGTAATTCTCGATAAATAGTAGCTATTTTATTATCGTTTTCAGGAGGCTTTGTCTTATAGAAGACCCTTTTCAGAGCCCAAATTAAACTCTTCTTGGTTAATTTTATTAACCATTGTGCTTCTAGCACAATGATAAAGTGAAGTGAAGAATCTTAATTACAATTGGAGAAATTTTATAAGGCAAGAGGATGGGAAAAGGAATAGGTCACATAGGTAATAACTGAAATCACATCTCTAAAACCTGCTCTTTTGTTTCTGGAAGAGAAACTCCTTGGAGCTCAGGTAAGTGCTTCTCAATATCATCATCACTCTGTGATTGGGAAAACTGGTCAGTCTGCCTGGGATACTCCTTGATCCTTCCTGAGCAGGTTAATAGCTACTCACACCTCAACATTTAGCTTAAAGTCATTTCATTCAGCAGGCCTCCAGTGACCTCTTAAAAGCAGGTCAGCTACCCCTCCTGCTGTGGATCCTTCCTTGATGTGGTTCTAAAGCAAATCACACTTTACTGTAATTGTTCTTAGCCTCACACCCCTGACTGTAAGGTCCTCGAGAACAGAGCTTTTGTTTGACATTGTATTCTTCCTGTCTAGTGCAGTTGTTAGCTCAGAGGAGACATTTAAAATATTGGTGAATGACTAAATAAACATATTGAGAGATTGATAAACGCAGGCTGTTGAGGGAGAAATGTATAGGAGAATTGGTTAATATAAAAAGTAAAAGTAAATTTAAAATATATTGGCATAGTGATGTGAAGACTACAAGGGAACATGTCTGACTCCTTTCTTTCTTTCTTTCTTTCTTTCTTTCTTTCTTTCTTTCTTTCTTTCTTTCTCCTTCCTTCCTTCCTTCCTTCCTTCCTTCCTTCCTTCCTTCCTTCCAGAGTGCAAGGGAACATCATGTCTGACTGTATGTATGTATGTATGTATGTATGTATGTATGTATGTATTTACAGAGAGAAAGGGCATGATGGTGGGGGAGGGGCAGAGGGAGAGGGAAAGAATATCTTAAGCAGGCTCCAGGCTCAGCACAGAGCCAGATCCCATGCCCCTGGCATCATGACCTGAGCCAAAATCAAGAGCTGTTCGCTCAATGGACTGAGCCACTCAGGCACCCTCATCATGTCTGACTTTAAAATATGGAAGGCTATAAATTCATTGTCTTACTTTTAGTCAATTATCAAATAGTAGCTGACTGCTTCTGATAGGTTCTGAGGACACAAGGGAGAGAAACGAGCCTCCTGACCTCACAGAGCTCAAAACAAGGTGGAGAAAATACGGGTGTCAACAAATGACAATGTGATGTGGTTAGTGCCACAGAGTGGAGAGGGCATTTGGATAACTCAAGGTTAACAGGTTCCAGAAAGACTTCTCCGACATCATGACACCTGAGTTAAATCTGAAAGGTGCACACAAAGGGAAGTAAAGAACAGACAAAGATGACTTAAGCAGACGTGTTTCATTTTTATCATGGGTCTCCCAGTCAGCATAAACTGCTTAAGGAAGAGAAATGCATGGCTCACAGAAATGAAGCGTCTGGTGGGTCAAGGGGCTCAAATATTGTCTTCAGACATCTCTGTCTCTGTTTCTGTCTCTGTCTCTATCTTTTCTCCTGGCTCTGCTTTTTGCTTTGTTGACATTTCCTTTCTAGATTTTTACTTAATGAGGCACGGCAGCCATTAGCAGCTACAGATACGTCCTCCAGATAACCGTCTCACAAATCCTAGTAGAATCACATAACTCCACCTTCCTTTTAGCACCAACAAAGCCCCAGAATCTAGTCACATTGGTCTGGCTCATAATATGCCCATTTCTTAACAAATTAGTGCAGCCAGAGAGAGAAACTGCTCTGCCTGGGTGCTTGAATCATCTGCTTACCTCTGGAATCTAGGGTGAGGGCAAGCCCATCAATTCACATGGCCTGGATATGGGGAGCTATGTCAATGGAAAAATGTGGGGAGGAGCCAATGCTCCAGGGATGGACATCAGACAGGCAAAAACCAGGTGCTTATTAAACACACATACTCACAGAAAAAACACATACCGGTGGACCTTAATGACATTTCTTTCATATGTCTGTCTTCCATAACAAACTTATTATTAAATATTTTAATATTCCTGTAAACATATCCTCATATATTATACCACACACTCATAAAAATAAACACAAACATACATGGCAAATCACAAGTTAAAAAAGCGTGATAAAAGCTTAACAATAACAATGAAAATTTACCTGTGGAATACCATAAACATCATTATACTTTTGGGGTTTGGTAGAATCTATACTAGCCAAAGCACTTTATACTTAAAAAAATTTTTTTTAATATTTATTTTTGAGAGAGCCCACGCAAGCAGGATAGGGCAAAGAGAGGGAGACAAAGGATCCGAAGTGGGCTGCATGCTGACAGCAGAGAGCCCAACAGGGGCTTGAACCCAAGAACCGTGAGATCACAACCTGAGCAGAAGTTGGACACCCAACTGACTGAGCCAACCCAGGTGCCCCGAAGGTGCTTTATGATTACTCACTACCTGCATGACTGCTGGCTCCCTTATGCATGGCCTACAACTGTCATTATCAAGTGTGATAGGCAGGGCTCATCCTCTACATGGCTGTGAGCATTCATTTGTTAGGGATCACTGCATTTTTTGAAAACTGGAAAAGGTCTTAAAGACCATACTGTTTATCCTCATATTCTACAAATAAGAAATGAAGTCCAGAGAGGTTCGATACCATGCAAAATTTACAGACTTAATGATGAGCCAGTTTCCTTAAATAAAACACTAAATGACACTTCTCCGTAGGAAGGTAATTGCAAACAAGGCCATCTCCCTACTGTTTTCTGCATATGAAAACCAGAAAAAAGTAAAGAACAATGTGCCCCTTTTCTGCCAGTATGAAAGCCCTCCAATATAAAACACTTAAAAATATTATAGCACACACACACGTGCGCGCGCGCGCACGCGCGCACACACACACACACACACACACACACACACTTTCCATTATTTGAAAGCAAGAGAAGACTTTATTTTTTATTTTCACCATGATTTAGAAAAAGTTGTGGTCATTTTAAGGATTCTAATTAGTAGCAATTTATGGGTGAGCTTGACCACGTTGGAAAACAAGGACCAGTCACTTGACTTTTGCCTCTGCAAATTCTTCACAAAATGTGATAAGCTTTTAGTGTGATATATTTCTACTTTAAATACCAGAAGAAAGGGTTGAAAATTAAAATGCATCATCCAGTGTATGTTTCCAATACTAATCAGAATATTCCATGTTACTAACTCAAATAAGGCGTTACATAGAACTATTGTTGTGCATGTGTTCTTAGCCAGTACAGAGAAGATGCAGCATGGTAATTTAAATTAATTTCTATTTATTGTGACATAAAATGGGAAAATAAAGGGGGAAGAGTGAAAATAATTGCTGTATTGTATAATTGGAAACCAATAACAGAAGGAATATCAGTAAAAATCAAAATAATAAACCATGTATATATTTTCTTGTTCTGTCAACTTATACATATTAAAGTTTTGCTATTTAACAGTGGCTATTATGCTACCAATAATATTTAACTATTAAAGATATAATAATACATTTTCTTTTTCTTCTGAACATAATTTTGAGCTCAAGAGACTCTCAGCAAACACATAAGATAGGCATAGAAAATAATTCTAAAACTGGAATGTAATCTTAGATCTTTTTCTTTTTTCAAAACCCTCTAATTCTTGAATCCCTGGATTATAGTCCATCCTACTAATATTCCTCCCTCTTTCTGGAAGTTGTTTTAATGTTCAGCATTGACTTTAATGGTAGGTGTGACTTGATGTAATAAATGATCTTATATTTTTATTCTTGGGGCTACCTCACCCTTGCTCAGGAATGAACCATTTTGCTCTGCGATGTGGTTTTAAGAGGTCTTGTTCTTCAGTCACTTTTCTTTGACTTGACTTTGCCATGATATCAAAAGAGAAAAAAAAAATCCCCGTAGGCATTCACTGTTATATTTCACTCTAATTACAGAATTCTTCAGCAATATACTCTGAAACCTTAACTTTCTGAAATGGATGTTTTTGGGGTAGATTAAGGTGACAGCTATAACGCTGGGTAGGGCTTTGAAGTGTTTAAAAATTCCTCCCCACAAGATAAGCCTGAAGCTGAATTTCAGCCAAGAGTCTGTAATTGCCTGAAAGTGTGATGTTTTCCATTTGTTTCTTCAGAGTTTTTTCCACTTTATCCACAGAGGCAATGTTTTCCTATTCCAAGCCTCATCTTTTCCACAAAGTTTTCCTACCATAAAGAGATTTTAGTGGATCTATCTCAAAGAAGGCAAATATGTTATGACGGGATCAGCCAACCAATCAGTATCTAATCACCTATTAGATGATTAGATTTATAGTGCTTTTAGAGAAATATGATTGCTACAAGTTAGCCATCGCTAGACGAAATGAACCCCCACGAAACTATTAGGAAACAATACTAGCTTAATGTGTTCTTTAAAGCCAAATTGGAAGAAAAGAAACAAAGGATAATTGCATTTGTGTTTTTTTAAAAAAAAAAGTCAATTGAAAGTCAGCTAGAGTTTATAATAATCATTTTTAAAACAACTTTATTAAGATACATTTTTCATATTATACAAACCACCTATTTCAAATGTATAATTTTTAGTCAGTTTACTGAATGGTACAACCATCACCATAAATCAGTTTTAGAACATTTTCATCCCCTCAAGATTCCTCATGATCATTTACAGTTAATCCCCATTCCCACCCCCAGGCAGCCACTAATCTACTTTGTTTCCAGAAACTTGCTTTTTCTAGACATGTCATATAAATGGAATCATAAACTATGCAATCTCTTCTGTCCAGCTTCTTTCATCTACTAATGTTTTTGAGATTCATCCATGATGCAGCATCTGTCATTATTTGTTTCTTTTTATTGATGAATAGCATTCCATTGTGTGGAATGATTTGTAATGGCAGTGGTTATAAAACTATGTTTTTTTGCAGTGCCTTAAAAACTATAAAGGTTGATGGATGAATTAAGCCTTGTTTTCCCAAACATCAGTTAACACAAGAGATCCTATGACTAAAAGGGGCTTGAAAATCATTCACCTGGAGGATGCTACATAGTTCATTCATGCAATAATTTACCAAATACTTATTGAGGTCCTATACTCAATAGGACCTGTGCTGCCCACTGAGAAGAGAGTAGGGAATGTGGGAGGTCCTTTAGGGGAGATGAACTTTAAACAAATAATTAAACAAATATGCTTTGGTTAAACTTGAGATAAATGCTACTACAAAAAAGTACACGGTGTTGTAAGAATGAGTAATGGAGGCATCCAGCCTAGTCTGAGACTCAGGAAAGATTTCCCTGTAGGAGTTGTATTTAAGCTGAGATTTGAAGGACAAAATATTTGGACAGGTTTACTAAAAATGAGGAGGAGAGATTTCTGCTCAAAGAACAGACTTGGGAAGGATTAATGCATTTCAGGAACTGAAGGGATGCCAGTGTGGCAGAACTGTGGCGCTGACATAAAGGGGGATGGTATTATGCAAGAGAGGGCTGGGGAAGTAGCAGAGGCCAGGCTGTAGGACTTCATGGTCACTGTAAGGTTTTGGAATTTTATCTTGAGGGCAAAGGATGCCATTGAAGTGTTGGAAGCAAGAGACTGATAAGATTAAATTTGTGTTAAAAAAAAAAACAAAACTCTGTCGTATGAAGAACACATATTTGAACAGCCATGATATTGTAACAAATTTGGGATAATGACCTCACTATAAAGTTTCACATGTTATTTGTTCCCTGATAACTAAGCGTTCCCATTTCCTAGAATGGTGCCTGCTACATAATAGGGGCTCTTCTGGATATTTATCCAAAAGAATTGAAATCAGGATCTTGAAAAGATATCTGTATTCCAATATTCATTGCAGTATTATTTACAGTAGTGAAAATTTGGAAATAATCTATGCCTATCAGTGAATCAATGCATAAGGAAATGTGGCATATACATGCACTGGAATATTATTCAGCTTTAAAAAAAAGGAAATCTGGCCGTGTGTAACAACATGGATGAATCTGGAGGATATTATTCTAAGTGAAATAAACTAATCACAGAAGGACAAACACTGCACAATTCTTCATATATGAAATAGAGATAGAGATACAGATAGAAACAGAGATAGATATGTAGATGGATATAGAAAAAGATGGATAGATAGATAGATAGATAGATAGATGGATAGATGGATAGATGGATAGATAGAGATAGATAAAAGTAGAGTGGTGGTTGCCAAGGACTGGAAGAGGGGAAATAGGGAATTGCTATTCAGTGGGTACAAAGGTTCAGTTATGCTAACGATCTATTGTTGTACAACATGTGCCTATAGCTAATGATACTGTATTGTGCACTTTAAATTTGTTAAGAGGGTAGATCTCATGTTAAATGTTCTTCCACAATAAAAAATAATTGTTGAACAAATGAATAAATGATAATAAGCAACATCCCCAAATTTAGAAATAACTTACTTTTCTTATAAATTAGAAGGGATTCTTGATTACTTCAATAATGAACTTATTTTCATCATTTGCCCACTAATATGTTTTATTGAGTAGGAGAGAAATGAGTGAAGTGAGAGCTAGCATGCCAGAAATAATGAGTAACCTTGAGTTTGGTCAGGGAATGCATACTTCTTCCATCACATGTCATGGCAAGAGAAATGTTGAGGATTTCTGAGTTAACTCATGGTAGATCTACATCACATAGGATAATGCTAACTTCTGTTCAATTAGAAGGGCAAATCTATTCTAACAAAAATCAAACAAAACAAACCAACAAATAGACCACTGATTATTAAAAGATTACAGAGAGTTAAATAGATTTTTCCAGGTGTCAAAGGGATTCTGGTTTCTGAATTTTGTTACTAGTAAAACTGTATGGAGCCATTACATCATGGCTGCTTGATACCTGCTGAGCAACGTCTTCCTTCATCAACCTTGAAATTGGCTCTTTCATCTCCAAACTCTGCAAAATGTAAGAACATTTCCCTCGCTTTGGCTCTGGTTGCTAAAAACAGATTCAGAAACCCGTTGCTGACATTTTTTTTTTTTTACCAGGAATGCTAGTTACACTGTCTTCTCAAAGCAGAGAACTAACATCCTGGGATGGTGAACTTATGACAACCTTTATTATTAGTGCCAGTTTTAGAATACCTTAGAAGTCCCTACTTTGAAACATCCGTGAACTGTTCTAGAATTTATTGTGTGAAAAATCTTGGCTACCTACTTGCCTTCATTCATCAAAAACTTAGAATGGATTTATACCAGCCATGAAATGTCTCTTTGGATTTTTACTAATGGATTAATGATGCTAATAAACATTCAGGCAAACAAAGAAAAAATGGTGGGACATTTATTAGACTCACTTCTAAGAACCTGTTAAAAATAAATGGAATCATTTAATGATTGAATGTACTTGTTTACATTTCAAAGCTGATTAACCTAAATTTAATCTTTGTTTTCTTTCATTAGATGCTGTGGAAGTTCTCTGTCATTACTTTAATTAGATGCATTAATAAGGTTTTAAGACACCTCTGCACAGAAGTATATGCAAATTCAGGAGGATGAACCTGAATCTGGTAAGGTAAAAGTCCTATTTCTAATGTGTCAATTGAAGGACGGTTACATTTTTTTTAGTCTTTTTTTATATTCTTTTTAATGTATGTATGTGTTTACTATAATCAATAAGAAATCTTAATCCATTTTAGTTCTCATTTGGATCTCTATAATGTACTGAAGCTCCCAGGAGGAACTCAAGATCTGTATCTGCATTTCATATAATGAACCTAAACACTATGGTGCTAAGAATAAAGACAAAAAATTAAGCAAGCAGGGATCTGCTCCTACAGGAAAGAAAGAAGACTGCATACATACCCATAACATAAATTCCTTTTTAAGTAGATATTCGTGTCTTATTTATCTCAAAGGAACATAAAAGAGAACCTGAAGTTCATTTTAAAATCAGCCGTCTCTTTAGAACTAGATGAGTACTTAGAAGCTCTTGAATTGTAAGCCATGGTTAGCCCATCTGAGATTTGGAGGGGTGGTGGATTCTTTGGCTTAAAATTTAAGATCGGTGTGAAAACTTTGCACAGCTAGGTTTGCTGTCTGAATGACGTATTTGACCAATCACTAACTCAAGAATTCATGTATTTACACATAGAAATAACAGAGATCTGTGAAAAGCATTTCAGTATTTAGTGTTTTGAAGCTTGTCTTAAGCCTTGAAGGAGTTCTAACTTTGATTTTATTAGTGATAATTTTAAACGAATCCATGTTGTTTTCTTTCATTTGGGAATCACCTTTGCCTTACACACCTGCCTAACAGAACTTGAACATTAAACTAGGATTTATAAATATGTAGTTGGTAGCATATATCAGCATGAACTATAAGGCTCTTTCTTAAGAAGCATTATATAATAAATGATTACTATTAAAATGGTCTAATTAGTTTTAAGTATTTAACTAGCATTAACAGAGAGATTCAAAACCCAGGCTACCTAGACTGCATATTAACTTATAATGACTTAGGAGTAATCAGCTTTCCCTGATGGCTTCACAAGGAAAAGAGGAAATAAAAATAAAACAGTTTTAGAACCAGGTAACTAATTATACACAGATTATTTGTAAACAGCTTTTCTCCTTTGAACAAAAGAAATAAGCTTAGTTGAACCGAACTGGAGCTCTCACTGCCAAACCCACAACAGAACCATTTTCTTAGAAGAATAGTCCTATATTATGGATGTAGTGATGAGTAAGACACCAAGCTGGGCAGTGATCAAAAAACAAACTGATATTTGCTCTCTAGCTAATTTGAATGGCTGGGCTTTGGGGCAGCTGGGATGGAGTTTGTATCTTTTTTTTTTTTGAAAAACAGAGGCCTTTGTCTAAATTCGCAGTGAGATGCTGGATTACAAACAAATGCATTCTTCCCCACCTCCTTTCTAGTAGCTACAGCTTTTCAAGGAAGTCTTTGCTTCTGTCATTCTTTCCTGATTTGAAGGGTTCTTGGAATCCATAATAAATGCAATTGGAGAAATTGTCTGAAAATCTCGGGCTATGTTTCATGTCTTCATTGGCAACGGTCTTCATTTCAAAGTTATTTTTGAAGTAAAATCAGACCCGTGTTTTCTTTTGAAACTAATTGCGTATCTTGTGTGTCCATTTTGCTTCTCATTATAATTATATTGAAGTTCTGTAGTAGTCACTAGTGGCTATTGTGTGTCAGGTATTGAGTTAGTACTCGACTCTGACTCTCACTTATTCATCAAAATACCCCTCTAAAGTACATATAATTATCCACATTTTAGAGATAAGAAGACTCTGACTTGTTGAGGTTAAGAACTTATCCAAGTTAAACAGCAAGGAAGTGGGAAGGCAGAAATGGATCCGTGTTTGCCTCACTCGTGTGCAACATGCTCTTAATCACTGTGCTACAGAAGAGAAAACATTTTCAAAATCTTTGCTTCTGAAATAAATAAACAATTGGTTGCTCCAGATGAGAAGGATTCTGAACACAGTGAGGGTTAGTTATATGAAGGCCAAAATGCAGAAGACTGTACCAAGGGGTTAAGTTTGTTCTCCTTGCGTTTTGCCCAGAATCTGCACTGTAATCAACAATCATGTCTACCTTCCTCAAAAATTCGGTTCATGGAGGGGTGTCTGGGTGGCTCAATCAGTTGAGCATCTGACTTTGGCTTAGGTCACGATCTCACAGTTTGTGAGTTCGAACCCCGTGTCGGGCTCTGTGCTGACAGCACAGAGCCTGGATCCTGCTTTGGATTCTGTGTTTCCCTCTCTCTGCCCCTCCCTCACTCACCCTCTGTCTCTGTCTCTGTCTGCGTGTCTCTCTCTCTCAAAAATAAACATTAATTTTTTTTATATTAAAAAAATTTGGTTCATGGAGTTCTTTTGCAATGATTATGGGTTTATTTATCCATATCCTGGTTCATAAGTGATGTCTTATTCACTCAAAATTCTTCAGAAGAAAAGCTTTTAAAATGAAGCCTTGCCAGAGGTCATCTTTCACATACAGTTGAGTCCACTGGGCGCTGAGAGGAGCAAAGTGCACTATGTTGGTCTAGAACAATAGAAGTCTTGTGGGCATATATGCCCGGCTTTGAATTCTGATTTCTCTGTACTGAACAATGTGCTTAACTCAGATTCAGATTGGTCAGTCTGGAAAATTTTGGGTGAAAATTAAATTCGAGAGAGTGTGTGTATATAATCACCATGGGGTATTTAGTTTCTTCCATCAATCCTATTTCTCTCCTTTTTTCTTCCTCCATATCAATCTTTCCTCTTTATTTTCTCTTTCTGTCTTACTTCCTCCATTCTCGTTCTCATTGTGTTTTTCCTTCTTATCATTGATTTGATATGGGGCAAAGCAGGGAAAATGGTTTCTAAATTCCCTGGAAGTAATTCTATTCTGCTACTTACGATGATCACATCGCATAGCCTGCCTTCAGATGTCATCTCCAATTTTTAAAAATAATGGACATCTAAAAAGTGGCCATTAAGGAGAATCCATTGAAAATGGATTCCACATTTCAGGGTAAATATTCCATTTTGTTGATGTTTTGACAAAAAAAAAATTGTCACTTTTGTACCCAACAACATTGCATGAGAGCAACTTTCACTAAATATGTGACTTTTTTAGAATAATCATGAGGATTTATTTTGCTAAAATGTTCTATGGCCTCATTAATTTTTCTAAGACATCCCTTAAGTACTAGTATTTTTTTTAATTATCTAGCTATGACCATTCTTTTTGGTGTTCTCTCTTTCATTTAAAAACTGGTAGGGATGGGGTGTCTGGGTGGCTCAGTTGGTTAAGCATCCGACTCAGGTCATGATCTTGAGGTCCATGAATTAGAGGCTTGTGTCAGGCTCTGTGCTGACAGCCCAGAGCCTAGAGCCTGCCTCAGCTTCTGTGTCTTCCTCTCTCTCTGCCCCTTCTCCTCTCTCTCTCTCTCAAAAATAAACACTAAAAAAACATTTTTAAAAATACCGGGTAGGGATGAATCCAAGTTTTGGGGGCCTCTAAAAATAAGAATACAACATTATGAAAATCAAACGGTTAAAAAGTGAGTATTCAGTTAGAATGAGCAAAGGAATCACAATAACTTACAAGTGAGAAAAATCTGGCAAATATCCCATACATTATAAAATCCAGAAAAATAACAAAATATTTTTGTTAATTCACTGTTTGATGTACATCTATAATAATTTGCCCTACTTTTCTAGTTACTGCTTTATTTTGATTGCCTCTTTATTTGACAATAATTTTGTTTTCCACAGTGAACAGAAATATATTTTAGGCTTTCCTCTAACATGACTATTTTCTATTACTGACAGTTTATAAGATTTTGTTTCAGCTCCACTACTTGATATTGGTTAATTCAAATACCTTTTAGGGGATATGTTAAATTTTGGAAAAACCTCTGTCAAGGTTTTTGTTTGCTTGTTTATTTGTTTGTTTGTTTTTCATATATAAGCTGTAAGATTTGGAGTACTTTTCCATAGACCAGCTCTGGCACGAGCCAATTATTTTCATTTGGGACAGTTTGCCCTGTGTTATTGAAAATCTTAACATGACCCTGATATGCACATTTTATGTGATATTTCCTCACTTTTAAATGTTAACATTGAATTCAGGTTTTTAAGAAATACTATGTGGATAAACAAAATTTGTTTGTTGGTCTACACAAAGGAAAGTGAAGACATTACATTTTTATTTAATTTTTATTTTCTATTTATCATTTATTTTATGTATTTTAATTTTTATTTTATTCTTGGCATTTATAGTTCTGTTCTTTCATATGAAGAATTTTTAGGAAGAAATATTATATCACTTTGTACCAATATATAACTTTATAATGCTCACATTGTCATTTTATGTATTTATAATGCTCATATTTTGTTGCCAAAATGGAAATGTAGAGGGACTATGGAGGGGTGAAATATTATTGTATAAATTGAAATATGGCCAATATATTCATGCATAGGTTAGGACACAGTTGGAGAAGACCAGAGTGAAACCCTGTAAAACACACAGCAAGAGCTGGGGTCCTACCTGCCAGTCTCTAAGAACAGTATGAGATTTTCACACCAATTTATGAAAAAATATTATTAGCAAAAAGGAATGCTTTTAACGTGATAAAGAATACTACTGGGGTGCCTGGCTGGCTCAGTCAGTGGATCATGTGATTCTTGATCTCGGAGTTGTAAGTTCAAGTCCCATGTTGGGTATAGAGATTATTCAAAAATAAAATCTTAAAAAAAAAAAAAAAAAGAGTATCTACCAAAAAGTTAACACCAAATCCCATGCTGAGTGGTAAAATATTGAAAGTTTCTTCCTGATATTAGCAAGAAGGTAACAATATTTTCCATCATCTTCCCTAATAAAAATCATATGATAGACTTTCAGTTGGGAGGCCCATTACATTCCTTTTCCACAATTTTTTTTCCAGTTTCTCTTCTGTTTTTTGTTTTTGTTTTTGTTTTTGTTTTTCCTGAGGCTACTAAAAGGACATATTGACTATGACTTTCTACCTCAGGGTTCCAAAAAGCTTTCATTTGAAAAAACCCTTTCTCAACTACCATTGTTATAATGTATGCCTTTTTGATTGGAACTAAATTCTCCAGTTGTTTTGTTTTTGGGGTTTTTTTTTTAACCTGAATCCTTTCCTCTTTTCTATACCCCTCTTAAATTTTAATAATAAAACGTTCTGTTAAGTCCCATACAATTTCATGGGGACTTATTTTACTTATTATTATTACATGGAGTCCATCCATTGCAAGTTCTATTTCTCTCTCCCTCTCCCTCCGTCTCTCTCAGCTTTTTTTTTTTTTTTTAATATTTATTTATTTTTGAGAGAGAGACAGAGCATGAGTGGGGAAGGGGCAGAAAGAGAGGGAGACACAGAATCCAAAGCAGGCTCCAGGCTCTGAGCAGTCAGCACAGGGGCTCAAACTCACAAACTGTGAGATCATGACCTGAGCTGAAATCGGACGCTTAACCGGCTGAGCCACCCAGGCACCCCTCTCAGCTTTAATAAAGCATGAAGAATGTATGAATGAGAAATGAAATGACTTCTTTCCCTGCAGTACTAGATATCTGCTGCCATGTAACAAATTATCCAAATATGTAGTGGCTAAAAACAACAAACATTTATTAGCTCATAGTTTCTGTGGATCAGGAATTCAGAAGCAGCTTAGCTGGGTGGTTCTTGGGAGAGCACCAGGCAGGGTGTTGGCCTGGACCGCAGTCATCCAAAGATTTGACGACGGCTAAAGGACCTGATTCCAGGTTCACTTCCAGCCACATGGCTGTCAGCAGGCGGCCTCAGTTCCTTAGCACTGGTGGTTGAAGGTCTCTCTTTAACACTTGGCTGCTGGGGTCTTCCAGAGCCTCTGATATAAGAAAGAGGGCAAAAGAGAAAGCAAGCAGAAAGCCACAGGGCCCTTTATGACCAAGTCTTAGAAGTGACAAGCATCATCGCTGCTGTATTCCATGGTCACACAGACCAACCTGGTATGATTTAGAGGGAACTACACAAGAAGATGAATACCAGGCTGGCTACTGCACCTGACAAAGGGAATTCCTTTCATATTTCATCTTAAAGGCTCATTTTATCTTGGAAGCAGTTGGTGAAAACTAAAATAGATGAACCTAAAAAGTCTGTTATAATTTAAATCCTAACTAGTTAGCTATTTTCATAAATCTTTAACAGTGATTTTCCAATTGGCAAAATAGGGCAATACTTACATTTAAATATATGTCTAAGTGTATGTTGCCAATTAAAAAAAAAGTTTAACATGGAAGGATTTGATATTAGATTCCAAGTAACTTTTTTTTTACATTGACATTAAAAGAAAAATGGATGAAGGATTTATATTCCTTCAGAATAAGTGAAATCTGCAGTAGATGGTGTGCAAAATTTTGTCACTTTGCAATCCAAATGAAACAAACGAAATCCAGACTTATTTTGAATGAGTTAAATCAACCTGAGCCTATAGCCCAGCTACTGACTCCACCATAATTAAGTGCTAATCGTATGGGTGTGCTGTTTTGTGAGGCAGTAAACCAGTTTCCTGAGTGGATAAATAAAGAGGTTGGAAGCTGGGGAGCTTAACCTATCAAAGAACTGCAATTTTCTTGTAGAAAAAGAGCAGGCCTACCTGTTTTTGCTATTAGAATAAGAGTGAGAATTCCTAAAAAGTGAAGGAATGGGTCATTTTTTAAATTGGCTAAGGAGTGGTGGTGTTGGTGAATATAGAAAAGTGTTTCATATGCCCATGGTCTCTATGTTGAATGTCTTCTATAGAATTCAACAATAAATATATTTGTCTACTTGTCAAATACTTTATACCTGTAAAACATCTTTTATGCAAGCACTTGAACTCAAAAGTGTTAGAGCTGAAATGAGCTACAGATTTCATCTGGTCTACCACCAATTCCCCATCCCACTCATACCAAGAAATTTACAGATGAGCTAAACAAGATTCCAAGAGGTTAGGTAACTTGTCCAAAGCCACATATCTAATATAGAAGAGTGATTAAAATTCAGACTCTGTGTTCCAGTTGGCTTGAAATTGAATCCTAGTTATGTGCACACTATTTGACCCTGGGAGATTTAAACTTTGTGCAGTTCAATTTGTTCATCAGTAAGCCAGTATTCTCTACCACACTCATAAATTCCACAAATATGAAGCAGGCAATGGGGATAGACTGCAATCAAAGAGTTTTTGTCTATGAAGGAAGTAAAGGCTAGTGCTGTGGGAACACAGATCCTAAATCCAATTTGTCCTAAGTAGTCACATATGAGCTTTGCATGGCAATGGGGGGGGGGGGGGGTGGTTGCAGAGGAAGACAGTGGTCTAGATAGACAGCTTAGCATGTGTGAAGGTCTAGAGATTATAGTAAGCAAGGCATGGCAAGGAATGGCAACATGATTGAGGCTGGAATACAGATGATGAGCTGGAGAGTTGTAAGGACTGAGAAAATTAACGTAAAGGGTTTAGCATAGTGCCTAGCCTACGATAAACACTTGGTAAATGATAGTTGCTGTCACTAATTTTAATACTGTTATTGTTAAACATTAGCACTACAATTGGAAATCCAAATCCCTAGTTGAAATTACCTCTGATTTCCAAAGTCCCCCCTTTTTTTCTCTACCAATATGATTTACTCTAGTTGTTTTACCAGTGACAAATATCCATTGCTTGCTTGCTCTTTACCGGGACCTGTCCTGCTCTAGGCATGGGGAATTCAGCAAAGAAAAAAGAAGGTCTTAACTTTTCCAGAGCTTACCTTATAATGGAGAAAAATGGATACAAGAAACAGGGAAATAAATAAATGGAATAATTTCTATTAGAAAAGTTCAGTGAAGAGAATAGAACTAGAGTGATAATGAGAATGGGATATGACAGAGTGAAGGGGGCGGTGGGATTCAAGGTGGCCGTGCTACTTCAGCTAAAGGTAATCAGAAAGAACTGTCCAAGAAGATAGCATTTGAGCTGAGACCTGAAAGATGGGATGGAGCCAGGAGGAGGGCATTTCAGGCAGAGGCCCAAGTTGGGATCCAGCTAGACTTGAGGAGAGAAGACCTTGCCTGAAACGAGGGGGAGACTGTAGGGAGTTAGAGGGCACAGAGATAGAGCATTTAGAGGATAAGAAAAGGTCCTTTGTGGTAAGGTTATTGGGTTTCATTTTGTGTATGTTGGAGAGCTTTAACTGGAGGCATGATATGATCTGATTTATACTTTACATTAGAATTTCTCAATTATGGCACTATTTGTATTTCAGGCTAGATAATTCTTTGTTGTAGGGGGCTAACATATGGACCTGTAGGATCTTTACAGCATCGCTGGCCTCTACCCACTTGATGCTAATAGCAACTCCCATGTTGTGTAAGTCACAATTGTCTCCATATGTTGGTGAATGTCCTAAGGGAGGCAAAATTTCTCCCAGTTGAGAACCACCATCTTAAAATGATATCTTTGGTCACTGTGTGGAAAACTGGCTTGAGAAGTGGGATGGAGAGGAGGGCAAGGTGTAAACAAAGACTACTATGAGGATATGATAGCAATCCAGGCAAGAAAAAAGTAACTTGATGGTGGAGTAGTAGAGACTGTGAAGGGAATGAAATGCAGGATATATTTTGGATAGATAGAAAGTATTTCGAAGGAGGTCAAACTGACACAACTTGGGTGGAGTGATGCATCAACCATACATCTTGATCTGTCTGAGAGAGATCTGGCTTATCCCTATTTCCTGGTATAATTATTAATAGCGTCCATTTCCGGTTTCAGGTTTTGTTCATTTGGACAGTAAATGACATGCTAGCCTAATGACAGTTGAGTAACAGTCCTGAGACATCTACTTGTATTTTTCATATTATCTTGTCCATGTAAGGGTCTTAAATTTTCAGTCTTCTCTCATCTGATGAAATAAAGAGAATATACCTATAAATATTTATATAGACTAAGGAATAGAGTAATTTAGAGGAAGATAGAGGGGAAATATATATTCCATCACTTGCAGTATGTTAACATAGCTTTATAGTTTAAATTACCATTAATTTCTGGGCTTTTCATAGATAGCATCTGGGGAAAAGAGAATGAGGTACATATAATTGTAATGTATATATTTGTTCATTACAGTTAACATGACTGAGAGGGGTTGTTTGTTTTGGTTCTACAACTTACATATAGTTCGAGATTTTTAACAAAATGTGAACTTGTAAAACATTTTTTTAAATTTACCAATTATATAGATGTATAATTTTCTTAATTTTTCTGTGTAATGACTAATTGGTTGTTGGAGCTCCATGCTTCTTTAAATAAGGTCAAGGACATGTTAGTACTCATGTGGAATGGGAAGCACATTTTGCCAGTAGTATTTTTAAAATAATGAATTTTAGGGGGCCATGAGACAAAGGGGAAGAGAAAGAAAGGCCAAGAGAAAGAAAATGAACATCTCAGCACAAATCCATTTCCATTAGTAGAAACAAATGAACAAGAAAACATGCACCAGGGACCTTATACAGGAAATACGTCATATGCAAGACAGAATGTTACCACAATGTTCAGAAGCACTTCTGGTTTTTTGTTCTTGTTTTTGTTGTTGTTGTTCCATATTGTGTATTAAAGCACTATATGTAACGAAAGTTTCCTAATTTAGTTAAGCCTTATGGAGTTAATATTATCATCCTCATTTTTCAGATAAAACACCTGAAACTCAGAGACCCGGGTGAAAGGTAACCTCACAAAATTCCCATCCAGGTGCCTCTAGCTCCAAAGCCCTTCTTCCTTTCATTTGACTTCCTCATGTCATGCTATTACTGAGGAAAGCTCTGTTTTGCAGTTGGGAAACTAACATTCAGTGTAAGGAGATGATCTGCTCAGGTCTTAATGGACAATTGGTGAAGCCAGTCTTGAATGGAAGTCACCTAATGTTTAGCCCAGTTTATACTGTAGTATTTGGATGCTAAAAATATTAAAATTCAATGAGTTACTCAAGCACTTTCAACAGCCTAACATGGTTTATCAATGATTCATTTTTCTCAAATAGTCTCAGTAAATTAAGAAAAATGTTTTCATCCAAACCAAAGGAAGAGGAATAATGTTCAACTCCAGAGCAGAAATACTGAGGAAGTGCCTATACGCAAATAGTGTATATTCTGTATCTGGAAGCACAAGTTGGAGATTTATAGAAAACCTACCATGTTAGCTCTACAACTAGTAATCTGGGGAGAGTGGTTATAATTGCATTTAAACATATGGACTTTGGAGTCTGAACAGCCTGAGGTTAAATCCTGGTTTGCCTCTTAGAACTTTCTAACTCTGTAACTATATTTCAGTTTGCTTATCTAAAAAATGAGTATAAAATTATACTTATGTCAAAGGATTCTATTGAGGACTAAATTAAGATTTTGAACAGTAAAGAGTCACTAAAGATGTTCAACGTCGCTCCTTATCAGGGAAATACAAATCAAAACCACACTCAGATACCACCTCACGCCAGTCAGAGTGGCCAAAATGAAGAAATCAGGAGACTATAGATGCTGGAGAGGATGTGGAGAAACAGGAACCCTCTTGCACTGTTGGTGGGAATGCAAATTGGTGCAGCCGCTCTGGAAAGCAGTGTGGAGGTTCCTCAGAAAATTAAAAATAGACCTACCCTATGACCCAGCAATAGCACTGCTAGGAATTTATCCAAGGGATACAGGAGTACTGATGCATAGGGGCACCTGTACCCCAATGTTTATAGCGGCACTCTCAACAATAGCCAAATTATGGAAAGAGCCTAAATGTCCATCAACTGATGAATGGATAAAGAAATTGTGGTTTATATACACAATGGAATACTACGTGGCAATGAGAAAAAATGAAATATGGCCTTTTGTAGCAACATGGATGGAACTGGAGAGTGTGATGCTAAGTGAAATAAGCCATACAGAGAAAGACAGATACCATATGGTTTCACTCTTATGTGGATCCTGAGAAACATAACAGAAACCCATGGGGGAGGGGAAGGGAAAAAAAAAAAAAAGAGGTTAGAGTGGGAGAGAGCCAAAGCATAAGAGACTGTTAAAAACTGAGAACAAACTGAGGGTTGATGGGGGGTGGGAGGGAGGGCAGGGTGGGTGATGGGTATTGAGGAGGGCACCTTTTGGGATGAGCACTGGGTGTTGTATGGAAACCAATTTGACAGTAAATTTCATATATTAAAAAAAAAAAACAACAAAAAAAACAACTGAGAACAAACTGAGAGTTGATGGGGGGTGGGAGGGAGGGGAGGGTGGGTGATGGGCACTGAGGAGGGCACCTGTTGGGATGAGCACTGGGTGTTGTATGGAAACCAATTTGACAATAAATTTCATATTAAAAAAAAATAATAATAAATAAATAAATAAATAAAATAATGAGAATTAAAAAAAAAACAAAAACAAAAAAGAGTCACTAACTACTAGCCAATACTATTTACTAAGTGTTTCGACAGAAGCCAACTTGACTACCTGGCTTTTCGGTGCCTTTTGATGTTGAAAGGTCTTTTTTAGTAATAGCTTGACAACTTACTTCTGGGTCTTCCCTTTTATGTGTAAGTGAAACAATTACTGTAGACACTTTTGAAATAATCCATACATAAATCTTCCTTTCTCCCTTTAGATATTTGGGGGTCTCAGAGAAACTTTAAAACATCTATTGTTATTTTTTTACTTGAAAGCAAATAGCCTATGAAGTTTAGGAGGTAAGGATTTGCCCAAAGTCACATAGAGCCTGGCAGAGCTGATATAGGAACCTGGTTCTTGGCTCCTTGTTCTCCCTTCTCTTTCAGCATTACCACGTTAACCCTGTGTAATGTGTCCAGCTTATTTATTTCTCCAATTTAATTTTTGGTTTTGGCAAAATGAAATAGAGCAAATACAACTCTTTTTATTACTGTGGTGGATGGAGTTAAAAGGTAACTCAAATTTAGAATTATCATGTTTTTAGTTTTGGCTAGCCAGCCTTTCCCAAGTTACCTTTAAATACGTCAGAAACTAAATATATATCAATAGTAGGCTTGCCTAGGGGAGATTTAGTTCATTCTAATTGGCCAAACACTTTCAATTTATTCCTACTAAACAGGTCTTTGATATGGAGAGATTTATAGCTCCTCTTTCTTCTATCTAGAAGATAAATACAGTCTGAGATCAGAAGGGACTTCTTGTAAACCCAAGAAAGTTTCCAGATTGATGGGTTTTTATTTGTCCTAGCTTGTACTGGGCTTTAGCCCTGACCCATTCAGCATGTTTCAAATATATTTTATTTTACTTTATTTTTACATCTTTCTTTAGGCGACTGACCTGTGTCTCTGTTTGTTTCTTCACTCGTTTGTGTTAACTGTGTATTGTTTAAACTAAAAGATTAAGTGGGGAGTCTGTATTGCTTAATAAATTTGCCAGAAACTGGGTAGGCCAGCTTGCCTCTGTTCACGGAAAGCATGAGTGTTTTACAATTCATTCTGGGAAAACTTATGAACCCATACAAAAGAACTACTTGCTGTATTGGACTTTGGATACCACAAAGGACTATTCAATTAGAGCTTCCATTCAGTCATAACTAAAAACAGTGTTGGGTGAGAATATGCTCATTTGCAAATGGGTATTTGGGTAATAGTCTCTTGATAATCCCTTCTTGATCAGTTCTGTATGTGCCCTATTTTTTAATTTCTTTCTTTATTATTTTGTTTTCTTCATAATGTCTAATTATAATTCAGTCCCACACTAACAGAGATCTTTTGAAGAGTCCCTTTTCTCCCCAAGGGTCTTGACCAACACCCATTTCATGTTCAATGTTGCATCTCCATAACTGCAACCCAATACTTCAGTTCTAACTAATGTGAACTCAAGAAGAAGACAAGCACAGCCACAAACACTCATCTCTGTCTCTACACCTCCATCCCTACTCAGTATAAATTAGTGTATTCTCTACCTTGGCCCCTGAGAGCCTGACTAAAGATGTTATTCATGCATCCAACAAACCAAGAGTACATTTGCTCTGTATACAGCACCGAAAATCCAGAGATGAACAAAACATGATCCCTCTGGCATAGGAGACACGTAGCTAGAGGAATCTGGAAGACCCCAGACATTTGTGACATGCATCGTCAATGTAGTTGATTTACATGTATTACCTACTTCTTTGCTAAGTGTCATTTCTAGTCACTTCTGAGTGTCTGCTGGGTGAAATGCAGAGAGTGATTCCTGTTGTGATCTCTGACCAAAATGCTAACACAAACCGGATTGCTAAAGATTTCTACATTTATCCTGGGAAAATCATATCACTAGAAATGTTTGTAAGTTCGCCAGACATTTTGCAAATGATACTTACTAATCTTTGTATGAAGTGAGGTCCAATCAGTATAAATGAGGAGAAATATTTAAAGAACTATTAAAACAACCATGGACACAGAGCCTTCATTTAGTGAGACCTAGAGAAAAATAGTAATGAGAAACGTACTGTCTTATTTTCTCATTTATTTTTTGTTTAGTTTCTTGGCAAATAGGAGTTTGTATGTTCCAGGGAAGATGATCTAAGGTAGGACTTTACAAACTATTCCTGGAGACTGAGTAAGGCTCAAGGATTTACTAAGCAATAGGTAAAACTACCTAAGCTCTAGGTATTTTGTGAAATTGAGAGTTGTTTTTCCATGTTAAGTTTTATATGAAAATTTAAATTATTGTTTCTGATTCTAATTCCTTATTCTCTTTATTTAAAGTATATTACTTCAACCAATAAGAGTATATTTTCCCAAGAGACATCAACAGCCATCCAAAAAATTTAAGAGTTCAAATGTTGTAGCTATTAGGTATAAATAAATCTATCTTACAATAACTAAGATTATTTTTAAAGAGAAAAAAATGTTGCTACAAACCTTCAAATTTTTATTCACTGCTCTTTTTTGCCCTAGCATATACTTTATTTAAAAATCACATTTACTATAATTCTTCAATCTAAAATCCTAATTCCAAAGATGTTTCAGCAAGTTTAGACTATCAAAGACTAAGGTGAGATATTTGAGGACATATTTTTAGAAAGAGGTCTTTCTACCAAAGTTTTCCCTCTCATTTCATTTCCTCCAATTTAGTTCTTAGCCAGAGCAAGATAACCATCTTTTAGAAATATGAATATTGGGAAATGAAGCAATATGCTTCCTATAATTTCTTATACCCATTCCCTTCATATGTGTGGTCTGGCCAAAGATGTGTACTTGTCAGGTGTCCAATGACTACAAAAAGATTTGTTATATCACACCTTGAAACAAGAATATTTAGAAAATTCATATTTTTCAACATAGTTTAGAATAGTAAGTTTTGTTTGTTTAATTATTGTATTTTTGAGA
This sequence comes from Panthera pardus, assembly GCF_024362965.1. Classification (NCBI taxonomy): domain Eukaryota; kingdom Metazoa; phylum Chordata; class Mammalia; order Carnivora; family Felidae; genus Panthera; species Panthera pardus. Next base: position 59,533,442 of record NW_026527002.1, on the reverse strand, counting down.
GACAGACAGAGTATGAGTGGGGGAGGGGCAGAGAGCTAGGGAGACAGAATCCAAAGCAGGATCCAGGCTCTGAGCTGTCAGCACAGAGCCTGACGCTGGGCTTGAACTCATGGGCTAGGAGATCATAAGCTGAGCTGAAGTAGGAAGCTTAACCAACTGACCCACCAGGCACCCCCAGAATAGTAAGTTTTTAAATGATGTAATAGTTTACTAGAACTGATGAGGAATAGAAAAATCAAATACCGATTAGTCTTCTAAGTTACTTTCTTAAGGCTTTTTTTATACTGAAATAAAGGTTAGCAAATACCTTCTGAATTGTTTCTAATTCTTCAAACATTAGTAAACATTTGTGGTAAATTTTGTAGGATTTACCTAGTATGAATAGGAATTTGAAAATTAACTTAGGTTCTGCTTATGAAATTACTACAAAAATGCTTTCTGAATGTGCTAGTAATCAGAACATTTATTGATGATTCTTAGTAGCAAATGATGGTAACTTGAGTTGATCCAATTTAGGCATAAGAATTTATTGGTTCATCTGATCAAAATGCAGACAGGGCCTCTCTAGGTCTTAAGTACAGTTAGGTCCACAGGCAAAAAATTCTCCCAATTTCAGATTATTCTTTTTGAAAAGTAGGGCAGGAAATATTTAACATCATGATTAGACTGATGATTTTCCAGGTGAATACATATTTCAAAACAGATCAAAGTAGAAACTTGAGCCCCCATTGGGTGGTAGAGGGTCAGGATAGTTCCAAAAAGTAAATTCAGCCTTTCAGAGGACTGAAGAAATTTAATCTACTTTTCCAACAAATGATCTCATTCACTTACACCAATAAAGAATAATGCAGTTAATTAAAAAAAAAAGTAGACACTTGAAATATGTGCAGTTAGTGTAAAGTACTTGATTATATCTCAATACATTTGTCTAAAAAAAGAAAGGAAAATAGAGAAGTTTCCAAAAGGAAAAAAGAAAAGAAAAACAGAAGTTTCCAAACTTACATTCCTCAAATTTGCCCTCCAAAGGGAGTAAGAAGCCCCGCATCCTTTGGCCAAAATCCCAAGTTCTCTTGCTGGTCCAGTTTTGGTTAAGAGCCATTGCTAGCCCATCACTGTGACTAGGAAGTTGAGGTGAGGTCTTTGAGAAGATGGCCATTCCAATTCCATCCATATGGTAGAAAAACATTTCCCCTGCTTCCCACAAAAAAAAAAAAAAAGAAGTGCTGTTATGACCAGGAAACATATATATGTGCCCTATATTTGAATCTATGATTTTCATGGGAATAATCTGCAAGTAACTATCAAATCAGCTAGCAGCATTGAAGAGATTTTGCTTCGAGGAAGTTTAGCAAAAGTTGTAACTTATACCTTTTTTTAATATTAAAGGATTAAGAAACTGTGGGGAGAAGCTCTAAAATATTAGGAAGGTTTTTCAATGAAAAGCTGCCATCCATTTTCTTAGGGCAAGGCATGTTTTTAGGAGAAAGGTAGTGGGACAGGAGAAACATAGCATTAACTATGAAAATATATTCTTCTCAAGATTCAGATTTAAAGAATAGTTAGTTGTCACTTCTTCAAGTTCCCAATACCCTTGAATAAATGTTACTGTTTAAGCAATAGGCAAACTTTGCTGGGAAATTAAGGAATGCCAAGTGGCAGAACACATGGATACATAGCGTTTCCATCTTTCCTTGACCTGATAAATAGCAATAAAATACAGTGAACACTCTAAGGTATTTTTTGGGGGGCGGGGGGTGGTGAGTAATAATCACTTAATTAGTGCAATACCTTTCACTTTCTTTCCACTGTCTTTTCCTTGGGAGGGCTCTGAGTCATTAGCTGGTAAACATAAAGAGAGAAAGGAAAAAATAAAAGAGGAAAACTAATGTTTTTTGATCTATTATGAGACAGACATTTTAAGAGTTTATGGATTGTCATCTTATTTAATGTTAACTACCCTGAGTCTTAGTATCTCCATTTTACAAACAGAAACTGAGGTGTAAAGAATTAATCCAATTACTCATACTGAATCAACATAGTAAATGCTAAATTTCTCAAACTTCAAGGCCTGTATTCTTTATCTTATACCACACTGCCATTTACAGTAAGGAAACAAAAGAGCAGCATGTGGGAGGTACCTGGGTGGTTCATTTAGTTAAGGGTTCAACTCTCGATGTTGGCTCAGGTCATGTTGAGTTCGAGCCTCATTGGGCTCTATGCTGATGGCTCAGAACCTGCTTGGGATTCTCTCTCTCTCTACTCACCCCACCCTCTCTCTCAAAAATAAATAAACATTACAAAATGTTTTTGAAAGAACATTATTTAGGATCCTTCTTTAATTCTGCAAGTGAGGGTGGGAAGCCAACTAGAGATTTTACTGCCCTTTGCTAATCTGGCCATCTGTCCCTTGCCTCTCCCATTTCCTCCTCTAGATAGCCAGGGCTTCAGTAAGCAATCACCAAAATTATGTGAAGTGGGACTCCTAGATTCTCTTTCTCATGGAACTCTGAGACCACTGATTGCAAAAGGTTCTTTTTTTTTTTTTTTTTTTTGACTAGGATAAAATTGACAACTAATATTCTAATGATTTAAGGTAAAGAGAAATCATTTTTAGTGGGTTTTTGCTATCTACATTAGTATCATTGAATGTTTTATCTATATGACCACATTGCTTCTGCACAATCATTGAGATAACTGTTATCCCAATTTCATGTAAGAAACACAAGACCTAGAGAATGTATGCGCTCCTAAATTAATGGATGCAAATTCTGATCAAACACCAAAATGCAGACTCGTTCCTTTTTATATATCTTTTTAAAGATTTTTTATTGTTTATTTTTGAGAGAGAAAATGCGAGTAGGGGAGGGGCAGAGGCAGAGGGAGACAGAGAATCCAAAGCAGGTTCTGCACTGCCAGGGCAAAGTGTGGGGCTCAAACCCACCAACCATGAAATCATGACCTGAGCTGAAGTTGGACACTCAACCAACTGAGCCACTCAGGCACCCCTGGACTTGTTCCTTTTAATAAACAGATTATTATTGTTCCTTTTAATAAACAGAGATTAATTGCATGTATTCCACATATGAAGGATTGTATTATCAGAGTGTTGAATGTATAATCTATTCTAAAAGACTCAATTTAACAAATATAAATGTCCCAATTTATGTCAGTTACTGGGCTAGGTCTTTGGATAAAAAAAGAACTAAGATATTCCTTGCTCTTTGGGAGCTCATAATCTTTTGTAGAAGGCAGATTGAGAGTAATTTGAATATATCAGAGGGTAACAAAGTTTTAATATAAGAGAGACAAACAAATTAACACCAAAATGTCAATCATGAGAAGCCCCTTTCTTCTTGTACAAAATACACGTGTATATATCTACTTTCCACTTGTGTTTTGATTTTTAACCTCCTACTGAATAAAGCTGCTCTCTGAATGAGGACCCAAGTTTAGCAAATATCTTTAAATTTCAAGAGTAAAAAGAGTAAAAGTTTCAAGAGTAAAAAGATTTCCGTATAAAGCCCTTATAAAACAATTTTGCAACTTTTCTAGGAGTTAAATCTTTTTCCTAAATGTTTTGTTACTTAGAGAGACCTCTGGTTCCATAACACTAATGTTTTTTCAGTATTATATTAACTTACATAGTTTTCTATAATTTTAAACAAAAGCTAAGTCTTAAATGAAAACAAACAAACAAAACACAATGCATTTCAAACAAACAGCTTAACCAGAAATGTCAGCTCTGTGAGACTTGTGACAAGTCTGGTTAGGGCCTTTTAAGAATTGTATAATTGGTTTCAGAATGGAAAAAAAATCTTCGTTAATACAAACTAGCAAAACTGTTTTTTATGATCCTTCCCTGTTCCAACATGACAACTGTAGGCAAAGCTGAGCAGGCTATAGGTGGTCCCCATGTAGATTTCCTGGACACTCAAAATCCCTCCTTGGCAGTTTAATTCCACAATTAGAGATTTACCCCTATGGCTGAGGATTTCTTAACTCTTATTAAAATATTAGTATACCAGAGGAAATAATATCTCGAATTTTTCCCGTTCAATATTTACTAAAGCTAAGTATATGCCTACCCTTCGATATTACAATTGCTTTAGTAGATGTACAAGCAGTAGAAATATTTTCATTTGCTCGCATAACTAAAAAGTTCTGACAGCACTATTTGTAATAGCACCAAATGAAAACTACTTAAATGGTTATCAATAGAATAGTGGATAAATAAGTTGTGGTTTACTCTGCAATGGAAAATACAGCAATGAGACTGATGAGCTGAGAGTATTACAACAATGTGGGTGAATCTCACAAACGTAATGTTGAAGAAAGAAGCTAGATATGAAAAGATATGCATATGGTTTCCTATGTCTAAAGTTCAAAAGAGTTCAAAGTTGTCATTGATGTTAGAAGTCAGAAAAATGGTTACTCTTTGTAGGGGTGGGGTAATGCCTCAAAGTGGACAAGGGAGTTGCTTCTAGAGGCTGGTAATGTCCTATTTCTTGATTTTAATTTTTATTATGTATACACGGCCAATTTGAGAAAAAACATTGAGCCATACTTTTTTGATTTGTGCACTTTGTGTGTGTGTGTGTGTGTGTGTGTGTGTGTATGCATATATAATATCTCAATAAAAATACAAAAATAATTTTAGAAAATCACAAAGCTTTATCAGTCACTATAATTTAATACCAATGAATCGAACAATTTTCAAATTTTACTTAGGTGTGTACCAGAATCAGAATGCCTGGATATAAAGTCAGAAAGCAATACAAGAAAAAGGTGATCCAGAAAGGGAAGGCTGTGGGATGCTAGATGTATATACAGGGATATAGTTGAAAAGAGAAAATGGGGCTAGTGATTCTCCTAAAGGTTCAGTTCACTGTGACTTAGGCTTGATCTCTTAGAGGAAGGCAACTTATTTCAACGAAGACACTCATTAACTTATGAAAGTGCTTTGTTTCTTTTCTGTGTGTGTGTGTGTGTGTGTGTGAGAGAGAGAGAGAGAGAGAGAGAGAGAGAGAGAGAAGGAGCACAATGCTCTGACTAGGTGAAAATTTCCTTCCCTCCAGTTCATTACATATTCTGTAGGCACTGCATTAAAAATGTCATTTTACTGCTTTTTGGTACAGGTCGGTCTTTCCAAACACAACTCTTCCCAGGACCATAATTAATGTCTTAGTTTCCAATAACTTTATATAAACCCCAAAGTACCCTTATATAATTCTCACATGACTAACCTAAAAAAACAAAATAAAAAAAAGACACAGGCTTTCCAATATCCATGCCTCAATAGAAAGAAGACATCTCCAAGCCTTAGAGACAATTGGATCCATTGGCAAAAATTCTCCCCAATTTTGGGCTATTTCTTTCAGAAAACAAGCACAAAATGTTTAGTAGCATTACTGTAGTGATAATTCTGGCTTGCTTTTAATTCTTATTGTATTAGTTGCCTGTTTTGTGTTGTGTGTTAATGTATACAATGTGTCCTAGTTTAGTTGATTCAACCCTCATGCAGGCAAGGAACATTTGGTAGAAGCAACATACCATGCTTAGCCTGTAAGATGATGAATACAGCCCTTTGATCCCCTAACAATTAAACATTTCTGTTGCCTCTACCCAACCAATTCTAGCTGAAGGGGAACAGAAAGATGTAGCTGCTTGTTCACTCAATACAAATACATTTTCTGTGTCACTACACAGAACTATTTTTAGATAGTTCTAATGTCACTGCATTAGAACTATTTTTAATGAGTAGATTTTATTCCGACTCCCAGATTTGCCTTACTTTGTTTAGCTGCAGCTCTACAGTTGGATATTGAAATCACTTTCACTTTTGCATCCATATAAATATCCACATAGGTGTTTTTTGCAGACATTCCTAACTATTTTCTTGGGGTAAATTTTCAGAAGTATCATTACTGAATCAAGAGATGTATATCTTAAGGCATTGGGTATGTACCATTAAATTGATTGGGATCATTTTTACCATTCTTCGAGTTTTCCAAAGGGATTAATTTGGCTTTAAAAGAATACCATCAGTCATCAATGAATTCTCAAGTGCTTCTCCATATTGAATCTAAAAAAAAGTTAACTAAAACTTTTTTTAAAGATATAGATTGTGACATAGAAGCACATTATAAAGTAAAAATCCTTAAAGACAAAATAGGTACTAGCTCACCTAGGTGGATTCGTAAATGATTGAGCCATTGCATTCAATATGTGTGGCTTAACAATAGTCAAAATTGATCTGTAATTAGCCTACAGTGGCATGCCACAAGAGGCTGTATTCAACAATGTCTAGTCCAATAGTTTTATCAATGTCTTGGTTAAGAGCATGATCTTGTGTGTTTGCATATTGTTTGCATGTTTAGTTGACATTGTTTTGAGAGAGAAACCTAAACTTTTGAAAGATAAAATTCTAAGGAGACTCAACAGATTAGAATGGTGGATAAAACTTAACATGACATGTAACTGTTATAAATTTGCATATTGAGGAAGAATAGGAATATATTAGCATTTGTGAAAATTAAGGGATTTTATTTTACCAAAACTACATAAGAGGTCATTATGATATAGATACTATAGTTATTATGATTTGAGATTTTATTACTAGATATATATTCTCTAGAATGAGGGAGGTGATACAACAAATCTCCTCCATGTACCTCATATCAAGGACATTGACAGACTAGAATTTATTCAGAGACAAGTGATCATCTTAGCATGGTACCTAGTTTTATTGGGGGATGAAATCTCTATGCAAAAAGAGTGATAGAAAATGAGAAGAGAGGCAGGGAAAGAGGGAAGGCTTACAGAGCCAACCAGAGCCTCATAAGAAAAACAGCCAGTTGCTCAGTCACTGAAAACAGTGGGATGTTTTCAGTGACACACATACAACAGTTGGTAGGGGAGAGAAAGATAAATTTATCTGTGGGCTCTCTCCCACCTCTTGTCTCTATTGGTTTAAAAAATTGTCCTACAAAGCCTTTAAATGTCCTGTATTTCCAACTTGAATTTACCAAGCCCTCTGGGCAGCCACTGAGGAAGCCAGAGACTCCATAGATTTGGTTGCTTTGGTCTTCAGCTCTGGAACTGCTGGAAGGAATCCCCGTTGCAGTGGATGATCCCATGAGATATTGTTGAAGCCCAGATCTTGGGGGAAGGGGGAATCTTGGCTGAAAATCTTAGGAGATAAGACAGTGGTGGCAATGATAGGGTTCTGCATTGATCAAATGTCCAAGGCGCAGAAAACAGGCTATGTCAAGTAAAATTGAAAGGCCCATGAAGTGGATCCGATATAATCCACTACTTTATATAATGCACTACTTGAGCCATTCAGGTGCATTTTCACCCTTTGTTAGATGTGTATCCCACATAAGAACTAGATGCTCTCACTTCTTCCCAAGATAGGTTATGCAAGAACATACCAAGAAGGTAGTGACTGGTAGCAATCTCCTAAAAAGACTTAAAGAAGACTAGCCAACCAAGCCACTGCCCCTCATTGCTATAGCTGCACCTGGGACTCTAATACTTATTGGCACCCTCCTTTATTTATTACCTTTTCTGGATTTCCTCATCCCCAGTCAATATTTTACCTGGTCTAGATTGCTTATCAGGTGGAGTGGTGCAAACCTTCATTTTTCAGGGGCTTTCACTTACCCATTCACTGTTGTCATTGGGCATGGAAATAAGGGTCCCCAGTGAATATTCTGAGTTCTAGACACAATTTTTTTCTGCCCCCATTGTGTAGTAACAAACCTATTATTTAATGATTATCAGAATAGATTATCCCAACCAACAGAATATCCTTTGTCCGCTGGTTCATTGGGATGAGGTGTAAAAATGGCCAGATGGTAACTGGTAGTCTCAACTTTTACATCAATAGAACCTTTACTGTGTGCCTTTGTAGAAGTTCGTCCCTAAGACCTGGCTTCCTAACTATAGGAATGGAATGTATCAATTGCACACATGGATCTCCGAGAGTGCTAGTGACAAGGGCTAATTATCTCTTATTTTCACCACTTGGTTCCTGACCCATATGCTTACTTGGCTTATTTGAGACATAGCACCACAAAAAACATGTTCAATGGGCAGTCGTACATGACAAGAGAGGCAAAGTGCAGCTTCTTCTGATCTCCTGCCTATTATTGGTCAGAGTGTCCCACAGGATGTTCATTCCTTCCACTTCTGGGTTTTTTACCAAGCCCCTGTAGGCTTCTGGGGAAGCCAAAGTCTCTGTGGGACCAGTATGACTGGACCTGGGTCTTGAAGCTGATGAAGATAATAAGGAGAATTAGTGTGTGCTATATGAGGAATTTTTGGTAATACTAAAGTCATTAAACCCAAGACCAGAATACTTAACCACCTTCACATATTTAAGATAATCAGTCAGAAAGTTGACAATTATTTGCTGAGGCATTTTGTAGAAGGATTTCAATAGTCCCTTGAAACTTATGAGACTTGATTCTTAGGACAGTAAAGCTCTATTTATTAGGCAGTTTTTCAACAGTTTCAAACAACCTAGAAAACCTAAACAATGCACCGAATATCTTTGGAATATATCCACAGTCAGTTAAATTCATTCCTGTTGAATGAGATTGGATATCTGATTTTTTTCTTTTGGGGACATATAATAAAAAAATAAATTCTGAGCAAAAATGTGACTGGGGCCATAGGTTGACAAGTGATGAGTTATGCTAGGCAACCTCAGTCTTAGTGTCAGCATCTTGGAACACTCAGCATGGAAGTAACCAACTCCCAAAAACTTCACACTATGAGCCGAAAGCACAATGATGAAAGTAAATTTATGTTTGATTTCCTCTGCTTCTATGTGATAATGAATATTGAAATATATTGTAGAAAAGTCTTTTTACCTTATTAGTTACAATGAAATATTTTGTGGAAAGACTCATTCAACTTAGCAATTATTTATAGAGCACTTACTTTGAATGAGTCTCTGTTGTCATATGTGGAGTAGCAGACAGAAAGTTGCCTCAGGTGTACAATAAATATTTGTTAACTGATTGGCATGGTCTACCCAATGGTAATATTCTTTTAAAATAAAGACTAACTTGCAAAGTAAAAAAGGAAATTTTGTGCCTGTAGATGATTTTAAAAATGCCCTAAAATTATAAGATCTAATTCTAAAAGTATCTATCACTATTTCATTTATCTAATTCTATAGAACTCATCATATAAGAAATTAGTGGTTTGGGGGCACCTGGGTAGCTCAGTTGCTTAAGTGCCTGACTTTGGCTCAGATCATGATCTCACAGTTCATGAGTTCAAGCCCCATGTCAGTGTCTATGCTGACAGCTCAAAGCCTGGAGTCTGCTTCAGATTCTGTGTCTTCCTCTCTCTGCCCCTCCCCCACTTACACTCTGTCTCTCTCACACTCTCAAAAATAACTAAACATTAAAAAAAAAAAAAGAAATTGGTGGCTTAAAAGAACAACTATTTTCTTATCTCTCATGGTTTCTGTGGCTCAGGGATTTGAACAGGGCAGTTTTTTTTTAATGTTTATTTAATTTTGAGAGAGAGAGACAGAGCAGGAGTTGGGGAGGGGCCGAGAGAGAGAGAGGAAGACACAGAATCTGAAACAGGCTCCAGGCTCTGAGCTGCCAGCATAGAGCCTGTCGCCGGGCTCCACGAACTGTGAGGTCATGACCTGAGCGGAAGTCAGACACTCAACCAACTGAGCCACCCAGGCGCCCCTGAACAGGGCAGTTTTTACACAAAGTTTCTTATGCAGTTACAGTAACACAGTGGCTAGAACTAGAACAGCGGAGGGGAGGGGGCTGAAGTAGCTGAGAATTGTCTTGGCATCTCTCTCTTCATGGGCCTTTCCATGGGATCCCTTTGCATGTGCTAGCTTGGGCATCCTTCCAGCATGGAGGCCTAAGGATAGTTGGTTATTTTACATTGCAACAGAAAACTTCTGTGACAACATAAAAGTCACACAGGGTGTCTTCTGTCATAATCTATTGGTCAAAATAGTCACAAAAGCCTACCCAGTTGCAAGAACAGAAGATTGATTCTACCTTTTGATGGGAGGAGTGTTAAAGTCACACTGAGAAGGGAATGTGGGTGTGGGAAATACTGCTACAGCCATCTTCGGAAAAAGTAACTACTATATGCTGAAAATGTGAAAACTAGAAATTATCTGCTAAATCATAAGGAGAGTAATGTGTCTGTGAAAATGGGTTTGCATTGCTGCATACCATAGAGAAACCCTAACACTCCTTTAAAAATTGAAATAGTGCCTTTAAAAATGTGACACTACCCAATGTAATCTACATATTCATTATGTTCATTTAATTCCAGATATTGGGGATTAAAAAGGCAAGGAATAACTAAGACCTGACACCTTTTCACTTTCCCCTTTCTGTTCCCAAGCAGAGAATCAAATAGAGTTCCTTATGGAGAAAATGGAACTTAATCACATATTTTGTTCATGACAAGTCAATCTGAAAAGCAGCAAAGAGCTCTTGGCAACTTTTCATATCATGTAGTCAGAGCAATGACAAGTGCCTCCAAAACGGGTGTCCTACTACACTGTAAAATAAATTGTTCATGAACAAAGAATCTGCAAAATGCTGCATCAGAAGGCTCTGTGGGGTCCTCGTAGCTGCTGGACTACAAATGCACGAAAGCAATCTCAGAGATTCCTCTGGGGAAACTTACATTTCTTTAAAAAGAAGATAAAGAAGAATTGCTCAACATGTAGGTTATTTGGGAAGGAAAACATCAACAACCATTCTTGGGTCTAACTATCTCCAGAGATTCGATCAATGGATCAAATCAATATCTTGGTTTCAATATGTCCTCTTTCTTCATAACAGGCTTGGTCCTTAGGAAATACTTTCTTTCAGTTTCCCAACTTTGACTGGCGTTTCAGCCTTCTAGCTATTGTGGATTCTTATGGATACAAAAGTAAAAAAAAAATCATTTCATTAAATGCTATTATTTTTGTGTTCATATAATACCAGGTTTTTAGTGATGGAAAGAAGCTTTCATTTTCTTTTTTATCCATGAATGAAGGGCACACTCTCCAGTTTCAGATGTTATCAGTTTTTCCCTTAGGATCAAAACATAAACCAGCATATTGCTTCATTTAAGGGGAAAAGATGCAAAAAGCACAAAAAAATTGGACAAGTTGATGGACTCATTTTAGACTGCTTATTTCTGTGAGGAAGACAATGTTAACTATGCACAAATATTTTGTAAAGGATATTTTTAAAAGCATAATTTGTTATTTTGGGGCCATGGCTACCTGTTGTGTAGTGAGAATCTTTGGAACATAATTATTTTGAAAATTTGATTTTTGTTCGCTCCAGTAAAGTGAATCTCAGCCTTGATATGGACCAGTAAGTAAAAAATTAATTCCTAATGTAGATTCCTAAAATAAAGCCACTGAAAATCCCAAGTGTCAAAGTGGGAGAATTATGACTTTGTAATGTAGCCATAGCATTAAGGAATGATTCCTAAGGCATTTTCAATCTGCAACACCTTTTAAAAAAATTAGTAAGAAAAATGACCTCGCTTCTAATTCGTTTTCCCAACACTGATGTATTTGACTTAGCAGTGTCTGGATCTAAATTAAGATTAGTCTCTAAAGTACCTTTTGGCGAAGGAAAACTATAATGATTTTATTACTCTTTTTACATGAACCAGGAAAGGGAATTTTACAAGCATGAAAAGGTTCTTAAATAGAGCAGGTAATGGAGGAAAAAGAAAGAATGAAAAGGTAAAAATCAAGATCCTTTTCTCATTGCATTGTTTAGCTTCTCACATCACAGATAGTAGTGAGGCTGTTTGCTCACTTGGTTAATCTCATTTTTCCATTATCAATCCACAGGGTGCGTCTTCCACCAGTTTTAAGTTGGAGCTGTAAAATGGACTCTAGAGTAATGTAAGCGAGAGCACACAAAAGGGGCTATTCTCTCATCACTGCCTGTGTGTGTGTTACTCCCATCCATGTCAGCAGGGATTATGAACTCACATGTAGGAAAATGTCTGTTTACAACTGGAGTGGATGCATTACTCTCCCCGTTACCACCATTTCAATTCACTGAAAATGGAATGGATTCGTATGGGGTGTGTTTGTGTTTGCTTCAAAAAGGCATTCTTTTAGAATGGGCCGCTAATGTTGTAAACCTAATTATGGTTGGGTTTTCTTTTTCCTATATACTAAAGTCATACAGCTGGCTTTCAGTGTTCATTCTTGTTTTTCTTTGCCCCAGCACCTAAACTTAAAAAAAAGACAAAAAACAGACAAAGCAACTGTTCAACTTTTAGCTCATTTACATTATTTTTTTAAGGTATGCAATATAGTTGAGTGATGTGAACCCCAAAAGATTGCAAATGGAACCCAAAGTACCTTGTTAAGACAAGATGTGTTTGCTGTCCACTTAAGCACTTCTTGTTGCTGGTACTTTTTCCAAAATTATCTGGATCTAAGTGATGTAGCCGGTGGGGTTGTGCCATGGAAATAGCTGTGACCTATATTATTATGCTTCAGATGAATCTTTACTCTGCTTATGGTGCTGATACCCTCCACACACTCTGACCTCATTCCTTTAAAGCAAATCCTCTTGGTGTAAAACAAAGCAAGCTCTCTTATAACATAGAAGCTGTGGATTTGTAAGCCTGCCTCAAAGATCTCTTACTTTTTAGGAAAAAAAAGTTAGGATGATTAACATATGCTAATTCTGTTGGACCCCTTTCGTGCTTCAGTTTCTATCAGCACGCGGGCAATAAGGCTAAAATTATACAGTCAGGGATTGTTTACTTTAAAGCTGCTTGCAAAATATCAGGAGACTTTTCAAAGCATTAGCAACCAATTTAAGAGAAAATGAGTGGTAGAGGGGTCAGGGGGAAATATTTACTTTGGAAGGTCAATTGAATATTTGAAGAGAGTAACAGGTTTGGCTTCTAGGGTCAATGTTAATGTATCTAGTTGTCTATTTGATCCTAAATAATTAAGCTGTAGAAGCAGGAGGTCAAAAAAGTTGTTGTAGATTAGGTCCCCAGCAGGGACCATGCCTTAATGTAGTTTGAACGAAATAGAAGGCTGTGCAAAATTTGTTGCAAGGGCAGGTCATAGCCTACTGTCCTGGATCCTTTAGTCTGGGCAACTATACAGAGATCAGGGCAGTTACATTCTCCTCTGCGAAGCCCTGTGGACAACATTTGTCCTGTGATCTGTATTTTATCTGTTACTGCCACAAATGATAGTGATTCTACAGATGTGATTGCTTTGGGGGAAATGCATAACCTGGTGGCTTCTGGAAGCTGAGTTATCACCAGTGTTTGAGTCACACACACATTTCAACGTGGTTGGCTTTCTTGAAATCGAAGTACAACCCGTAATTATGTTAGTTAATTGCAATTGCTGTACTTGAATTATATTCATAAGTGAGCACTGGCATGTATCAAATTAACTTTTTTTTAAATAGAAAAATTTGTGTCCTTTAAAATGATTGTGTTATCTGCAAGAACATTTATGTTATAAAAATAAGGGGGTGAGAAGTGGGGTAGCGTTGTGCTTTTCCAGTGGTAATTTTACCGTGCTTATGGCAGGAATAATTCTCACAGATGGACGGCTTAGTTTTTCCTTTTACACATCACACTCAATGAATTGAGTGGTCAAAAAATTAATAATGATAAAAATAAACAAAATGCTGTGCTTTTTTTAAATATTAATTTAATTATGTGTTTTTAAATGTACCAGATTCAAAATCTTTTTTATATGATCCAATTTAGAAGTCAACTGTCCAGTCAGAAATTAAATAATTTTTCATCCTCTGACCTCTGATTAAAGTAAACTCAAGCCAAAGTTTTATTTGGTATGCAGATCTGATTTTTAATATTAAAATCATATTTTCTTGGAGGAATTTTCATTCCTATGTCTATGCTCCATACGGGTTCTTTTGCAAACGTTCAGGAAGACATTTAAGATCATTTTCAGATACAAATCTTACATGTACTCACCATGAATCTTGTAGGAAAAAATTATTTTTTTTGCAAATTGATATGTCTCCTCAAATTTTATATATTATAGAGCTTCAGGATGTAGACAGGATTAATTTGCCAAGTTTTGAGTACTTTGTGGTCAGCAATATCAAACTATGCAAAGTTCCTATTTGTGTTAATATGTGTAATTATGGCGAGATTGGGGTGTATGGTTTTATGTAAACTAGGAAACAAAAATTCTACTGACCTTTGTCAAATTCGGGTGAACAAAAGGAATCATGTAGGGTTGAACTGAATGATCTTAAAATGCTTCATTTTTACCTCCTAGGGATTACTTTCACAGGTGTTTCTGAGATGTTGATACTTTGGGTCTCATCCTCATATTTTAAGTTTTGTAATAGCAGTTATTGTCATCATATACATAATACAGAAAAAAGAATTACCAGCTAGCCTGGGTTTGGTATAATCATGATATAAAATATATTTTACATTTAATAAACATAAATTATGTGTCTAAAGGTTAAGCAACCTATAATTAATAGTAACTTGGCTTGTGATAGCCAGAATACTTCAAAGCAGTCTGTTTCTTATTGACTAATGTATGCGCTCTGGGCAATCCCTCCTCCTCCTGCCCTCCATCGGTGGGGATCTTTTAAGTTTAATAGTATAAAATGTCCACGGAAAGGTTTATTTTTCTTTTTAATAAAATGTGTGTTTGTGATTAAATTTCATGGGTGCTGGATGATTATTCTAATGGGATTTTAACATATGAGAGCAGAGGGGTGTGTGTGTGTGTGTGTGTGTGTGTGTGTGTGTGTGTGCACGCGCGCATGTGTGACAGTTTCGCACCCTTCAACTGCCAGATGAGCAAGGGCACAGATGCCTTTTATTATCAGCGGTGAAGAAAACACACATTCCTCCTTGAAGGAGAATTTTGTATTTGTAAATGAAAATTATCCCCATGCACTCCGCATTTGGCTCTCCTCATGCCAAACAGAGGAGAAAAAATAGGTACATTTAAGATATTAAGAAGAAATATATATTTATTACTCCTGAATACTCTCTCCTGTTAAATTGTCAGGATAGAGTGCTTCTGTAATATGAAATATTCCTGTTTGTTTTTAAAGCACTTTAGAATGATTTGCATTAAGACAGGGTATTGAAAGCTTCAAAAACTGGTATCCCCCTTGTAGGAAGCCATAAAATTTTTTTTTAATCTTTTGCATTTAGAAAGCTTTGAAATGCTTTCTAAAAGAGATTGGAGAACCAGACTAGAATTTATTACAACCGTCTTTTTAAAAATGGAAGTCAAGCTGACTGAAAGCGTTCATTTTATTGTTATTCTAGTTGTTGTAGTTGCTGCTGCTGCTGTTTTGATCGAGTACAGTCTTACTGTACCTGGGCCCTTAGGACACTTGCATCTGCTGAATGTCCTTGTTACCTTTCAGAGCAATGGTTTGATGAGCTATGCTGCAAGCGGGGTTTGGGAGGAGTTCTCGGCTTGCATGTCTTCCTGTTTTTAGAAACCATGTCTAAAGGTTTGCATAATTAAAAGTTAGACCAGAAGTGCTCACAGACCCCAGGTCCTTTTCTTTGCTTCAATTCTGCCCAAATAATTCATCTATTACAATTGTTCTTACTAGAACACAAAAGCACTCCCCCCTGATTTTTCTGTTGATCTATTCTAGACAGCTCTGTTTCATCTTTTACTTTTAATTTTTTATTTTGCCTAACGTCTTTCTTAAGCTGTTATTTGTAATAATGCTCAAAGTAGGCAGAATGAAGGTACATATTGTATATGCTAAAATCACCCATATAATCTCTAACACAGTTGTCACATTTGGTCACAGACGTATTTGATTTTTTTTTTCTCAAACACTATTTTTTTCCAGATGATAATCTCTACACATGTCTGAATGATGCCTTACTGCTTAGTGAGGAACTTCAAACAGCATTAAGAGCAAGGCTTCGTTTTCTGTGCATCATCGCAGGGCAAGGGATTATTGTAATCCCCATTTTGTAGATGAACCATTTGAGGTTTAAGTAACTTGGCCAATGCCTGGGAGTAAGTTACACATGAAGCCAGAGTAGAATTCACAGTTTATGATTTTGATCTCAGATGAACTTCTCTGTCTATCAGCAAGTTGAACTTGTTTTCCAGTTTTCTAACGTGAAAGAGCTAGGTGATTTGATGCGACTTCTATCTGTAAAAGACAGAACTGAACTCAGAATGTTAGAACATTTCCTGACCCAGTTTTATTCTCCTATAACTACTGATGTAATTAAAAGCTTCTCTTCCAGTGTGCACTTTGGTTTTCTTATTAATCAAAAAAAAAAAAAAAAAACAGCTTAAGTTAGACTTTTGCAAGGGCCAAATATACCATTGCCAAAAATTCTATCAGTGGAAGAAGTGCTGAGTATATAGCTTTTTTCTTTCTTGTTGTTTAATTAAATGTATGAATAATAATACCCGCATGGCTGTTCTCCCGAAAAGGTAATATGTGTAGTTTAGAATGCACATAAGAATTTTAAGTGATGGCTTCAGGATCCCTACACTTATTTCTCCACCGATAATGTAAATGCATCATCAGGACCTCAGGATCGCTATGCTGAAATCTGACTCTACTATACTACCCATGTTCATATTGAAAATCTAACTTTGTTTGCCATGTTGTAGTAAGAGTAAGAATTTATAAGCCTGTGACATAAAATGTGATTTTCTTTTTCATAACGAGGGAAACGTCTATGTTATTGAAAGACTTGAAGAGTTAGTTTAAGCTTTTCATTTAAAAAAAAAAAAAAGCTCTGAAATTTTATAGGAAAATAGTCTGGGATTTCTGATGTCAGTCACAATAGTTTCCAAATCGTAAAATGGTTTCTTAAACAGAAGACAACTTAATTTTTTTAAGTAAAATTACACTAGTTCTGGAAAAAATAAGATAGCTTCATTTTAATCTACCTGAAAATTAAGATTAGGATTAAAATAAAATGAATACAAGCTTTCTCTTCTGTGTTAGAGCTGGGATGTGACACAGCTGACCTAAAGATTTTCATTTCTAACTGATTACTTGCAACCTTCTGAATAATTTTCCTCTCCGTCTAGAACTTTCCATCGTTAATATCAGGCCAATAGTAACTTTTTTTATTTTAAAAAATATTTAAGGAGAAATTAATAACACTATTTTGGTGATTCTTAAAGGGGAATTGACATATCTTCTTACATTTAAAATATTATCCAAATAATTCAAAAACACACCCTCAAAATGTCAAACTTGCCTAAAGTCTTTAATTCAACACAGAATTATTGCTCTTTGAAACTTTAAACACATACCTAGTACATTTAGGTGCTAGAAATGTTTTAATACATGGGTTACACAGTATTTCTATGAATCTCTAATCTGTTGATTTTAGAAACATACACTTGAATACTATACATTCCATATTCCACAGCAGAAGACATTCCAAATCTAAAAGACAGCACTGCCTAAAGGTAGTGTAATTGGAGAAAATCATAATTGTGTTTCACCAACTTGATTTTTCTCTGATTAAAAAGAAGAACTTTAAAGTTGGAACACTAAACATTAAAGACAATTTTACATTGCTAGCTTTGAGCAAATAATGTGGAAATCGGAGTTGAAAAAAGTCTTTAGTAATTCAGGCACATGTAATATTCTTTATGTTATTGTACAACAGCTAAATGAAAGACAGAAGGTAATAGTTGCTAATGTAGTTAAGATTCAAATAAATAGCCTAGTGGCTGTATTCATATTCACATTTTCTGCAAAACTAGTTTGAAACAATGCATATGTCCTATTTAAATAAAGCTCAATCAAGTACCTCGATAACTACACAGAAAGAAGGCAGAAAAAATAATCAGTAATTAAAATGCAAGTTCCAAGGGGGAATACCTTTCAGAAGAAAGCCACAGAAGCACCTGATTATGAAAATGTCAGGCAGTTTTCATAACGGTGAGTGCCATTTGTTAGCAGGTGGAGGTAAAATTTTTATAACAGCTCTTGCCTATCAATAGCTTCATTATAAAGCTGGTAATTTAATGAAAAATTCAAAATAATCATTAAATAATTAAACATTAGAGTAATCTCTCCCTCACCCTGGTAGCCACCATTTTAGTCACTGCAAATTATATCTTCCTTTAGTGGTTTCTGCTCCCTTAGTTCTTTAGCATTTTTAAAAATTAGTGACTTGTCTAATATGTTTCTGCGAAATGCTGGAACTAATAGATGGAAGCCATATATATTACTTTAAATATAAAAAAGACACTTCACGTGAATGTATGTGTTATACAACACTGCACTAGCATTTTAGTAATAGGCATATAACAAAATAGTTCTGTTTTTATAAAAGTGGCCCTTTCTCTCTACCTAGTATATAAAACACCAGTTTAAGATCTCCATCTGAAGGTGTAAAAGGCAGAAAATAACATTCCCTTTATCATCGTTGTATAACCTTTAAAAAGACGAAACAGAAGGTCTACCTCCTAATTTATTTAGTTGCATTTATCTAGAATATTTTCTGAATAGGAGAGTTTAAAATGTACTCTTCTCTACCTAAAAGTTATTTTTATATTTAACCTTTCTTCTCTAAGTAATGACTTTATTACTAGACATCTGTAATTCCATGTTAGTTTACCCTAACCCCAGAATAGATCTCCAGAGTTTTACCCATCAGCCTTAACCTTCCCCCGTTTTTTTTCTAGAGAACTTTGCCTTGACTTATCTTAGTGCCTTCCCCCAGAGCCTTCCCCTTTCTCATGTGTGAACCTATTTTTATGCCGTCCCTGCCTACTGCTTCTAATTCTTCTCATTTCAGCATTTGGGGCATTTCTCTAAAGGAGTTGTAAGTATCAAATACAGTTAGTGGTCGTCTGTTGTTCATGAGGGGCCACGTGTAAACTTTTTCCCTCAAATCCTTATTGAATATCTATTATGAGAACTTAACTGTGTAAACTGCTTTGATATTTATATCCATGCTCCTGACCACAAACCAATTAGATAGATAGAACCATGGCCGTTGACTGGATGAAGAAGTTAAGACGTACATGTTGAAATTTATATGAGAAGTATCAGTTCTGTAGCCCTCACTCTGTAAAGTGTTGTATTGGATGCTTTCTACGTAGAGTCCTGTGGATTCCTCACAGGAACCTGAGACTACAGTTTTCCCTGAGCCCTCTCTTTCCCATCTCCTATCCATCAGCTCCCTCAGCAAGTACTGTCTTTTCCGCTTTTGAAATCTATCCAGAACATGACTATCTCTTACCATCCCCACTCTACCAGCCTGCTTCGAGCCACCAGAGTATCTCGCCTGGAGTATTGCAATAGCTTTCTAAGGGACCTCATAGCTTCTACTCCCTCTATTCACAGTAGCCGGAGTGATCTTGTCAAAACACAAGTCAGATTATATCACTCATTTGCTCCTGGCCCTCTGTTAGCTGTCCATTTTACTCAGAGGAAAAACCACAATTATTTTTCTGCCTTGGTAGATCCCGTATCATCATTCTTTCCGCTGGCCTTCTCCAATACCCAAGGTCTTCTCTCAACTCATGGTCTCTGCTTCCAGGCTTGTCTGATTTTAAACAGATCTTTCCTCATATGTCACCTTGACAAGATAATGCCTAAACTGGGCTCCCCACCTAAAACCCCATCATTTTCCCCACCCCGATTCTTCCTGTTACTCTTAACGCTCTGTTTTTTTCCTACATATCATGTAACAGTATCTAACATACTGTATATTTTGCTACACATTAAAAAAATTTTTTTTAATGTTTATTTTTGAGAGAGAGAGAAAGGCAGAATGCGAGCAGGGGAGGGGCAGAGAGAGGGAGTCACAGAATCGGAAGCAGATCCAGGCTCTGAGCTGCCAGCACAGAGCCTGATGCAGCACTCGAACTTATAAACAGCGAGATCTCGACCTGAGCTGAAGTCAGACACTTAATTGACCCAGGCGCCCCATGTTTTGCTACGCATTTTAACATACATTAATCATGTCTGAGCTCTTCCTGTCCTAGTAGAATGGAAACTACATAAAGGCAGGGGTTTTTAAATTCATTTATGGACAAGAATGGTGCCTGCCATGTGGCAGATACTCAATAAATATTTGTTAAATGAATTAATAAATACCTGAATGAGGTAGGTAATGTTCTTACCTGTATTTTAGCAGTAAGTTAAAGATGATGTTTCAAGTGATCGAATTATGTGTCTGAGGTCACAAAACTAGTCTAACTCCAGAGCTGTTCTCTTAAGTACTACTCTATTCAGCCTGTTAAACTGGAACACTAACTCCTGAGATTAATGCTTTTCCCCACTTTACCATGTGATCTCCTACATGGCATGTCCCTCTAAGATAGGAGTCCAGACAAATAAACAAAAGAGTAAGATAGCATTCTAGCTGTATTGAATAGAATGGCTTGTGGAAGGTGGGCACGTGATAAATATTTGCGGACGGGCATGAGATAAATTAAAAGATTAAGAATTATCATATGGGTGTTTACAATTTATTTTAAATATAAGAGGTATGGTGTTTACCAGCAAATGGCTCCATTTCTTTCTAGCTGAGTGACTTTGGGAAGTTTCTTTATTCCTCTGTGCTCCATTTTCCCAATTAGGAGATGGAGGTGGTGATAAGGAATAGGTGAGGTTATGTGTGGTGCTTAAAGGAATGCCTAGCACATAATAAGTGTTCAATGAGTTCCCTCTTGCCATTAGCATTATTATGGTTATTGCTGTTATTTTAGGTTGAATAAAACACAGACTCCCTACTGCTATGGCTCTACATGATCTCACTTCTACCCAACACTCAACTTCATTTCTTCTCCTTTCTCCCCATGTGCCCCAGCCACCATATTTTCTTGTTCTTTCTTGCAAAGGTAATTTCCAGTTCAAGGCCCATCACTGCCTTTTCACCAGTGATGTCTCAATGAAATGTCATCTGCTTAGCGTGGCTTCTGCAAATGACCCAATGAAAGAGGCTTACATCTTTCCTACTAATCTATCAGTTTTCTTTTCTGGGTTTTTTTTCCATATTTGGAGTTACTTAATTTCTCTCTTTTTTTTTTTTAAGTGTCTGATTGCCAATGGGAATTAAAAAAACAAGAGGGCAATAACCTCATTTCTTTTCTTTACCACATCTCCTTAGTACCTAAAGCAGTGCTTAAAACATATATTCTGGGTGCTCAGTAAATATTTGTGGAATTATTGAATGAATCAACAAATGAATGAATGAATGAGTGAGTGAATGAAGAAGAAAGTAAGTCAGCCAGCCAACCTGGTTGAGATTAGGACTTTCATGTGTAGTAGTGCATGAAAACACATCTGACAAAGAACAATCTAGGAGGTAAAAAAGAGGGCTTTTAGCTAAAGATAGGGGCAACTCTTGGGCAAAATGGACATTTTGTTTAACTTCAGTTACAAATATTGTATCAAACTCTTTAGATACAGCTCTTCTGTTTCCTCATAGCATTAAAGTGCAGTGTTCAAAATGGTACAGTTGCAGAACATTTTGAGGCTTGGTTCCCATCTGTCTTGAAGGTTATTATTTTGGTACATGGCCCACGTTCCCAGGGTTCTTTTCTCTAATATAGCCAGCATATCATTTGACCCCCTAATTACTAAAGAGAATCTGAATCCCCATGCTTTTGAAGTACCTACAGGTAATGTGAATCATTAGAAGCATATGCCATAAAAACTGAAGACATTTTTCAAATCACTTAAATTATAATAATTAATTTAATATGCTTCATATGTTTAAACTATATTTAGTTTCAAGCCATATGCTTCCTTACATGAAATGGAGTTCCAGATTTTTCTATTGCTTTTAACATACAGTCTCCAGACGGGACTTTGTCCAGCACATCAAGGGTTAACATGCCTACCATGTCTTAGTATCTGAAATAAGTATTAAGAAAGTATTTTGCCTTTCACAACAGAACAGACCCACTTTGAGTAACAGCATATCCTAAGCCAGTTCCTTACACACTGGTGGATGCTGGCTGCATTCAGGCAGGCTGAGCTTTCTGTTCAACGACCTCAGCAGCCACAACTCTGCTAAGAATCCTGATGTCACAGTCTAAGAGATTTTGCTGTCACAGGTTCTCGGGTGTATTCTGCAGACTTCAATTTTTTTTTTCGCCTGAAGAATCTGTTTTTCCAAAATAGTTTTAGGTGCAAGTTTTATTCTTTTGTCCTTAGATTGTTCTACTTTCCACCCGCATCCCCCCATTCTTTCAGAGATGAGTTAGCTGTTTTAAAGTTTGTCATTGCTTCTGTCTTCTATTTTGCTTAGCTTACTTTGCAACTGTTAGCATCACAAGGACATGTAGCAGGTAAACCGTGCCATTGTGGCTTTCAGGGTGAAGCAGATATAAGGGAAAGATTGCTGACAATTTGCACTGTGGCAAATAAAATATTTTATGACATAAATATAACTCAAAGTGGAAATATTCACCAACCGGCACTGTTTCCTGTCCTTAGACTTGAAATGCTTTTCTTTCTTTCTTTCTTTTTTTTTTCTTTTAAGAGATTATTTAGTTGTTGGCACACACTAAGAAGTAGATTCATTTTAATTTGCTCCCCCTACTGCTTTCAGCATTTATTGGGTATCTGGGCTGATGATGGGCAGACTACCACTCTGTGACAGACAAGTCCGAATTAAAGGCATTAATTATTAAAACTATTGTGTCAGTTCTCTGACTTTTGTAGACTTACCTGTAACAAAACAATGGCATCATTTTTGGAAACAATTTTTGATAGAGATGGAATTTTTTTCCCCCATTCTGATTCAGGACTCCTCGTGATCATTTTATTTAAGGTAAAGAACCTCTTTGTTTCAATCTGTATAATTTGAGTTGCTTCACCGGTGTAGTAACTTGTTCCACTGTCTATTGTCAAACAATTGTGCATAAAATCACTGACATTACTCTAGGGAGATTGTGGCAACCAGAATTTACCACCACCTACGTAGCTAAATTTTGTAAGGTTCTTATTCCAAGTACACGTGAATACTTGTTTTGTTTTGTTTTGTTTTGTTTTATACAGACAAGTAGTTTTGCCACATGTGTAAATCCCGGGGAATCTAGTTGACAACATATGATATTCCCTATTCAATGTTTGTAAACTCAAATTAGCTGCAGAAAGAGTGATTTCCAGGCCAGTGTGCTATGCTGCTCACCAGCTGCGTGGACAGGGCTGGCTATCTGCTTCTGGACTTGCTTTAGCTAATGTCCACTGGAACATGAGAAGAAACATAAATAATGTTTCTTTTTGCAAAGACTACTTCATTACAGGCCAGCTGTAACCTTAATGATCAACAGCTGTAAGTATGCATCAGCCAAAAGCAGAGAATTAAAGCATAATGGAGATTTAGGAAATAGAAGAATTGACAGGTGTTAGAAAAAAATGCATTATTGCTTGCAGTAATAGAATAGAATATTCTGAACAAATTTTGCAGGAAGACCATTCTAAGTATTAAAAAGAGACTGCTAATAATCAGTATTTCTGGCATTAGGAGTTGGTCCTTGTTCCTTAAGGCTATATTCACACTTGTAACTCTCATGCAGCGTTTTTACAAATGATATGTCAACCTGGTTGGCAACTGTCAATGCATGGAACATAATTTTTTTTTATTTTGTTGTCTGTACATTTTGGGGGGAAATGCGCACTTATTACTTTGGAATTATTAAATTTTTTTTTTGAAAAATAGTTTCTGATCCATTCTATTCTTGAAGTTTTGTTTACTAATTAATCACACATTTTTTCTGCTCAGAAAATTAAAGTGAAAAACTAGCTTTAAAAGCTCTGATTTTTCTCAAACAAAAGCCAAATTAATGATTTTATGATATCCTTCAGGATATTGAAGAGATCTACTTCAGCAAATTTTGAATATTACTAAACACTTTTATGACACATTAAAAATTTTGCTGGGCATTTTTTTCTGCTGCACTAATTGTTTAATTAAAGAAATCAAGTTCAGAATATCAAGTAATGAAAGCGTTGTTTCCAAGAACTCTGCAAATGTTCTCTTTCTGATTTTAAAACTGGGTTCTACCCACAGATTCCCCAACTCACCGGATATTTTAAAAGACAGTTGTGTAGGGGGCCTGGGTGGCTCAGTTGGTTACACCTCCAACTTCAGCTCAGGTCGTGATCTCACAGTTCTCGGGTTCGGGCCCCACATCGAGCTCTGCGCTGTCAGCTCAGAGCCTGAAGCCTGCTTCGGATTCTATGTCTCCCTCTCTGCCCCTCCCCTGCTCATGGTCTGTCTCTGTCTCTCAAAACTAAACAAATGTTAAAAAAAAATTTTTTTAAACATAGTTGTTTATAACAACTTTCAAATGCCCATTTGTGTACTCTCTCTAAATTGTTGCCAGTCAGCAAATATTACTGGGGAGTTATTTTATGGATAGCCTATTCAGGTTCTTGCAATAAGCAAAATCTTATCTATCACTTCAAATAGCTCTTTGAAAACAATTATTTAGATGATGGCTCTGGGTATAAAGAATTAACATTTAGGAGGAGTTGGGAGGTAGCATGAAGGATAGCAGGGAAGAAGTCCTTGGTAACCATCTCGCTGTTTGTGTTTATTCTCAGAACAGCCAGGTGATGATTTATATGTATACTCTCTTGTAAAACCACAATTCATTAACTTCCCTGAGACTTGTAGCTTTGGAAATCTACGTTACATGGAAGCTGCAGCACCTGCTTGAACTTCTCTAGGTTCTTTGCTGGTCTCTTGGCCTCTTTCTGCAGACCGTCTCCCAGTAGAAATGCCAGTGCTGCCTTCTGGCACTCCAGTGATGCCATGCCACCATTTTAGCGCCTATTGAAAACACAGCAAACGCTCGGATCTCCAAAGATGCAAAGTGAGCAGACCGCGTGACTAGTCTCTTTACACTGATTGTGCCAATTATAGCCTTCTACAGAGCTGTGGCCTCCAAAAAAATAGCATTCTTCTCCTCTTCATTGAAATTATGCTCTTCTTTTCTTGAAAACCTTTTCCTCTTCACTTAGTTTGGTAACCAAATTTTACCGTAAAATTAATGAAAGGAGGCATACTGAACATATATTAGCATACATTAAAAGCATATCCATTTACCTCCCCCAACCCTTTCTTGTCTATATAACAAGGTTCATAATGTCTTCCTTGTTCTTGCTATTAAAAAAAGTTTACAATTCATACTGCAAAATATTCTGGTAAAGCCTCTGGCAAATGCATACAGTAAATCAGCGCTGCCCTTGCCGGGGTTTTAATTTGCATGCCTGCGTCTCTGGAAACATTCCGGAGTCTTCTAAGAAAGCATTCCAGTGTCTGCCTCTGTAAGAGTCCATATGGCAAATGCCTCTGAGATCACAGAACTTTTCTTATTTAAGGCCAAACATATCCCCTTTATGTTTGGAGTTCTCAGTAGGAGCCTAACAAAGATTCTAGAAATTATGGGGAGAATAAAGGCCAAGTGGAGTCAAGAGAAGGAAGGAAAGTATATTGGAAGATAAAAACCTATATGTGCTGATTAAGCGGCACTCACATAATGCACATCTTGGAACAAGGCACACTTCTCGCTCTTTGCTTCAGGAAATGAGAATGGAGAGGGCATATATCAGATGATGGAGCTGATTAGCTTAGCAGTTCAATTAAAATGTTTAAATGTTCCCTCTGATACATACTGATTTTACATTTATTTTACTCAGGGGACACCCACCATGAATGTTATTTAAAATGAAAGAGCTTGGGATTTGAGAAGCATTTGGTTTTTTTTGAATGGGGCACTTAGAAATGTCATTGAATGTGCAAAACAAAACTTCCAAGTATGTGCTCACCCAGCCCAGCCCTAAATGTAAAAGGCAGTCTTGACTCTGGAAAAATAAATCACAGCATCACTTCTGTCTCTGAAATGCAAAATTACAACTCTGAAATCACATTTAGGACCTTGTACTAACAATGAAGGAACTTTCAGGCAATAATGACAGGGAAGATATTTTAAGTGAGTCTTTGCCTCTAGAGACGTTGGTGGTATCCATTCATCCCATGAGCATTCACCAAGTGCTCACTCTGTGCTCTGCATCCCACTATGTGCTGCGGGGAGAGAGACCACTGCACCATAGTTCATCCCCTTAAGAAACCCACAGAGCAGTGGGGGAGACAGACATGTAATAGATGCTTGTAAAAACCGCGACATGACAGAGTTGGCTACAGAGTTAAATTTCTCTTCCCACCACCACCACCAACCTGATGGGGTCAAGGGTCTTGTAAAAAATAACCATTGAACTGAGTCTTAAGACTAGGAGTTAGCCTAAAATAAATTGGTCTGGGATTCGAATGGCAAAGGGACATCATGAATACAGTTTGAAGTGGGGTAAGAAAGAGCCCAGAATGCTCTCTTAACCACACGGAGCTCTGCACAGCTAAGCTATAAAGAATGAGGAATGGAGTGGTGAAGGGCGATGTTTTAGAGGCGAGTAGGCACGGACCAGGTGATGTAGACTCTTGAACGCTTATTAAAGAGCTTAGATTTTTGATTATATGTCTGGGTGTCTCAGACTCCATGATTTTTGTCACAGCTCTGTATCTCTATAAATACATTCTTTAAATGTATCCTTTTCTTTACCGTCAGTAAATGTACTTTGAAAAGAAACTTTATGTATGTCAGTTTCAGAATGATGAATTTATAGGGGAATGACCAGAAGTGTGTTAGCTGACAGCAGAGAGAAGGACAGGAGGTGGAGTAGAGATGGTGACATAAGCCTCAGAGGGAGGTGGATAAGCCCTCCTGGTGGACCCAGGACAGTGGACCCAGGACAGTGCGAACCACACATTTGACCCCTAGGGTTCTGTAGACAGTGGAGCCTCAACTACACAAGCCACAGGGACAGTATTTTCAGGAGAAAACCAGTTTAGGGCAAAGGAAAGAGTCGCCTGCCAACATTGGGGAGGTACAGTAGAATCTGTTAAAAACAAATGAAGAATTCCAGAGGCAAAGAAGCAAAGCAAGGTGGTCCGCCATGAGGCTTCCAGGAGAAAACATTTATAACAAGAGCAGCATCAGGGGACTGGAGAGGATGGGAATCTGTGGGGAGTGGGTGGTATCATCCAGAGCCCAGGAGAGCAACTCAACTCAAATGGTCAAATGTGTGCCCAGTTGTATCGATGCCAGAACTGGTGGAGCCCCTGGACGCTCAGACTGCTACCAGAGTAGATTTGTAATAATGTTTTTGATTGCCCTTCATCAACCCTCTCCAGGAGTCCAAGCTACAAGGCAAATTAATCCTATTATCAGGACTACAATATTTCCTTGGTTTCTTACAGTTTCCTCAGTAGAAAAATGGGTTCAATCGTACTTCATAAAGTTGAGACGATTATTAAATGAATTAATGCACATGAAGTGCTCCAAAGAGTACGTGCCCCCAAATTTTACCTAGTGTTACGCTGACCTTGAATCACCTGGAATGGAATGTTTCATTCTGTTTTCACTATTGTGTAACAAAGTTTTTGTGGAATGTCTTTATAGAGAAATACTTAGGATATATAGTTTTCTTGGATCATATACAGGATGCTTTAAACATTCCAATATTTTTTTTTATTCCAAGCACTAAAATTATCTTTACTTTTGAAAGTTCAAAATCTATGAGACAAGCCATTTCATGACAAATAATTTAGTCTAAGACACAAGATAGGGTATTTTATAGCTCATATACACACCCAAACCTTTTTGCTGAGATGGGGAAAACTCCTATTTGGTATGTTAAATTTATTTTTGCTACCACAGCAATATGACTACCATTTCACCTCTGGGGAAACACTCATTTTTTTTTTTTCACTATTTGCATGGCTTCCTATACAAAGTCCCACCCAAGACCTGTTCTCATATTACTTATATATATGTGAAAGGAATGCTTTCCATCACTCAGAAATACAGTAAAGCCCTCAAATATTTTTCCATGAGCCAGCTCTTAAAGACTTCTTAATGGGAACAAATATTGGAAAGGGAATGAATATTACAGATAGGCAGACAGGATGGAAATTAATGATGACTGATTCAAAGGGTAGTATTAGGGGAGCTATGGGACCAAAAATTAGAAGGATGGATTCTCCAGTCTTCCCTGCCCTCACACTCTACATTTCTTTGCCTCTTTCAAGTCTCTCTGCCATCCATATTCTTGCTATAAAATTATCTGGCCAAATATGCCGGGATGGATAGAATAGAAAGCATTTTCTCATTGCCATCTCTCAGTGCCATTGGCTCTGTGAATGATCACCATGCTCTTAGCTACTTACTGCCTTGTGGGTCAAGTCAAAGAAAAGATACAGGGATTGGTGGAACAGTAAATTCCACTTGTCTGTGTTTCAAAAAATGCCACTAAGCAACCTGGGTTTCCAGAAATCATTTCTATGCAGATTCTCCAAATTGGCACCTAAAAAAATAGTAAAATGTATTTATTGTCTTTGTTCCCATGCCTTTCTCTTCAGACTTCTGATATCAAATACTTTAAAGCCTTCCCAGGATTTTCTGCCGGGAGGAAAAGTGATCTGATAAATTAATTCATATTGAAATCATTGTGACTTAATGAGTTTATTCTCCCTGTGGTATAAAGTGTTGTTTGAAAAAAGAACGAATCACTGAGAATAAACCTTTAGAGAAATTTCACTGAGAAGGAAATTTCAGCCATCTTTAATTTTCACCCCTCTAACTATCCATAGTATCTTTTTCACTTTCCTATACTTTGTGCCCACATAGTCTTCCACCTATATGTGGATAATCCTAAAGGCAATATCAGGTTAATTTTTCCTTTTCATTTGCTGCTTGCAGTATGTGAAAATTATACTTAAAGCATTTTTTCTCATAGTTGT
This sequence comes from Panthera pardus, assembly GCF_024362965.1. Taxonomy (NCBI): domain Eukaryota; kingdom Metazoa; phylum Chordata; class Mammalia; order Carnivora; family Felidae; genus Panthera; species Panthera pardus. The sequence goes on along the minus strand of NW_026527002.1, from coordinate 59,504,606 downwards.
ATCATAAGTACAGTTATGCCAGATTGTAGGCAAATTATAACTACTTACTTCAGCTTGATTGATCTTTCCTTATTCCTTCTCTTAAATGTATTTCCTTCAATTGCCTCCTTTATTCGAATCCCATTTTACCTTCTAAGGCAATGAAGGGAAAACAAAAAATGGAAAAGAAAATCCTCATCTGAACTTATTTGTATCTGAAAAAATGACACATTAAAATATGTTTGCTTTGGGGCGCCTGGGTGGCTCAGTTGGTTAGGCATCTGACTTGAGCTCAGGTCACGATCTCCCTGTTCGTGGATTCAAGCCCCACTCCGGGCTCTGTGCTGCCAGCTCAGATCCTGGAGCCTGCTTCAGATTTTGTGTCTCCCTCTCTCTGCTGCCCCTCCCCTGCTCACGCTCTGTCTCTCTCAAAAATAAACATTAAAAAGTTTCTTTTTAAGAATACATTTGTTTTTTTTTTCAACTTTTTTTTTTTTATTTATTTATTTTGGGACAGAGAGAGACAGAGCATGAACGGGGGAGGGGCAGAGAGAGAGGGAGACACAGAATCGGAAACAGGCTCCAGGCTCCGAGCCATCAGCCCAGAGCCTGACGCGGGGCTCGAACTCACGGACCGCGAGATCGTGACCTGGCTGAAGTCGGACGCTTAACCGACTGCGCCACCCAGGCGCCCCAAGAATACATTTGTTTTAATCTCAGTATTTAAAAAGTGAATATTTGTTCACCATTCATAAAGTTTTAGAAATACTTGTTGATGCTGAATATGAAATTCATATCATGGAGAGTTGTAGATAGTACTCTTCATGAAAAAGAGAAAATAGATCTGGGGGGGGGGGGTGGTGGTTTACCTCATATGGAGAAATAAGAACTTTCAGAAGAGAAATCCATAATCTGTGTTTGCCAAATTATAGCTGCCATGTTGAAAAAAAAAAAAGTGGAAGTGGCATCTTGCTTTGGCTTAAGCATCAGCTATGTGCTTTTTAAGCTAAATTCTACACAATGTACACACATGTATCAAAAAACAAAAACAAAAACAAAAATCTTACCAAGTATCCCATGCTTCACAATAATGTTAAAGGGTTTTAGTTCCCTAAATGCTTGTCTTATCAGAACCTAGTGTGAATCAGTTATAATGTTAATTTTAAATGAGTCCAAACTCATGTACTTCAAATTTTTCGAAGTTTGTTTCAAAAGTTTCATGGGATGCAGGGCAGGTATATGTTGGGAACAAGATGGGACACCAGCATCCAAAACCACATGGAAGAACCAATACACAGAGATTCATATGTCCCGTAACAGTTCAACCAAATCATGATTTCTGGGAGCGGGAGGTCTAGAATCTACATTATCATCCAATAAGTGCTCCCCAGGTGGTTTTCATGCCTCTATCTTACTCCAAGATAGATCTAGGATCTACCACTTGTCACAACTACCCTCTGCTCCAAACCATCCTCCTCTCTTCCTGGATAATCGTAATGGTCTCCTAACTTGAGTTCCTGGCTTCTTTTACTTAATTCGCAAAACAGCAGCCATAGTGACCCTGACATAACACAGCTCAGATCATGCCACTCTTCCATTCAACATGTTCCAAAGGCTGCCCATATTGCTCAGAGTAATATCTTAAAGTCCATGCAGGACCAGTGAGAGGCTCTGCACACTCTAACCCCTCATTATCTCACTGACCAAGTCTCTTATTTCCCTCCTCCACTGATAAATCAGCTACACCTTCGTTGGCCTCCTTGCTTCTTTTGTTTCTTTCTTCTTCTGAGCCTTTGAATTGGCTGTTCCTTCTGTTGGGAGTAGCACTGTTCACTAGAACTTTCTTCAGTGATGAAAATGCCCCATGTCTGTCCTGTTCAAGATGGTATTCACACAAGGTTAGCAGCCACTGTATTCGGACAGTACAGGTTAAGATTGTTTCCCCCTTTGATAGCCACATTACTCCTTCCTCTCTTCCCTTGGGGTCTTTAATGTCACTGTACCTAAAATTCCAACACCCACCCTTCTCAGTATTTTCTGTCCCCTTTTCTGATTGACTTTTTTCTGCTTCGCATTTATCAGTATTTACTATACTGTACGAGTATTAATTATCTATTTAGTAGCCTGTTTGCCTCACTATCATGCAAAGGTCCACAACACCAGGGAATTTTTTTTTCATATTTTGAATTGTTTTTTGTTTTCTTTTCATTCACTGTTGCTTCCCCAAGAACCTAGAGCAGTATCTGGTACAGAGTAAGTTGCCCAAAAATATTTGCTAAATGAGTGAGTAAATGATAATTAATGAATACTTTGTAAAACAGTCATTATGGCATTTGTGCTGGTGGTAACACTTGGTGGTGGTAGTGGGAGAAATGATAGAATAAGTCAACACCTCTAAAATTCCCTACTCTTCTGAGTTTTGAAATGCCCAAGGAGGAGCTATTATAATTCCGAGCACTAAGTATTACCGACATTGTAAGTTACTGCCCAGGTCTGTGTAATACCAGCATGGAAATTTTGCCCTAGCTTTCTTTTTTCTCCAAATATTTATTTGCTGGTGAAACAAAAACAAAAACGTAACAAAACAAAAACAAACTTTCATGTTGGTCAAAAAAACAAATTCCCACTACTGAAAACAAAACAAAACAAAAAACCTTGCAAACGCAAAGAAATTACTCCATGATCGCTTACTGTTTTAAAATAGCGAACTTACTCCCTCATCTGTAGCCACCTAGAAATTTATTATCCAGTAATGTTATGTTTCCTCATGTTGGGCTATGTAAAAGATAGAAGTCAAATTGACAAAAGCATACTTCTCTTACAAAAGTGCATAGGATTTTACTATATCTAATAAAAGCACTGAATAACTTCCAAAAATCCTGAAATAATACATAAATTAAAATTTCAAAATAAATCCTTTGGCATTAACAGTCTTGGAGGAATGGAAGAACACTAGTGACAAACCACTGATTTCATCTGACGCTGGAACTTATCTTGCTAAGTAAGGATTTATTAGGGACAGAGCTTAAATTTGATTTTACTTAACTGAATATTGAACACAGTATCTTTTTCCTGGTTGGTCTTGGGTGAAATGTCAAAACTGTACTGAATGTGCCCATGAGTCTGATAGGATGTAGGCAACTGCAGGTCTGCACTCGTAACCACCTTCATCCCACCCCACCCCCACCCAGGAAAAAATAAAAAGTCGGACACACGTCATCAGACTATTTTACCATGATTGCCTACAGGTTAAGCACTACCCTCTGAAGCAGATGGTCAATTGCCAATCTAATAGAAGGAATTGCTATTCTTCCTCTCATCCACTGAATATGTTTTTGATACTCCTCATGCCAGCAAATTGCTACAGGTTCAAATAGTGTCCTATGTATCATAGAGAAACTGAATAATTGAGGCTGTCAGACAGCCTCTCTTTGTCCATCCCTTCCCTTTGTGTAGGAAAATTGTTCTACTTTCATATAATTAACATTCAAGAACACAGCACAAGGGAATACTATGATGGGACCTTACAACTCCATCAAAATTAAAATCGTAACAATAGGTAAGATAAAGTGTTAGCAGTAAATGTAGTTTCCAGAGTAAATAATGTCTGTTTTCACTGCTGGGCATATCTCGGCCAGAGGCAGACTCCTTTTTGTTAGCAAAAAGAAACAAACAAAAAACAAAACAAAAAAAACAAACTAAAAAAAAAAAACCAAAAAAACAACAACAAAAAAGCTAACTTGGATTTTTAATTTAAACTGTCACAAATGTGTACTGCCCATCACAGCCCTATCATGTGCCATTTTGTGTTGCAACTCAGCTTTGGGAAATCTGTACTTACTAAGAGTGGTGAATACTTGAGGATACAATGTCATTTGTTTCCCATATTGAAACTTAAATATTTTCAGATGCAACAGCCAGCTGTAGTGAGGTGGAATAAGCATAGAACAAGGAAGCTGAGTTCAAGGTCAGCTCTGCCACTTACTTTGTCATCTAGGGCAAGTTTGAAGTTAGGTTTCTTCCTCTTCCTACTTTGGATGGCTAATTTAAGGATTAAATGTAAAGTCAATAATGTATCTGGTACATCTTGGATGCTAATAACTTATGGGTATCATTATTATCATTATTAACTTGTGCAAGCAGTATAGTTACAACTAAAAAATATTTAGAAGAATGAATTCCTGGGGAGAAGAAGGGGATCCCCATAAAAGTGTGAATAGCAGTTGTGTTTACATGATAGGGAAGATTTTTTCTACTTTCCATATTTTCCTGCCTTTTCTTTAATGAATTTAATTTCACTGTTAATGAAAACAATTGTTTCAGTTTTCATACTGAAAATTCCTCCTTTGCCTACCAATATGCTCCAGTAGGAAAAGATAATTCAAATTATATACTGGTTCATATGAAATGTGGAGTATCTTTTAAGCATTTTATGTGAGATAAATGTCTAATTTAATTTGCCAGTATGATTTCCCCCTTAAAAATTTTTAAATCTCTGTGAATCTGAAAGAAAACTAGCTCTAACTTACAAATTAACATTTTAAAGGAATTATTTGATGAAGAAATGTTCTGAAGAGTTTATAAATTTTTCTTCTTTGAAATGAGAAGTTCTTTTTTACCAAGACTGAACAAACTTCTATCCTGAAAACCACAAGATTTGAATAGAAATTCTGGGCAAACCATTCTTCCTATTCTACTTCCTGCCTCAAATCATAGCGAGTTAAATTTTTCACAAAGAGCTACTCCCTTTTCAGTGAAACCGTATAGATTCACACACCTGGAAAAACTCCAGCCAGGGTTTAAGATCACTTCATTTTTCTATGTTTAGGATTCAGGAATAATCACTTTTTTAGTGGGAAACTTTCCATAGTGTATATATGATTTCTTAAATATATATTGTCTTATAACATAGTGGTCCCGGGGAAACTTCCTGCCGAGATTTCCTTTGGCTCTTTTTTGTCATTTTTCCCTATTCATTTCTCCACCCAAACTCCTTTCTCTTTCACCTGGTTTGTTTAGTTAGTTAGTTAGTTAGTTAGTTGGTTAGTTGTTAGTTTGTTAGTCAGTTTTTTTCCTTTGTGGAAGATGTTAGAGTGTCTTTGAGTTTGAAAGAAAATTTGGAAAATAGAAGGAAATGATGGAATAGAGAAAGGAGAGAGGGAAAGAGGGAACAAAGAAAAAGAAAAAAATCTGTGAGAAAATCTTTTCCTCATTCTTTCTGTTCATGATTATCTCAGCCTTCAATGGCTGGCCAGCACCAAATCACATGTGGACTAGAAAGCCTTAGTACAAAGATTCAGTGAAACTTTTCCAGGAGGTGAGGAAAACTGACAGCCCTGTTTTATCCACACAGCAAAAAGACAAGCAAGGCCTTCTTCAGATGTAAATCTCCCCAACTCCACCATGGATATGAGGTAGTGCTCTACTTTCAAAAGATGCCCCCCTTGGAGCCTCATTCCTCTCTCTGTGGCTTTCAGCAAATGACCAAGTCTGGTTTTGCCAATTTTTCAACCTTTGCCTCATACTAAGAAACCATGCAAGCACTCTTAGCCCTTCCCCAGAAAGTGGCAAATAGCTCATGAAACACACAGAAGGGAGTGTATTTTCCCTTCACCACCCTATTTATCATATCTTTCCCTAGGACAGAAATCGAAATGTCCCTAGTCACCTTGAGTCCTCTGTGGAATGGAAAAAGCATTGCTAATATTCTCCACAGAACCCTCTGATTTCATTCACAACGTGACATAAGAGCCCAGCGTTGTACTTTTTCGGTCATTAATCCTCCCCCAACATGTAGCAGTCATTAGGGTGGTTACTTACCAGCTCTCACTGGTGAATATACAGAAAGGAGTAGAAAGGAATGTTGGCGGGGTCCATGACAACCGATAGCTGCAACTGGGAATAAAGACCCCGCTCTCCTGACTATTGGGAAGCCATTTCCCCCATGTCAACACACAGCCCATGGGGCAGAGGTAATTTTCCCATTTTATGACCTACTGTACTTGGCATCTGTTCTGGCACTGGAGACTGCGTCTATTTTGGGGATCAGTTGTGTATTCCCAGATTGCCATTTTCCTCTGCCTTTCACTCTGTTAAATATTCTACAGTATATTATCACTTCATTTTACTTCAGTTATTTCCTCTGACAGTGGTGTGGGGCAGTCTGGACTCAGAGTCACTTCCTCTCTCAAACTCAATCTGTCTAAATGTCAAAAAGAAAAAAAAAAGTAGAACTCTTTAAAATCCCAGCAATCTGGCATTTCTGAGGAAATATTTGATAGGTGTTGCATTTCTGAAGCTCTATCTGCTGGAGGCAGGGCAGGGAGGGGAGACACATGGGATTGGAAATACTGTTACATTCATGTTTAGCTTTTTCCAAAAAGTGACATTTTGTGCTTAAAAGCCCCAGTCACAAAAGCAGAGGCTATGCTGACATGAAGACTTGTTTGTTTGTTTGCTTGTGTAGGACAGTACTTCTCCCAACCTCTACTCACCGAGCAAAGATCTGAGATATCTGCCAACAAATGTGGGCAAATGACTTGGTCAACAACTTGATAACACTCACAGAACTGAGAGACTTTCTATGATTTCTCTCCTCTTCCTTCCTCTCCCCTCCTTGATTCTCTCTTTCTCTCCCCTCCCTTTTTCCCCCCTCTCTCTTTCCAGGCTCAAGTGATTGTCAAATCTAGTGACACAAAAGGACAAATCTCAGAACATGCCTTGTGGAAGGTTTTGCTTCTTGCCTTTTGGCAAAAGGGGTGGCGTTGACTGTTTTCAGGCTTTTTCAGACCAGCCTAATTAAAGGCAGCGGGAGTAAAATTAGAGATGACTTCACTGGGTCAACAGAATTCAGTGATAACATATTACTCTTTGGAGGAGTATCTGAGATTAATGAAATGGTTTACCTAAAAGTACTTCTATTGAGTAACATTCAAGAATGCTCCTGAACTTGGAAGCGGCGGTGGATCTACCAATAATGCTGAATAACACACCACACAGAAACAGGATGTGTCTGTTGCACCACAGATTTCATAACTCTTAGAAGTCAGGGTAGTCTTTTATTCCTTTGGTTGTTTCAGAAAAATGAGAGGGGGTGAGGATAAGTATGGTCTGAAAGCAAGCATGTTGTGAAGGGGAGAGGAGGTCAAGGGATATAATGTTGGTTGAGAGCCCACAACATTTATCAGGCACAAAGGTAGGGTTTTTAAGAGGCAATAACTCATTTAATTATCAGGCCATCTCTGGGAGATGTTTTTCCTTCCATTTTAAAAGTGGAGAAACTGAGGCTTAGCCAAAAACAACAATTTGCCTAAGATTACAACACTAATAAATAGGAGAGCCAGGATTTTTTTTTTTTTCCCTTCTTATTACTAAAATCCATGCACTTTCTAGAACTCTGAACTGGGATCTCAAATTTCTGTTGACCAGGCTTTTTCTTCTCCCTCCTCCTCCTCTTCCTCCTCCTCCTCCTCCTTCTACTTTTTCTTTAGAGGGTTGTCTGCTCTCTAAGATTTGCAGCAGATTGTCAACCATCAGAATAATTGCCCACTCATCTGGCTAGAATGCATGGAAGACAAAAGGAAAAATTATTCTGGGTTAGAAAAATCTTCACTAATTTCATTTTTCTATATCCCAAAGACAAAGTTATGTTGGCAAAAAATTTTTGGTAGCCTGATAAATATTTTCAATTCCTTTATAATTTGAAGAAAAATACTGTGAAATATTTTAAAACTTTAAGCTATTTTGCATCTAAGGGCACTATCATCACTATAGTTGTTGTTTTTAAGCACTGAAAAAGAAAGAGGCTATATGAAAATATCAGCCAAAATTATGTATTAGTTTCCAGGAGATTACAAAAGAAAATAATTTTTTCTGTATTAGAAAAAAAAAAAACCTGTTGCCATGAAAATACTCAGAATCTCCTGAGTTCAATTCATGAGAATTATGAATCTGGTTGTTAATAAGTCATTCAAATATGGGTGGTTTTTTTTTTACTATTTTTAAATGTTTATTTATTTTTGAGAGAGAGAGAGAGAGTGAGAGTGTGAGCAGGGGAAGGGCAGAGAGAGAAGTAGATACAGAATCCGAAGCAGGCTCCAGGCTCTGAGCTGTCAGCACAGAGCCTGACGTGGGGCTCAAACTCACAAACCATGAGATCATGACCTGAGGCTGAAGTCGAATGCTTGACCGATGGAGCCACCCAGGCGTCCCTCAAATATGTTTTTAAATCAATGAAATTCCAACAGGATTTCATATTTTTCAAGTTTGGCAGAGTTTTGATAAAGAATTCAGTCTTTTCCTACCCTTCCAATGTGAGGTTCTTTTCTAGAAGAACTGCCAATAATTCAGTTATCTTTTTGGAAGAAACAGGGTTGTCTGGGACTCTCTGGTTCTCCTGTTTCCTTATGAGTTATTCTTTAACTCGGTAGCAACAAGCCTTTTCCCTTAGACTCACGTGGCAGAGGCAGAGCCCGGATATACAAGTCTGATTTTTGGCTCTTTCATCCATCCGTCTTTCTCAATGACATGCCTGTTCTCTGGATGCTCTTTTATTGGAGGCATTCTGCATCTGCATGTTCAAGAGACCATAGTTTAGCTTAGGAATGGCAGAGGCAGATGATCATGGGAAGATCTGACCCTTGTATACCATGCACTCTGTGCCAAAAAATATTTCTTAAGGAAGCTCTGATAACAGAGACATTTAGTCCAGTCTGGCCATAACACGAAAGACAAGACAAGAGCAGCTTACGCCATTACTTCACCCTCTCACGTTGATTAAAGGTGGTCTCTTTGGACACTCTTTGGTAACTTCTAACATCACACCTAAACATTTTTTTATTAAAAGAAAAAAAATGCATGAAGAAACAAAAAGCACTAACACTTCTGACAAAAACAATTCCAGAAGGCAAATGATAGCTATAGACCCCCCTCACTAACATATAGTGAGAGTGTACAAGCAGGAAAAAATGTGACTACAGAATGTTGAGTTCTCCCTGACAACATGGCGTGATATGTTTTGGATAATCTTGGAAGCAGCCATGGGTTATAGACGTGGAAGCTCGATGTATACACACACAGGCACATATACAGTTATAGCTAGCACACACACATGAATGTCATATATGTACACACATATTCTATATACACAATGTCCTGTTGTTAAAGCAAACCTATCTAGGAATCAAATAGTGAGCTTATTTAGGGAATATATGTACTCTGAAGACACATGGCTCTCTGTCAGATGTCAAGTTGAAGCAATGTTTTCCTAAAGTCACTGGTAGGAACAATAAAGTTGCTTCATCAAACCATCATCGGAGAAGATGCCTTGCTCGCCTGTATGCCACGTAGCCAAAAAGCAGTAGGATTCTACTTGTAACTCAGGACTTGTCACACAAACCAGAGGAGCACGGGCACACCGACATTTTCATTTTAAACCTTTATTTTTTTCAATTTGCATGTTGAAATGAGAGGACTGTCTGAATAGAAATTTATGTTCCTGGTATAATTCTGGTAGATATCATTCCAGTGATATTTTCCATTATATTTTATTTTCACCAAATATGTAGAATTCCCTAGAAAAGCCACACTGCTTTCATTAACTAGCCTCCAGCAAGAGAAGGAGAAAAGGAGCATGGTTTTCTATCAGATTCATAGAAACTGGTTCCTTTAAGGGAAGAAAGAACCTTGCAGTATTTGCCAAGAATGTAAAATTCCTGGTGTATCTAGAATTCAAGCACCTTCTTGGTGATTCTTGTGTAGAGGAAGAATTTAAAATACAGAGCGAAAGATTAAAAAAATTGAATAGTATATATTTCAAGGGAGCTACACCGAGAAACCGAATAGTTACAAATGATCTGTAGCAGATCACTTAGTGTTATACCTGGGGACTGTTCCTGACCTCAGATGTTCCCCAAACCTGGATTGTGTTATTTGGAATTGCAGTCAAACTGAGTTCCACTCACCTCATTTATTTACCAGTATCTGCTAGCTACCACAAACTGTGCTGGGTGCTAGGGCTATGGGAACAAGTGTCTGCTCTCACAAAGTTCACATGCTAGGGTAAGCCAAAGCAGTAAAACAAAGTGCTCTGATTGGAAGAGATCAGTGATAGAAGAGCATGTGCTGAAAGCACTAAGTCCAGTGGAGTTAAAGGGGGTGGTCAGAAAACACTTTCTGGAAGCATAACTCCCCTGCACAACTTGTAGGACAAATGCAGAAGTGAGGGGTGTCCCAAATCCTAACCAGGAGCACAGATCAGAAAATCTTCAGTAGTTAATGAGCACGGGGGTGTGGCTTCTTGCCAGGGAAAAGGTGCGAGTTGGTCCCAAGTAGTAAACAGGAGTCAAATCTGCCCCTTGCACACCCCAGTCTTTGGATTTTATCCTCAAAGCTTTGAAGGTCTATTGAAGGATTATAAATAAGGCAGTAGGATGGTCAGATCTCTTTTCTTCCTCTAATGATTAAAGTCACGGTGGATAAGTGTGTAAGGTGGCACTAATTCTCTAAGAGGGGAACATATTCATCTTCATAGCCATTGTTCAGAGCAGAGTCACCAAAGGGGTGAAGGCCCACACTTGGTTTTCATGTCAGGAGCATTTATTATCAGACAGAAAAAAAAAACCAATTCTGCTCAGGAATTATTCACGGATGGCTGTGGCAGAATCACATGTAGTCTACATTGTTGGCTTAGATTGCTGTTTGGCCTCATTGATCATTTATCTTTGACCTTGTTTGTTTTTTTTTTTTTTTTTTTTTTTTTGGTGACAAAGACCAGTTCTGCTTCCTTTGAGTCTTAAGTGACTCAGGACAAATATCTTATCTTTCATGATATCTGAGTAAATCCAAAAGTCAAAATGATTTTTCAGGAAAAATAAAATGTTAATATAAGCCTCCACTTTAATTAAACGTATTGTTTGTTTTGTTAGCAGAACGAACATAATGAACATAGTGACTCACCTTTATCTCCTTTTTTTTTTTTTTTCCTGTTCGGGAAAGTGAAGGTGGGACACATTTTACTTAAAATGGCTTCAGGCAAAGATGTTTCCACCTTTTGCAGTCTGCCTGCTATTCCTGTAATCAGACACACTAGCATTTCTTTCCTTATCACTGGCAGCCTAAGCAAGTCTTCATTTCTAATATAAATTAATATATAAAATTTGTTTCATCACACTTGTTTTTCTAAAGCTGTGCAGTGGGCTTGTGCTGGTTTTAGAATGGAATTCTCAACATCTCATTTGCCAGAATGAATCCATGTTCTTAGAATTCACTAGAAAACTCGGTATCTATTGAAATTTGTAAATTACTCCACGAGGTTGAAACAGAGAAGTGACCTTTCAACGTGCCCCTTTACTAAGAATATCACTTTTTTAGTTATGTTTATTTTCTGTCCCAGAAAATGTATTCTCCTCATTTTTAAGAGAACCCCATAAAGACTTTGCTGACTAAGTCAGAACACTCTGAAAGGACATTTAAGAAAGTAATTGGGGGGTGCCTGGGTGGCTCAGTCAGTTGAGCCTCCGACTTCAGCTCAGGTGATGATCTCACAGCTCCTGAGTTCGAGCCCCGTGTTGGGCTGTGTGCTGACAGCTCAGGGCCTAGAGCCTGCTTCAGATTCTGTGTCTCCCTCTCTCTCTGCCCCTCCCCCACACATGCTCTGTCTCTCTCCCTCAAAAATAAATATTGAAAATTAAAAAAAAAAGAAAATAATTGCAAATAAGTGATTATGTTTAAAGATAGAAAGGTATTTCCCAAAAGTCAGATATCCTCAGTAATTATACTTTCTAATTAGTTTTTCAAACCATTCTCATTTGCATCAGAATACAAAAAATGGGTGGCATATTTGCTTCATGCACCAAATATGATTTTTTTTCTGAATCCTGTTTTTTTCTTTGATTCTGTCTTGTGTGTCTGTACCACCCTTGTCCTGTTTCTTTGCTTCCTTCACTTCCTTATTGATTGTCTCTTCCCCTTTTCAATGAGTTTTTAATGTCATTGTCCAGTTAGTAAAAATAATTAGAATGTATAAGACTCTATGTTAGGAATTTGGCACATGTTATTTCATTTAATCCTCACATTAACCCTGCAAGATGGGAATTACATCTTTTTTTTTCAAAGAGAATGAAGAAAAGTTTAGCAATTTCCTCATGGTGATAAAACATACAGACTCATCTGAATCCAAAACTGATACACTCTGTTTCAACATTCAACCTCCCAAAGCATGATCATTTACAACATAACATTTTTGTGATCAGGAATCCTTCATTAATTCATCATATCATATCTGAGTTCCTCTGTTTGACTTTGAAAAACCTTTTCTAATTTGTTTCAGTTGAACTCAATAAACTGTCATTGATGGTAGACTGTGTATCAGGCACTGTTCTGGGCCCTAACTATGACCAGAAGGCTAAGGTGTTTAGCCTACACACAGGCAAGTTCATTTGCTATCACTCCCTGGGCACTTCCCATCTACCTGGTCAAATCAATATTCTGCTTTATCTTCACTCATGCCATGTTCTCTCTCATTGTCTCACACTTATTCTCCATATCCTATCATGAGTTTCCTTTCATGTTTTCAAGTTATATTCTTTTAAGGCCTAACTCAAATCTCACTTCTTCAATGAGACTTGCCTGATCTTTGGTGAAATCATTCGTGCCTCCTGGTTTAAGTCTTAATATCTTCTTGTCTCCTATCTGTTCTTTTGATCTATGTCATCAGCAAGATTGTAAGCTGAGTTGAACAGAGGAAACTGAACACCCCTATTTTTCCCCCTGCTTCTTACATCGCACCAAGCCTGCAGTAATTACTGAGTTAATCATCCTGTCTATCCATTAGTTGGGAGAGAAAGCAATAGTGACCTGTTGGAATCTGACTCATAGCCTAGAATTACTGGAACTTTCTCCTTACATTGCTGAGTAGAGAGCCTTGTCCAGTATCATGAATCACAGAATATCTTCAAATGAATTCTCCATCTATGAGAAAATACAACTCTTAAAATATTTTTAAAAAAAAAGTATTATAAATCATAAAAGTAGGCCTCATGAAACATGGGCCATGTTCCTGGCTGTAACATTTCCAGACCTTGTATGAGCCAACACACATTGTGTTCACCTATAGAATGAAAATAATTATGTCTAGCTATTAAATTTGATACATGGAAGGCCAAGAATTAAAATTCTTATGACTTAAGTTACTTTTAAACAAATAACCAAAAACAAAAAAATGTCTTGGAACCCTCACTACAATACTGTTTTGAATCAAGCAGTTTTCTCTGTGAAATCTGCTAAGAAGATGGCTTCTGAGATAAAGAAAGCATGTTGCAGTAAGATTCAAGTTCAACAAGCAATGAATGAGTGCCCACCATGGCAAAGCCACATGCAAAGTTTAAGGGGATTACATTTGAACAAAACAGTCTCCCTGTCTTCTAGGAATGATGGTTTCACTGCCTCCTATTGACATTAGGTATTTTGTGATGAGTTTGTGTAGGGGCAGGGGGCATTGTGGTGCTTGACAACCCGTGTTGGAGACAGGAGTCTCCACGTGTGCCCACAACACAGATCTCACATAGTGGATTTGAGAAAAGTTTAAGCATGTTAAAATTTTATAAAACAACTAACAGTAAAATTGGGAGACTGCTAACCTTGATGGAGATACAGCTATTTTCCTTTCCCCTCTCTCTGAACATATTGAAACTCTGGTGCTTTTAAAGTAAAAAAAGTTGCTCCTTGACATACACCCCACTGGCAAAAAAATCAGGTTTGCAGGTAGGTCAGGGAGCATGGTTTTCAGATTTTCTGATAATGCTATCAACTGAAATCTCAGTTCTCAGTACAGAATCAAACATCATTCCAATATCCTGCCAGATTATCTTTCACAGAATAAGAGCGACAGCAATCACATAATTAAGCCTCAGGTTAGAGCTAGATCCTATTCACCTCCAGGAATTTCTCTGTAGGATACGAGAAGACTGGCAAGATAAGCCGTTCTTCTCTGGGGAGTAGAGCTCCTGATGTGCCTGTGAGCTTTCCCCGTGTTAAACGGCCAAAACCTGCCATTGCCACTAAAGACACGCAAGATGTCCGTCCCTTGTTTCCTGACACAGTGAGTTCAACATGGGAGGTTTTCTTCTGGTTCTAGATGGTCAGAGAAATGAATTTAATTGACTCTAAAAGGGGCCAGAAATAAGGCTTTTTGTGATGGAGTTCTACCGTTTTTGCCTGGTAAGAGGGATTATGCCTTTTCATGTGGCTGCAAAGTAGATGTTATGCTTGAGAAGAAGTTTCAGCCATTTCAAAACATGTCTTTTCTTTCCCAGCGACCCTTCTGCACTCCTCTGTTAAGATTCTGAAATAAGGAAGTTAACAGGCTCAGAGATCCCACTGTTTCCTATTTCTATTTCCAGTAATAGCTCTCAGGGCTACTTTGTCACCAAGACCCACAGAATTGAATGTGATTGCAGCAAAAGGTACTATGAGTAGAAAATGAATTCCTTATGTTGAAAAGAGAAAAGTGTGTGGGTGCTTTAGGCATGAGGTTGCAGACAATGGTGGACTTTTCAACAGTGTATTACAAAGGGATGACTACACTAACAGATGATCAGGCGATTGACATAATTTTTGAAAATAAAAAAGCTGAATTTTCCAATTTATTATGGCTTTTGTGCATTTTCCTTTTAAACTGCTGGTTATATTGCTTATGAAAAATTTACATGCAATCTATCTTGATGTGTTTTGTCAGCAAAATTACTTAAAGAAATATGAATTCATATAAAGTCGACTTACCACGTAGTTTTCTTCCAGGAATAAAAGTCCTTGGCTCATATCTTAACCAATGATTTTTTTTTAATCCTTATTTATTTATTATGAGAGAGAGAGAGAGAGAGCACCAGCAGGGGAGGGGCAGGAGAGAGGGAGAGAGAGAATCTCAAACGGGCTCATGTTTTCACCACAGAGCCTGAAGCAGGGCTTGATTTGATAAACCGTGAGATCATGACGTGAGATGAAATCAAGAGTCAGACGCTTAACCAACTGAGCCACCCAGGCGCCCCTTAACCAATGATTCTTATTTTTTTTAAAAAACGTACCCAGTTACCTATGGCAACTCAATCAAAATTGAAATAGAGATGCCATTTGAGATTTGCATGCTTAGTGACCTAATGAATCAGAGAAAACCTTTGGGAATTTGGACGATTATCTATCAGAGTTTGCTCTGTGTTTTAGTCCATGACATATATCTAGGCTACTTTGTTTCCCCTTTCTGCCATAACTAAACTTTTCAAAATTTGAAAGCATATTCAATGGAGTTACATGCTACACAATGGTTAAGTTAGAAATTCAACTTGTAAAAGCAATAATTACACATAGAAAAATTATCAGTTAAAACCTGTTACGCTACACAGAAGTATAATAAAGTGTGTATCATTTATACAAGCAACTTTATACAATACATGTGCATGTGTAATGTATACTATAAAGTGCAGTATTGGGGCACCTGGGTGACTCAGTTGGTTGAGCGTCCGACTCTTGATTTTGGCTCAGGTCATGATCTCATGGTTCATGAGATCGACCCCCAAGTCAGGCTCTGCGCTCCCAGTGTGGAGTCTGCTTAGTATTCCCTCTCTGCCCCTCACCCTCTCACTCTCTTTCTCTCTCTCTCTCAAAATAAAGAAATAAAACTTAAAAGAAATTAAGTGCAGTATTTAAAAACGAATTTATTTTTTATATTTGTGGTAAAATACACATAACCATTCTTAAATTGACCATTTTGACCATTTTTAAACATATAGTCCAGTGGCATTAAGTACATTCACATCATTGCACATCCATCACCACCATCCATCTTCAGGGTTTTTCTGTCTTCCCAAACTGAAACTATGTGCCCTTTAAGCAATAACTCCTCCTATACCCCTCTCCCCCACTCCCAGGCAACCAGCATTCTACTTGCTGTGAATTTGATTATTATAGGTGCCTCATATCCTGGAATCCTATAGTATTTGTTTTATTGTGACTGGCTTCTTTCACTTTCAATTGCTGGTTCATATGGTAGTTCTATTTTTAATTTGATAGGGAAGCAGTATTCTTTTTTTCTGTTAGGAGAGAGCAAGGGAGAGGGGCAAAGGAAAGAGAGAGAGAGAGAGAGAAGATGTGGGGCTCCATCCCACAACCTTGGGGTAGTGACCTGAGTCGAAATCAAAAGTTGGATGCTCAACTGACTGAGCCACCCAGGTACCACAGGGAACCACCATTCTGTTTTCCCTAGAGGCTGCGGCATTTTACTTTGCCATCAGCAGTACACAAGGGTTCCAATTTCTCCAATCCTTGTCAACTCTTTTTTTTTTTTTTTCTCTCTGTTCCCCTCCCCCTCAACGCCCGCTTTGGTAATAGCCATCCTAAGGGGTATAAAGTGGTATTTCATTGTGGTTTTGATTTGAGTTTCCCTAATGATTAGTGATATTGAACATCTTTTTAGGTACTTACTCGTCATTTGTATATCTTCTTTGGAGAGATACCTTTTCAAGTTCTCCACCACTTTTTAATCAGTTTGTTTGTTTTTGTGTTGTTGAATTGTAGGTAAATACATACATTTTTAATTCCATCATAAGTTGTAAGATTAAGATTAAGTTGAATGCATGATATGACCCCATTATAATGTATTCTTAGGAAATTTTGATTCAGGAGAACTTAAGATCTATTGACATGTTAAAAAGACAGTCAATGCTTTGACAATATACCTGGTGTTATCAATAGTACAGAACATACAATGGGGAAAGAAGATATAAATTTTTTTATGTTTATTTATTTATTTATTTTTGAGAGAGAGAGAGAGAGAGAGAGAGAGAGAGAGAGAGAGAGAGAGAACAAGCAGGGGAGGGGCAGAGAGAGAGGGAGACACAGAATGGGAAGCAGGTTCCAGGTTCCAAACTGTCAGCACAGAGCCCCATGCGGGGTTCAAACCCACAAACCTTGAGATCATGACCTAAGCCAAAGTCAGACACTCAACTGACTGAACCACCCAGGTGCCCCGGAAAATAAAATATTTAACTAGAAGAAGAAATAGGCAGCAACCACTGGATTGCTCATTTAGGCAAATTTGCCAATCATTGTATTCGTTTTGATGGATAAGTTACAAATTTAGGAAGTGAATGACTCATTTTCCCATTCCTGATGGTTGTGTTACAAAAGATAGTGCATGCGCTCACCTACTTACCAGCGGTGAGCACCTAAACATATAATAGATTGGCTTGGTGAGCCCGCTTCAAACTTGTTAAGCAAAGCCGACTTCTCAGTTGCTAGGCTGTGCAGAAACAGCCTCAGACTGTATTCATGGAACAGGTCATTGTGACCTCTCGTGTTCTGGCTCCACCTTTGAAATCCCTCCTCTAGCTATGGAAGTTCTGCCAAACCCTCTTGACAGTAAAACCTACAACAGATTAGTCTGCCGCCACTACTGTTGCTACTGATGGTGCTGTGGTTTCCTCGCTGTGTCCTACTCACCTTTGTCTGGCCCCAACTTGTCCATTAACTTGTTTCTTCTGCCCACCCTGCCTCTGCTTTCCTCACTTCAACACCCCCTACAGCAGTGCTTGGGATCCCTGCTGTCATCCATCCTGAGCACGTGTGTAAGTCACAGGGACCTGTTGCAGCAGGCACTGTTGGGAGCTGGGCTGTGTTCCAGAAAGTGGTTGTAAGGGCTCCTTCTTAGTTTTTAAGATTAAATGAGGCCCAGGGATGCTGCTGATGAAATTGTTTAGAAAGGTGGATGTGGTGCCTCGGTAGTAGGTCTAGGTCCTACGTTAGAAGGGTTGAAGGGACTTGCCTTTCAAGTCTGGGCGGATGCACATTTGCAGAGATGCCCTGAGGACTTTCTACTTTAAACACATGCAGGGCAAATCCCATTTTGAAAACTCCAAGAGGTTGTTTATTTTGCCAACACTATGAAGGTTCTTCACTGATGCACAGATTTTTTTTTTTAATCACATGGAAGTCATACAAGTTTTTTCATACTTCTTTGTTATATACTTGAAATACTGTCTGTCATGCACTTCTTGATCCTTATTCATCTCATGGTTCTTGGGTGCTTAGAATTTAGTAGGCACTGTGCTAAGGAATAGGAAGCAAAGCACCACGGTGACTAAGATTATGTTCTTTGGAGTCATACATGCTTACATTGCAACCCAGCTCTGTGGCTCACTAATGGAACCCAGGGCAAGTATCTTGACCCCATTAGTACTCATTTACCTCACTTGTGAAATGGAGAAAGCTGTAGTGCTCTTCATAACATAGAATAACAGCAAGGGTTTTCTAGCACAGATGTATGTAAACTACTTAGCACAATGCATGGCACAGAGCAGAAATTTAATACAGTTTGAAATTATACTACTGCTGGTATTCTTGAATTGAGAGGTAGGATATAAGTTGCTTATCCTCTGGTACATGCTTAGAGACAAGCATGTAATCAATTATAGGATGGTAGGAGTACTATAAGGAAGATATGGAGATAGAAACTCTAATCAGGGGGGAGGGCTAATTAATTCTGCCTGGAAGTAGGGATCTTGGAAGTGTCTGTGAGTGTCTCTCAAAGGACATTTTACTTATGCTGGAACTTAGCAAACAAAAAAGGTTTTTATAAATCTTTTAATGTTGTGATTTTTTTTTTGTATTTGATGTGTTTCTTGACATGTTACTTCCACCTACAATATCCTTTCTTCCTTCCATTCCAAAGCCCAAATTTTATCAGTCCTTTAATCCATCAAGACCCCCTTCAAATGTGAAGTCTTCCTTGATTCCTTCCCTGATGAGTGAATAGAGATTCCTTGAAGTATAGTTATATGCTGGGGCCTGAAAATAATTTTTCTTATATAGAAATTTATTTTGGCAAGAGAATTACTGTAATGGAATATAACCTGTATTAACATGAGTGCCATCAATCATCTTCTGAGATGAGTATGATAAACATTTCCATTTTTGATCCAATTAAAGCTAGTAGAGCTAGAAAAAACCATATGGACTGCTTTTCTTTTTTTAAGTGGTATAAATTTTCAAGGCATAACTACCCAACTGATTCAGAGACAATAATATGCCAGTAGAGTTTGGATACAATCTGCTGATATAACATAAAGGTCTTAGAACAATAAACAAAACTCATAATATAGAGAACTGATGGCATCAGGATAATTAGATCCATCAGTACATTTAGTAACAACCAAATGAAAGAAAACCACAACCCAGCAAGCTGGAGGCATTTTGCTTGTCCCTTTTACTAAGTATCCAAATAGATAATATTCAGTGATAATGAAAATAATCAGTAAAGTTCACTGTGTAAATAACCAAGGCAATTATACCTATAATAATTCCAGAAAAAATAAAACCCAGGAGGCAGTACACAACATACACCCGAATTTCTGTCTTCCGCAAAGTAGTGCCCAAACCTTGGTATGAAAATCTAAGTACTGGCTACAACAGAGGCAGGATCGTCATTCAGATTTGAAGTGATAAACATGTGCCATCAGGGCTCCAGCAAAAAGGCAAAGGCATGAGAATCTGCTGTATCTAATGTTCACCAGCAGAAAGGAAGATGTGAAAGGGGGCGGAGAGTGGGCTGTTGGGGTTAAAGTAGCTACAAAATGCAGAACTGACATTTTTGCATTGAAAATGAATAATAAACGAATGATAGGTTGGCTTTTACAGAAGTCACAAACTGGCTATCTGATGTATAAATGTGGTCTGTTGGCATGTTTTGTAAAAAAAATTTTAATTAGAAGATTTCACATGAGAGTCCAGATTTCTCTTTTCATTTTAAAATTGGAAACCTCCACCCACAGATGCCTCACCCTCACCTCCTTTAAGACTTGTTCAGTGCATAAAACATGAATATTGAATAAATCTGGCAACTCTGGGCCTGTATTTATCCACATGATAACTGGCATAATTTAAATAAAATCTGCCTTCACTGGATAGTTCCAACACTCTCCAATCTCCCTCAAACCCCCAGTCCTCACACGACAGCATTCTCTTTCTTAGCACACAGTTTAAAAACATCAGCCTCATTCTAACCACACAGAAATCCCACAAGAGTAAACAAGTATACAAAATAAGTTTTAAAATACAGTACACAAGGCCCTGTATTAAATGCTTTTATGTGCATTAGTATCTATTTTACAAAAGATAAATTTGAGGTTCAGGTAGGTAAGTAAAGTCAGTTACCTGAAAAAGGAGACTTGAGATTTAGGCCATGATTTATCTGACCTCAAAGCTGTGCTCTTCACTCCTGTGAGTCTTAGGATTTATTAAGACATAACATGAATATTTTTATCTGTGGCAAAGCTGGATTGAAATATCTTTATAAAACCAAGCCTTTAATTTATCCTAAATCTAAGAAAATCAAAGATATGCGTTCTGAGAAAAAAAAAAAATATATATATATATATATAGTTCAGATTATTCAAGTAACCCTTAATAAGATCAGAAATAACATTTTTTGAGGGGTGCCTGGGTGACTCAGTTGGGTAAGCGTTGAACCTCAGCTTAGGTCATGATCTAGCAGTTCGTCGGTTTGAGCCCTGCGTCGAGCTCTGTGCTGACAGCTCAGAGCCTGGACCCTGCTTCAGATTCTGTGTCTCCCTCTCTCTTTGCCCCTCCCCCACCTCTCTCTCTCTCTCAAAAATAAATAAACATTAAAAAAATAAAAAATAAAAAAAAAAAGAAAGAACATTTGAGTTCGGGGGGTGGGGGGAATAAAGACACCAAACTTGTTCTCTGGGGGAATGGGCATCAGTGGAAACACCTGCAGATTCTTCTAGGCCTCAACTGTAAATCCTCTGACCAGTGCCCATTGGAGGCAGTGCAATGGCAGAGGTCAGGCAGAATCGGTAGTTCTTATCCCCACCATGTAAAGAGACTACAGCCGGGTGATTTGCCTGCCGTTCATGATCTGACTGGTGCTCGCCCGAGAAACAGAGAAAATGTCAAATGTTACAGCCCTGTTTACTCTTTGTGAGTTACGTGACTTGGACACATGTCCTCATTTTTTATTCCTGTTTGACAGAAGCTTGGCTGTCAGGAGATCACAGTTTCCCTCTGGGCCTCATCAGTTGTGAAGAAAGACAGGGGGACAACAATACTTCCTGTGGTCCCAATCTATAAATCCACAGAGTACCCCTCCTTGCCCCCACAACCCCATACTAATATTTTCAGCTTCTGTTCATGCTAGCTTTCCAAAACCGAACCCTAGGTAACAGCTCTGACCATCCACAGGAAATTGTTGAGCCATTCCTCTTTTCATTCAAGAATGGCCTTAGAGATCGTGGACCAAGACAAACGAGACAATGAGCATCCTAAACATTATTTGGCTGTGTTTCAGCCATTATTTGGCTGTATATATTCAAATATAATCAATCGATACTCAGAGAAAACAGCTACCCCTCAAGGCTCTCCAGTTTTCATCCTCACCATTTCCTTCTCCAGCCTGGCCACAGGGAAGAACTGCTTCCTCTCCTTT
This sequence comes from Panthera pardus, assembly GCF_024362965.1. Lineage (NCBI taxonomy): Eukaryota > Metazoa > Chordata > Mammalia > Carnivora > Felidae > Panthera > Panthera pardus. The sequence continues at coordinate 59,483,134 of NW_026527002.1, read as the reverse complement.
TCTTGCTTGAATTTTGGACCTCACAATCCCACCTCAGTTTCCTGTCCTCTTCTATGAGGAAAATATTCATATCTTTGCATCCCCCCCCTCCCTTATACACATGATGTTTGTGTGAAAAGAAATAAAGTTATTGTCTTGCTAGTAATTCCTAAACATCGATTTCACTTTGTTTATTTGGTTGGTTCATTGATTAGTTGGAAGGGAATGGGGTTTCTCTAATTCTTTTTTTATTATTATTGCATTTTTTTCAAATGTCTCTTAAGCACCATGATGGGGTATATGTTTGTGACCTAAAGAGTTACACAAATCTGGTGAGATATACAAAATTTGCAGGTAGCCCCTGTGTTATTAAATAGTTCAGGTCCTGGCGTGAAATGCCCCAGGCTTAAGCCAGAGGAAGGCAGGCTTGGAAGAACCTGTGATAGAGGACGGCATGGCTAGAAAGGATGTCCACAATACTGTGTTTTGTGCAAACAAATGCCACACTTTGGAATTGTGCTAAGATGCTAACACACATTAAAATGGAGTTTTAGAAAACGCCTATTTGTTTTTGAGATCACGTAAGTCTATACAGAAACTGTATAGCTCCAAGCATCCTGATTTTAAGGTGATAAATAAAAAGGGAGGGGAGAGGTAATTTACTATTATTTCTTAATCAAAATGATTAACTGCTTGGTTGGATGCCACCACAGACTGTCAAATTCAGGTCAAATGTAAAATACCTTGATCTTCTGAGAACACTCACCTATGATACGAGAAATTCCAAGAGAAAAATCACACGTTAGATCTACAGCACTAACACGAGACATATTTAGAGATGTATCAGACCCTTGACGGTGTGAAACATTCGTTAATTCACTCATTGGCGGAGAAGTAAATTGACTTTGATATGCACCTTTTCCGCATGATGAATAGAGGAAAGATGGCTTTTCCAACAGAAATATTTTTATGTACAGACTCAGTAGGTCTCCTCATGAAAATTTTCCTCAATTCTGGGGTGTCTGCACCCTCACCGTGTTTGAAGATTGCCGCCGACTTCAGAATTTGTTTTTCGCCCCTCTCTCAGTTACCCTGCATACTGAGATCATGAGGTACACCGCGTGTTGGGAGGGAAAAGTAAATATTGGGTTGCTCTAACTGAGGTCATAGTTTCTCCTGTCTAGACACCACTAGTAACTGGTTTCTTCTGGACCTGCTGTGCTTTCCATGGATTTATAAATGCATGAATTGCTTTGTATTTGGTTGCATAAAACGTACTGCATTTCCAGACGAGTTTCAAAATCGTATTTTAGATCTTTCCGATAAGTCTCTGCTTGAGCCATTTTTCTTCCACTGAGAGCACATGACTCCACGTAATGAATTAGAGGACAATAGGATGGCTGTTTTCCATATTTTCAAACTCACTAGACAAATGATTTTTACTTTTTGTAAACTAGCTATATTTGTTATTCCATTGGTGCTCTGTGTCTTTTGCCGGCCACTTTGAGTTTAAATGAAAAAAAGGTAAAGAGAAGGAAAATAAATATTCTCTCATAATAGCATGAGGAAACAATTGCTTGTATAAAAAAATGATTAAAAATTATTTTTTTTCTTTTTTACGTTTTTTTTCTCCTTGTAGATAGATCATTTTGCTTTGGTTCTTTTATTGCCTTACTGTGTCACAATATATAAGAAAAGTGAAGTATGAGAAAAGACACACTCATACACATATGTTTTTAAAGATAGTCCAGGGAAATAAGTCTTTATGAATAGGCCTGAACAATTCCACGAAGTGTATGACTTTTGATTCCATGTAGGTACTTTCTTAAATTCACCAAATGATCACAAATGCAGATCTGTATGTATATGTCTGCAAACAAAAAATAATTTATAACTTGTTATGCCAATTTCCAAATAAAATTTAGTCTTTTTGTGTGTGCTTGCTAGAGAAAAATATGTGTTCTAAAAAAATACTCTGTGGGCCTCTGAATATTTCAGAACACAGTATATTTTGTCAGCCTTTTTTGTTATTCTCAGTATAGAATATTTCATAAATTCTAAGTCTCTAATTGATCCACATGACTTAGAGTAGAGAAACACATCATAATATATTCTTTGAAATATAAATCCTAGTTGTGTTTCAGTTATTAATGTTTTTAAATTGAAAATAAGATACGAGGAGCCTACAACAAAACCATTCAAAAGAATACAATCCTCAGAGTTGCTATCAAAAATGTGTAAGTTACATTGATGGTCAAACACTAGTTGTTCTCTGTAGAAATGCCTCAGCAATGATTCTGCTTTGTGGGTTTTGTTCTGGGGGAAAAGCCAAACTACCTCCATGCTACCAGCATCATCACTATCATGATAGTCGTATCAAATTTTAGTATTAGTTTATTAACTAAACATTAACACAGAAGCGTATTATCCTTGCCCAAGTTTCAGGAGGGACAATCCCTAATAATGAAAGTACTTCAAGTTGGAATTCTTCTTGATTTGTGCAGTGAGTTTTGCTTTCTTGAAAGAATGAGGTGGTATACTGAGAATCCATGTGTTGTTCCCCATGCTTATCCCTGTAGCTTGACATGTATGCCCACTTTCTTTTCTTGTCCCACTTCTCTTTGCCCTTCAGTGTGTCACCTTATGAATTTTCCTATGTCCTCCAATTTCTGTTATAAAACTTCAGGGTTTCCTATAACCTTTTGAATTTATTTCTCTTACAGGATTGGTTGTATTTTATTACACTGAGTTACTTCTATGCTTCTTTCCTTCTCTAAATTTGTAAAAAATAGACTTCTAGGACCTTGTCTAGCTAGTCAATAAATATGAATTAGTTAACCAGTTAATGTGTATTTAGTAAATATTTCTAAACCAGTTAGCATTTTGAAAGACAATTCATTTAGCTATATCAGTTTTATAAAAATAAATTACAGCTGAGAAAAAAAGGTTGAATTTTTAAAAATGCTGTAATGAAAATATCAGTATAAGAGTCAAAGGAAAAAATTGTCTTTTTCTTAGTAGTTGAATTTTCCCCTAAGAAATGGCCATTTTTTTGTTGGTTAGCTACATTGTGTAAGAGGCAAAATCCTAAGAGCAAGAGAAAGCAGTAATAGCTACTTATTGAGTTTTAAGGAATCAAGTTAATTTAAATGTAAAGCTTTTGTTGTCTTAACTCAGACTAGGCAAGCAAAACTGGGGCAAGGACTGAATTGTTTCAGAAAATAGAAAGTATTTCAGAGACCGTGAAAAAGAAAAGAAAAACAGGAGAGGAGGAGAAACGAGGGATTTTTGACATATACAAAGGGAATCTGGGGGTGAGAACAGGAATATCTACTTTAATACTTAAGTTTTACCATGTAATATGTAATATTGTTGTAATATCTCCTCTTTTTCTCCCCATGAGCATATTGTGGACTCGAATCTGTCTTTTAAGGAATGAAATGGAATCATGAATATAGTTTCAAAATTTATTTAAACAGAACCATACCATATCTGTATTTCCACTGATCAATGTAAGAAGCATATTTGATGGTTATGTGGAAGCATGGTAATGCTTTAAATTCTAAAGGAGGAGGAAAAGTAACAAAGAATAATATTAGCAAGTTCAATTGTAAGAAGTATAAAATTTTACATCATAGAAAAAAAGTATAAAATAAAAATATACCAAAGAAAATACTTGTAGGACAGGGTTAATTCATTTGTAAGAGCTCATAAAAATTCATAAGAAAACATCAAGTCACTAATATGGTAAAAAAGAAAAAAAGATGAAGAGACAGTTGATAATTAGTAAACAAACATATGGGAAAATGCTGAAACTCACTGGTTATTAAAAGAATGTAAACTGAAAAAAATACGTTCCCCTTTTATATCATTAAATTAATAAAATTTTAAAGTAACATTATAACCTCATGTGAATGTGCATGTTTGTAAAGTAGTATGCGTTCATTTAGTCTTTGCTATTGGCAAGCTTAAACTGAACAATGCACGCAGGAAAAAAATATATATTACTTTATGTTTCAAAAGCCATAAATATGTTTATACTCTTTAAACTGTTTTTTTCTGGAATTTACCACAAGGAAATAATCCAAAAGAGAGAAAATGTCATATGGATAAGTCAGTTCATAAGAGAGCAAATTAAAACTCTTGATTTTTAAGAGCAATGATATTTCAAATGCTTTAAAAAATTTTTTTACATCATTCTAGTGATGTATTTGAATTTTTTTTAAGGATCAGCTTTTCTTAAAGTGTTTCTTTTAAGTTTTTATCAAGATTTTTTATTTTCCTTCTATCAAAAATAAAGATCATTTTATTTTATTGTGCAAATTTTGCTCAAAAATAGTGAACAAATACAATAACAATTAGAACTTAGCTTATAATAGCCATTTGTTTTCAGAATTGTCATGATGTTGAAAAAGACATTAATTGTTATTTCTTGGGCTTTATTCATATATAGTATTCTTCTGCTTTTAAATGAAACAAGATTGGTTCTACAGTACATACTGGGACATTATTTCAGATTTCCAATAATATAAAGGTTAGCTAAGTCTTATGTTTAAATAATTTCTTTTTTATGGTCAAAGAATAATACATATTCCCTGTAGTAAATTTAGAAATATAGAGAAAAGCATGAATAACACTACAAAATACCAGCCTCTCACCTTCCAAAGATAACCATTATTAATGTTTTGACCTCTATTCATTTTATATCCATAAACAAAAATGGAATCATAATGTGTAAAAATGTTTTGTAGACCTTTTTTTAACTTTCTATAACATGATGTACTTGTGCATTTTATTGAATATTCTACCACATCATATTTTTAATCCCCATTTGTATCTAAACCTGCCTTATTTATTTCAATATCAAGTGATAAATTAGATCTATTCTAAAAGGGGGACAAAAAAAAGTCATGCAAATACTTCATAAAGAGAGAAAAATAATACTAAAAACATTTTAATAAAGGATACTTCTGACTACCCGATTCCTTATAAGTCTGTTTCATGCAGCAGATGTCAAATGTTTTTGTTTTATGGTGATTTTTACCATAGCTCAAAAGTCAATATTCTGCTGTCAGATGTGGGCTTACATGTGAAGAATAGGAAAGGAACTTAACTAGGAAGCACTGAGCTCAGGGAATTGAATTTGCATGTAATTCACTAAGCATACATGTTTACATGACCTTTAGAAAAAGGAATTAAACCAGTTTTTCAGTAGCTCTAGGCAATCCACGTTAAAGAGGCGATTGAATCAAGAATCTAAAATACTCCTTACAAGATAGCCAGGCTAACAGAAAATTACTTTAACTCAAATATATTTCACTATTAAATTCATAGTGACATTAACATGACAAGTTTACCCTAATAAGAAACTGGAGATGTGAGTTTAGTTCTAGCTGAGTTGTTACACGAACCATAGACTATCTTACTAAGCACTAAAACAATTCTACCTCTCCCCAAAAAGTCAAATACGGTATTTTCAAATCTCATTTCAAAGCATCCAGATTTTCTTTTGGCAATATCCTGAATCAGTTCCAGATCTGTGATTAATGATAATGGCTAGTATAAAACTGATATAAAATCAGGAAGCCTGGGTTAGGATTCAGCTGCATCAATAAATGTCTATATGATCATAAGCAGGTAACTTAAGCTTTCCGGGACTTAATTTTATCATCTTTAAATAAAAATACTGAGCTATATAATCTTCAAGATTCCATCTAGCTCTAATACTTTGGTATTCTAGCTAGTATCACCTATCCCTTTTGAAAAGATATCAAAGTGATAGCAGTATATTGCAAGGGAACAATGCATATTGCAGCCTCAAGGATGGAATAAAATAGTTAAATCTCATCTCGGTCTCAGGCTTCCACCTAACCCTGAAGAACTTATGACTAAATATTTAGTGAATGAAATGAATGAATACATGAGTGTTCTGCTATAAATATATATATGTACAACAAGAATGGGATTGGGTTCGTATGCCACTACAGTACTATCTATTGCCAGAGTGGTGTATAGCATATCTATATTGAACTAGCATACAGTTCTATTTTCTTTACTATATATTTAACCTCCAGTTTGTGTATACAAAAGGTTCTAACTTTAAAAAAAAAAGGCAGCAAAAAAAGGAAGTAGCAGAGTCCAAACAGAAGAGAGGAGAAAAAAATATTCCAGTTGTTTAAAATTATTCTAGTATTTATCTCTTTTTTAAAAAGAAATTTCTACCTTAATTTCCTTCAGACATGTAAGTGAAAATTTATTTTCACTGGGAAGAGAGTGAAGAACTGAGAGATGTGATCAGCAGTGAGGGAGGGATCACCATTTTGGGGAGAATTCAGGAAAAATAAGAACAATTAACAAGCTCCAGGGATTTCAGAAAAATTAATGATTAAATGAACTATAGATAGCCTAAGTGCAGTCCAAGGAAAGTAGCAGTGTCTACTCAACAGTATGGGAAGATTTAACAGTGTTTTTGTTACATAGGATTCAATCTGGTGCACTTGAGTAAGAGTTAGTGTTAGGCAAGGCTGAGCAAAGGAACTGAAATTCCTTATAGAAAATCAAATATAAAGAATTTTTAAAAATAACTATGGGTTCATATATATGCTCAGAGAAACAGACTGAGAAAGAGTAGACTTTTGGGGGCATCAAAGGAAATCTTGAATGCTAAGGAAATAAAATTTTAAAGTTTTTTTTTTTTTGGAAGTAAGCAAGAAGAGCCAACTTTGACTGGCTGTTCAATAAATATTTTGACAATTATTAATTAACCACAAAATATGTGCACATAATACTCCAGGCTCTGGGAATGCACTGAGTCCTGCTCTTGTGAGGTTCACATTCTAAGACATAGGTAATTAACAGATAGTTGTACCATATATCAAGTGATGATAAGTTGATGAAGAAAAGTAAAGAAGGATAAGGAAGAGAGTGACTTGGGTCAGTATTGTTTTATATAGGGGTTCAGGGAAATTATTTTTGATAAGGTAACATTTGGGCAGAGACCTGAATGAAATGAAGGAGCATTCCAAGAAAAGTAATGAAAGGAAGTTCAAAGACCTTGGGAAAAGAACATTTTTGACATATCCAGGGATGAGCAAGGAGGTCAGTGTGGAGAATGCAGAATGTACCAGGGTGATAAAAATAGGGGAGAAGTTCAGAAAGAAAACAGAGGGCAGATCATGTTGAACATGTAAGTCAAGATAAGAAGTTTACATTTTGCTTGGAGTGAAATGAAAAAATTAGGAGAGCTTTGAACAGAAAAAATAATGTTTGTAACTTTTATTTCAAAAGAATTTGTTTTGATTAGAGAGATGACACTGTAGAGGAACAAGGGCCAAAGCAAGGAAACAAGTTAGATTAATAATTAGTCCACCTGGGCAGTGGTGGTAGCCTGGGTTGCAGTGGTGAGAATGGAATTTAGAGAAGTGTTTGGAATACACATGCCTGAAAGAGAAAGCCAAAAGGATTTGCTGATGGATTCAGATGTAGGATGACATGGGGCAGGGGGCGGGGGGGGGGGGGGGAGGGAAGGCAAATATGAAGTCTATTGCTGCTAAAATATAAGTACTTCAAAGGAAAAGACTTCACCTGTTTTGTTCACTGATATGTTCCAACACATAGAACAGTGCCTGACACATAGAAAGTGCTCAATAAATGTGTGTTAAATAGATAATTTTTGGTCTGAGATATTTGGAAAAATGGATTTTTCATTTACTGAGATGGAGTTACAACATGGTGGGAGCAGGTTGGGGATGAGAATCAGATCTTCAGTTTTGTACATATTAAGTAGAGATATGTAGACATCCACGTAAAAATGTAGGCTAGGTAGTTCGATATACGAGTCGGGACTGGGGTAGTTAATTTGAAAGTTCTGGTATTTAAATCCATAGAACTGGATAAGGACTGAGCATTTAGATACTCCAACATTTAAAGGTTGAAGTCATAAGAAAGATCCAGATCCTTCTCATATGCCTGAGAAGGAGGGACTATGAGATGAAGAGCAATGAAAGTTGAAAATGCTAAAATCTAAGCAAAGAAAATGTTTCAGGAATGAAGGCTCAGTTAACTGTGTCAACTATTGCTGAGAGATCAATTAGTACAAGGATGGAGAAACATTGGCTTTATCAACAGTGACCCTGAGAAGAACTATTTAAGTTAGGACAAAAGCCTAACTAGATTAAATTTAATAAATTGTGATAGAAAAGCAAGTGAAATGATATTGAGTTTAGACAACCCATTCAAATAGTTTTACCTCTGCAAGGACCACAAAAATGGAGAGAGATGAAGAATTAGGATTTTTACAAGATAGGAGATAGTGTAATATTTTTATATGCGTGTTGTAGAAAAAAAGGAAAAAAGCAATGAGGCATTAGCTATAGGGTAACTGCAGGAACATAATCCTTGACAAGTCAAAAATGGAGGAGATTCAAGGCACAAGAATTGGCTTTAAATTAAAAAAAAAAAAGCACAGAGAGTTGAAAAAGGAGGCAAAATAAATGGAGAGAGATGTGGGTATATTCGTTTTTTTTTTCTTGGAGAATCATGTAGAAGCTTGAAATAATTCTTCATGAAATAAGAATTCATCAGCTCATTCATCAGCTAATAATGAAAAATCCATCAACTAATGATGGAAAGTAGAGAGAAGCTATAGGGAGTTTGAAAAGAGAATAGGGTGAAGTAGTCTTAGATATAACTAGAAGGGTTATTGTATTACAGGAGTGTATAGTAGGGTTGCATTATGAACCGCTTAAATAACATGATAAGTCTCAAGAATTCTGCAACTGACAATCATGAATTTAAAGTGAGAATAGTCAATGGGATTGTGTTTTTCCAGCCATATTCTACAGTTTGGATTCAAGAATTGGGTAGGAGGATGGTTAGATTTAATCAAGGTTGAGAGTTTTCCCCAGAAATTTTGACTAAGAGGGAGAAGTTCAAGAAGTTGAGAGTATGACAAGGGAGTATTTATAATATTGGATCAGGAGATTTGAGCCATCTAAGAAGGAAGGGGAGATCAGGGGGGAGGAATAAAAGACAATGAAAAAGTTAAAGAGTTGCTAGATCAGGAAGTCTCTGTGGGGTTATTGGATTCAAGGTGCCAGAGACACACTAAAATTAAAATGGGTGGTGGTCAGAGAGCTGTATGCTTGAGTTCAAGATGATGGGGTTCAGCTACCACAAAGACTGTGCAAATGGATAACTGACCCAGAATGGAAAACAAGAATTTCAAAAGGATCTAAAAGGTCTGGTGGTGAAAGGATAGCCAGATCAATACAGAAATCACAGTGACACAAATAAAAGTGTACAGAGATTAAAACAGGTGGTAAAATACTCAAGTAATGAAGTAGAGAGAAAAAAAAAAGAGATTTAATGGAGGAACATTGATGTAGCTCAGCCATTAAGAAAAGCTATATAGCCAAGACTTGAGAAGAGGAGGATGCGAGCAATAGGAATCTGCGGACCTTCTTTATAAGATGTCACCATCCATCATCTCAGGTCCTACCACCTTCCATTTCTGGTTATCTCTGTTAAATATAGAAATTCTAGGTAGGGCCTCTGATTGGCCAGTTTGGTTAAGGAGTTGATGTACTTTACATCAACAACAGTGTATCAGGACCTCTCCTCGGCCAAGGGATGTGGAGGTGCCTAAAAGAAGTGTAGGAATAGATGTTAGGGTGATGTAAGAAACAGCTATCATAGAAGATATTGCCCAGTTTGGGACTAACTAGAGATGGCAAAATGTTTCCCTTGGGACAAAAGAATTGTTATTAAATGTTTGATAAAGCCACAGCAGTTGCTGGAAGTTTTGAGAGCATCAACTCATGAAATAAAATTAGAGAAAAAAACCTACATATTCCCACCTACAATCTTACCAAAGAAGTCTGGTATCATTACTACTGGCATATTTGACAGATTTCATATTCATCTTGTATCTATTTGTCTTTAGTGTTTACCTACAGAAGAAAATTCTTAAAACCAAACCAAAGAACCCACACTTTTAACTTAAAAAACAAAGCACTATAATTTATTGAACATTCATTACATTCCTGGTACTGAGTAACAAATGAAGTGGGAAGGTGAGTAGCTGGCATCCCAGTCCACAAGTAACCCTGGAGGGAAGAGAATACCATGAGTAACAATCGATGGCATAGATGATATAGGTACATATAGATCTGACATGGTCAAGTGTTGCCCTTGGTGTCATTCATATATATATATTGATTATATGTGCATATGTACATATGGTTATATGTAACCATACACATATATGTGATACATTAATATGTGCTTATTGTAAAAAATGCGGATGTTTACAGATTAAAAAGTGAAAAGTCATTATTCACCATTTCTTGTTCTTCAATATCTTGCTCTCCTCATTACCCTGCCGAACTTTTCACTCTTATTAATTTATAGAGTTAGAAAATTTTACCCATTCAAATGTATCACTCTGTTCCCATGTAAGCCTTTTTAAAATCACTTGATTAAGAAGGCCTTTAACATCACAAAGTCATAAAAATATTCTCCAATGTAGTCTTCCAAGCTTTTGGCTGTGTTTTGTCATTGCTATTGTTATTGTTTTAGTGTTTAGATACTTAATGTATTTTTTTGTGTGTGTAATGGAGTATGGACTTAACTCTTATATTTTATGAAATCATTCCATTGTTCCAACAGAGTTATAGTGCATCTTTTCACCACCAATTAAAATTTCATCTTTATCATTGTGTTGGGCTTCTGCTGTTTTATCTGGTAGCATTACAGCCAACCATCTTCTACTAACATAGCTCCACCTTCTTTGGGAGGTACTGTCATTTTTTTTCATCCATGCAGTTCTCATAAGGCTCCAACAATATAATTCAATCTACTGAGGCAAGAGGAATGGTCAAATCACCCAGTCCAGGTCATTCTGATTGTGTCTGTCTGGAATTTGAATCCTCAGAGCTGACACACCATGACAAAGGACAGTGAGTAGAACCAATGACCAATATTTTGCCAAAGTCAATGATCATTCTTTTCTTCTTACTTGATTTTGCAGTAGCATGTGACCTACTTGCCCACTTCCTCCTTAAATCGTTTTCTCTGGTTTTCCACACCACCATATCCATCTTAATTTCCACCTGCCTCAGTGGGTTCCTTGTGCCCACTTTCATCCTCTTTCATTTTTTTATATTTCACCTGGGGCCATGAACTTGCCCCTTATTCTTGATCCATCCATCTCCTCTTTCTGAAATCAACTTATGTAATTGTTCAGGACTTTATTCTTTGCTTTCACTAGAACATAACTTCTAGAAGGCAAGATTTTGTCTATCTTTACCACTCAATCCGCAGCACCTAATATAGTGTCTGACACATGTTAGTGATCAATAAATGTTTGCTGAACCCGAAAAGGAATATACCTCATTAAAAAACTATATTTCAAATATATTTAAATCCTCAAGATATCTTTCAATATGTACTCCTTGTATGCCTTCTGATTATCAGGTCCTGTGTTAGACACTGGGGCTATAAAATGGCATAGGACACCATCTGTGTACTTGGAAAATTTATGGTCTAGTCAATGGTTACCACAAAGAGAGCAACGCCCCAGACATTATGGGAAAACTTCAGAATTGGGTGGGGAAAATATAAATGAGAAACTTTTCAAGAAAATATGGACAAGGTGGTCCCTGAAGTCAGAATAGAAAGCAATAGAAGTCTTTTGTACCAAGATAAGAGGTAATGTCTGAGTGAAAGCATCATCTGGAAACACCCAAAGATGGAAGACTCTGATGCTAAATTCAACTCCTTTAGTCTTACATGACCCTATTTTGGCAGCCACTCACTATATTGCTCCAAATGATCTAACTGGGAGAGAGAAAAACTATTTCTAAAAACACCCAAATCGCATAACACTTCATTACTCAAAGTTAACATCTTCAGTCATACTTCAAGTAGTAAATCACCAAAATTATAGCGACAGGCTCGCAATATATTCAGGAACTACAGTACAAGCTGTCCTGACTAAATTTTCATTATGGACTTCAACATTTGATATATGACAATATTCACATATAGAAGTTTGGACTCTCAGTCCTAATAAGTCATTTTAGGGGCAATGAGAAGAGACTACCAACTATCCAGTATGCCAGATGCTGGCAAAGAGCTCTGCATGTCCTTCTCCGGTCAGGTTTATTTTTTAATATTTATTTATTTTTTCATTTATTTATTTATTTTTGAGCTCTCTCAAAAATAAAGCTGGAGAGGCAGAGAGAGGAGAGAGAGAGTATCCCAAGCAGGCTCCACACTTTCAGCATAGAGCTCAATGTGGAGCTCGATCTCACTAATCAGGAGATCATGACCTGAGCAGAAATCAAGAGTCAGAGGCTTAACCCACTGAGCCACCCAGGTGCCTCTCACCAGTCAGCTTTCGGTCCCTTATTTAGGTCCAGGGCAATTACCCTTTTCATGCTCACTTTCTCTTCAACCTGAGTCTCTGGAGACTCATCCAACTTCTCTCTACTGTGTAAAGCAGCCCCTGTTTTATGCCAAATTGTAGGGGAATATCCCATTCACAATAGCAACAAGACCTCCACAATATCAGGGGACTAGACTTAAGAAATATGGATGGAAGCCAAACCTAAAGGGAAAAAAATGAAATTATAATAAAGAGCATGAAAAAATATCTGAATGTATGGAAACACGGGCCATGTTTATAAATTATAGGACTTAATTAGGTAAATATGTCAATGTTTCCAAATTTATTTATAGATAATTTAAAATTACTTCAAATCCTAACCAAATTGTCAATGGAATTATTTTTTGGAACTTGAGAATTTAAGTTCATCTGGAAGACTATGCAAAAAGAGCAAATATAATTTTTGAAGAAAATCTTTTAAAAGGGGCATTTGCTTTCCAGCAAACAAAAGCTCCCTAAGTATCAAAATAATACAAATTGCTTAAAACTGGTTTTAAAGTAGATGGATGGATCTAAGGAATAGACTAGAGAATACAAAGTAAGATGCACATTTGTAGGAATTGGCATATAATTATGTAAGTTAGCTTTCATTGGTTGCAAGCAACAGCAATGAACAGTTTTTAATCTAGAGATTTTCTGAGTAGCTCATAGAATGAGGGCGATTTTAAACAAATAGGCCCCAAGAAATCCAGGAATAAGTGAAGCTCTGGGGGTTTTAGTACTAATCCAAAACATAGCAGACAAAACAACAGCAGCGAAAACACCTTGTGGGTTATCTCTAGGTGGTGCCAGTATAGGCCATTGGGGACCATAATGAGGTCAGTGAAATGGTGAGAAAAAGAAAACCCACCAAGTTTGTATTGGTTAAAGTGGAATTGGAAGGGGAGAAGAGCAATGATAAATTTAGACAACTATTTGGAGTACACCTGTTGTGAGGCACTACAGAAAAATTGGGCAGTAGCCAAAGGACACATTGGGTCAAGGGAAGTTATTGTTTTTGTTTTGTTTTTAAGATGTATAATATTAATGTTGGTATGCCAGTTATATAATGAGCCCATTTAGAGAGAGACATTGATAGTGCCTGACAGAAAGTGTACTATTGTTGGAACAAATTCCTTGGGGAGGCAAGATGGAAGTCCAGGTTTTTAATAAGAGAAAGGACATTTCTTTTGTTTTCATAAGAAGAATGTAGAGTGTATGGATTCTGATGCAAAAGCAGTACTGGAATAAAAGCAATAGTGGAATAATAGTGGCAAGATAAGGAAGTGCTATTTCCTTCTGTGAAATATGCAATAAAGTTATCACCTGAGCATGAATCAGCACTAAGATTGGAGACTTTAACAAAAAAGAGGAGGACGAAATAGTCACCCCAGGTTGGAAACATGAAACTAAGGGACTTAAATCAATAAGATCTCAAGATAGTGCAGGCATGTACAAAGTGAGCAGAAGTGAGCCCAGTCAGCACAGATATGTGGTTTGTTTTGGTCTGTTCCTCAGTTTTTAGCTTCTCTGCTATGGAAATGAGAGCATGGATAGTTAGATTTAGCAAATAAATAGTTAGACTTGGATGTTTTCCAGACAAGATGAGAGGAGAGTGTTTAAAGGAAACCAAGATTATTTGCAAAGAGATGTTATATGCACAATCACAGACTTAGACTGTGTGAACTGGAGAATGAAGACATGAGGAGAATGATGCTGAGTGAGAAAATGGCACAGTCCGTAGGTCGGAGGTATCAATGAGGTCCAAGACTCGCTGGAGGAGGAAGGAGGGAGAAAGCGAGATGGAAAGAGTAACAACGGAGGCCAAAGGGTCGGGTGTTTGACCCAGAGCTTTTGGATTTGCTTCAGCTCTTGATGTCCTTAGGAAAAGGGCAGGGCAACTTGAGTGGGTGGCTGAGATCACTAGAAGGAAAAGGTCACTAATTAAGGAGGTCAGAGACATGGGTGGGTCAGAGACTGTGAATGTTCAAATCACCAGTTATAGTAATAGTAGCAGTAGTGCTGCAGGAATCTGTGAACGAGACGTTAATGAAACTGCCCAATGAACGAGAGTGGCACAGGAGGGGTAAATGGAGACGCACTTTAAAGAAATCTTTTGAAGCAAGAAGGAAGGAGCATTGGGAGCAGTATGGAGGCAGGCGGACACCAGGCGCATTCGGCCTTGAGGGATATAAGATATGGGACAATAATCAAGCTCTACTTAAGAGGGAAATAGTGAAAATAGCATCTTGAATGCATCGCTATGTTTCAGCGAATGCAACCAAATGAAGGAAGTGTTCATAAAATAAATAGAAGATTGGGCTGCTTCCTGGTGGCGGCCAGGAGTTCCAGAGGGGGTCAGGTGGAAGTGTGCTGGTGAGGAGAGAAGGATTCCAGTTAGCAGCCTAGAGAGAAGTGTGGGAATGAGTGTCATTCTATGACAAGGCATGGAGGGTGAGATTAATGGCATTGGCCTAAAGCACAAGGCAATGAATATCTCAGGGTGGACTGCCCCTCTGGAGATGAAGAAATGAAGCGGAATAGAGCATGTAGAGACATTTTTCTTTCATTTTTTTCACTAGAAATTCAGTTTGGGATCCTCAGATTCATGTTATAAATTCACTGTAAACAGCACGTAATCTATTAAAAATTATCGTTTTTATTATAAAATATCCATAGTTATAGTTTAAAAAAATCAAAGAGCATAGAGGGTTATAAATTGAAATGTAAATGCCCCCTTTCATTCTAATTCATCCTCAGATGTATTCCCTCAAAGTAACTGTTAACAATTTTTTATATAGTATTCCAGAAATATTGAATCCAGAAACACAAATACAATAATATTATGCACACTATTTTTTACTTGCTTTTTTGCTCCTTTAATTTAATGAGATCAGGGGTGCCTGGGTGGCTCAGTCGGTTAAGTGTCTGACTTCGGCTCAGGTCATGATCTCACGGTTCGTGAGTTCAAGTCCCGTGTCAGGCTCTGTGCTGACAGCTAAGAGCCTGGAGCCTGTTTTGGATTCTGTGTCTCCCTCTCTCTCTGTTCCTCCCCTGCTCGCACTCCATCTCTCTCTCTCAAAAATAAATAAAGTTTTAAAAAAATTAAAAAATAATAATTTAATAAGATCATAGATAACTTTCTCTAACAGTATGCATGTATCTACCTGCCTCATCTATGTAAAGAGTGCAGAGTATTCCATATGACATATACTCCATAGAAGGCTATATTTAATATTGCCATACTGACCACCATTATTCCTGAAGACTTAGAAGCATCAGGACTAATCCTGAGTAGGAATATCAGTCAAGTATCTTAGCAAAGACCAATGAAGAAGCGACTCAGGGCAAATGAATGCATGAGAAGACTGGAAGCATTGCCCTTCAGCAAGCACCTAACCTGGATCAGTGATTGGCCAAATTGCTCTCCACTGTCACATATTAAGCAAAAGGTCAAAGTCTTGACCAAGGGCAGTGGCACTACCACTAGGAAGGAAGCACTTGCACTGATATTAATGAAATAATTTTTGCTGAATTAACTGAGAATGGGAATGATGATTTATCTTAAACTATGGCCATTCATTGATCTCCTAGTGCCCTAGGTAATATACTATTAGCCTCTCCCTGTGAGTAATTTCTATTTTTCTTATTTAGCTGAATTTATTTACTTTGTTTACATATTATTTGCAGTGAAAAGCAATAGCAAAAATAAAAACAAACATTTCACAGTGGAAAGTACAGGATTCACAGTGGAAAGTACAGGATTTAGTAGGTTCTAGAACCAATGTTTCTACAAACTAGTTCTTACAGAGATACTTCTCAATTTATAGAATAGATGCATTTCTGAAAGCAAAATTGATTTTATTTTTATTTTTTTTTCTAAAATTTTTTTTTAACGTTTATTTATTTTTGAGAGAGAGAGAGCGAGCATGAACGGAGGAGGGTCAGAGAGAGAGGGAGACACAGAATCCCAAACAGGCTCCAGGCTCTGAGCGGTCAGCACAGAGCCTGAAGCGGGGCTCGAACCCACAGACCGCGAGATCATGACCTGAGCCGAAGTCGGCCGCTCAACCGACTGAGCCACCCAGGCTCCCCCAAAATTGATTTTAAAGTGAAACTTGTTTTCCCATTGAAGTTTATACAAAATGAAAAATATTTTGCATTATAAATTCATTGAATTTTTTTCAGACTTTATTTTTTGTGGGTTCACAGCAACTTTGTGAGCAAGATACAGAGACTTTCAATAAGCCTCCCACACCCACACAGGTATAGCCTCCCCCTTATCAACATCTCCCACCAGAGTGGTACATTTGTTATAACTGATGTATCTACATTGACACATTATATCACCTAAAGTCCATAGTTTACATTAGGGTTCACTCTTGGTGAAGTACATTCTATGGGTTTGGAAAAATGTGTAATGACATGTATCTGTCATTACATATAGTGTCACACAGAGTACTTATTTTCTTTGCCCTAAAATCCCCTGTGCTCCCTCTACTCATCTCTGTCCTCCCTTCCATGATCCAACCACTGATCTTTTCACTGTCTCCATGGTTTTGCTTTTTCCAGAATGTCATATAGTTAAAATCATACCTTAGGTAGCATTTTTGAGTTAGTTTCTTTCACTTAATAGTAGGCATTTAAGTTTCCTCCATGTCTCTTCACAACTTGATAGCTCATTTATTTTTAGGGCTGAATAATATTCCATTGTCTGGATGTATTACAGTTTATGTATTTATTCATCTACTAAAGGACAACTTGGTTGCTTCTAAGTTTGAGCAGTTATAAATAGAGCTACTATAAATATCCACGTGCAAGTTTTTTTGTTTTGTTTTGTTTTTTGTACGGCTGTAAGTTTTTAACTCCGCTGTGTAAATACCAAGGAGCATGATTGATTGCTGGATCATATGGGAAGAATATGTTTAGTTTTGTAAGAAACCACCAATGGTCTTCCAAAATGGCTGTACCATTTTGCATCCCACCAGCAATGAATTCCTATTGCTTCACATACTCGTCAACATTTTTTTTCAAGCAACATCTTTTTTTTTAAAGTTTTTGTTTAAATTCCAGTTAATTAACATAGAGTGTGATACTAGCTTCAGGTGTACGATATACTGATTCAACACTTCCATACCACACCTGGTGCTCGTCACAAGTGCACTCCTTAATCCCCATCTCTATTTCACCCATCACCCCACCCACTTCCTCTCTGTTAACCATCAGTTTGTTCTCTATGTTAAGAGTCTGTTTCTTGGTTTGCCTCTCTCTTTTTTTTCCCCTTTGCTCATTTGTTTTGTTTCTTAAATTCTACATATTAGTGAAATCATATGGTATTTGTCTTTCTCTGACTGACTCATTTTTCTTAACATATTACTTTCTAGCTCCATCCACATTGTTGAAAATGGGAAGATTTCATTCTTTTTATGGCTGAATAACATTCCATTATATATATACACCACATCTTTTTTTTATTGATTTTTCGGTTGATGGACACTTGGGCGTTTCCATAATTTGGCTATTGTAGATAATGTTGCTATAAACATCAGAGTGCACATATCCCTTTACATTAGTATTTTTGTGTTCTTTGGGTGAATAGCTAGTAGTGCAATTGTTGGATCATAGGGTAATTCTACTTTTAACTTTTAAAAATATCCCATACTGTTTTCAAGAGTGGCTGCACCAGTTTTCATTTCCACCAACACTGCATGAAGGTTCTCCTTTCTCCATATCCTCACCAGCATCTATTGTTTCTTGTGTTGTTGATTTTAGCCATTCTGACAGGTGTGAGATGAAATCTCATTGTAGTTTTGATTTTTATTTTCCTGATGATTAGTGATATTGAGCATCTTTTCATGTGTCTGTTTTCTATCTGGATGTCTTCTTTAGAAAAATGTCTATTCATGTCTTCTGCCCATTTTTAATTGGGTTATTCATTTGGGGGGTATTGGGTTTTAGAGTTCTTTATAGATTTTCGATACTAACCCTTTATCAGATGTCATTTGCAAATATCTTCTCCAATTTCATAGGTTGCATTTTAGTTTTGTTGATTGTTTCCTTCATTGTGCAGAAGCTTTTTGTCTTGCTGAAGTCCCATTGGTTTATTTTTGCTTTTGTTTCCCTTGCCTCAGGAGACATATCTAGAAAGAAGTTGCTATGGCCAATGTCAAAGAGGTTACTGCCTATGTTCTCTTCTAGGATTTTTATGGTTTCAAGTCTCATATTTAGGTCTTTGAATTTACTTTTGTGTACAGTGGAAGAAAGTGGTCCAGTTTTGTTCTCATGTTGCTGTCCAGTTTCCCCAACACCATTTGTTGAAAATACATTTTTCCCCATCAGATATTCTTTCCTGCTTTGTCAAAAATTAATTGGCCATATAGTTATGGGTTCATTTCTGAGTTTTCTATTCTGTTCCATTGGTCTAAGTGTCTATTTTTGTGCCAGTACTATACTGTTTTCATCACTACGGTTTTGTAATATGACTTGAAGTCCAGAATTGCGATACCTTTGCTTTTCTTTTTCAAGGTTTATTTGTCTGTTAGGGCTCTTTTGTGGTTCCATACAAATTTTTGGATTGTCCTTCTAGAACTGTGAAAAATGCTGTTGGTATTTTGATAGGGATTGCATTAAATGTGTAGATTGCTTTGGGTAGTATAGACATTTTAACAATACATCTTCTTTCAATCGATGAGCATGAAATGTCTTTCCATTTCTTTGTGTCCTCTTCAATTTCTTTCATCAGTGTTTTATAGTTTTCAGAGTACAGGCCTTTCACCTCTTTGGTTAAGTTTATTCATAGATAACTTCCCTGTCAACATTTGATGAATTTTTGTAAGAATCTTTAAAGCAAGCCATTAGTTTTTGGTGCTAGTGTAAAAATTTTGCTAAAGCTTGTAGCAGATCAGCTATTTCCCTACTCTAGGGTATCTCCCTTTTCCCTGTTGGGTTCTTATGATCTTTTTATCATTTCATAGGAATTCTTCTTTAGCTAGGAATCCTTGAAATCCATATTTAGTGTCTATGGCTTGACTTCTTGACTTCTTGTCTATGGCTTGACAACAGAATATTTTTCTTGTTTTTGCCTTCCCAGTGTTTAATCACTATTTTGAAAAGATTCTTCAATGTTTCCTTTGATCCTTACCTACCTTCTCTGTAGTGGAACATGTGACCCTGTCCTGGTCAATCAGTGCTCTAAGGCCCCCTAACAATAGTGACTGGGGAGGAGGTAGTTATATGGTTGGCTCAATGAGGAGCTCATCTCAGAACCTATGTGAAATCTCCTGGAATGAGACCTTTCTATTTCTTTGGCTTGTAGTATGAGGATGTGCCATTTTCCCACCCTATGAAACCTGATAATGGGGCCAATGTGAAGCAAGAGAGATCCAGGAGACACAGAGGGTATGATATGATTTGATTCTTTGAACTGCACCTCCTTTCAAACATTTGGGCTGCTATAACAAAATACCATGGACAGGGTGGCTTATAAACAACAGAAGTTTATTTCTCTCAGTTCTGGAGGCTGAAAGTCCAAGATCAGGGTGTCAGCTTGGTCAGGTGAGGTCCCTTTTCTGGGTGGAAGGGGCTTCATAGGGACTTTTTAATTTTTTTTTAAGTTTATTTACTGATTTTCAGAGAGAGAAAGAGAGCGAGAGAGAGCACAAGCAGGGGAGGGACAGAGGGAGAGGGAGAGAGAGAGAATCCCAACCAGGCTCTGCACTGTCAGCATGGGGCTCGATGTGAGACTCGAACTCAGAAACCATGAGATCATGATCTGAATGAAATGAAGAGACAGATGCTTAACCAGTTGACCCATCCAGGCACCCAATGGGGTCTCTTTTATATGAGCACTGATTTTATAAAAGAACTCCCCCAGCATGACTTAAACACCTTGCAAAGGTCTAACCTCCTTTCTTTTATTTTATACCATTCCTCTTTTTTTTTAATACGAAATTTATTGTGAAATTGGTTTCCATACAACACCCAGTGCTCATCCCAACAGGTGCCCTCCTCAATACCCATCACCCACCCTCCCGTCTTTCCTACCCTCCATCAACCTTCAGTTTGTTCTCAGTTTTTAAGAGTCTCTTATGTTTTGGCTCCCTCCCTCTCTAACCTTTTTTTTTTCTTCCCCTCCCCCATGGTCTTCTGTTAAGTTTCTCAGGATCCACATAAGAGTGAAAACATATGGTATCTGTCTTTCTCTGTATGACTTATTTCACTTAGCATAACACTAATACTATCACATGAGGCATTAGGATTTTAACATATGAACCTTGGGGGACACAATCATTCAGACATGCGACAGCCTTCCTGAAGATTGTATGGGTAATTTTCTGTTAATGTTAGAAAAATAAATCCTATTTTTATCATCATCACCATTATTATTATTATTATTATTATTATTATTATTATTATTTTTAAGGCACTTTGAGGAGGGCTTTCTGCCACTTGTAACTTAAGTATTCATAACTAATGAGAGGAATATGTGGAAGTTTTTTACCTTCCTTAGCACATACTCACAGAGCCCATTGATAAAGAAGCAATACAGAAAGCTAAGCTTGGACCCTCACAAGCCACATGAACTGTTTACGAAGGATTGTATTGTTAGTACTGTCAGAATTTGTCAAAGAGTTGGGAATTGGGAAGAGAATGTTGGGAGAGACAAGTGTGGCTACAGGGAGACTGAGCTCTAAATAATTCATGTCACAGATGACAAAGGCTTGAACCAAGTGGTAGCAATGGAGATGGAGAGAAGTACACGGACTTGAACTATTTTGTAGAAAGATTTATAGGTCATAAATCATAGGCTTCTCCAGCTCTAACATCTACCATTTATTTGACCAAATGGCACAATTGCTAGTATTAATTCAATATGCTTCCCTGATGTTCTGAAGTTTATTTTCCCCAATTCAAATTTTATGAGGCCCTGGACATAGCACTTCAATGTCATGGATCATTCTGTTTTTACCTCCCAATATCAGCCCCTGCTCCTTCCTCACCCTCCTTTCTCCAAATGAGAGACAGAAAATAATAATCAATGAAATTTGTATTCATTCTCCTAATAGTCTAACGATGTTATTTCTTAATTGCTGCAATGGATGTTTTATTCAGCAGTGTGTTGAAAGAGATAAGTTAATCCAGCTGCCAGGATGACATGAAGGGAGACATAAAAGTTATTGCTTTGGGTGCTGCTTCGGGCAACCCTCTTTCATTTTTCTTTACTGTCTCCCTATCTGTCGGAAAGGGGAAAAATATCTTTGCTGTTCGCTGATCTCTTGCACTGCCATACACAACTAACCAAGAAATAATATTTTTCTAGGTAATGTACTTTCATGTTTGATTTGATGGAATTTCATGAAGCCTTGACATGATTTTGAAGTTCTCTTTAAAGATCCAATTGGCTTTTGCATTTGCTGAACTCTGCCTTACAGAAATGCATTCTTTTAAGCCCCGGAAAAAAATCTGCAATAGCATTTATCGCTTTGCTCCCCCTAAACCTAAATAGGCCAACTGAGTAAAAGCGAGTGGCTTGGTAATATACAGATTTGCCTCACTTTACAGGAAGATACATTCCTGAAAAGTTAATCGGTTTTAAAATAAATCCAATTCTACTTTTAAAACTCTGAGAAGTGAACTATTTCAGGAAACTCACCATCTACTTTTTTTTTTTGTATGAAGTTGTATCCTTTTGTGGTGCAAATATTTGTGACCAAATTTATCCGCTTGACTGTCTAAAATATTTGTATTTGTTGTTTATGAATGGCATATATATAACATATATATGTTTTATATATATATATATATATATATGTTTTATATATATGTTTTAATGTCCAGTAATAATAATGACAAGAATCTGTTTCTCAGTCAAGCACACAAACTCAGTACTGAAATATAATATTTAATGCCCAAGAAAGGAACATTTCATATATATTTCTGTTCTTTCTAAAAAAAAATCTCTGCACTAAATTATCCATGGCAGTGAAAATGTCAATAATATTAATATCAATAGTAAGAATAAACAGCTAATTGGGGTATTTCCATGACTGTTGTCAAACACAACCACTTATTTTTCACTCTTGTGGTTCTTTGTAGTAAGCACTACTACCATTACACAAATAAAATAATTTAAAACAATTCTTTTATGTATTGTTGTTTTGTAATCTCATTTACTGTCTATCTGAGAGCAGGAATCCAGACTCTGACAACATATCCAAATATATACAGCCCTCATGAAGGTATTGTGTCATTATTTAGATAACACATGTCTAGAATGGAAAGAAAACAGGCATATGGAAAAAAATGTCTTGTGTAGTTACATGTTACAGAAATATGTTTGTCATTTCAAAGGTTTTGGGCATGTTATAGTGAGCAGGGACCAAGGAAGGGCCGCCTATGATTCATGGGAGCCCAGGAAAGAACTTCTGTTTTACCAAGCCCAAGAAACCCCTTCAAAAGCAAAACATGAAGAGCGGTCTCTATGGACTGGAGGGGAAAATAATTCTCAAGCCTTCCTTAGTGGTATGGAGGTAGGGGTCAAAAAGGGATAAAACAAAACTTTAAAACACTAAAGAGTTGATTATTGAAGGTAAACCTTCTGAATAATACTGCCATTCAAGGGTGAAATTTCAGGATTCTGGACTAGAGTTAGCACAATAAAGAAAAACTTAAGGGATAATAAAATCATCCCACTTGTGCGTATCTAATGAGTCTACAAATAATAAGTCTAGCCCTCACCCCTTATAAAATCATCATGATTCCCTAACACAAATATTATGGATTTTCTTTCTAATGAGAAGACATGGAGGAAATTTAAGTATCCTCATCCTGAATCCCCCTTTTTTTTCTGATCAGCTTTTTTGGTTGTGTTATACTTGTCCCAAGAACCATTTCCTTTCCTCTCACTGAGCATTTCCCAAGCCCTCTGTCTCTCAGTTGTCCATGCAGGACTCATGGAAATTTAACATTTCATAAATTGGAATTTAAAATAAGAATGAGTATCTGTTAAAAAAGTCATTTTACACAAATCGTATTTATAATGTTTTATCCCATGTAACTTAATGGGTACTCTCCAACAATGCCAGATATTTTTAAATACTTCCGTTTATTCCCTTGAACAAAGATTTTTACACTGCACAAGTCAATACTCTTAAGTTTTCTTATATTTTTGGCCATATTCTTTAAGAACTTAAACAGTCATGAATGTATGTTTAAGAGCAAGCACTGCTAACATAGTCAAAAGGCACTGAAGTACTCGGATCGATAGAACATAGTTCTTGTTCCAAGGAACTATGGTCTGGTAGGAAAAATAAGAAAACAAGCAAAGATCAACAACATAGACAACATAATATTATAAGTGTTATGATGGCTATAAGCACAGGGTGCAGATAGTCTGTAAAAGGAGTTGCATCTAGTCTTTTCCTGTGGAAATTGCTTTTAGACTTAAGAAGGTTGTAAGGTTTATCATTGTAATATTGGGTAGCAATGATATTCAGCCAGTAATTGGACTTTCTGTTTACATTTGAGGCAAAAAAAAAGTAAACCTGAAAAGAAAGAGTATGGGTACATCTAATAGGTGGCCCTATTAGCAAATTGTCTTTCTTATTCTTATTATTATATTCTTATTCTTATTCTTATTCTTATTCTTATTCTTATTCTTATTCTTATTCCTTCAATACTCAAGTGGGATTATTTGCAGAGATTGTGATACTCAGGGACTTCTAAGATATAATAAGCAATATCTAGGATTGTTTCTAAAGAATTATATGGAGATAAGAAAATAATAAATAATGAATGTGGATAGGAATAAGAGTCTGACTTTCATCTAATTAACTTATAATGTGGAGCAAATAGTAACTAGGTATTATACTTAGTACATTCATGTTCATGCTTTTACATATTTATACTATGCCTCATTATACAAATGCTCGAAATGACTTTGGGAATTTCATAAGCAAAGTGAAGAATACTGCTAACACAATGAAGCTGATGTAGTTTTGGATTAGATATGTTTAGAGAGATTCAACGTTTGAGCATGATAGGAAAATTATCAACTAGGAGATAATAGTTGACAGGGAGCCAACCCCCTTAATTATGCAAATAGATTAATATGAAAATATTGGTTTAATTGATTTATACACATACAACAAACAAAGGAGATGATTTTCATGTAACTGGTCTCAGTGGCCTAAAAATCCAGAAAATTTAATTTAATTAAACACAGAGTATGTATAAAATATTCACTCTGAGAGAAGAAGGAAAAAAAGTCTCTTAGTTGCTAAGAGTACTAACATGAAATTTACTGAGATTGGAACTTTCAAACTGGGAAAGCTCTAAGGAAACTTTTTTTTTACTGTTTTTGTTTATTTTTGAAAGAGAGAGAAAGAGAGAGAGAGACGGAGTATGAGCAGGAGAGGGGCAGAGAGAAGGAGGCACAGAATTTGAAACAGGCTCTAGGCTCTGAGCTGTCAGCACAGAGTCCAATGCGGTGTTGGAACTCACAAACCATGAGATCATGATCTGAGCCAAAGTCACAGACTTAACTGACTGAGCCACCCAGGTGCCCCTAGGGAAACTTTCCTTAATCACCCTAGGAGAATAGAATGCTTATAAACCAAATTTCTATTCCTCTTCACTCTTCCTTTTACTCCATCAAATGTCCTGATGTGATATAACTCATTTTATTAATTGATGTTTTCTTCTATCTTTATCTATAGTACTTACATAGGGTATTTATTTGCCACTAGTGTGAACCACCTTTAAAGACAGCAGAATAAGCTGGTGATACGAGTTTTGCATATGGTTTGACTTGTTCTAGAACAATCCATGTACTTGATTTGTTAAAGCTGTGATACTATGATCCTTCCAGAATCAACCCTCAGATTTACTAGCCATATAAAAGAGATGCTGTTCCCTCAGCAGGAAAGGCTATCCTAAAGGATGTCTGCCTCTTGGCACCCCTCCCCAAGGAATGCTCTAATGTTAACACACACTTCCCTCAGAGGGAAAGCAATTCAAAGGTAAACAATCAGCTACCTCTCCCAGACATCTGACACATTATGTACAAAGTACCCTCAGTCCTGGAGGCTATTTTGTCAGTCTCAATCTTTAAAGTATATAGCATAACGATTTAAAAGAGCCACCCGACAAGGGCATGGACATGTCTCAACCTTCACTTGGCTACATTTCAAAGAAACCGCACTGGCCATCTGAACAGCTCTGCTTTATATTCTACCAAAAAGACAAACTTCTGAACGAGAAAAAAAAATCTACCAGACGAGAAAACATTATGGCCAGCATGGTTGTGAAACACACAACACACCCAAGCAGTAATGAGCCTGGTTCACGTAACGTGAAAGTCAAGTGTGAGGTTTTGTTTCTGATTTGGGGTTTTTTGTTTGCTTTTTTGTTTTGTTTGTTTAGCGGGTGTTTTTGGTGTTTTTCATAACCTAATTTTTGCATCTGTAAGAGCGGAGTCTCGTTGTGATCGATTTGGGAACACGTGGTGACGTTCCATCAAGCCATTTATCGTTTGGATAGTTTGATCAAGAGCCATAAGCTATACCGACTGAGCCAGCCAGGTGCCCCAAGCCAGGGCCAGGTTTGATCAAGATCTGTCTTTAA
The DNA here is from genome assembly GCF_024362965.1 of Panthera pardus. Taxonomy (NCBI): domain Eukaryota; kingdom Metazoa; phylum Chordata; class Mammalia; order Carnivora; family Felidae; genus Panthera; species Panthera pardus. Next base: position 59,457,105 of record NW_026527002.1, on the reverse strand, counting down.
TAGGCCGATATATCTCATTTTCTTACATTGAAATACAGTTTTGTATTTTAAAATCATTCTTACTTGTAACAAATTAATTTTGAGTGTTACTATCAGTTTGTGCCAATTTATACAACTCCCAAGAAACTGGGTAAAGGTCTAGAAGCTGGTTTCTTCAGTTATTTAAAAAAAAAAAAAAAAATTATTAGTGGGCTCCTGGGTGGCTCAGTCAGTTAAATGTCCAGCTTTTTATTTCTGCTCGGGTCATGATCCCAGGGTCATGACTAATAAAGTCTGCCTCTCCCCAACTTATATCCCCAACTTATCTCTCTCTCTCTCAAAATAAATAAACTTAAAAATCCCCCCCCCCAAAAAAAGAAAAAAACTTTATTAGTGTGTCAATAGCATTTTCAGCGATCTCCACTATGTCATTATGGAAAAATACTGTGAGTTTTACCAATTTGAGTTTATTTTTCCACATGGGCACTCTATAGGTTTTTACCTATGATGAAAGTAAATTGTTGAAGTAAATGTGTCTGAATTGAAAGAGGCACATGAAGCTGCACAAGATTCTGATGTTGGTGTCTAGCTCTTTAACAAAGGGGACTCTAGCAACCTTCAGCAAGTATGGCCAAGATGCTTTGGTCCCACTAGGGTCCACTTGCATGTGTCCTACTTAGTTCCTGTCCCGTGCTGTTTGGTCCATGCTACCATCACTGCTTCTTGCCTCAAGGATGAATGTATAAGTTTTGGGTTTTGCACACGCACTAGCTTAAAAAAAACAACAAAAAAGTCTTTTAATCTGGAGACTCCATTAACTGATATCAATGGAAAACTCAGCCATCATCAGCATTCTGCAAAGTATTTTGAAAGTAAGCCATTTGATAAGTACTTGCCTCTCTTTGTGAGATCAAGAATTCCTTCCTCCACAGCCCTTACGGGAATCCTCCGCGGTATAGACAATGAACTAGATGCTTCAAACTTATTTTGCCTCGAGGCTTATTTCTTATTTAATGTCTTCATTGAAAGAGCTTTTCCGTAGGCCCAACACACTGCTCCGAGCCCACAAAGACCATCATTAAAACAAATAATATCACCATTTCTTGATTGACTGAAAGAGGTGCCTTAGAAAATATGTAGATTTTGAAGTCTTAGACTTGGTTCAAATTACAGTTCCTCACTTACTGTCTGTGGTATCTTAAACAATGCATGATTCAGATTTCTGGGTCCTATTTAATAGGGATTGCCAAAATAGCTGGCATAGTAAACAATTTTGAAATACATGGTATTGGTGATAGTGACTCTAGAATTGGAAAACTGGCACTAAGTGAAACATAAACTCTGATTACCCAAGAATGAAAGAGGAGATGGAACCTAAGCCCTGCTTAGATTTGTGTATAGCTAAGTTGTCTCACATACAAGCCCATATCCCAGACCAGTGCTGTCACTTAAGGGTGTTAGTCCCCAAGTTCCTAGGGTTGGGTTGGAAGTAGCCATAATTCCTGACACGTATGACTTCCTTTACCCACTGTAGCTCAGATAGCACTTCTCATCTCTTCTACCTCCATTTGTAGCAAGGTGGGGTACACTATGTCTGGGGAAAAAATTGGAGAAATAGGTACATTTTATCTTTGTGTACCCCTAAGGTTGGGGGAAAGGTCTATTTTAGAGAAACACTTTAAATTTAAATAAACATCAGATGGTAATTCAAATCTGCAGGAACAAATTAAAAGAACCAGAAATTATAAGTAAAAGGTTACTATACCAGTTCTATAAATACATCTATTTCCTCCTTTCTTCTCTTAGCTTTTATATTTTTATAAAACATAAATTATGGAAAGTAATGATTATAGCAATGTATCATTAGATATGTAATATGTATAACAATAATAACATAAAAAGGAAGGAAGAGAAAATTGGAATAACATTTCTCATCACTGGAATTAAGTTAGTATTAATGTCAAGTTGGTTCTGATACATTAAGTAATCACTATGAAAATAACTTGAAAAAATAGTAAAACATCATTAAAAGAATTTAAATAGTAAAGTATAAAATAACAAGTTGATACAAAATAATTGATTACGATTTACCTTTGATACTAGATACTATTTCTTTTTTTTAATGTTATTTATTTTTGAAAGGGTGCAAGTGGGGGAGGGGAAGAGAGAGGGGAATAAAGGACCCCAAGCAGACTCTGTGCTGACAGCAGCGAGCCCAGTGTGGGGCTTGATCTTACAAACTGAGAGATCATGACCTGGTTTTTTTAAACAATGAGAGTTATATTAGCCGTTTTAAATTCCTCATTTTGCTGTTTTCTACCATATATCTCTGCCTGGTGCCAAGACTGCATCACTGCAATGACTTCTCGATGATAGATGATCCTTACCCAGAAATACCACCTTACTGTCCACCTTGGATTTAGCTGCCTCCGCTTTTGTAACCCCTTTATATGTTCCTCCAGCTCATCAATGTTGACCCATAGGTAGGGACATCTCTATGCCCCTAGTCAGCAGGAAGAAGCCTACAGAAGATGAGACCTTCCACCTTCAGCAACCTTGAAGATTTAAGGGTCAAAATTGTTCAGTGTGAGTGGATGTGATGAGGGAGTGTGGGGCGGGCTGAGGACAAAGTGCAAGCTAGTGTACCCCCTCCCCACAAGGTGGGATATATGTGATATTCCTCAGGCCCTCCTGGTTGCTCAAGGACAGAGGAAAGGAGAGAAAACAAATGGTTAACTGATAGAGATCTTAGTCATACAGGACATGGGTCTCCGTCAGTTTACAAATATCTTAGTAAATTACAAGAAAAAGGCAATTTTATCAACATAATCTCCAGAAACCTATAGACTCAGTTTCCTGGACCCCCAACATCACCCCTCCATAGTGATATGGATAACAAAGGCAGGAAGGAAATGACAGGTAAAATGAAATGTCTTCATAACCTGCAGCCCATTGACAAACACTTGAGGCAAAAACAGAATATAACATTTCTCCAGGAACGTCCTAAAGTTAATGCCTTACTAGAGGGAAAACAACCTTAGCCTGACAATAGCAAGTCCTCAGGTAACTTAGCAGCCCTCTTTAGCATATCAAAGTCCCTCTAGAGGCCTTTTGACTTTACCTTGCAGTCTCCATTGTATAAAACCAGCCATTCTTAACAACCCAAGTGGAGCTCTTTCTGCCTTAGGGTCCAGTCCCAGTGCTTTAATAAGATCACCTTTTTGCACCAAAGACCTATTTTCAAGAATTCTTTCTTGGTCGTTGGCTCCGGACCCCCGACCATCACTCCAGAACCTCATCATATGGCTCCCAATGTCTGATTCACCTTGCATGGTGGCCTCTGTTCATTGTCTCTTCCTTTCAGTACACTTCACATTTTCCTGGTTCTTTGTGTATAGAATAACTTCGTTATTGTTTCTCAGACATTGTGAATGTTATAAAGACACAGAATTTGTATATTATTATATTCCCCTGAACAGCATTGACATTTTTGTTTAGCAGTCAATTTAGTTGATTACACTTAAATTGCAAGCCTTCACCCTCACCTCTAATGAGGCAAGTTATACCTCAGTTATTTCTGTTGTCCTAACTTGAGGTGTTTGAAGTCTGCTTTGCACAGGTGTGGTTCAGGGCATCAGCAGAGACTTGGACAGAGATGACAAACATTATCTGGGCCACCCTTCCAGGAATCTGTCCTTCCCAGAATTGCATCTTTACATTTCTGATGCCATGACCAGATTGAGAATTTTGTCTTCCGGCTTCTCAGACTAGCAGTACAGAGGATTTTCTATCAGATCATCAGGCACAACTCTGAGACTACACTACATTACAGTTCTGAGACTTCAGGCACACTACACTGAGACTACATTACATCTTCAGACAATGAGCAAATATGTTGACTTCTCCCTGTGTTAGTCCCTTCTTCGAAGATTTTGCTCTTCTCTAAAATATGTGATGTGTTTTTTTTCCCAACTTAGAATAAAATTCTCTCTTTATCACTGGCTTGCAGCAATTTGATTATGATATTATTAGCATGGTTTTCCTTATACTTATTATGGTTAAGGTCACTGAGATTTTTGAATCTGTGAATTTAAATTTTAATCAAGTCTTGAAAATATCCAGCCATTAATTTGTCAATTTGTTTTTGCTCTTCCCTTTTTGTGGAACTCTAATTACACACTTGTTCCCTAGACTTCTTTATGTTGTCTCACAGCTTAATGATACTAAGTTCTTTTTTTCAGTCGTTCTTTTTTTTTTTCCTAGCTGTGTTTTATTTTGGATAGTTTTCATTCTTAGATATTAAGCTCATGAAAAAATTTTTGCAGCATCTGATCTGATTTTAAACCTACTCAGTAAATATCTCATTTGAACTATTGTAATTTTCATTCTTAGGAGTTCTCTTTATTTTTCTATCCTCCTTATCTCTATTTACTATGTTTATTTTCCTTTACTATGTTTACTTTCCTTTAAAAATATGATTACAATAGCCTTTTCTATTATAGCATCATTTATTTATTTTTGTAAAGTTTTTATTTAAATAAAAATTTATTTTTATTTTAATAAATTTTTATTTAAATAAAAATATGTTAGTTAACATATCGTGGCTTAGAGTAGCTTTTTAATGCTTTTGTCTGCTAATTCTTTCTTTGCTGTTACTTTCTATCTGTTTTCAATGACTGACTTTTGTTACCTAGTTAAGACTCACGTAATCTTTCTGGTAATCTTTCATTGGATCCTGAGCACTGTGAACTTACATTGTTATCCTTCTGGATTTTGTTTTTTTCCTTTTTTAAAAAATATTTTTTTAATGTTTACTTATTTTTGAGAGAGACAGGGCACAAGTGGGGGAGGGACACAGAGAGAGGGAGACAGAGAATCTAAAGCAAGCTCGAGGCTCTGAGCTGTCAGCACAGAGCCTGACTCAGGGCTGGAACCCAAGAACCACAAGATCAGACCTGAGCTGAAGTCTTTGGAAGCTTAACCAACTGAGCCACCCAGGCGCCCCTGTTGTTTTGCTTTAATGGTTGCTGGCTTTGTTCTGGTGGACAGTTAAGTACTCACAGCTTGATTTGATCTTTTGAGGTTAATTTCTAAGCCTTGTTTGTGTGGGTCTCAAGTAGCCTTTACTCTTGGGATGTTTTAGTCTCACTACAAGAACCAGAGCCCTTCTACAGTTTATACCAAATTTTTCAGATGACCATCAAGAAATTTCCATTCTGGCTAATGAGAACTTGAATGATTCTTAGTTCACTGTAAGGTCTCAGGACAATTTCATACACAAAATGGTAGACATTATGTTGTACAACTTTATGGATTTCTATTCTACATATATGCACATTTGTATTCAAGAGATTTATGGAACTTATAAAATCATTTCCTTCTCCCCAGAACTGTGCCATATAACTTGCCACTGGTTCAGATTTGCTGACTTCTCAATTTGTAGACTTCTTCTCAACTCAGCAAGACCTCTATTTTGTATCTAGAATTCCCTCTCCCTGCTCCATAATTCATAATGTGACCCCAATCAGAAGTCGAGGATGATCTTAAGTTTTACTTCATTTATTTCCTTTCTTTCAGAGATCAAGTCCTGCACTGCCCTGTGCTTCAAAATCTGAAAATTGTTGTTTCTTCTATTTTGTCCAAATTTCTAGTATTTTTCAAAATGGAAGGTTAAAAATGGTCCCTGTCACTCCATTATCTCTTTAGAGTTTTAACTGTTATTTACTCTAGTTGACAAGAGGTAATGTGAGCAAACTTGATGATGTAAAGAGGGGAAATGATATGTGTTGAGAGTCTCCTATGTGCAAAACCTCATATTTAGTCATTAATATCACATCTCATTCAAATTGCAAAGCAGAAAAGATCATTGCTCAAATACATTTATTGACTGATTTACTGGTATCTTCTACTTACCAGATCATTAACAAAGAACACAAATTCTAAGGATCTTCATGTTTGAATAGGAGTTTACTTTTACATCCATATAATACTGGAAAGAGAAACTTCAAAATATGAATCATCATACCTAATAAATAAGATAGTCAATATTCAATACATATCCTTGGTTGTCTGATAATGACTGAGTTAAGTAATTAATTTTATGTTTTGCCTTTGTTGCTTGTTGTAACTGCAGATACTAGACCTAATTGAATCAAGAGAAAGCAAATTTCTATCTGATATTCAAACAGAAGACCCATCTGTATCATGCCCACACATAAAAAAACTTCTTTCGGGTCTCTTTCAAGAGCTTTAACAAGTCTTTTCAGATAGAGGTGAACAAATGTGAACAGTTTCAGCCACACATACAAATATAAAGGTAACACTACCTAACATGTTGGAGTGCTTTAATTTGTTATAAGATCATATTACAAATTGGGACACCTGGTTGGCTTAGTCAGTTATGTGTCCGACTCTTGGTTTTAGCTCAGGTCATGATCTCACGGTGTGTGAGTTCGAGCCCCACATCGGATTCTGTGCTGACAGTGCGGAGCCTGCTTGGGATTCTGTGTCTCCCTTTCTCTCTGCCCCTCACCCACTCACGCTGTCTCTGTCTCTCTCAAAAATAAATTAACTTAAAAAAAGATCATATTATACATTTATTGGATAACCATATACTCACGTCAAATATTAAGTACGTGATCTTAGGGTGTTATTAAAATATTTCATCTTTAATATATATATCACATGAATTTTGGAATTTTTTAAGATCAACTTATATCAGAGATTGGCAAACCATGGCTCATAAGCCAGATACAATCCACTCCCTGTCTTTATAATTGAAGTCTTATTGGAACATAGTCACTCCCATTTATTTATATTTCTTTGGATGCTTTCATGCTATAACAGCAGAGTTGAGTACCTGTAGCAGAAGCTGTATGGCCTACACAGTCTAAAATATTTACTAACTGCCCCTTAACAGAAAAAAATTGTCCAGACTTGACTTAACATGTATGTTGCAGTAGAAGGAAGAGGTTAGGGAATGGAAAGGAAATAGTGGGGAATGAGCAATCCAGATTGTCTTTTTTGGTCCTCATTGAAAGAGATGGAAGACAGAGTAGGAAGAGAACAGTGTCCACATGGTCACTATACATATTACTCTTTGGTCCTGTGCCTCACTTAAAATTATAAATGTAAAGATAATTTTTAGCATCTGGAAGAGAATCTAGAGAGCATTTAGACTTTTAGCAAACTCCCTAAATCCTGCTAAGTTCTTATTTCATTCATGTGAAACAGTCTTGTAATATTTTTTTACAGGATTAATATAAGACCAAGATTAAATGAATGATGTATGTGAAAATGTTTTCAAAATGCCAATGCCTACCATCAGTAGGTACTCAATATAATTTGTTGCACATACTAGTTACCTAGACCCCACTCATTTTATAGATGAGGAAACCAAGGCAGAGAGATTAGAGGGATGGGGCAAGATCACTCCATAAGTTTGTAGTGTATACGTGAATCGACCCACATCTTGCAACATAATTTACACTGGAGTCCCTAGACCTCCTTCTTCCACTGCTCTCTCCCCCTTGCCTGGCATGGGGCTGAAGAAGATTTCCTCAGCCCTATTCAACCTCCCATCCAGCGTATAAGAATAACTGTATCCTCATAGACATTGGCTTGAAACACTCATGGTTGGTTTGGTTCTGTCTTTTTTTTTTTTTTTTTCTTTTTTATATATTTTGTCAGATTTGGGTTTTGAGGGTCTTTTTGTTCTTGGGTTTTGGTGTTTGGGTGGGTTTGTGTGTGTGTGTGTGTGTGTGTGTGTGTGTGTGTGTGTGTGTTATTGTCGTTGTTTTGTTTTTTGCTTCTTTAGAATCTGGAGAATGAAAGGAATGGCAAAACATATCCTTTATTACCCACATCTTATATAAGAACATATAGTAATTAAGATCTGAAACCTAAGCAAAGTTAAGTGGATTTTAGCTGAAATATAAATATACATGTATGTATGTATGTGCTTTTATGTGAGTATACGTATATGTATATATTGCAAATAGATGCCTAATACTGCTTTACCTTCCTTTAAGTGAATATAGATTGGTGCTGCCCCAAAGTCAATATCAAATCTAAATATGTCTCTTCTCAACATGTTTTTTTAAAAGGCATAAGATCATTTCCTGTGAAATTATAGAATGTATCTCTAGGTACACTTTTAACCATTAGAACCACACAGAAAAATCCAACTGAAATACAAGATAATCCCTTTACAGCCTGCACCAAGGGCACTTGAAGACTCTGCCAGTGAAAAGGGATATTGTAGTCATTGTATCTTCATTATCTATAACGCCTGTAGTGCCTGGGGCTTGTGTTTGGCCCTCAATTGTTTAACAAATGAATATTTTTCTCCCTTGAATTATTCTTTCCTTTCAATCTCTTACCAAAAAAAAAAAAAAAAAAAAGAAGAAGAAATACTGAAAAGAAGACTTTAAAAATTACATCTTTCAAGCAAACTCTTTAAAATCTTTATGGAAGTTCAAAAACATTTTAAAGCATTTTAATTTGTTTTGTTCTTTCTGTACTTGATGCCAAAGGCATGATGTTGCCTGCCTCTGCTTGCTTACAGGTAGAGGCAACTTGACTCGGTGTAATGGAGGACTCCAGGAGAGGTAAGAGAAAGCAGGAGATGGAGATACCATTTCAGAACCCGATTGTACATCTCCTTGTGCAGATCTCTTTTCGAGTGGCGTGCGTGGTAGTCTAGCTCCAACTCTCTACTTGTTAGAGTAACAATAATAAAAGAGAGGAATGTCCTAACAGTTGTGGGTGGGTGGACTCAGCCAGACCTGAAGAACCCACAAGTGTTCTCCACTTGAGCCCAATTCTGTCTGAATCACTTTCGTTCCCAGGAGCAGCTGTCTTTCTACTGGGAAAAGATAGCAAGCCTATCAATACTTACTTATTAACAATGGAGGCTTGCCGCTCACTCAAAAATCATTTAGATTCCTATTGTTGGCATTTGTTGATAAGTGTTTACCTATGTAAAATAGTCAGCAGTGAACTAAACCACCTAGGGATCTGCATATGCAGAAATGCTAATGAAAAGAAAATCTAGATTAAAGAGGCATCACCGGTATGTGGCTGGGTTATGCATGATTTCATTTTTTAAAGTTTTCATCTTCTGAAATTAAGGGCAAAATAAAGGGCACAAATGAATGCAGCATGTGGGCAAGGCTTAGAAAATTTTTAAATGTAAACAGGGACAAATGGTAATGTCGCATCCATAAAGTGGGATTTGGAAGCCAAAGAGTTATCCTTTTTAAGGAAAAGTAAGTCAGTTCACTTCTCTTAATTTGGAAGTATTTATTACAAGAATTTTTGTTGTTGAACAAATAATGTGTATCAGATTTCAATTTAAGTAAAAATAAAATATGAGGAAAATTTTGATTTTGCAGAAATATCAGCCATGAACTACCATCCACCAGCCAAATTTTATTTTTGCGTAATACTTTATAGTCCATGTCTATAAGTATGCAGATTCTTGTCACTAACAATTATTAAATATACATATACTGTATAATTCTTCTGTAATCAATTCACTATGAATCTAAATCTGAACTATTTTGATGAAAAGAAACTTTCTGTATGGTACTTTTAGAGTATTGAAATCTTGGCCATATTTTTCAAAATTTCATTGACAATGGATACTCTCTACCTTTCTATCCTGACACAAAAATGTCTTTACATAGTCATCATTTATTTTGATTTATCAAACATGGTGGGGGGTGGGAAATAAATGAGTATGTTTCTTAAGACCATCTCAAAGGTAGGTGTGGCTGGCATTCCCTGGCATGGATTTTCTAGTAGATGTCATGCCAAGGTCTTAAGACAAAAGTAATTCTATCCAATGTAAATTCTTTGCCAGTTAAGATTGTCTTTTCAAAGAAAGATTTGAATCTACATACATATTAACTATTTCAAGAACAGAAGTACACGAAGTACAAGTTAAATGATTTACTCTACTTTCTAACACAGAGTGAAAGAAAATGCTGAGTGAGAGTAAGAGGAAAAATACACTGGCATTATAATGGCATGGCTACGAAAGGAAATTTACCTTGTTAACACTGAAAATAGATGGGCAACGTAGTAGTTATTGAACATTGCATTTTTCCTATTTTGTGTTACCCTTTCCTCTATTGTGCACATTACACAGGAAGGGAAAAAAATGTTATTGTGTTGCAGCTGTGTATTCAACTATACTTTTTGTATCAAGTACTTAATTTAGCTAAGTGATGATGTTGACGAAAACATTTCTCAAACTCTGGTTGGCAGGTTAGAACATCCTCCTCAGAAGCACAAGGATAATATGTTTTCAGTTCATGTATATGATGTTGGAGAATATAGAATTATATTGCTGTGTGTAATAGAACATAGAAACCGATTTATTTAAAAGTGAGTATTACTTTGGTAGCACTGCATTTCTTGCTAACGACATCATGATCTTCTCAAGGGTTTAGGTTTAGTCCGACTACAATTGACCGGCAGCTCTTTGAACTTTCATTTTTTATCCAAGTATGTTGCTCTAAATGTATTTGTGATACTCTTTAAATCACAACAACTGCAATGTAGTTTACAAAGTGTGCTAAGCCAGGGATGGTTCCCTCTCTTGGTCCTTACAATTTGTGTAAGTTACATTTATTACACCATTAACATGACACAATTACCGCTCTAATTAGTTGCAGATGTGACTGGCAATTATGTACGTAGTTTCTCCTCCTTTCAGATCTAGTTTTAACATGTCCCCAAATAATACACTCCCCCCTCCACAAAAAAAAAAAAAAAAAAAAAAAAAATCTGTGAACTTCTTTGATTGGAAAATCCTACCTCAATGTTGTAACACTGTAAAATTCTCACTCCCAATAGGATTAAAATGAAAGAGACAAACTGGACTCATGAATCTGAGTCTTCTCTTTAAGGCCACCAGACCCTGCTTCTTGGTGTTCACGCCCCTAAAAGATTTGCAGGCAGTTATCATGTTCCTACTTAGTTATTGCACAGCCATGCTATACATACTCTTTTAATCTTTTTGCATGCAGAAAGTTAAACCCTTCTTTCTGATGTTCTCTGAACTCTTTCCAATACTTTTATATATTTTAAAATAGCATTCTAGTGTTGACAATATGTCCATTGTTTTCTATTTTAGAAAACTTTTCATGGAGCCAGAGTGACATATTGGGTTCTTTAGATAGACTTTATTTCAGAGAGGACATGTAAATAATAGCATAATTATTATAGATTATTGCCAAAGTGACAATGGGGGGGATGTAGGGAATCTTGATTTCACTTACTTTTCTACCTTTGTGGGTTATAGGGGAAAGATAGTTTTAAAGTCACATTTATTTAATTTTTTTTTTTCTTTAAATGTATGTGAGGATGAGTTCTATGGCATTTAATGAATACCTTCCAAATGTCCCTTGGGTAAGTTTGTTTTTCATCAAGTTTTACAGATGAAAGTCTAGTTTCTAAATGTATGCTTTCACATCCACTTATCTTTGCCTCCTCACATTTAATGCAAACTTTACAATGTCATGGTTTTGCAGTGAAATCAACACACTGTACCTTGTTCCATGAGAAGAATTTGAAATTATTTATCTTACTTGACAGAGAAGGGAATTTTTATTTTTCTGTGCTTTACACTTTATGAAATGAAACATGTAAGTTTCTCTACTTTCTGCCTCCTTCCTTCCCCAAAGAATTCCGAGTTTTTCCAATAGTGCCAATGTAACACACCATCTCTCCTACCACTTCAGTTCCAAATGCAGACTACAGAGCTGTTGGTCCAGTTTCCATGGCTGTGTTTGTTAATCATCCTCAGTAATTTGGTGCAAAGAGAGATGCGTGAGGATAACAAGGAGACGGACTAGAATCTCTCATGTGAATACAGTGTTAGTGAGTGGGAGGCTGGGACTTTCCTATTCCTGCAAGAACTAATTTCGTGGGTATAAAAGACAGTGGCTCTCTAAGCACCCTGCCTGAAGATGCGTAATTATTACCGTCTTCGTTACTACTCCATATTTCCCCAGAAAGAAGGCTGAACTAAAGACCTTAAATCACTAGACAAAACCTCTGTCGATGGAAACAGTTGCCACAGATCTCTGCAATAGGGCACAAACGCCTTACAGTCCTCGTCTTTCCAACTCACTATTCTTCAGAGATAGTTCAGTACTATCAGAATAAGATGAACTGCTAATCAAAGTTAAAACCAAAGACAAGACAAACAGGCAGAGTAGTACTGAATAGTAAGAGAAGAGTAAACAGTTTGAAACAATGTAATTGGAAACTTTAAAAAGGCAGATGGGTTTCCTTGTATGATGGTGCATCAGGGAGGGCGTGCCTACTGACAGTTTCTGTCTAACTCCTATATGCAGACTTGGGCTGCAGGAAAGTAAGGCATTCAAAGTACTATCTGAAGTTTTTGGTTTCATCAAAATATTTTGCGTATGGAGAAATAGTCAACATCTTATATTTTTTCATAACTAATTAAAAAAAGCCTCTAAAAATATTTTGTGGAGTGAAATCTCTTTCCTTCAGGGAGGTGAGCAGGTGAGCATATGAACAAAAGTTATTTAGAATGTTGGGTTGATTTCTCGGGGTGTCATCTCAGAAGGCAACTTAAAAGTTTCATGTGACTGCACAGAAATTTAATTACAAAGTTACAAACATTTCCTCTGGCTTTCTGTTTTGGGGTTTTTGTTTATTTGTTGTTTGATGAGCAGATTATTTTTTTTTAAAAAGCCCATGTTTTTCAGGGAAGGATAGTCTTGATTCAATTCTTTCCCTTCTTTTTCTTTTCTTTCTTTTTCCTTCCTTCCTTCCTTCCTTCCTTCCTTCCTTCCTTCCTTCCCTACTTCCTCCCTTCCCTCATTCCTCCCTCCCTTCCTTCTCTCTTTCTTTCCTTCTCTTCATTTAAGGAAGAAAAGTATCCTTTCCTGAACCATTTTGAAGTTTGCAAGATATTTGATGTACAATATACCAGAACATGAAATGGACACACATAAAAGTTCCAAGTGTGGGTTCAAAGTGGAGAGGGGCATCCTGTCAAAATGGTCTCTTATCCCACTATCTGTTTGTTTCTCCTTTAAAAATATCAGAGCACTGTTCATGGTCAATTTCAATCCATTTTGCAAGTATAAGTGAACATTGAGAAGTCAATATAGTGAAGCTACAAAGAGCCATGTAGAGGTTAGTTTTCAAACTAAGTGGAAAGGAAATGGGAAATGGGAAAACTCAGGTACCAGAATGTAACTTTTTAAAACACTGCATGGACTAAAGTGTAATCTATGACTTTGACAAGCATTGGAAAAATTAAGTTGTTCTCAAAAGCAAACACAGATCCGACAGTCATGTTTCCTTACTGTACGTTCACGTTCTTCTCCCTAAAAATAGACTTTTTGGTGTTTTGTTTCTCTAAAAACCAAAGCATTGCTTTGGAAAGGAAATGAATTTCAATTATGTTTCTGAACTGGGAAAAGATTTGAACCTTGTGGGTGAGAAAATCTTCAATAGCTTTCATTTTTCAGCCTTATCTCCACTGCAGAGTGAGTTTCTCTCCTTAAAGTCTTTTCTTTCTCACCTGGAACCATGACTGAAGGCGAGTGTAGATCCTTCTGAGCCATGGAACAGGAGTGTTTCCTTTTTCCTCTTGTGAAGTCCCACAGGCCATGCCCCGTAGGAACTCTGTCATGGGCATTTCCACTCAGGTTGAGAGAACTCTTTTCTATGCACTGAAGATCAGTAAAGGGGAAGAATTCCAACATCTTAGGGAAGCTGGAAAGAATTCCAACATCTTAGGGAAGCTGAGTAGAGGGACTGTAAAGAAACAGATTTTTGGTTTTTCTTATCAGCCATTCTCTATAATGGTAACCAATAATAAGAATAGCTAACATTCTCTGAGCGCTTAGAAGGGCCAGGCGCTTGGCCTCACATAGGTTCTATGTAGTGTATTAAGAGCAGGCAGAAGTTGGGAGAAGTCATATCTATAAAGTTCTCATTTGTGGGATTTGCTTCTCATCTGCTCTCCCATACTCACAGAGGCAGATTGAGTAATCTTTAATATTTAAAGGAAATAGATAATAATATAATAGCACTGTCAAATACAGTAAGCTTCAATGGTATTTTTAAGATGTCCCTTTACTCAGGGTTGCAAGAACCCAGAGTATGTAAATCAGTTTGAAGAGAAGAGTTTTTCTGCTATCTAAGGGATCAAGTCATATAAGCACTCATTGTAACTCTACCTGATTATAGATTAAAAAATGGTTTTAAAAGAATATTAGTAGAAAATATTTGAGATTTCTTGTTCATTGTAATTCTACATGTAGTACCTGACCTCTAAACCCTTCATGGAAATGTTACTTTCATTTTGGTTTTCCTCCTTTAGAGGAAAATAATTTTAACACTTTTTGTTTTTTTCCCCAAAGATTCCCAAATGTAAATGTGAACTTTACCCATCATAAAATAGTACACATAAAAAAAAGATGAAGTTTTTCCGACTCTTATGGGTGTATATATTCCTAACTGTAGTAATTTAATTTCTCTTGTGAAGCTGATTTGTTGGTCTTATTGATCTCATAGAATCATAGGCTGCCAAAACATCCTTTAGTTCCTGTGTGCCTCTCAAAGAGATACCTGTCTAATATATCCTTAACAATTCACAGGGAATGCGACTCCACACCCTTTCTTAGAAATACAATTTATAAGTCTCTAATCCACAAGTTTTATTAAGAAGCTTACCTAAAGAAAGCACTTACAAAAATCCTAGTCTATCCTCCATTGGAGGTTTGGAGTGGAAATATTAAGGTTGCCTGGCTTTTTTCCTTACAAGTATTCGAATATTATTAAATGTCAACTATCAGCCTTCTCCAGGTTATGCGACCAGCATTCTGTGTTGCTCATTCGACCATTTATATTTATTTAGCCCAGAAAAGACTGAAGCATTTTTATAATATAAAACAGAATTTGAAAAGAAATAATACATTATGAAATTACTATTTGTTGGTAGAAATCAGACTGTTGTTGAGTTTATAGGATTTACTTATTCAGCAAACACGTATGGACTATTAATTATGTACCAGGCACTTTGCAAGGCTCGGGGTATAAAAGTCATGACAGTTTTTCTTTTTTTAAATGAGATTTTTTTTAAGTTTATTTATTTATTTTTGAGAGACAGAGAGAGAGAGACAGAGCAGGGGAGGGGCAGAGAGAGAGAGGGAGACAGAATCCTAATCTGGCTCTGTGCTGATGTGGGGCTCGAACTCACAGAACTGTGAAATCATGACCTGAGCTGAAATCAAGAGTCAGATGCTTAACCAACTGAGCCAACCAGGCACTCCAAGTCATGAAACTTCTGTGGCAAATAATTACTATAGCAAATAAATACTGTAATAGAAGGTTATATCATGTGCTGTGAGAACATAAGGAGAGACTTCAGAAGAGTTGAAAATATTTTCACACAGTAAATGCCATTTCAAATTGAGTGGTAGTGCTCCACAAGAAGTGAGCCTCATGTGCAAAGAGTTATTACACAGTATAGTTAATGACAAGTAATTCAATTAGGCTGAAACATAGGATGCATATGTAGATGTTTGGGAGTTGGGACCAAAAGGTTATAAAGAAGCCTGGAGTTGAGGTTATATGCCTTGTAAAACATTTGGGCTTTATCTTGTTTCCATAAGGTATGTATTCATTCAAAAACATCTTTCCACAAACATTTGTTGAGTACCTACTATGTGCCTAGGAGTATGCTAAGCACTGTAGACACAGCAGTGAGCAAAACAAAAATCAGTTGTCAAGCTTTTACATTTTATGGGTGAAGACAGTAATAAATCAAGTAGCCAATCAATATAATTTAAAAATGAAAATAGTGAAGTTTGTAATATCTAGTGTTATTTTAGGCATTGTATGTGTTATAAAGTAAATTAAAATAACATAAGGAGAAAAAAAGTGATGTGCAATGGCAATAGCGTACAGGGGAATTTCTCTAAGGAAGGTAACATTTAAAACAGGGGTCGGTGTATCAGTTTGAAGGGACGCAGTGAGTCTTGTGAAAGGATCTGAGTGAAGCATTTCCAGGGCAGAGGGAGGAGCAAGCTCAGCGCCTGTGAGGAATTAATTTCTTAAGTGATAAGAGACATCATTGACATTAAAACAGGAGGAGGGATAAAGGATATGTCATTATCCTACATGTTCAGAAAGCCTTGTTATTAACACGAGGATGAATAAAAATATATTTTCTTTATTAGGGAAAAATAAAGCTTTCATAACAGAATTAAGATCTTTTCAAATGGTTAACTCTCAATTCCTATTTACAGTATCATTGCCTCCCATCTAGAATAAGACTTTGGGATACTGGTATTTTCTTTAGAAAGACAAATTTAAATTCTGAACATCCGTCTACATTTTTAGTTCTTAAATAAAGTTTGTGTTGGGACCCAAGTGTAAATGTTAATTGACGGTATGGGTGAATGTGGTCCATTTAGACTACGGGAAAAGTAGGCTTTCACTGAAATTGTTGATGGGAACAATTGCAGGGGGAACTTAGCTTAAATAATGGCAACTCAGAGTTCAGTTGGTTCCTGGGTTTCACATTCTTTTGTTTTTCATATGAAAAATGCTGCTCTTCTGGCTGCTCTTCAAAGTATTTGTTACTAAGTCTAAATGCTAAAATCCAGTTTTACTGAGAGATCGGGAAGGGTTTACGGGTTATTTCTGACAGCACCTTGAAGTTTGCTTCTCTGCTACAAATTGGATTTAGCTTCAACTTACACTCACGTTCATGCACCTCTGGAGACATGACAAAGACAAAGGGACTGACTAAAGGGACATCTGGGGCCAAAAAGAGTTACCAAAGGAAGCATCTTTAATTTTCCTGGCTCACAGCAAATTTCAGCGCTAGAGAGTTTCACTTGCCACCTTCTCAGAACTTTCTTAGATAACGAGAACACTTCCTTTCTCCGTCCTGAGAGATTCTTTGTTGTTTTATAATTCACGTGCAGGGGACAATATTTACCGTGTTAAATGTCCTCAAATTTGCACTGCATTCGATTTTATGACTAACCTTCTCTTCTGTCACCTGACATTTGCCAATGAATTTCTGTTCATAACTAAAGCCTTAGACAAAGACTTGACAGATCCTCCCTGCAGCAGCACCCTGTCCTAAATAAAACAAGTGATGGTTTCCCATATGTTTTATGAAGCAGCACACAAGCTGTTTAATTACAGTGCGTCTTAGGGGAAGAATCCGAAACTTGAGATTCAGGGAAAATGCCTTATTTTTCTACAGTAAAGCGATACTCCAGGATCCCCATGGCTTCCTCATACACAGCTTCCTTGTACTACCATAGGTAAAGGAAGAAAAAGGAAAAGAATCTGGTGTGTTAGAAGTCAATTCATAATGAGTGGGCAGGGAGGCCACAGCGAAGGCAAGTCGACTCCTGCGTGTCCATGTTTCATGTACATTTATTTTGCGTTCAGCCAAACTTTTTCCTCTTCTAGTCTCACTCCAAGGGCAAGCTCTAAATCTAGTCTCGGCACCTGAATTCCGTGTAATGCTGCAAGCGCTGTATCAATAGGATGTAGACAAATCCATATTTATGTTTTATGAGTTGGCTGAGTTTACAATGTCATACGAGAGTTATAGCCACTGATAGTTAAAAATATTTGCTTTGGGAATGGCAGAGTTGGAAGAACCCAAGTTGTCAATGACGTGGGGCACAAAAGCACGAGTGGTGGATCCGCCAAAGACCGCTTGCCCTGCTTCCCACGTCTCACTGCTCTTTGTACTTCCCAGGCTCCTTCAGCCTGGAAAGGAGATGCCTGACTGTCAGGGAAGGAAACTTGTGGTTGAAGATAGAACATACTGCATGAGCCATTTTGCTACTCAGAGACTATTTTAGACTAGCCTTTAAGGAATTTTAATTAGATTGAAAAACTAGGAGAGAGTTGGATTTAGGCAGAGTGGGGGACCAAAGCCTCCTGCAAAGAGCTGTTAACCTATTTGACAATAATAGGGAAGAGAAGAAAATTGTGAAACCACTCTTTTTTTTTTTTTACATTTTCTGCTTAATTGTTGTATACTGAGATCATTTAAAGATTTGGGATGACTCATCAGGTATTTAGCTTGCCCTGTCTCTTTAAAATATATGTCGGGGCGCCTGGGTGGCGCAGTCGGTTGGGCGTCCGACTTCAGCCAGGTCACGATCTCACGGTCCGTGAGTTCGAGCCCCGCGTCAGGCTCTGGGCTGATGGCTCGGAGCCTGGAGCCTGTTTCCGATTCTGTGTCTCCCTCTCTCTCTGCCCCTCCCCCGTTCATGCTCTGTCTCTCTCTGTCCCAAAAATAAAAAAAAAAAAAAAAAAAAAAAGTTGAAAAAAAAAAAAGAAAACAAAAATAAAATATATGTATAAAAACCACACTATTTATCCCTTTGTTCGCAAATATGTACTTATTATATAATATGCTATGTGCCAAGCGCTATGCTAGGTGTTGGGAATGTAAAGGGAACCCATATAGACATTGCCCCCATCCTTCTGTAGCTTACAAACACGTGGTTAATTTTTTTTTAATGTTTGTTCATTTTTGAGAGAGAGAGACAGACAGAGTGTGAGTGGGGGAGGGGAAGAAAGAGAGGGGGACACAGAATCTGAAGCAGGCTCCAGACTCTGAGCTGTCAGCATGGAGCCCAATGTGGGGCTGGAACTCATGAGATGGGTGATCATGATCTGAGCCAAAGTCCGAAACTTAACTGACTGAGCCACCCAGGTGCCCCACATATGGTTAATTATTTAAAGTGACCACTGAGCCACTTGGTGGCTCAGTTAGTTAAGCATCCAACTCTGGATTTCAGCTCAGGTTATGATCTCACAGTTTTGTGGGTTTGAGCCCCAAGTTGGGCTCTGTTCTGGTCCTATGGAGCCAGCTTGGAATTCTCTCTCTCGGTCTGTCTCTGCCCTTTCCCCCTCGCATTCTCTCTGCCTCTGTCAAAATAAATAAACTTAAAAAGTTATTTAGAAATTTTAGAAGGTGACCAAGTACTCTCCTTTTGAGGCTGGAAGGGAGGGTTTTAGGGAAAATTAGGTATATGTTGTGGCAGGGGGGAGAACATGAAAAAAATCCTGTATTATAATGGTGTATTTGAAAAATTATTGAATAGGTAGTTGTGACAAATAGACCTAGAAAATAATGTAAAGCAATTAAAGACTATTAGTAAAACAGAGGTGTACAAAAACTGAATCACTGTGAAACAAATGACATTTATGCGGCCATGATGATGTAAACACAGATTAACTGAATTAAAACATTGCTGTTAGTATAATAACAAGAATGGGAAGAAAGATGACAGTTGGTATAAGTGATCCAAGTTCTCATTTATCAAAAAGGAATTTAAAAATGTCAAAATTTGTATATCAAGATATGACAAATATAGTACTTAAAAATATAGGAATAAATTCCAGAAAAGAACATCTAAAGAGTTCAATGTTTTATTGTGTCTTAAGGACAGGACTAAACAGAGAGGCAGGGATATTCCTTTTATTAATAAATCTTTGGGAACAAATTGATTTTTTAGACATGCTTCTGTATTGTGTTGGTTACAATTAAAATTAGGCAATCTTCCTATGACTTCTTTCAGATACTTTTTTTTTTTTTTTTTGCTGAAGCACAATTGAGTCTATAAACTTGCTGGTGTTGAGAAGAGACGTAGAATATAAATCATGAACCCTCTACAGAATATTCCAGGTGGTATTTGCCCTCTTCTATGTCCTGTGCTCTTTATCAATTCAGTCGTTTATAATAAAACCGGAGCAAGGCTATAAGACTTCAATGGCCTTCTTAGCTGTCAAGTGGTTGACAATTATAAATTACTGTTTTAGAAGGAGAAGTGACATGCAGAAGTTCATAAATATTAGATGTGATCTAACTATGTGTACATTCCAACACTAGTAAGGAGACTTCAAGAAGGAAAATGGAGCCGTTGCTATTTCCCCAACTTTTCCAACAGAAATTGTAAATCACCATGTATTTTCAGCGGGGATATTATTGGAATATAGGCAACACTTCCACTGCCCCTCACTAAAACTTTGGTGATAACTTTTGGTAATAAATAAATGTTCAACATTATAGAAAAAAAATGCTCGTGGACATAAGCAGATTTGAGAGCTATCCTTCATTTCCTATTCAACCAAACCCACAAAATTACTTCATTCCTCAAAAGCTGTTAAAATGATGCAAAAGGAAACAAATAAACGAAAGGAAACCTGGGTAAAGAGAAAAAGAGATACCGAAGCACAGATAGTCCCCTGTGTCATTTACTGAAAAAAGTAACTTAAATAAAAGATGAAGCAGTTCAGTTTCAGAAGTAAGGCATGTTGCTCAGACTTGGAAGTCCCACAAATCTAAATTCAAATCCCAGGCCCACCTAGAGCAAATTATTTTAATTCACTTAGCCTCAGTTTCCATATCTGCAAAATGGGGAATAAAGTACCATTACAGTTTTGTGAGAACTACAGAAAATGATGCTTATAAATCGATGGTGACCATGCACAGCAATTTATCTATAAGCATTGGTTTTGTTTTCTTAATTAATGTTTATTATTAATGCCATATCACACTACTGCATGCATAGTACAATTTTCAGTAAAAATGATAGCTCCCACTCCATGAGCATCCTATTTGTACTGTTTTACATGAAGGCCACTAATCCTCAGAAACCCTGCAGGATTTTCACCCATTTGATACGGAGAGAACATAGGCCACAGAGAAAACAAGAAGTTGCTCTAGGTCACACAGTTAACGTACGG
This sequence comes from Panthera pardus, assembly GCF_024362965.1. Classification (NCBI taxonomy): domain Eukaryota; kingdom Metazoa; phylum Chordata; class Mammalia; order Carnivora; family Felidae; genus Panthera; species Panthera pardus. The sequence continues at coordinate 59,436,336 of NW_026527002.1, read as the reverse complement.
CAAAGGTTGAATTTGAATACAGATATGTTTGACTCCAAAACGGAGACACTTAACATTGTTACATCATGTAACATCATGTTAAATCATGCTGTGTATCTATCAGGAGATCAGAATTATTAAATAAATAAGAGTACTGCATTCAAAACAGGTAGAAGTCTCATTGAAATCAGAACAAACTTCTTTTTTTTTTTTTTTTAATTTCATTTTTTTAAAGTAATCTCTGTACCCAACGTGGGGCTCCAAGTCATGACCCGGAGATCGAGAATCACATGCTCTTCTGACTGAGCCAGCCAGGCACCCCGAGAACAAGCTTCTAATGATATTTAATATTAGTAACATTAAAACAACAATGCTTTCTCACAGGGGTAATTTTAAGTCTGTGTCCATTCAAATTAATTAAAGCAGCACCTGTCTACTTAAAAAGAAAAATCAGGGCCAATACATTGAGCTATATATGGGAATTACTTATTTGAACATTAAGATAAAATTTAAAGTCTACTAATGTGAGTTTTTAGCAGTGTAATATATTACACAGGTATGCAGGGCTTCTGACAGCAAAGTAATTTACATACATTATTTTAATAATCCTCATAATTTTTTTCTGCTGGAAAGGTAAGTAGCAATCATTTCTCAGATTTTTTCAGATAGTGAAACAAAAGCAAAGGAAAGGAAAATCTTTTATATCTATCTCTCAATAGATCTCAAATTTTATTTTTAACTTTGGAAGCATTTGCTCTGTTTGAGGATGATTGTAATAAAATATGTCTCTATTTAAGTGGAAAATAGTAATGACTAACTTTAGAGGGATATTCTGAGTTATAACAAAGTCGATTTTGTGTTCTTTCTACAACTACAGAAAATATCTAGTGATACTGTGACAACTATTTCAATAAAAGTAACAACTCCTCCAACCAAATATGTCAGTTTTTGGCATTAACCGGTAAATTTTCAATGGACTTGAAATGCAGGTGATAGAACCACTGCATAAAAAGCAATTAGCCATCAGATTTCTCATCGACCTCGCCTGTAAAATCCAAGGCAAGAATATCTCTTTGGGATGTTTGTTTGCAATACCAGAACCACAGGCCTAAAATAAAACCTCAGACTATAGGGGGCAAAAAAAGTCAGCATAGAACTACCACGGGCGTTATGTGAAAGCTCATCACATGGTTTTTATGAGTTTCCAAACAAACTAGAAAGATGAAAACAAAATGGAAGCGAGGAAACCTGATATCCCTCATGAGTCAGTTTCTGTTTGCCTGGTTGGGCCAAGTTGTGCTTTATTGCATCTGTGATGAGCAAATGGCAGCTTAAGAGCACTAATTGGTTGCAGAATTCTCCTATCAGTAGTTTATTTAACAATAAGATTTAAATTAGTTGTCTCTAAATAGTAGATGTTGTTACAGTTTTGATAGACCGATTGTCCTTTTGTTATTTTTGCTTGGGTGGGATACAGAAAATTTTAATTTTATGGGACAAAAGCTATCATTACTAGTGCCTTCCATCTAAAAGGAAATATAAGAAAGAATGAAATTTTCACAAAAGTCAAATATGGAAATAATGTCAACTGGCTTCTCTATCCCATAAATATTTGATGACCACCTACTATGTGCCAGGCACTTTGGATAAAATGATAGGCAAAGACAGACATAGACCTGATGCTCATTACAGTTTAGAGAAGGAAACAGACACGCGTCAAATAGTTATATAATAAATGTAAAATTAGAAGTGTGGTAAATGTTATGAAGGTGTGTTATGAGAGTATATAACAAGATTTGACAATTTAGGGAAGTCAGAGAATGCTTTTGCTGGAAACAGCAATGACTGCATTATAATCTGAAGGATGAGTAGGAATTCAGCAGACAATAGGAGGAAGAAGCATTTTGAGCAAAGGAAAGCCTGTGTCCATGGGCCCTTTGAGTGTTACCTTAATATACATGAAAGATTGAATGAAGTTCAGTGTGTCTGCCATCAAGGCAGAGAGGAAAGGTTATACTGTACAATTATATTACATTAATTCATGTGGAAAGCTGTGGTGGACAATTCTGTTTCCAGGTACAATGGAGTATCAGGGACTAGATTTACCCTCCTGCCTTAAACAATAACAAAAAGGATGAAAATATATAAAACAGTGATTTTTCAGACATTGGTCAATAGGCTATCGCTACAGGAAGGGAAGCAACCTACGTGAGTGCTCTGTGCCCCAGTTTACTGCCTAGAGGGAGTTTCTAGGCTACAACAGTAGAAGAGAGAACCAAAAAGAACTTGCAGGATCTCTGAGTTGAAAAGACAGACTTGAGAAATTGGTGAAGGCAGGGTACTGAAGAAAAAAGAGCTGCACAGGGGCACCTGGGTGGCTCAGTGGTTAAGTGGCTGACTCTTTAATTTAGGCTCATGTCAGGTCATGAGATGGACCCTGCACTGGGCTCTGTGCTGGGCAAGGAGCCTGCTTTAAGAATCCCTCTCTGTCTGCTCCTCCCTGGCTCACTCTCATGCCTGCAAGAAAAAAAAGAAAAAGAAAGAAAGAAAGAAAGAAAGAAAGAAAGAAAGAAAGAAAGAAAGAAAGAAAGAAAGAAAGAAAGAAAAGAGAAAGGAAAAAAGGAAGGAAGGAAGAAAGAAAGAAGAAAATAGAGAAAGATGAAAAGAAAAGAAAACAAAAGAAAAAGAAAAGGAAAGAAAAGAAAAAAGAAAGGGAAGGGAAGGGAAGGGAAGGGAAGGGAAGGGAAGGGAAGGGAAGGGAAGGGAAGGGAAGGGAAGGGAAGGGAAGGGAAGGGAAGGGAAGGGAAGGGAAGGGAAGGGAAGGGAAGGGAAGGGAAGGGAAGGGAAGGGAAGGGAAGGGAAGGGAAGGGAAGGGAAGGGAAGGGAAGGGAAGGGAAGGGAAGGGAAGGGAAGGGAAGGGAAGGGAAGGGAAGGGAAGGGAAGGGAAGGGAAGGGAAGGGAAGGGAAGGGAAGGGAAGGGAAGGGAAGGGAAGGGAAGGGAAGGGAAGGGAAGGGAAGGGAAGGGAAGGGAAGGGAAGGGAAGGGAAGGGAAGGGAAAGGAGCTGCACAGAAAGGTTATTTGAAAATATACAGAAATCTGAAGAAACCACCACAGGCCAGGAAGAACCATCAAAGAGAACCAGGCTGAGCCATACTGAAAGATTATACAAAGCTAGGAATACCATTTAAAATAGCACAAAAAGGGGCGCCTGGGTGGCTCAGTCGGTTGGGCGTCCGACTTCGGCTGGGGTCATGATCTCGCGGTCCGTGAGTTCGAGCCCCGCGTCAGGCTCTGTGCTGACAGCTCGGAGCCTGGAGCCTGCTTCCGATTCTGTGTCTCCCTCTCTCTGGCCCTCCCCCACTCACTCTTTGTCTCACTCTCTCTCTCAGAAATAAATAAACATTAAAAAAAAATAAAATAAAATAAAATAGCACAAAAAATTGAAATGTCTGTATACAAATCTAAAGGAATATATTCAGAATCTTTATACTATAAACTACAAAAAAACACTGATAAAAAATGTTCAAAGAGCTACATAAGTGGAGAGATGTATATGTTTCATGGTTTGGAAGATACAGTATTGTTAAGATGGCAATTCAGTGATTTATTCAACACTATCCTAATCAAAGTTCCAGAAAAATTTTATCTAGATGTCAGTAAGATTATTTTTAAATTTATACAAAAAGAGAAGGAACTAGAATAACCCAGAAAAAAATCCTGAAAAGGAAGGAAGAGTTGGAGAACTCATGCTCCTTGTTTTTAAGACTTATAAATCTTCAATAAGACAGCGTGATTTTGGTGAAAGAATAGGCACAAAGGTCAATGGAACAGAATAGTGGGCCCAGAAAAGACCATAAAAGTATAGTTTAACTGCAATTTTACAGAGGTTCAAAGGCAATTTTAGCATAGAAAGGATAGTGTTTTTAACAAACAGTACTGGAGTTGTTGGGCATCCATTTGTAGAAAAGATAAGTTCAACACCTGCTTCAGACATGATACAAAAACTAACTCAAAATAATCATAAACCTAAATGTAAAACATAAAACTGTACAATGTTTTAGGTATGATACCAAATCTAGAAAAGGAAGCATGGAAATCAAAAGGGAAATTAGAAACTATTTTAGACTAAGTGAAATGAAAATGAAAACACAACATATTAAATTTTGCAGGATGTGATACTTAAATAGAAATTTGCAGCAGTAACATCTATAATAGAAAATAAAAATGTTTCTAACCAATGACCTAAATTGTATCAGAAGTTCTAACCAGTGATATAAGACAAGTAGAAAAGAATTAAAATTGGCTTTATTTTCAGAAGACATTAAGGTCTATGTAGAAAAATCCTAAGGAATATAGCAAAAAAACAAACCAAAAAAAAAAAAAAGCTACTAGAACTAGTAACTTAGTTTAGTAAGTTTGTAGGATACAAGGTCCATAACCAAAATCAACTGTATTCCTATTATTCTTACAGTAAAACAGTTGCTAAAATAGCAATTAAATCACAGATTCTAATACTGGAATTCATCCCACTTGAAGTCATGTTTTACATGTATTATGTGTTATATATTTATTGTATGTCTGAGTTAGATTAGGTGGTTTTATTTTATTTTATTTTAATTCTACATCCCCATGACTTACTTGTTTTATAACTGGAAGTTTGTAGGTTGAATGATTTTATTTAGACCTGGGTAAGAAAGACTTCTATCTTAGACCCTCTAAAGTTGTATCTTTCCTCCACAGTGTGGAACAAAGAAGGCATACCCTCCTAGGGCTCTTGTTCCCACTTTCTAGAGCACACTCTGGGTACTCATGTCAGAACTCCCTGTCCCAAATGGTCACTCAGTGGGCCTCTCCCCTGAGTCTATCTTTCTACGTGTGGACCATCCCCTGGTATGAATATTCCAAGGCCAATGGGTTGGCCATGCTGTTGTTTGCTATTGGCTGCTCAGGTATTGGACCTACAGGCTGGAGTGTCTACACACATAGGCACAAAGATCCTCATGGTAGGAAGAGAGAGAGTGAGACAGGAGCCAAGCCAGCTCTTTATATCACATATTATAGGTATTAACAAGCCTCCAGGTCTTTTGAAAATTCTACGTTCGAACCTGGACTTCTGTATATTGAGAGGTATATATTTTTAAAAAAAATTTTTAAAGCTTATTTACCTATTTTGAGAGAGAGAGAGAGAGAAGGAGAGAGCAGCATGCAAGAGGGGCAGGGGCAGACAGAGCGGAAGAGAGAGAGAGTTCCAGGCAGACTCTGCACTGTCAGCACAGATCCTGACATGGGGCTTAATCTCAAGAACATTGGATCATAACCTGAGCTGAAATCAAGAGCCAGACTCTCAAGCAACTGAGCCACATAAACACCCCTGTTGAGAAGTATACTTATTAAGGGATGTGGACCAAACTTATTTTAACCATTTCTTAACCTGAAACTTTTAAATATTTAGATCCATGTCAGGAGACCACCATTTGTTCTAGGTTCTGCAGATATCAGGAGCAAGCCTGTCTTTAAACAATGAAGCTTTAATTGAGTAACTGTATCAAATACTCTACTAAGAGTTCTTGGTGATCTGTCCTCTTCTGACATTGCTAGACTAATGATTGAGATTTCTCACCTATACCATAATCTCAGATTAAGTAATTCATTGCATCCTAGTTAAACAGTTCATTTCTCTTTGTTTCCTTCCATCAACAACTACTGTTCTTCTAAGTCATCTTCTTTAATTGTGGATTATGTGACAGGTGTTGATACAGCACACATTTACTTATTTCTCTGTAGATAGTGTTCCATTTTGTTTCTCAACAGATATCATTCTTCATAGGAGAATTGTGCTGTTTTCTCATTTCAATCCTGCCTCAACCATCAGGTTCTCTATGATTGAAAGAACATAGATTTTGTTATAAGGAATGAAAAACAGTTCCAAATTTTAAAATAAGTTCAGACAGATCACATTCTCTAAACTATTTACACCTGTTGCACTGATGGATCATCTGGCTTCTAGCAAATCAATTAAATTATAATTTACTTTGTTTATTAAAAATGGCTTAACCAGGAATAAAAACATTTTAACACGCTGAATCCAAGATAACCTGTTCTGTCACATATTATAGGTGTTAACTTCTCAGAAAAGCAATTACTAATAGCTCCTCAGGGGTTCATTTCAAATGTCACTCTTTTCTCTGCTCTTCTTCTGTCTTCTAGGTGATACTTTTGCTTAACTTTGGCTTTCTTAGGCATTGACAGCCAAAGAAAGCCATCCTAATGAAAAAGTTTGGCTTTCGAGGTGAAATATCCTGTCTCTTGTATTTTAACCTCTTTAATTGAAAAGTGCAAACACTTTGAGATGATGTGTCTTGTTTCTTTGTTTTTAGTCTTTGCTTTAATTTGTGTCTGTATATGCCATGGTTATGATAGTAAATACCCTAGCTTTATTGATTTATATTAATGTCTATATCAAGCCACAGAAAGCAGCCACTACCCTCATCTCATTTTATCTTTTTAAATTCCTTTACCACGTAGGGTTCGTGTGAAGGGTAGGCAGAGCTGCCAAAAGCAAATCCTTTTGACTCTCCCTACAAGCCACACCTTGGATGTGACACGGGGCTTCTTGAGTGATGTAAATTTGCCACTTAGGATCAATTACTTCTGCATTTATGTTTCCTTTGAGACGCAAGGTCGTGTGTAAAAAAAAAAGTACATTTAAGAAATGCTAATAATCATCCATAATTTTCTGCCACCAGGCTACAGAAAGAACACTGTGTAGCATAGATATCGTCATCATCATTGTCATTGTCGTCACATCATTAGCATACTATCGTTGCTTTATGAATTATTCGTAAGAGAAACCTGTTTCAAAGAACAAGAATCAGACAGTGATTCATAAAGTGGAGGATTAGGAAGAAAGAATAAATCAACCTGAGGGCTGTAGGATCCATAGTCTGTAAAATATTCAGCCTCCAAACGGTTTTTTGGAAATGAAGAGCCATCCAGTTTTCAGTATTTGAAAGCCAGAGGATTGTGTTTTTAACCATGAAAATCTGTATTGTTCCACCTGGTGAGGGTATATTTTTACTTAAACAGGCCAGCATTTATTTTCAGGAGAGAAAGTGATATATTGTTGCTTCACGCTTCCATATGTGCGCTTCTGTGCCCAGGCACAATCCAGTTGACTGGAAAAGGAGAATGTGACCAACACTCCTACCCCACTATTCCCCCTCTGGCAGAGCTCAAGGCCTTTTGCCAAGGCTCTGGCAGTTTTAAGACTATTTCCTGGCAGCCATTGGCTTTGAGAGGCCATATGACTCTGTTTCTGTCCGTCTGGATTTTGTTCTAAATTTCTTAAGGGCTTGCTTCTGAGCAGCATCCCAGCGGCAGCAGGAGCCCTGGGATTCAGCGAAGCCATGTTAGCCAGGAACTTTGGATCCCTGAGCTGTCCCAGGCTCCTGCCAGCCGCTTGCTTCAGGGCTTCAAAGAAGGGCTCGGCTGGAGTACCCAGGATGCTTTGCAGCGGCTGCCACAGCCCCTCTTTTGAAGCACCATGGTAGCCAACAGAGAGGATTCTGTGTTACGTACAGTATGACCCTGGAGGTGCCAGCCAGCTGCTGTGACTCAGCTAAAAACAGGGAACTCGCTGTAAGAGAGAGGGCGTAAAGGGGAGAGATTACTGAGGGGGAGGGAAGAGAGGAAAAGCAGCAGGAGTTTCTGATGCCCAGAGTTTGTCAAAGGGCTCCAAACACACTTCTGAAAGAGTTTTCTTGATGGGCCAAAGGAAGCCCATCACCGTGAGTCTAAAATCTGCTTGGGCTACATAATGCTTAATGGCCTTCATATCTAATGAAAACAAGCAGCAGAAGGATTAGAGAAAACTAGAAAATAAATGATCTTTCCTCTTACATACTCCCAAGCGCCCTGAGGAAATGTGTACTAATTGGCCTTCCAGATTTCATTTGTGATCAAACACACTGATGTAAAGACACAGGATCACTTAGTATATGATTTTTTTTTTTTTTTTTTTTTTTTGCTTTTTTGCGTTTTGCTTTTTCCCGTGGTGTCTTTATAACAGGAGAGGCTATTGTCTGTGTACACGTGGAACTGATAATCTCAGAAGCAACTCTGAATTCAAATTGTCAAGAAAGCAACACAATATGGGGGAGATTTATTTATGAAATACTCTGTTATGCCATTCTCCTTAGCTCTGGACATTTTTTAAGGAGAAAATTTATGCTCAGCTAAAAGTAGATCTTAAGCAAGTGTTCTGAACCTCACGTTCTGAAGCATTTCCTAGGGTCTATTGCTCAGTTCAAATACAGGAATTTATAGGTAGATAGAAACGAAGATGCAATGTGCCCCATGGCTAAAAAAACCCCCAAAAAACAAAAAACAAAAAACCAACCAAGGTGGTCTTGAGAAGAGTGTGAGAGACCAGGTATCACAGGAAGATCTGATTAAATCAGCATTTCAAAGCAAAGACCAAGATACCCTGTCCTTTACATCTCAGGTGGAGACAGTGTCTCTGAGGTGATGCAATGATCAGTCTGGTTAGACAGAGAAGAAAATCAAGTTCATGTCTTTTATCCACCAGACTTGAAGTAGTGAGTGAGAAAGAGGCTTGAGGTTAAGATTACTCGAATGATCAAGTTTGCTCATGACAAGCAAGAAGGCAAGTACAACCCATCAGCTTGGGCCTGGGTGTGTCCGATCCTGGCAGAGTTTCTAAGGTGATAAAACCTTGAGCAAGTGGTGACAGCAATCCTCTGGGAAGAAACTCAGTCTCCAGAATTTCCCCAGCGATTTTTTCTGGTTGCTTCAGCTGTCACGAAACATGTTAAATTGATCAGCAACGGAGAAGAGGCTCAACTTCAGGGGCGCCTACCAGGTCTGAGGCTCGGATTTGCTACTTTAGTTTTTGTTTTGCCCGTCAATGACTGCTGGGGAAATAAGCAGACAGGTTTCATTAAGGAAGAGGCACTTTCCTCTCAGATCCCATGCACATATAAGTTTACTCAAACTGGATTCTCAATAAAAACTTAATGGGATTTCTCAGACACATTAGTTTTTAGTGTGGAGTATATATCCTTGATAAGGGGCATAGGCAAAGAAAAGGAAAAGAGAGGTCCATTATTTTCTTTCTCACAGGGGCTCTCTTTTGAAATGCTATTTCCATATAAGAAGGAACTAGTAGCTCCTTAAAAGGCATTCTGGCGAGTGCTTAAAATAAACTGAGATTAAGAGAGGACAAGTTAGAGGTAAAGGAGGGAGGCCTCATGTTCTGATTAATCTTACAAGATTATGAATAGCTTCAATGGAAAAAGAAAGAAAAATGAAAAGAAAAATGTGATCGGAATATCAGAGAATGGTGTGAGGGAGGAGCATAAGCAGTAGAATTAAGAATGCCTCAACTTCCAAAAGTAAAAGAAAGCATCAGGTGCTATCTTCCCAAATGCCTACCATCTTGCCCTTGAATACAAAAGCCAGGAGAAGAAACAAAAGTGGGAATGAAAGGCTTGATGATCTGGCTAAAAAACTGGATTGGTTGTAGCCCCAGGTAAGAAGAGGAGGATCAATGGGCTGGATTTCAATACTTATTCACAGACAGTACGTGACTCATTCATTCCAAGTCCCATTTGACCCCACAGTCGTCTTTGCCTAATTCTGGATATTTGGTGTGTGGTTTACTAGGCAACAGCCTGCCACTCCCAGTAATTCACTTGGGAATTTTAGGACCCTGTACTGAGTTGTCCCCCCCGCAACCTGTGAATGTGACCAAAGTTCTTTGCAGATATAATGGTGAAGGATATTGAGATGAAGTCGTCCTGGGTTAGGATGGGCCCTAAATCCAATGACAGGTGTCTCTGTGAGGGAAGAAAAGGGGAGAAGACACACAGAGGAGGAAGGCCACGTGACGACTGAGGCAGAGATGGGAGTTACATGACTATAGGCCAAGGATTGCCGGCAGGGACTGGAAGCTAGCAGAGAGGCAGGAACAGATTCTCCTCAGAGCCTCTGGAAGGAGCCAACCCTGCCAACAGCTTGATTTGAGACTTCTGGCCGCCATAACTGTGAGAGAATACACTTCTGTTGTTCCAAGCCCCCCAGTCTGTGGCGATTTGTTACAGCAGCCCCAGGAAACTAAGACAGACTCTCTTGAAAGTCAGCATTGCAGTACTGGCTATGCCACAGATGAGACAGAGTCACAAAGGCAAAATGCACTTATGTTGGCTGAATTATAATACATGCCTATGTGAATTCCTCCAGAAACTGTAAATAGAAAACGGGTTAGGAAATCAACTCACGTGTCACCTGAGCCAAGCACCACACTAGGTGATCCATCAATAAATAAAACAGCTCTCTTGCCCTTGGGAAGTTGATAGTCCAGCTACACAGAAAAAGGTTTTTACAGGTTAGCAAAATTCCCTAGGGGATGGCAACTCATCTTTGGGGCACCTTGAGAATTATCAGTATTGTTTTTCAATATTGACGAGCCAAGGGATGGTGTGTATTTTCTGGTAGTTCTGTCGTGAGCGCTCCACGTACTAGCTGGGGTGTTCTCGGGGAGTGTGCTAATTGGATAAATGAATAAATGGAGACAACTTCCCTTTCCCAGAAAGTAAGGGCCCAAGGTAAGCTATCAACAGCAGATGGTAAATAGTAGGTGAGATTCCTCAATGCCACCAAGTGCAAAGGAAGCTTTGCAGTCGGCACCAGAATCTCCCTTTATGGGTCTCTTGACTGGCACTCAGCCCTGCTTTCCAGTCTGTGGCTCCTCAACTGCTCTATCAACACTTTAAAGCTACCCTCATTTCTTGGACCCTCACTCAATTAGCTGCATTGTGAACGAACATCTGCTCCAAGGTGCCATGCAGCTTCCAATGTTCAATTTGGAAAGAACCCACAAGCACGATGGGGGAGGCACCGCTAGAGGCTCTGCGTCTGGGAAGTCTGCTCTTTTCCCAGCCAGCACTGCTGTTGGTTCTGCCTGCTGGCTTACATGAATTGGTTTTTACATTTCTTAATTTAGATACTGGCAGTATGGAGACTTATTATATATACATATATAGAACATATTTTTTTTCTATCTGAAGAGAGCAATGTTTTCCATTGCACAAATACAGATGACTGCCAGTAGCTAGTATGCACACAGAACAGCCCACAACCCACAGATGCATCACTTTGTGACGTGAGACTGGGCACCAGGAGCTCAAGCTCTTTCCCGTGATTGGTTTAGAATGTTCATTTGTTTGTTTGTTTGTTTGTTTGTTTTCATTTGATTAGGAACCAGGATATTCAAATAATAATAATTACCCTCATTCTGGAGTAAGAGAGGTGAACTTCTTCTTTCTGGTGTTTCCATATGTTTGAGAAAGCATCCCATTATCAGAATCCCCAATCTGTGCAGCAAATAATGTAGCTGTTAATATAACTACAGTATGTGCCAGGTATTGTGTCAAGCACTTTGTGAACAGTTAGAATTTTAAGGATGGTGATAGTATCAATCTCGTTTTAATAGGTGGGAGACCAGAGGCAGTGAGAGGCTGTTACTTCCCAAATTCGCCTATTGTCCCAGATTGGTCTCCCTTGAAACAGATCCAGAAGGAGTCACTTATTTGGGAGCAGACTGGGGCCTCAGCCGAAGTCCGTCCTCACTCTGACCACATAGGGAGTGCCGAGGCACAAAGTGCACCATAGATTTGGTCCCATGTTGAAGCAAGGGGAGGTCTTTTGTACGAGGCTGACAGTCTTTGCTTTCCAGGAGAGTTCTTTGCCTTCTGGCCAAGGGCAATTCCCTGGTACACGGGGGCAGTTGTGACCACAGTTTAGCAGCCAACATTCACAGTACGTGGGCTGAGTGCAAGGCTAGGTAAAGGGAATCTTAGTGGGGCGGCCAGAGCAGCCACTGCTAGTTAACAAGTAGAGGAACTTGGCTTCAAATCCTGTGTGACTCTAGGACCAGGCTCTTAATACTGCGCTATATTGTAAACATAAAATTTCTTAACAGGGTTAAGAAGTGCCATGTTTTTTATCAATCTCCAGATTCCAGGGAGTATGCAGTCTCCTGTTGTTTCTCCCAGAGAAGGTGTCAATAAAATCTCGTACATTTTCTTTCATGGTTCAGAGCTCCTCTAAGTGCTGCAGAATAGTGCCCACTCCTGGCCCCAACTCTACTTGCCTTCCCTCTAGCTTACTCACAGCTTGTGCCTCCCACTTCCCTTTGGCCCCCAAGTTCATGATGAAGCACAGAGCCTGGGCAATGGCTGCATTTGTACATGTGTCTCTCTGCTCCTTGCAACCAGCAATAAACAAGAAAGAGTAAGAAGAGAGAAAAACTTGTTAACACCATGCTGTATCTAAACAAGCAATCCCAGATGGCATCCTTTATGCCTTCTGCCTCTGATAAGAAAAGATTGAGCAGGGAAAATAAGCAGCAGCTGACAAGCCATACCCAGCACTAAGACCAACAGGAAGAACAGACACCAGCTCTGTGTTCTGTCCCCAGTCATGGCTCAGCACCCAACCCAAAGGCCTGCTTGCCTGCAAACACCTTCAGCTGTGCATGTTTTCATGGAACCAATAAATTATGGAAGGTTACAGGCCAGAGGAGTTTTCTTGCTTGTACAATACGTGGTTTGCTGATGAAGAACGAGGTGAAGCATAAGGTGATTCACTTAGGAGCAGTTCATTGTGAAAGAGACAGAAGAAATAAAACTCACAAGAGCCCCTGACTCCTGGTCATGGTTCTTTCCAGAACCCAAGGTTGATTTATTTTTAAACGTACATTATTATATTTATATTTATATTTATATTTATATTTATATTTATATTTATATTTATATTTATATGAAACTGGTTCTGAGACTACAATAGCAACTTTATTTGAGCTCAGTCTCTGGTGTCAGACAACCTAGAATTGAGTCCTGGCTCAACTACTTCATAGCTGTGTGTTCTTGAGCAACATTTCCACACTTAGGCTTCCCCATTGGCAAAGTAATAATAATAATTGCACCATGGGGGTTTGGAAAGTATTCAGCGAGATAGTCCATGTACACAGCTTAGCACAATACCTAACCCACCCTAAACATTCAATGAAATTAATATTTGCTGTCATTTGTCTGTTGACTCGGGTTTAAAAAAATTGAATACCTTCTTTGTGTCAGGCACTGTGGTGACTGTGGATAACCAATTGCTCGGGAGATACATCAATACAACATGGTATCCTTCCTCAAAAAACTCAGTCCAGTTGTTTTAAAATGCCACCTTGAAATTAAGTATAGCTTATGATGCTTACGTATTTCAACATGGACATCGTTTACATGAAGTACAAGAAGATGCAAGTTTTAACAGACCACTTGCAAAACCTAAGTCAGCAATCGTGTTCATTAGTAAGAGCATGATGTTGAGATGAATCAATAGATACGTTATAAAATGACATAGGAGTACCCCAGTGTTGTCACTAGATAGTCCATTTGTGATATCCTAACCAACCAAGCATCTAGGCTAGTTTTTATTCTTACAATTTGATACATGTGAAGTGCTCAGAAGTGGTGCTAAAATGATGACTTTTACTGAGAACCTCAGAACCAAAAGACTACCTCTTGGTAGTGTGGCTTTTCATACAAGGACAAACCCAACTGGATTTGACCTTTCCCCTTCCTTATAGTTCCAAAGATGGCTGAGTACTTCATCTCAGCTAAGACACATTGAGGTTAGACAAAGAAAGAATTTTTCTGATAGTCAAATTCCAGAAAGCAAAGGTTAGGAAGTCATAGATGACACAAATGCGTCCTTTGAAAATGTAAAAATGCAGCAACTCTTTAAAAAGAGCTTATGATAATGGAATGGAAATGAGTCAGAAAATATGTAAATTTAATTCACTTGAAATATATATGTCTTTAAAAATTACGTGATAAATTGCTTTGTCAAACGCTTTTTGTGTGTGATTTACCACCCGCACACCCCCATATTTAAATTCTAGTTTAAGATGCTTTTCTTAACCTCAAATGCATTTTCTGGAGTGACTGGGAAGGTCAAAGGGGAGGCATTCTTCAATACATGAGAAGAAGTGGCAGAGTTCAGTTGTGTATGAAAGGAAGAAAGAAAAATGAGGGTAGTATAGTGCAGGCAGAGGTAAAGCAATACAGTATCACAAGAATTTTATTAAATTGGATAGAGAAAAATGAAACACTTACATACATACTATGATGAGCCTAATGTGACATTTTCCTTAAGAATAGGGATCTCTCCCTATCCAATACCCTAGTCTTCGTAATTAACATAGAGCTTGGCACATTGTCGATTCATGAAATACTTATTGAATAAATAATTGTATATTTTCCTAAAATCCTAATGCAAACCTTCACTGTAAGTTGTCACTAGAGCTGAGCCTTAACTAATCCAGATACTAGGAAATGACAGTGCATTTTGGTCAAATGTTGTACATTGAAAACCTGTAAATTAAAACCGATAATATTTGATTGTTTCTAGGAAGAGGTACAGACAGTCCTAGAAGATCAGAGAATCTAGGTTCAGTGGAAGAGGGAAAGAATTAAGGTTAAGACTAATATTAGAGATGGGCCACCTAGGTGGCTCAGTCAGTAAAGTGACTGACTTCAGCTCAGGTCATGATCTCACAGTTCATGAGTTCAAGCCCCACATTGGGCTCTGTGCTGACAGCTCAGAGCCAGGAGCCTGCTTCAGATTCTGTGTCTCCCTCTCTCTTTCTGCTCCTCCCCACCTTGCTTTCTGTCTCTCTCTCTCTCTCAAAAATAAAAATAAACATTAAAAAAAACAGTTTAATACTACTACTGGAGAGAAAGAAGTTGAGAAAGTCAAAGTTAAATGTTAAGCTGCCAAAAACTAGGGGAAACACAGTGTTTCCAGACTGAAGGAGAGATGAGAATGGAAAAGTGAGCTCCTGGTTAAGAGACAGATAGATATGGCACCACAATCACTTGTCAAATTGCATTTATTAAATAAGTGCCAGTTTTATACCAATTATACTCAATAAAGATAGTTTTTAAAAGTGGAGAGGGCCATGCAGTGGCCCCATCTCTGAGCCTTTCACCTGTATCAAATTATGAGAATTTTTAAAAAGTGGCAAGGTGCCCAGTCAAGAAAACAGGTGGGGACTCATGGTTCCTGAAACAGCAACCTTGAACCTACGAAGGTTTGACTCAGGCAGGAAACCATTTATGATGTTCCTGCCGTAGCAGGTATGAATGATGACAAAAGGAGGAAGCCATGCAGGGCCCAGGGCTCAAAGTCGTCTGCAATATGGCAACTCCCTTCCCTGGGCTGTCTCTGACCCAGGATAGCCAAAGCTATTGTGGAAGCACAGTCAGCAGAGCCTACAACGCTCCTTCCAAGTTGACATGTGTTTTTCAAACTACCTGCAAATTCCCCAAACGTAGATAATAACCTGTCACTCAACAGAAATGAAAGTGACTGAGGCCGGGCTTCCCAGTGCCTCTCCTCCTTTCTCCCACTTCTTTCTTTCATCTGCACAATGAACTTTGGAATAAATGAAATGCATTTTCTTCTACATAATTTATCTCTGTTTGCTTAAGCAGTGATCACACATCTTTGATTTCTGTCACTGAACTTTCAGAGGTCCCAGCATACCATGAGTTTACAATGTCAGACACAGAAGCCATTTACAAACATACCTTCTCTCCCTTCTAGAACCAGTCTGCTAAAATAATTTCTCTTGAAAAGGAAATGAGTGTATAATAGATGCTCAGCAAATCTTTTGAAGAGTTTAAGACAAGAAGAGAGTCTCCATACAGCCAGACCAATTGCTTGTCCCATCTAAAGGTTCATTTCCTTTTATAAAATGTTGTAATTGCAATTCAGAGGGGATTCATATACAGTTTCCCCTAGAATGTCACTAGGTAAATGACAATCCATTTTACCCTGTTCTGTGTGCTGTTAGGAAGTTCGTATGATCCAAAGAAATTGATACATGGAGTTTATCATCTTAGATACTGATTTTACTTTCTCTGAGAACATCATCATTATATATGCAAATCTTTAAAATACTTGAAGACATTTACTCAACCAAACAAATCCTCGACCCTCAATCATTTCTTCTCTGTGTTATAAAACCCAGATTTGCGTTTGTCATGATTTTCCTCTCTCTCAATATTCTGGTTACTCTCTGAGAATATATTTGAGAATTTGAGAATATATTTGAGAATATATATTCTCCCTGAGAATATATTTTTTCAGCCTCCTGAAAATGTGCTACCCAGAAATGAGCTCAATTTTCCAGGCCTGACCTAATCAATGTATGGAATTTTATGCACTTTCCTTTCTAGACAACATCATGGATACAACTTGTGATTGCATTAATTCTTCTGGCTGTCAGTTACATTCTGTTATATTCTTGACTCACTGAGTTCTCAGTTAGGCTCACTCTTGAGTTTCTTTGTTGTTGTTGTCGTTGTTGTTGTTTCTTTAATACTGACTCCTTGGTAACTAGATTTGCTTTTTAGTACATTGGCTTGAACAAATGAACAAATGAATGAATACAAGCAAAAATGTAAAAGATCTTAAAAAGATCTTTCTCATTGATAGCAGCTTAGCTATTAGCTGACATTCAAGCAGGAAGAAAATAGAAGACTATTTTTATCGTTAGAATTGATTTTGGGAGGAAACATACGTCTAGGCTAATACCGAGTTTCAAACTCATTAAAAAAATTATCCAGTTCACATTTATTTGTTGCATCTATAGTGGCTCTGACTTTTAATTTATATCTGACCTCATTTAGATAATTATTTTAGACAAATCACTGTCCTCAACTAGTAATGTTATTCAGGTCACAGAATGTCTTTACAAGCTAAATTCACCATTTGTTGAATGTTTTTAAGAGTTTTTAGGCACCACTGGGAATCTGTAAGTCATTAGAAATTTGGTTGTAAGCCTTGAGTACCATATAAAGTTTGAATCAAATTAGTATAAGGCAAGTGATTCGAAAGTGATTTAGAATTTTCTGACAGGCTTTTGCTTAAAAATAGATTGCTTATTTTGCTTCAAAAAATCATTATCTCATCATTGAAGCATTTTCTCATCTTTGAACTGAGACAAATTTCTAGATAAATGACGATTGGAGAATCAGTATCTTACATTTTTATTTTATATCATATTACTTTTTCTATTTTAGCTTAAAAGAAGGTTGAGGAATCAAAGTGTGGCCTACTTTATTGTCTTTGGTTAAATGAAATGTATTCTAAAATACAAGTTGTCTAAAAATACCAGATCCAAGACTTACCCCTGTAATTAGTTAAGAGGAGTCTACAGAGCCCTGAACACGAGGAGAAGCATTGATATTTCCCCTTCCTGCAGTTCACAGGATGTGTATTTAGATCTAGAGGATAACAAAAAGGGACGGACACAGAGAGATGAGAACACGGGATGAATTCTCACCATCGGATATAACAACCCTTTATATAATTTTGCTAACACCTCCATAATAAGAGTTATATGCAAAATAGTTCCTTTGGTTAACCCGGCTCTCAGAGCTATGAAAAAAACCAGATGTCTTCCTCTCCCCTGGCAACTCACCTCTATGCCTGGAGAGGAATAGTGTTGCATATTTCAACTAGAAGCCATCACTGCCCTTGAACGTTGTCAGTCACGTGTAGATGACCAAGAGGATGGGTCCTCAGGTGAGTACTGGCTACAAGCCTACAATGGCTACAAGGAACATTTTAGAATGATATCACTGTAGAACCACGTGTTAATAAATACATCTGCATCCCTATATACGTATAAGCTAGTACGCTCATATCTACACACGTAGATAATTATACATCTCCGGGTTTAATCTGACAAAATAGGTCTATTGTGTGAGAACAAGCCATAGGAAATCTGCCTGACAGTTACAAGTATCAGGGAAGGCCTAGTGCTACATAATGAATCACTGTTGTTGAATGAAATCGCACAAAACAGCTATTATTTCCCCAGATGAAGGTGAGGCTATTCTGGCTCTTTGGGTGATTGTAAATAAATCTTTTGCAATGTCCTGGAACCCGATCAGCCAACAAGAGAAAGAACAGTTGTGAAGCTTCTAAGTCGTTTGACCACAGCCTGAGCTGAGGAGGGAACATATTCTCCTTGAAAGTCTTCTTCCTCACACCTTCCGCATTTATAGGTCTTGGAACCAAAGCGTAACACCGCCCCTACTCCCTTTTTTCCCCTTATAAATGGAACAGAAGTGTTGTCCTCTTTACTGGGAAAAGTTCTCTTAACTGTTCAAGTTTTCCTTTCATTTGATTGCAAGTAACAGCTAAATCTGGCGCCAACCGGCAGAAGCGGTGTGATCCCAGGCTCTAACAGGAAAAGGTAGTGGGCCAAGTGGTGCAGAGCCTCGGGGACAGAGGAGTGCTACAGTAGACGTTGCAACAGCCCTGTAGTTGGTGAATGGGTGAGCTATGTAGAGAATGCAGCTGAGCCCAGCCACAGAGGCACATTTGTCTCGGGTGGAGTCCTTTGTAGTAAAAGACAAGGTAGATGCTGGCTGTCCCTGGCTCGGGATTTGCATGGAAAGGTTTAAGTGTCTATGCAATTCCCTGGGTCAAAATATCTGTAAAAGAGAGAGTGGAGGGAGGGAAAGCAGGCAGGAACAAATGCCCATGCCAGGGTCTGCTATTTAAAAAAAAAAAAAAAAAAGACAACTCAGAGTAACGTTGGATGGGAAAATAACCCTATGCTTGAAAAAGTTTGAATTTTCACGCTTCTATGCTTATATTAACTGAGAATTACACTTCCCAATGCCACAGATCACTGCAAGGCTCAGGGACACGTGGAAACGCACATGTGCTGTTTACACTCCTCTGACTCATATGTATCAGACTCTAGACCTGTGCTGCCTAATACAGTAGCCACCGGCCACATGTAGCTCTTTAAATGTAAATTAATTAAAAGTAAATAAATTAAAAATTCTGTTTCTTAGCCAACACTAACCCCATTCAAGTGTTCAATAGCTCCATGTGGCTATGGCTATCATACTGGACAACGCCTTTCAAGCATGGCAGAAAATTCTATCAGACAACACTGTCATAGAAAATTCACAAGATTTATGAGTTTCTCACAGATTTCCATGGATAGGTTTAAAAGGAGCAACACCAGTATGAAACTACCTCAAATGGCACTCTACAGTTAACTTTGTGTGGAAAACTTGATGGTCCGTGAGAAAAAGTTCACTTAAAAAAGATACTTCATCCTCTTTCCCCCTCTGAGAAAATAGTAATGCACATGGAAGTTGTGAGAAAGAAACTCGACTTAGCGAAGAACTTTGCTTGTTGTTGATTAACCCAAGCACTTCCAAAATAACTGGAACCCATAACCTCTATTTACAAGACATCCATTAATTTCCACAGAACTCTGGTTTCACGAGGCACTTCTTGAAGAATTTTGCCATGGAAGTTCAAGCCAAGCCTCTGTAGTCACTTGCCCGCTCGGGATCATAGCAGATGATTAGGATAGTTCCAAACTGGAGGAAATAGACCAGGGTCTAGCCGGTCAGGATTTATGCCTCATGATTTTAGAGTAATCAAGTCGGCAGGTATCAACTGAGAAACTCAAGATGAACGTAAGATGCTTCTCAAATGTTGTTTCTCAAGACAACTGATCAGATACACACCACTCTTTCTAAAAGAGATGGTCGATTATCTACCTGAAATCAAGACTATCAGATAATCTACTCTGGCTTTATTTCCTATAATCCTGTGACACAGGGTTCTCTTATTCCATAAAATGTGCTGAGCCAAACTTGTCAGGTGGGATTCCTAGTTGGATTTCTCCGTATATATGAGGGCTAACATTCTTAACCTACTCCGCTGACAGAGACTTACAATTTCTTAAGAAAAATAGAAACATCGTTTCTAAGCAAGCCATAACATCACTGACCCAGCACCAGGTGAGGGGACGGGGGTGGGGGGCAGCGTGTTTCTGGAGGGTGAATTGAAGCTGCCACAGCAGAAATGCTTTACTATAGTCCGTGGAGCAGAACCAGGATCTGTTCTCACTGCCCCAAACTTCTGTTCTTTTCTCTTTATCCCTCCTCTTGTCTTTTCTTTCTTCTCCTTTCTTTTCTTCTCACTTGAGTTGGCTCTGATGGAGTCATTGCAGAAGGGCTCTTTTTTTCCACGGCAGCCTCCTAGAAAAGTATGCTGATGAAAATAAATAGTAGCCTAGTATCTCTTCTCTAAAAAACATCAGAACTTTCCCCCTTAGAATTTTACACTCTGTAATGTATATGCAATCAGAACAGAAAATTAGAAAGTGAAATTAACCCTATACAGATTTCTGGGTTTTGCTTTTTTCTGTGATGTCTTCTCACCTGAGGGATTTGTGCTTGCTCCAGGATCATAAACTATAATGAGGGTTAATGCAGGAAAAAAAAAAAAGAAGAAGAAGAAGAAGAAAGGAAAGAAGGGAGGGAGGAAGGAAGGAAGGAAGGAAAGAAGGAAGGGAAAAAAGCCTTTGCTGCTCACACTAATGTCACTAACATGAAGATTCCTGTTTAGAATAGTGCTCTTCAAGCCTTAGACTAAAGGCTTATTCAAGATGACAGCAAGATTCAGATTAGTAATCTATTTGAGCACTTTAACTGTAAAATATAGCATAGATTATATCTTCAAAATTAGTTACATATAGTAAAAGAAAGCTAAGTTAGAAGATTTATGCTCTTTGGTTAAATCTGCCTAACATTTGTATTTGCAATACAAATTGTGAGATCAAAAGGGTAATAACTTTTGATTAGGGATTTTTGCAACAAAACAGATTGTTTGTACGTTACCTATTACTAAAATTCAGCCAGAACCCAAGAGAGGATGTTTGAAAATATCCAATCTCTGTCACTGGAAAGAAATCACAGTTTATAAATAAAAGCCAAGCAAAACTATCGTTTTAAGCAATAATTCAATAAGGTCATTTCCCATTTGTTTTAAAAAATATTAGACAAGTCTCAGTATACACTGACAGTATAGTTCCTGCATCAACACATTATGAGTGCTTTATTCTGTGGCACTAATTCAATAAAGACTCTATTCCGTGATTTGCAGATTTTTGTACTTTGGCAATATAAGTAGCGCTACAATATAACCGATTCGCAAATCTTACTCATCTGTTGAAGACATGACCCGGATCGCTCTGTAATAAAAGCAAGCATAACAAAACTGTTTTGCTGAGAAAAACCCCATGAGCCAGCAAATATAAAAGAAAGCTGAAAAAGTAAATATGGCGTTGGTTCTAATCCAAAATTATGTGAGTAAATGTCATCGCGATGGATATATTTTCTACTTTTGAGGCTCTCATTGCATGACAGCGAGTCCAAGCATCTTTTATTCACTTAGAAACTAGCTGCAGAATGAGTTTGCTGGATTCCTTAATTAACTAATTTCAAAATAGCCCTGAATTACACCAGTCTTTTTGCTTCTGCAGTTTGCACCTGCCTTTGCGGTTTGGGTGACTCTAGGCATAGTTTTTCATGGCACAAACCCCTGGAAGGGCATTCTTGTGACAACGGGTTTTCTGGAATCTCGGTATGCCTAGGTTCTATGGAGCTATTCTCGCACTCCTGACCCTGCTTTCCATGAAAGCTAGCTCTCTTCGACTTCAAATACCTTCATATGAGCTTTATGTTCCATGAAAGGAACGAAATGGAAAGAAAGCAGGAAATGAGAATTCGATGTTATTTTGTCCTTTGCTTTCTAAAGTTAAAATTTGTAGACTTCACTGAAAAGAGGCTTATACTATTTCAACTACGTATGTCTCTATTTCTATCAATATCTTTCAGATCACACATCACCATTTCAGTGATTCCTCCACGAAAAGCTTTGTGTAGGTCATAGAATCTCCACTCACCTTTCACACTCTTCAGTCTGGTTCATTTCACTTCCTCCCCGTTGTTAATGTTGGGAAAACACCAAAGCATCAACCTGATTCAACCTGCAACAAGTAATTAGCAGAATGTAAACATGCGTACCTATAATGTTAGCCAAAAATGAATAAAAATAAGAGAAAATGCATATTTTCTAGGCCTTGCTGATTTCCTACCTATGGGGTCTTTTCACTGACAAGATTCTTCAGACCAATATTCTTCTGTCGGTTCCAGATGAGGAATTAAGATTGAGGACATCTAATTATTAGAAAGTCCCTGCTTTATTGCCCCCCAGGTCTTGTTTCTTGTTGACCTTCTTTATGTTTTTGTTGTACTTTGTTTACATGACTACAGTTTCTTTCTTCACAGGTCATTACATTTGTTCGTCGTCCTCCAGATAGCTTATACATTTAAAAGGCAGGGATCTTGTTTATCCCGGTCTCCAGCTTCTAGGATAGTATTTGGTACATAGAAGGCACTTATGTTAAATAAATACTAGCGTGCATTTAATGATTCCCAGTAGAGGTTAGCGTATGCACCCACACATGCTCATGCATGAGAGCAACGTTCGGATGAATGCTAGTTTATTTTGACTACATACACGTACACATACATCTATTGATCATTTGATTTAGTTTTTAGTAGCATATACAGAAAGATGGCAAAGGCAATGTGATGTTTCAATACTATGTGTGTATGAAAGTTGAACTTTGACTTACAATTACCAAGAGAAGTTATGATTTATATTCCCTCTCTAAACACAGAAATTTGCTTCCAGAAAAATTTTCCTGTATCATGACATTGATCTTGTTCCGTATCTGCTTAGAAATCATTGACTCCTCATTGCCTACATATTAAAATCTGGACACATCAACATTCTTTTGGCTTACACCTTTTCTACTTCGTTCCCCATTATTTCTGTCATTTAGTGATCAATTCCCTTGTTTACTCACAACTCCAACTCTGCACCTGTGCTCCTGCAGTATCACCACCTGGAATAATTTTTTTCCTCTTTTCACGTCCAAATGATACCTATCCCGCCTGGCTCAGGTCAAATGCCGTCACTACCTTCTGGAAGATTTCTTGGTCATCCAGTTTAAAATTAACTGCTCTCCTCTCAGCATCTATAGCATTTGCATCTCCTCTGAACCCCAATAATGTGTGTTTCTGGCTTATTTATCTTACCAAACCAGCATTTATTGAATAACCACAATAACTGAATGCAGTTGAAATGTCAAGAGTGTGCTTGTAGAGTCAACTCAATCAGGAAAGAAACAGCAAAAGTTGGTTGGGTGTACTCTAAAAGGATGTTTTTAACTTACAGTTTCTCATGGTCAAAAGAACAATTGAGAAGAAGGTAAACCACATAATGAGCCTCTCCAAGGTTACCATCGATCCAATTTACACATAATGTATGCTCTCTATTCACTATCTGTTAACAATCCTGTAGACCCATAGAAAATGTTTAGTGAATTATGACTAACATGCAGGCTCTGTGTAATTATAATTTAAGTTGGATCCTGGTGAAGTCTTTAGTCAGAGGTCCCAGGGCTAGAATTATCTCTTCACTTCATCGATCACCATGATTTTTTAGTGCCAACTTCAAGTACCTTCTGGTGGCACCTCATAGGGATCTGCACTCTCCCAGACATTTCTTTGTTTCAGGGACAGTATTAGAATTTCTAAAAAGCTCACTCTAATATTTTCAATCTCTTTCTCACTTTTTAAACTTGGAATGTTTCCTTTGTGCTAACTACTCCAACTTCCTTAAGCAGTTGCTATGGAAAGAAGAGGCAGAGAAATGGTAGATGTTACATCTGAATCTCTCAGCAATTTGGCCCCTTTGAAACACTTGGTCCTGGTCTCAGTGACTGTCCCCATGCCAGACTGATAAGTTGAAGTAATGCAGCTACAAGGTACACAGGTTTCCAATGTTGGCCTGGAGTTCTGTTTCTATGAAGGGAGGATGCATTAGCTATCCAAAGAGTATGCACATCCCAACTCAAATCCAGGATCCATGTTTTCCAAATGATGCCCTTGGATACCGCACTGGTCCTTAGCTCAGGCTTCAGAGTACAAGCAGGGTAGACAGGGAAGTGACAGTGGCTTGAAATAATTGCAGGCAAGCCTCAGTAGAGGAAAGCATGATGTAACCACACAAAAGGGCATTGGTGTGGAGCAGGTTGGGCAGCTCAGTCAGTCCCACACTCTTGATTTCTATGCCAGAGGATAGTAAAGCTGCGCAGAATAACTAGAGAGGGGTAATGACCAAACTTTGGTAGCTTTGAAGGTGCATGAGCTGTAGGAAAGCAAAAAAGGAGGAGATGAAAGAACACACCCAGTACATCCAAGCATTTATCCCCAAACTTGCAGGAAGCTTGTATTTCCCCATAAGACTCACAGGGTGCACTTTTGTTGACAAAGTTTTTGATCAGCCACCCTAAAGCAAAGCAGGGGCTCAGTAAACACTTGTTGGCACAAACTGCTTCTTCCTCCGTACATCTTTATTGCACCTACTCAAGGGTGACATTTAATGAGTGACACCCTGCCTAATTTTCTCAATTCTGGGAGGACTGTCTTTAACTGACATCACCTATACCTTTACAGACAACAGTGAGTGTGGATCAGCATCTGTAGGTGATGTGGATCCCCTGTGTGACTCCCTCAGAACACACATGCACAACCCCCTGCCGTACACACACGTGCATGTGCGTACACACACACACACACACACACTGGATTATCTTCTGTTGGACAGTGGAGAGAAGCTGTTGGTGACTCCAATGAGATTAGAAGGGGAGAATAATATATTGCTTGCAAAAAGCCAACAAAAATCTTTTTTTTTTAAATCTATGTTCACATTGTGTCTCCCATGCAAGTGTCCCCATGCACACCCTAGCCCTATGTTCTGCCTAGTTAACGTTCAGTTGTTGTTTATTAACTAGTCTCCTATTAAGGATGACTTCATGCATTATACATCCGGTTGAATTACAAGAAACTTGAAAGTCATCTCTGCAGGCTTTATATCCCCTCATCACTAATTCCACACAGAGTGGAACTTAATGAATAGTTTTTAGGTTAAAATTATGGCTATGGTCTATTTCCTCAAACTTCTCCTTCTTTCGGAGTGTTTTATTCTTGACTGTTTTATTTTGAGCTGGTGCATGTGCTCTTGTGTGCCAGCAATTACAAAAGATGCCATACCGACAGAGTATCTCTTTAAATAGTTCTTTCATCCACCCTTTTTGTGGTCACCTCATGGCAACTCATCATATTGAATGGTTATTTACCAATCTTGAGACTGCTTTCAACTTGGTCCAACCAGTAGAATTATATTAGGATGAAACTTGTTTTAGTGCCAGTGGATTAGTTATAGCCCATATCCTAATTAATGATTTTTTATCATTTATGTCTTAGAGGTGTCCTGATAAAAATGAAGGGTGAGAGAGAAGAAGAGAGGGAGAGGAAAAAAAGAAAGAGAGGAAGAAAAGAGTAGGAAAGAATGGGAAGAGGCAAAGAGCAAGAAGTAAATACGTTTGTGATCTAATCATCCTGTTATATTTCACAGCCGAATCTGACTATATACAGAAAGGCCTACCTGAAGAAATGAAGAGAAACTTAAACATCTTCAAAATTTAGTCAATTAATTTTTCAGACTATTCAACCAACTTAACCTCAAGGATGTTTACTCATTAGAATGAGCAATTTGGTTGGTGGTATTTTCAGTCTACTGGTACATGACTGGAATCATTGTGAAAGATTCTGAATTTCTAGATTAGTGTCAACTTAGAAATCACTAGTTAACAGAATTATGCCGCTATTGCTATGAACTAACTTGTATCTTGTAAGACTTGAATAATTAAGTTCTGTCTGGAAGGAAGCAATCATTCTCATCCTTGCATATTTATAACTGTTTTTTGTATGGGATATTTAAAGAGTTGTCTCTGGCATCGCACAGCACCTTTTAGAATTACAAATCTACCAAATATTTTCAAGCACAACACAGACTGTAAGGAACACATCTAAGTCCTGTACCTCCTCTATAAGGCTCACATTCTTTTTTTTTTTTTTTTTAATTTGAGAGAGAGAGAGTGCAAGCAAGGGGTGGTGGGCAGAGAGAGAGAGAGGAAGAGAAAAAGAAAGAATCTTAAGCAGGCTCCATGCTCAGTATGGAGCCCAACACGGGGCTCAATCCCACGACTCTGGGATCATGACCTGAGCCAAATTCAAGAGTCAGACACTCAACTGACTGAGCCACCCAGGTGCCCCTATATGGCTCACATTTTAAATAGCAAGTACACAAACATTTCCCTAATCACTTTCTAAGAACGTTGTTTTCCCTCTTTCTTAGGATTATTTGGCTTTTTATTCTGCTTTGCTTATTTCAATGAATAGAAATTTAACGTAGTTTCAGACTGGTTAGGTATGGACATTAACCATCCTGTCTCTTAATGTTTCAGCAAACATGGGAGGGTCAGGAATTAAGAGTTAGTCATCAAATTTTTATCATCTATCCACCATGTTCATAGTTCTCAGCACAATGATTAAAATTAGATCCAATTCTCCTCTTCACTCAAGGCTCAGGTCAAGAGCCACCTCTTTCGTGATGCCTTCCTGACTTACTGGTTGCCTTTTACATTTTTTTTTCACCATCATGAAATCCCATAGCACATTTTGCTTATGCCATATACGTTGGCCCTTAACTTTTATCTGCCACATATTGTTCCCTGATTACTTTCTTATGTTTAAGATTTCCTCCCCAATGAGAGTATAAAGTCCCTGGGGGATACTTGTAGATGATATTTGACTATAAAGCTATACAAATGATTTGACTCATAAAGAAACCTGAACTTAGACATCCAAGTGAGAGCCGTCACTTCCAAGCAGCCACAATGCAATGGTTCACTTGCACTGCAAAGAATTTGCCAAAATCAAAAATTGCCAAAAACAAAAATCAAAAATACTTGGGGGCCTGCCCTAAGAACCTATGGCCCAGCAGATTCTTTGGAATATTCCCTAAGATGACAAATCTTTGACTTTTGAAGATGGATTTGGGTTTTGAACGTGGCCAAGAGTCATTTGGAGCCTGGACTCATGAATCGTTCAGTGATTAAGAAGGGCGTTACACTTTCTAGTGAGGAATAAAGTAAGGCTCTAAAATATGGGCAGATGATTTATTTATAAACCAGCTATGATGGCAACACTGGAGTGACACATGTTTTAAAGAGTGACACTTCATTATTCTAAATGCATTTCTTCCAAAGGTGACTAATCTGAAGGAGACGGTTCTAACTTTAAATATGATTCCCAGTCATCTGATTAAAAAAGCAAAAAGTCTTATTGCTTCATATACATACTTCCTAGTCCTCCAGTATCTGTATCTAGCTCAGTGCTAAATACTATATTGGAGACAAAAAATACTACACACTCTGGAGCCAGATTGCCTGGGCTTGAAGTATGCCTTTGCTGCTTTCCAACTGAGTGACCTTAGACAATTTGCTTTACCTCTCTGCATCTTGATTTCCTCTAAATTCTAAATTCTAATTCTAAAATGGTATGGGTTTCTGTGAAGATTGAACAAGCTAACATATCTAAAGTGCTTAGAAGCATGTCTGGCACATTAGCAGTCATTACTAGTATTAGCTACCCAGTTGGAATTAATTAATTAGCATTAACTAGTACATTTATTGTTATTTTAATTTTTAAAATATCTATTTAGTTTTGAGAGAGTGCAAGTTGGGGAGGCGAACAGAGGATCCAAAGCTGGCTCTGCGCTGACAGGCAGACAGCAGTGAGCCTGATGTGGGGCTTGAACTCACAAACCCTGAAATCATGACCTGAACCTGAATCGTGTCAATGGCTCAACCAACTGAGCCACCCTGGTGCCCCCCATTTGTTGTTATTTTAAAATTATAATTTTAACTCAGAATCGAAATTACATTTTTAAAGGTCACTTTCTACAGATGTGATCTTTTCAACTTAAATACTGGAGGACATTCAAATAATGCTGTCTTTATGGGGCAATTACTTACTGCCTGTGCCACTAGGTGTGTTCTAGCATTCGAAGCATGGGGACCATCACTGTGACAACACTGCGAGTCAGAAAGTCTTCACATCACACAAGGTAATATCTGGTCTTGGCATAAAGCGGCACGCTATACAAAGTAGTAGCCAGAAAGGAACTTGGAAAGCGGCAAAAGAAAATATCTGGGTTCTGGATGTCGAATGGCTTTGAAACGTCTGGCTGCCCCTTTAATATTCCTCGCAATATTCTGCCATTTAAGACCACAGCTATTAGTTACCCCCACTAAGTAGAAGTGCAGGATACTTCTACTACACATCTCTCCCTTGGCTTACCCCAAGAATGAGCTAGAGGCCATGAGAGAGAGATCTCAGCTCTCTGTGTAGGGGTAAATGTTCCTTTCCTCCTTAGATGCCAAGGACAAGCAAACTCTCATTCTTTTTTTCACGGCCTCAGACATCTGACCATGTGAGCAGGAAGACCCTCTGACTCCCCAGAGATGGGGCAGCTGCCCCTGCTTCCCGCCACCTGGAAGTGGGTGGCCTTGAACTGGCGACCCATTAGTGTTGCAAACATGTATTGTGTTGAGTCCATCATCCTGTTTAACTTGGCATCACCTATAACCACTCCAACATTTTGTGAATGAGATTACTGCCAAATCGGTGTGCTTCTGATTCAGTTACACTTAACCCATTATCTCTAAGTGCTTTTATGATGTTTGTACCGATGACGAAAACTGCCTTCATGTTTTTTATTTTTTAAAGTAAGACTGTCTAAGTTTTCTCTTTCTGTCGAGGAGATTGAAAGCCATGAGACTCTTTCCAAAAAGTTTTCAGGATCTGCAGTGGCATTTTCAGTGGGAAATTGGCAAGGCTTATGTGTGAATGAAGACAAAGAAAGCCAGTGAGCAGTCAAAGCCCTGCGATTGAGCGTCTGCTTGTCCACATGTCAGAAAAGAAATGTGCAAATCTTCCTTCAACTCCTAACAGAGTATGTCTGCCTGAAACTCATGAGGTCTGATGCGTTTTAGGAATTTAAACAGAGTAGGAAGGAAAAAAAAAAAAAACCACCTAAGGCATTAATGCAAGCTTGCCTGAAAATATTATTCCTTTCACAACTGTGTGTAGTCACACCCTTCCTCTGCTGCATCCAACAGAAAATGGAAGATATGACATAGGTTGTGTCTACATAGTGCCAAGCATCTGGGTTAAATTCAGTCTTGGTGTTTTGATCTCATATAGACAGAGGGTTATTTTCTTTTAACACCATCTGCAGGGCTGACTGCTCTATGTCGGTTAGGATAGTACAATCACTAGCCTGCGGAGACTTTTACCAGATCATAAAATTTTCAC
Source organism: Panthera pardus (assembly GCF_024362965.1). Classification (NCBI taxonomy): domain Eukaryota; kingdom Metazoa; phylum Chordata; class Mammalia; order Carnivora; family Felidae; genus Panthera; species Panthera pardus. The sequence goes on along the minus strand of NW_026527002.1, from coordinate 59,407,098 downwards.
CAGCCTTTCTCTCGGTTACTACTGTGTAACCATCATTTCTAAAATAAAATTAATTAGTCACTTCCTTGTGTATGAAGCTGCTAATGGTTCTTACTGGGAGGCTATTATAGAAGCAGGATCTCTAATAATCTTGATCAGATGAATCGGTTTTGGACAATGTTTGAATGGCTAAACAGTAGATTCTGGAGTGATCAGCCAGGCTTTCCAAGTATCAGTGCTGCTTTGGATTTCTTGACATGCCTCAAAAAATACCAAGAGATTAAAAGTAGTAATGATGGATAGTAGAGAAAATATGGAATTTGGATTAAGATAAACTTGTATCTGAATCCTATCTCCACCATGTGACATCGCACAAGCTACTTAATCTTCTGAGCTATAATTTTTCTATCTGCAGAATAGGGTTATTGTAAGATAACATAGCAAGTTAGAGTTGTTATATGACTATCAGATTATATGCTAGAGTCTCAAATACTTACAGTAGCCATTAGTATTTTATTCTTATTAAAAACGACAATATCCAAAAGAAAATGGCAATAGCCTCAGTGAAAAGAAAATGCAAATATCCTTAAGTCCTTTGATCCGCTTGAGATGTGAGCTCAAGAGATGCAGATGAGATATGGAGGGAGGGGCACTGAACTAGGGATGACTTTTCAGTCAGTCGGTTTTTTGGAACTTCTTGTGGTGACCTTGGACACGTCAGTTTCCATATTTGGACTTCATATTGTTTATCCTTAATCACAGGCATGTTAGATATGCCGTTTAAGATCCCTTTAAGCTGCATGATGAATACATCAAAAGGTCTCAATAGAGCTAGAGCTAATATGGACATGTGATACAATTCCTCCTATATCCTATTTTTTGCATTTGATTGTGCTTAATCAATATTAGTTACTGAAATGGTCAGTGGTGTTGAGTCTTTGATATAGTTACCATTACTACTAACTTCAGTAATGTATCACATTGATGTTTTCATTCAATTACTTTTGTTTGTACCAGTGGCATTATTTTAAAATTATCTACTACAACCTTTTGTCTTCACACTGACTTTCTCTATCTGATTTTAATTCAGTAGCTTCACTGATATCCTATGTGAAAAAGTCAATACCACCACTCTCCTCTAGATCTTATGTGGTCCCTTGAAAAGATTGGGGAATGAAGCAATAACTTACTCTGAAGTTTATGCAGATGTGTGTGTGTGAGAGTTTTATGGAATTTGATTCTTTTTCTCAATGTATGAGTGTTTTTCTAATGTTTTGTCTTTTTTTATTTTTTATTTAAAAAAAATTTTTTTAATGTTTATTCATTTTTGAAAGACAGAGAGAGACAGAGCACAAGCAGGAGTAGGGCAGAGAGAGAGGGAGACACAGAATCTGAAGCAGGCTCTAGGCTCTGAGCTGTCAGCACAGAGCCAGACGTGGGGCTCGAACTCACGAACTGCGAGATCATGACCCGAGCTGAAGTCGGATGCTCAACTGACTGAGCCACCCTGGCGCCCCACTAATGTTTTGTCTTGTGTGTGTTCATAGAAGGCATAAATGATTAGCTTTCATCATTTTTTTTAACAAGGGAGGACACATCCAGTGGGAATGCATTCTGGTTTTTTTTTTTTTAATTTTTTTTTTAACGTTTATTTATTTTTGAGACAGAGAGAGACAGAGCATGAACAGGGGAGGGTCAGAGAGAGGGAGACACAGAATCTGAAACAGGCTCCAGGCTCTGAGCTGTCAGCACAGAGCCCGACGCGGGGCTCGAACTCACGGACCACGAGATCATGACCTGAGCCGAAGTCGGCCGCTTAACCAACTGAGCCACCCAGGCGCCCCTGCATTCTGTTTTAAAGGTGGATGATTTACCACATCTGAGTGTCAGAACTTAACTTCGATTGTGTATATTTCCTATCAACTGCTTCCATGGCTTCTGTTGTCAAGTAGTTGATTCTTATGTTTTGGTACCTGTATCACCAAGCTGGGATTTCTTCTCTTCCCTCCAGTGAGTTAGGGGGTGTTTTTACTCTACTTTGGAAATGTCCAAACATGTTTTCTCTGACTGTTTTATAATAATTCTCATAAGAGAGGCAACATTTTTGGCTTTTTATTTTAACACGTTACTTGTTTTTATCCACCATTGAAAAAAACATTTTCTTCCTTACTTTCATCAGCTTTTAACACATATAAGATACTAGATTGAGTGCAATGATATGAAATATGCCACAGAAATCTGGCTAATATTATAGTGACCCTTTTCTTAAGAATGGGCTTTATGTTTGTATGAATGACTAGGATTGAATTTTCTGGTTGCCAATTCAGCATAAGGCATTTGTATGGATTAAGTAGTGAAGCTATGTCTATAAAACAAAGAATTAGTAAAAATCAAACATAAATATATATATAATTAAATATAAATTTGAAAGCACTCTCTGTAAGAGTGTCAAAAATGATTCTTGAATATGCATATGTAAAGAATTCCAGTCTCTAGTATCAAGCCCTAAATAAGACACTGAAGGAATATGAAGGTCATCAGGTAGAATTTAGGAGAATTCCCTATCTTAGAAGAGAAGGCAGTCTATTGCCTCCAAGGGAAGTAACAGTGCAAAGTAGAATCCTTCCCAATAGACTAGAATTGGAGACGTTTGCCAACTGAAGATTAGTCAGTTTCTAGCATTTGCAAAATGTGCTGCTCCTAGATTTTCCCTTCCAAGTGTTATTATCACATTTTTTGCAATCCTTCAAAGTTTCCAAGATATTGGTATAACCATTTGACTTATGTCTACTTAGTCAAAGAGTAGATCTAGAATATAAGTGTCATCATACCATTATATATTTGAATTCGGATTTGTCATCATTAGTTTTCTTTTCCTTCAAGCACGCTTCAAGGATTTAAAAGCATCTAATATTTTACTGTGCTTTCTTATGAATTATGTTTCCATATTCTACTTTCCAATATCATATCTTCATCCTATGCTTTTTATGTTGATTTTCTCTGGACTAACAACATAAACCATATGCATTAGAATAGACTAAGCTCCTGAGAATATTAAGCTCCCAAGAATCAGTAAGGTAACAAAATAGAAGTTTGCCTTTTTCTTATGAAATAGGCCTGGGCAGCAGTTTTCAGTCAACAGTGTCTCTGCTTTATGCACATTCAAGAAGATAATTTAAGACTGATGCTCCATTTTCGACACATGGCTTCCACGCTTGCCATTGTCTTCTCCATTAGTCTTCAGGAAGCAGAAGGAACATGGTAGCACGTATCACTTCTACTCACATTCCATTGAAGTGACCTCAGTTACATGACCACATCTAACTTCAAGGAAGGCTGAGAAACATAATCCAGCTCTGTGCCTAGGAAGAAGGGGAAAGCTTATATTGGTTCTCCAGATACCAGTGTTAAGCCAACATGTTATTTCCCCCACTCCCCGCTTCACTTCCATATCAGGAATAGCTATTCCTCTCAATCTTCCTTCGCTTTTACATCATTTCTATTTTTCTCCTATGTGTCCTATCACAGCTGCTCAGATCTCATTTAATTTGGATGGCTAAAAATGAAGAAGAAATTCAACACAGGGAATAATAGGGAGCCAACCTTGAGGTGGCTCTCTGGATTAACTGAATCTTTTGCTTGCCATCAATAAATGGGACTAAAATAACAAACATCTGGATCAAATTGTATAGTTTGTATCCATAAAATTTACGTAAGAAAAAGTTCAACATGGTTCTAATAATGATTAATGCTAAATCTTGATAGCTGGTGAATTGACCACTCAACAAGACCACAAGTGGAGCTATTAACAGAGTTTCTATTTGCATTTAGAGAAAAATTCGAGGTTACCCAATGTCCTTTTAAATTGTATTTTTAATCTTTTCAATATATTTTTTAAAAGCAATACAATGACACAAAATTTCTTATCCTTGATATATTTGTTAAGTGATTATCACAGCCTCTCATGTTACTTAAGGGCCTTGGTGATGATACACCATAAATGAGGTCCAAAGTCAAGCATATGGAAATGTCACAGTATGTATTAAGTGCTCGATAAACCTTGGCTGTTATTACTATTATAATCAAGCTATTCTTTTTCCTATCCTATTACTTGTCTCCTTTTAAGTGGTTGCCAAATAGCTTAACTGAAATTAATGTAGCAGGAGGGAAGCAGGCTTTAAATCACGAGGAAAGTATCTGCCCCTCTGGTTGTAGGGGAAACATCTCTGAATTATCTCACTTTTAAAATGGAGGAGAATGCCCCTTGCACCTGTCTGGCAGGGATCCTTTGAAATCAAATGTGGTTTTGTGTGTGAAGGGACTCTGAAAACCAGGTGTCCCCACACTTCCTATATTTAGAGCCATATTTAGGAGTTCAGTCAGTTAAGTGTTTGATTTCAGCTTATGTCATAATCTCGCAGTTCACGGGTTCGAGCCCTGCATCGGGCTCTGTGCTGACAGCTCAGACCTGGATCCTGGTTTGGATTCTGCGTCTCCATCTCTCTCTGTCCCTCCCCTGCTCATATGCTCTCTCTCTCTCTCTCTCGCTCTCTCTCTCTCTCTCAAAAATAAGCATTAAAAAAAGTTTTAAATAAGATAGAATAAGAACCCATAAACCAATTAAAATACAAATCTTTATCTCATTTATCCATGTTAATTGTCTTGGAAAAATATTTTCCTCCTTCATTATAGCAGCTCCCCTTTTTTAAAGACAATTCAACCTCATGTCACAAAACATTGTCTATTGGACCGTCCCTTAGTTATGCAGCTGGAATGATAGCTGGCTTCTTAAGAAACTAAGATTAGAAACTCACTGATGATATTGCAAACATACTGAGAGGCTTATTTGGCATTACCCAATTCACTCTTTATTAGTAAACATGTTCCTATCAGGGCTCGTTGATGGAGAGAAGTTTTATTACTGCAACATTTTGCTATGCACAAACTGGGGAGCACACGAGACTTAGGAGGAATATGTAATAGGTTAATTAAAAATTTACTAGATAAATTTATGGTACTATTTCATAAATTGGATCCTCTGATTCCTGATTCTACACATTGGCACAATAATCACATTTATGTCACTAGAAATTTCTCATGAAAACCTGGGTTTCCAATGCATCCATATAAATTTATGGTGTAACTGCAGTACTTACCCTCAGGAATTGATAAATGGCTTTACTTTCATGGATACTACTTTGCTTCAAGTTGTTCACTGAGCTTAGAAAAACTTCAGGATTGTCACAACTCAAGTCCTCATACTCTGCTGTTGAAAACTCTTTGCTCATGACTAATAGCCACAGAGATAAAATACAATACACACGACCTCTTGCTTATGAGATGGCTATACATCTCATTAAAGTAGTCATGATATTGAAACTATTGCTCAGCTGGCCCCCAATGATATGAGAGGAACTGGTAAGAATGAGAATGGCTTGGAAGAATTATACTAAGGACAGGAAAAAAAATGAATTGGTAATGAAAGGAAATTTGCAAGGGCTTACGACCATAATGCTTGTGTGGTGTTTTCCAACCCAGTGAGATCATTGAAGAAGTCATGATGCACTATGACAAAGCCCTACCCATTCCAATGCTTTGCCTGTCACTCCATACACATCTTGCATTCAGCCTAAGCCGCCTCCTGTCTAGCCTTCTTGTGGCTTTCTAGCACACTAAGCTGGAATGCCTTTAACTTGGCATTCCCTTTCCTGGAAACCCTTACCTTGTTCTTTTGGCTTGCTGCTCACTTCATTCTGGTCTCTCTTCTAATGTCTCACCTTGAAAGTTTCTTTGTCTTTACTCCATATGAAATATCCCTCTCCCTATCCTTATTACTCTTTTCTTTTATTACTTTGATACTACTTATTTTCATCTGATATTATCTTTTATTTTTATTGGTTCATTTGTTTATTGTTCATCTCCTCCACTAAAATCTGATCTCCATGGAGACAGAAAGTCATATTCTCTACAGTACCCTCATTATCCATTAATACGTCCTGGTATATAAGAGATGCTCAGTAAGTATGTGTTGAATTGATGAATAGATCAATGAACAAATGACATTTTGAAGGCATAAATTTGAATTCTTAGATTGGCTTACTATCAGAGATTATTTTCTGGTTCTCAAAGTGAGGACAAAACTCTCTCTGCTTTCAAAATACTGTGACAATCAAGTAGAATTACGTATGTCGAAGAACTTCTAAACTGTCAGGCACTACATAAAGTTAGTGAATGTCACTGCTCAGGCACTGTGGTGTGATGCAAAATTAGCTGAGCCTGAGTTTATGGTCAGTCTCCTAATAGGGACTTTGCCATTTGGAATGGTGTGTGCCTTTGAACAAGTATGTAACCCTCTGTGTCTCATTTTCTTTCTCTGCTGGGTGAGAATAGAGTGAGATAATATGTATGCATGCATTTGATGATCTGTAAAGTGATACAGGAGTATAACCTAGTATCGCTTGTCTGAATAGAGCAGAACTATTTCCTTCTCCACCCTTATCCCTGGGCTCCTGTGTTCACATGTGCACAGAAGGGAAAAGGTAAGCACCTTATTCTGTTGCTAGGCTGATGCTTTCCCAGAGGTAGAAAGGGAACTTGTTAAATGAGTGAAGGCATAATCCCTAAATAAGTAAACTGAATTTTCATTTTCTATGCTTCAGTTTATATGCTATGATGTTACCACAAGGCCAAAACTTTTTCTATTTCTTGATGACACTTTGTCTCCAAATTTGTTTTAGGCTAGATTATGAGGTTAACCAATTTCCTAGAATTCTTCAGCTGCACAGAGCCTGTGAAGATAGATCCTTGACCACTTTGGTTTGAGTTAAGCCATGCATGAATTTAACCTTCTTCAGATTATTTGCTCGTGCTCAAAGCACTGCATTAATCAGAGAAGGAGGCTTCAGTCTTGAGCTTGTTCTCAGAAACTCTGCTGCATTGTGTTGCCTTTGATGAAAAGCTTAAAAGGCAGAGAACAGGAAATCCACTCTGATTTCATTGTTTGCTTTGAACAGTTCTTTCTTCTTAGGAACAATGCTGTGCCTAAAATGACTAATAATCACTACCATTTATTGAACATTAAATCTGTGCCAGGCACTGCACATAATAGTTTCTATACATCTTTACATCTCATCCTCACACCAATGATCCCAAGGAGGTTTTATTATCCCAATCTACAGAAGAAGAAACTGAGACTAAGAGACTCAGAGAAATGAACAACATTCTCCTGTGGTTACCTTGTGAGAGGAGCAAAGCTGAACCACATCTTCCATTCCCGGGCTTCTACTCTTAACCACTGATGTAGAACCAATAGATGCCAAGGCCTGAGAGAAGTTTGGGAAAGAGTAAGCAGATCATTTAACATTTCCTACAGCGATCTTGGTGACCTCTCAGATTGTAGGCTACCAACTCCATCCACTGACATTGAAAACCCAACACTTCCATTTCCCACTTGTTGTCTTTTGAATATCATTACTTATTTCATCCTCTGAAATTTGATTACCCATTTTGTACAATAAAAATATGGTTTGTACAATAACAATATATTACCTCAGTATAATGGATTTCAAAAGAGAGATCATTGTGAAGTATGGACATAGTGTCTAGCATCAGCCTGGGTTTGAGGCAATGTATTTCCTACACGATTCATTAGAGTTATCTATATTTGAAGCTAGAGATGTGGTTCCAACCTGGGCTTTGGAATCAAGCTTGACCAGCCCCAAGCCCTTGATCTATGATTTTGAGAAGTGATGTTCAGTTTCTTCCTCTGTTAAATGAGGATGACAGATTCTGTGTCACAGTTTTGTTTGGGGAGTTAAGTAAGACAGGGGAACCCGAGTGGCTCAGTTGGTTGAGCATCCAGCTTCAGCTCAGGTCAAGATCTCACTGCTTGTGAGTTTGAGCTCTGCGTCAGACTCTGTGCTGACAGCTCAGAACCTGGAACCTGCCTCAGATTCTGTGTCTCCCTCTCTCTCTCTCTGCCCCTCCCCCACTCACACTCTGTCTCTGTGTGTGTCTCTCTCTCTTTCAAATATAAATAAACATTAAAAAAAAGTAAGATAATGCATCTTTGATATGAAGTTTAGTTGAAATAAGGTATGTAAAGCATATAATACAGAGCTTAGGATAATGTTCTTGGTAAACATCAACAACATTAGTTTTTTATGAAATTGAATTTTTTTTTGAAGAATCAAAGCTATTAGATACATCTTCACAGATAAATGAATGTATATAACTTGTTTATAACCTATGTTTCCAAACAGGATTTGAGATTGCTAGGTCAATATTTTATTCAGTGGCTAGCTGCTAAGTAGATGCTACCTCTTAGTATTTGGGAAGGAAGCTTACTCTTTTTAGCCTAAAATCAACCTACAATTCCCTTTTGGCATTTTTCCCATTACTCTTGAAAATAAAAACCTAAGTATCTGCTCCAGATTAACTAATTACTCTCAATTTCTCAAACATATTAGCATTTCTAGCACTGCTCTCATGCTCAAAAGGCTCTCTCCTTCACCTATTTATTCTTCAAATCCTGAGCAGCCAGATTCAAATCTCCTCTTTTTCCTTTCTCTAAACTCAACTGAGACTAATTGGCCATACTACTCAGTTGGAATTCATCATTTTCCACTTGGTTTTATTCATTAGATTTCCATGTGCTTTTATGTGTCTTCTCTGATCATCTAGACAGTAAGCAAACTGTCCTACAACTTTTTTTACGATTCACATTGTGGAATTTCAGTTTCATAAATATTTATTAATTATTAAGTCTTCATATAAAATAGATGACAAGCAGTAGGTAAGGAATTAATTCTCTTTTGTGCCAAAATCCAGGCCCTTGGATTGTATCTCCCCTCCAGCATTCCATCCTTTGAAAACGTAAAGTGTAGTCAAACAGCAAGGTTTCTTGTCAAACAATGTTACGTAAATAAATTTATCTTCATTTAGTTAGTTAGTTATTCCTTTTGAAATATCAGCAATTGACTTAATTTACCTAATTAAGGTAAATTAATTTGGCTGTTATGTTATAAACATAATGTTAACACGATGATCAAATTCTGATGTGCCCCATTTCGTTGATACTGTATTTAATATCATAGTTTATAGGAAGAGCTATAATAGATGTTGATAAGATAATAATTTGGTAACATAACCAAAAATCTACACTTACTCTTCAGCTAGCATATCACTTTGTCCAAGACTATGTTTTCAACAAAGAAAGACAAAAAAAGGACCAGTGCTAGAATCTTGATAAACCTGTTTTTACACACCCACAGCTGATTTATGAAAAGCCTTAAACTAATATCCTTTCTATCAAGCTTTGAGCTTCCAAGAGCTATTTCAATTATGTTGAGGTTTTCAAAAGTGATCGTTCAATTTTAACATTTTTGGTTGTTTTGATAAATGCTAAGAGCACTATTTATATTTTGATCATGGTGTTTTCAGGTAACTTAATAGGATAATTCAAACATTAATGGATAATTCATCCATTATTTCATATATGTACATAAACCTGCCCTTATTCTCACCTCTAAAAAGGGAAATGTAGTATTTGGGGGATTTCCTGAGATCAAATATTTTGATGTGTTCAAGCCAGGCACTTTAATTACATGAGAAATTTTTGACACACTCTCAATCAATGAACAACGGTTGGGTCTAGACAGAACTTGAGGCAACTGTAGGGGAGCCAGCACATTTCAGACATTAGAAGAGTTGTTTACATAGCTCCAACCTTCTACAAAGGCACAAGAACTTTTTCAAGGACCCCTTTTTCAAACCACTACTACCTGAATACAAAACCTGAAACAGCCACCCACGGAATCAAAGAAGGTTTGGAAATTAAGTTAGATATTTCCAGTGGGTCCCTACATTTCTGAAAATCCCTCTTTAATAACATTCATTTCAGGGGCGACTAGGTGGCTCAGTTGGTTGAGCGTCCAACTCTTGGTTTCAGCTCAGGTCATGATCTCATGGTTCATGGGTTCAAGCCCCGCATCAGGCTCTGCACTAACAGGGCAGAGCCTGCTTGGGATTTTCTCTCTCTCTCTCTCTCTCTCTCTCTCTCCCTCCCTCCCTCCCTGTCCCTCCCCCTCTTGTGCTTCTCTGTCTCTCTCTCTCAAAATAAATAAACAAATAAAATAATAACATTCCTTGCAATTTGTGTTATAACTTATTGTATTATCAGTCTTTCATGCTGGGCTGTGAACTCCATGAAGAAATAGCTGTGTTTATTTTGCTCTCTCTTCTTCCCCTTGCATCTCCCAGGTAGTTGGCACATGACAAGTCCTTACAAAATATTTATGGAAGAAAGGACGCAGGAAAGACCAGAGAAAGTAGTGATGTGTTGAGTTACCAGAGTTTGTTTTAGGCAAAGTTTGGTTCAGTGGTTGCTTTCCACTGGCCCTGTGTTTGTCCTACTTCAGACTTCCCATTTCTCAGTCCTGCCCTCCCATCCCCAGTGGCACTCCTGTTAATGGGAGCTGCCCTGTACTTATAAACCAAATAGTCCTGTAATTTTATTGAATAAAGCCACTCAATATTATACCATCTTTGCAGTCTTTATTCTAAGTCTTTATTCCCTAGCTTAGAAGGATGGATCATTAATGATGGGTATAGAACAGAGGGGGTAGAGCAGAGATTTTCCAGCACCAGAAGACAATAAGTTCAGCTTCCTATAAAGCAGCCTGTACCATGTAGACAAAACTTCTACATTCATTCATTCAATCAGTGAGTCATTTGTCTAACCCATATTCACTTAACCAATACTTACTGAGCACCTGTCGTATGCTAGGCTTAAGGCTAGTCAATGAGATAGTAAACCTGAGAAAAGAAAATAGCAAACTTATAAGGAAGTGACCGCCTTCTTTTGGGGGTTCTCTTTTGTCTTTTTGAACCAAAGTTTGAGAAGTGAGACTAGAAAAGATCAAGATTCACCCACAGTCTGTCTTAAAAAGTATGAGCAAACCAATGGCCATTTGAAACCTTCAGCGAAGTAAGAGCCACTTAAGAAAGGGAGCCAGTTTTCTAGGCAACCTTTGGAAATCTGTCTCTTCTTTGCTGAGTCATCCAATAAACCTGGCTGAGTACTATCTATGGGGCACTGTGCTAGGCCCCAGGACATGCAGATGAAAGGGAGTCCCCTCCCTGAAGAAGGTCACAGTCTAGCAACAGACAAGAACAGGCAAATTAACACTTATAATATGGTGAGATAAGCACAGGGTAGACGTCAGCAGAGAGTACTATGGCAACCCAAAGGAGGGGCACACAAGGAAGCCTGAGGCAACAGGTAAGTCTTCCCAGGGAAGATGACACTGGATGAATGGGAACAGGCCAGCTGAGAGGGTGTGGAGGAGATGGACTTTTTAAACAAAGAAAATACAAAAGCAAAGTCTCAGAGGCCAGAGAGAGTAAATCACTTAAGGGAATCTACAAATCATTCCTTGAAGTAGGAACTTACTCTGCAGGAGGGAAACCAGCTGAAATAAAGTAACAGTAAGGGGAGATTATGAAGGACCTATTTGGGGGGCCACCAAAGGTATGAAAAAGTTTATGATACGATGGAAGTGGCCTTTGAGAATATTGCTTCTGGTATGATGGATTAGAGAGTGTAAAATAGTAGGGGAGGGAGGCAGGGTGTAAAGAGGCAAGTGTTTTTATTTATTTGTGGGTTATGTTTTAAACTCATTGTTGCTCTTGCAAAAGATTTTAGACTCTTAAAAAAAAAAAGGCATGTAACACAGTGACATAACAAATTATTAAGTAGTGTTAGAAATTGGGCAAAGGGAAAATAAAGATAGGGGCAAGAAATGGAACCAGCAATGAAATAGAACACAAAAAGGATACCACACACTCAGAATCAACATCTATGGGGATACAAATTTGGCTCCAGGCTTCCTATGAGCCAATGTTTATTATATGCATAAGATAAACAAGGTGACTGGCATAGTCCTAGCACTGAGATTTAAATCAATATCTCATATAAAAGAAGTCAGGAACAGTCTTATCCTTTGACAGACTATAAAATCCATGAGTATAGGGACTTTTTTTTTTTACCACTATTATCTTCAATGACTTGAAGAGTGACAAGCATATAGGGAGGGTTCAATAAATATTTCCTGAATAAATGGATGAATGAATGGATAAGAATAGGTAAGTAGTTATGAACTAGAGCATTCTCCCTCCAAAATCGAGATAAAGCTGTGCAAAAAGACGACCAGTATAGAATAGATAGATCTGTGGGATTCCCCTCCCCGCCCTCCCCCAGCCATTTTGTTCATAAGAGAGAATGTTTCAACCATAGTCATTCCCTGGAAAGAGAAGAGTAAAACCAAACTTTCTGATTATTCTGAAACCTATCAAATTCCACCACCTTGAGAAGGAAAGGAGAGAATCTAGACAATTCTCGGTGTAACTTAATGAGCAGTGTTTTCATGCACAACTTTAGAGTGAACCAAGTAAGAATTTTTGTAGAGGTATTTCTAATAATGATCTAAATTTAGGACAAAAATAACATACCAGAAAGCAACTTAATAAAAGTGAGTTATGTGTTACATACTCAGTTCTCTAATACTCTGGCATAATCCAAGAATAGCTTTTAGAAGATATTTATGAATTTCTTTTTAAAACCTTCATGGATTGCTGTAGAAATATTATTTCTCCCAGCCAAGCCATTTACCAAGTGTTGACCAGTAGTGACTTCAGAATTATTCTCCCTGACAAGTATCTTCAGGGCAGCCATTTGGTGTGTTCATTCTGGTTAAAGCCCAACACCAAACTGTGGTGAGATTGAAAACCTCCAAGAATACTGTAAAGCTCAACTAGGACAGTAGTTGGATGTAAGGAAAGCCCTTTTCTATCCAGAAATAAGCAAAAGGAATAACATCAGGTAAAATCAATATATCACTGAGAAAACACTCACATATGTGGGTTTTTTTTTTTTAATGTTGATTTTTAAAATTTATTTTGAGAGAGAGGGAGCAGAGGAAGGACAGAGAGAGAAGGAGAGAGGATCCCAAGCAGGCTCCACACTCAGTACAGAGCCTGATGTGGGGCTCGATCCCATGAACCATGAGATCATGACCTGAGCTGTGATCAAGAGTGAGACACTTAACTGACTGAGGCACCCAGGCACCTCTCACAAATGTTGTGTTTTAACACAAAATTCTACATCATATGACAGGACAAGAACTATAGTCTGAGAAATTTAAAAGATGGTGTGTCCAATCACTCTCCTAGGTCCTTAAAATATGTTAGTAAAGCACCCAGGGAACACTTAGATTTGAATAATGTGACTTCCATGTATACCTTTGACACTGAGGTAACTATAGAAGTGACTTGTTCAATGGATTTATTAGTAACAAAAAAGTTAAAAGGTGTAAAGTATTATTAAAATGATGACTTTTATTTTAAAATGATGATATGTAACCTCTCTTTAGGGCAAATGTTATTCAGCAAAGCCAGTTTTCTTTTAAGGCCAACCCAGGCCATGATAATAAAACTGTGTCATATGCTTAAAAGAGAAAGCTTACCTTTTATTGATACAGAAAATGGACATATCCTGATTACAAAAAAGAATACAAGATTAGAGTATGAGAAGGAACTTATGAAAATACAGGATCTAGAAGCTTAGGTTTTGTTAGCTTCATGGAAAATCTGCTTCTCATGGAGGGTCCATTCACTAAAAGAAAGAATATAGAATGAGATTTTTCAGTCCAGTGATAAAATAAATTTTAGATATGTCAAGTTCTGGTGAGTCATCAAAATGAAAATGTCCAGTAACTAATTGGATATATAAATCTTATCTTTAAAAGAGAAGTCTGAGTTGGAAATAGATAATTTAAGAGTTTAGCATTTAGATTTAATCTATGGCAATGACTTAGAGGGAAATCTGAACCTAGTTATTAAATATGGAAGGTAATTTTTCTATGTGAGAGTGTAACAGGCCTTCTTTTTCAACTACTGGTTAGCTCTAAAGTGATACCACAAACATGAGTAATTTATTAAGAGCAGTTTGAAGATCATTACATAAGTAACCTCAGCTCTTGATAAAATGTCAGGCAAAATTTGAGATGACATTCTTAAACTCTGGTTTCATCATCTATAGTCATGAAGTAGAACAAATCAAACGAGGGAAAAGCATTTCTGAGAATGAGTAATTAGTGCAATAAAATTTATAAGTTGAAGGAACACTCAGCGACATGAAGATTGAATTAACAAGTTTAAGCAATGGAATGATGTATCATGGCATGTTTCTTACATTCTGCATACTTTGGAAAGACTGATAAACCTTCTCAGACTACTCTGATTTGGGAATTTGGAAAGTCAGAGTGGAGCCAGGAGGAAAAAACATAAAGCAAGCAGAGTTTGGTTTTTACATCCCATTTCACCAGCCCTTACAGCCTTTTCTTTCAGCACCTCCCTCACTCAAGTGGTCTTATTGATGGTCTGCATGCCTCTAGTTCCCCAACCCGCCTCCCATATCTGATAATCTAATGCATGTCAGTAGATTCACTCACACATTAATTTATTGAACAAACATTATTAACTATCTGCTTGTCCTGTGTCTCACAATATAGTGGTCAACAGATAGATGAATAAATAAGTAGGTATAGAGATTGATCAATGATAGATTGAGGAAGAAAGAAAGCAAGCAAGGAAGGAAGAAGGAAGAAAATTAGACAAGATAGGTGATATGTTAAACAAGAATTTTATTTTGCTTATTTATTTTTAAAATTTTATGTTTACTTATTTTTGAGCGCGAGAGAGAGAGAGAACTGGGGAGGGGCACAGAAAGAAGGAAAGAGGGAATCCCAAGCAGGCTCTGTGCTGTCAGCACACAGCTCAATATAGGGCTCGATCTCACAACCCATGAGATCGTGACCTGAGCCAAAATCAGGACACTTAACTGACTGAGCCACCCAGGTGCCCCTATTAAACAAAAATTTTAAAAAGCTGAGATGAGAGGCACCTGGTTGGCTCAGTTGTTTAAGCATCCAACTCTTGATTTCAGGTCAGGTTATGATCCCAGGGTTGTGGGATCGAGCCCCGCATCAGACTCCACACTGGGTGTGGAGCCTGCTTGGGATTCTCTCTTTCTCCCTTTCTCTCTCTGCCTCTTCCCTGTTTGTGCTCTCTCTCTCTCTCTCTTTCTCTTTCTCTATCTCTGTCTCTCTCTCTCAAAATAAATAAATAAACATTTTTTTAAAAACTGGGAGATAAGAAGGATACCATATTAGATGCAGTTTTTAAAGGTGGGCATATTTGCACTTAGGAAATGACTGGAATAACAGGAAGGAGCCAGTAGTACAATGAACATAAGAACAAACTATTTAGACAGAATAAAGAACAAGTATGTGGCAGATTATATTTTCCAAAGATGGCCAAGACAATATATCCCATCCAATATGCTCTACTTACAGTGTTCCAGTGACATTCTTTCCTTGAATGTGAGCAGAACTTTGTGACCATCTCAACCAATGGAGTCTGGTGGAAGTGACGCTAAGTGTCTTTCAAGACTAGGTCATAAAATTGCTATGTAATTCCCTCACGTTCTCTTGGGATGCTTGCTTTTATTACCCAGTTTCTACACTGAGGAAGCCCAAGCCACATGGAGGGAAAGCAGGTGTTCTAGCCAACAGCCGCAAATGAATCCCCAGTCAATAGCCAGTATCAACCACCAGATGTGCATGGACATGCCACCAGGTGTAGCAGGGTCACCCTAGACTTTGGGTCTTTTCAGCCGAAGACCCAGACATCATTGGGCATAAACAAGCTGTCACTGCTGTGTCCTGTACAGAACGGTGATGTGCAGAGTCCATGAATATAATAGGATAGTTATTTTGTGCCACCAACTTTGAAGATGGTTTGTAATGTAGCAGCTGGTAACTGGAACTGAGTGCTAAAGCCCTTAGGTAGGAATGAGCATTGGATATTCAACAAATGCATGATGGCTACTGTGACTAAACTGTGGAGTCTTGGACGGAGTAATGAGGACCGGAAACCTGGTAGGACAGGTCACATAGGGCCCTTTAAGCCATAATAAGGAGTTTAAATCTTTTTTCTAAGATTCGCCCATTCCTATGAGACAAAAACCTAAAAGTCTGCTGGAGAAAGCACTTTGACCCTGGAGCAAGGTCATATGAGTTCAAGTGACACTTTCCTCATTTATTATATGTGTTTTCTTGGAAAATCTGTTAAATTTTGGAGACTTCAGCTTCATCAGCAAAGTAGGAATGAAAATAAACCTAGCACTTCACAGGGTTGTTGTAAGTCTCAAATGATCTCGTATGTGTAAAATAACTGAAGAAAGCAAAAAAGGCATTCCAGGCTTTAAAAAGTTTGGAAAAGCATGATATACAACATTAAATTTTTCGGCAGGAAAATTAAATGAATCAAATTTTCTTTTCAAAATGGACTTTCCATGACTGGTTACATGGGATTATTAGTCTACTTGAAACATATATATCCCATACTTGACTTCAGTTTGATGGTCAAATAAATGTGGTAAATATCTGGTAGATAAATGAAAAATAACACTTGGATATTTTGCTAGGAAAAGAGGTGATGATTATTTATATAGAGAGAGGGAAAACAAGAACTAGTAAGCATTTTGAATATTTTCCTTTGTAAGTCACCATACCTCTCGGTAGCCCAAGGAGTATGGAAGCCAACAGACACTTCATTATCCACTGGGGTTTTGTCCTCAAACCCCCATGAAGAATTTCAGCAATCAAAATTGGATTATTAGAATTCCTTTTGTTTTGACTAGATAGGCTGATACAGATTTGAATCAAAGCCAGCTAAACAGCACTCTTTCCCCAAAGCCAATACCCAGGAAAAGATCCAACCTATAGTTGAATTCTTCCTGCAGGAAACAGCACTGAGCCCAAACCACCTTTCTAGTGTCAGGAGCAAACACAATCAGAGAGAAAGAGCAATGCTGGGGACTGTCTCACAGGTGAGCAGCTAAGGATCCCCCACTGTTCTTCCTAGGTTTGGGAATAACAAACCCATTAACAATAATGATAATTGCAGTTATAATAGCATTTATTTAATGCTAACTGCTTTACATGTGCTAATACATTCAATATTCACAATAATTCACAGATATTCAAGTAATCACTGATAATATTACTTTTGCCATTTTACAGGCGAGGAGAATGAGGCTTAAAGTGGTCAAGTATCCAGTTCATCGAGTAGGTAGTGGCACTGAGATTTGAACTCCAGTTCGTTCATACACTGAAGCCATGGGCTTGCTATCTAAAATGTACTTTGTTCCTGATTTCCACAGGAGAACCACACTCAGTACACTTCAACTTAGGTACTGCAAAAACTCTTCCTTTTGGCATTGTCGATCAGTCTGTGTAGTTACTCTTCCTTGGGCTTGGAGTAAAATACCTGGAACTTGACCTCTCCCTGTTGGGGGCAGGGAGTGTAGAGAAGTTGGATAATGAGAAGGAAACTTGGCCAATGGCGTTCAAAGTCTGAAAATTAATCAAATTTATCCATGTGAAACTATCCCAGTTTCATCATCATTGGTAGAGTTGATATATTCTTTGAAATTCCAAAAAGCATAACCTATTTTTAGGGAAAGATAAGTTATATCAGCATTATTTTATCTCTACATTTATTGAAGCCATAAACAGTACAAGCAATTGTCTATGTGAGATGATTTCATACCTTCCTTTAAAATATCCTCCCTACTCAGTGCCTAGTGCCTGAAATCCCGTCATTAGTGGCTCGTTCCTTGGGTTTGAGCATTGTCCATATAATGTCAGACATTCAGATGATGGAAATTTTTATTTTTCTTCTGGAAGTCTGACTTTGAAGACACAGGCTTCATGAGTCATCTAATTCATTATTTGTGATAATAATGGACATTCTAACCAGTACATGTTCCAACACAGAACTGGGTGCAGAGATCAGATAAAAGGCAAGCAGACAGACCGGCACAAAAGAGCTTTCAAAACCCATTTAATGATCAGTTTCTAAATATTTTACAGCTTCAGGTAGTGCCAAGTTGGGCAGAAAAGAAGACAGTCCGAAGATATTGTAGTGGAGATCTGTTCTTTTAGCTGTGCATATTCCCATGAGTGAGCTCTTTTATCTTTTTCCTCCCTCCCTTCCTCCCTCCTTTCCTTCCTTCCTTCCTTCCTTCCTTCCTTCCTTCCTTCCCTCCCTCCCTCTTCTCCCTCCTGTCCTTCCTTCCTTCCTTTCTTCCTTCCTCCCCTCCCTCCCTCCTTCCTTCCTTCCTTCCTTCCTTCCTTCCTTCCCTCCTTCCCTCCTTCCCTCCTTCCCTCCTTCCCTCCTTCCTTCCTTCCCTTCCACTACTTAGCAATTCCTCTATGAAGCACTGTCTTCTCTTGCCATTCCTGACATGATACACTCTTGATTTCCCCCCCTACTTCTCTGGCTGCTCCTTTTCGTTTTCCTTTGTCAACTCCTTCTTCTCTATCTGGTGTTCCATGGGCCTCAGCCATGTGTCTTCTTTATTCTCAATCTCCATGTGCTTCCGAAGTACTGTCCTCAACTTCTGTGTCTTTGAATATCATCTCTAAGGGAGAAACTCCCATTTTTCTATTTCTAGGCTGTATTTCTCTTTGGAACTTCAGGCCCATATAAATGCCAACTTTCTTTAAGTATCTACTTGCATTTTTCTAATGTAACATGTTAAAAAACCAACGCCTTGATCTTCAACATTGCTTTCCCCCAAAAGCTCTTTCTCTGATATTAACCTTCTCAGTAAACGATACCTCTATTCCCCAAGATGCCTGTGCCAGATACTTGCTCTGAAGCCTCCCTTTCCTATAATCCTACCAACAATGATCAGTACCTGTTGTTTCTACACAAGAAATATATTTATAATTCATCTGCTTAAATCAATCTCCACTGCCTGTCTCCTAATCCTAACACACCATATTTTTCACTGATAACCAGCTCCTAACTGGTCTACCCAGTTCAGTGACTGACTCTCTATAGTCAGTTCTCTAATATAACCCTTTCCATTGAATTTAAAACAAAATGAAAAGCCTATAAGGTAACATGTGGTCTTCTCAATGAAATTTATCCACTCCTAAGAAAGAGACAAAGGGGATAAATTGGGTTTTGTTGGATTTTGTTGTTGTTGTTTGTTCTCTGGGCATTTTTGAGTCTGGATGTGACATGGGGACCTGTGGTAGCTATTGAGCAAATGTGAAGGAAACAGGCATGAGAGCAAACCTGAATCACTAAATCTGCAGAGTCCAGAGATGGAAAGAAACTAGATTCAAAGCAATAGCACTGAGCTCTGATGAAGCTTCTACCCTACGCTCGTTCTAGCCCTAGAATTCTGTTTCTGTGAGATGATAAACATCCTCATTGTTTAAACCAGGTCTTGTGAGGGGTTTTGCTACCATTGCTGAAAGCATCCTAACTGATAGATAGGCCAAGAACTCAGTTTTAACCTAATGTAATGAATCTAAATGCAAGGCCACAGGAAAGAGGAAAGATGCATTATATGTTTAAGAGTTGAAATTAATGGGATTGAGGTATAGAGGAAGGAACTAGCATTGGGGGAAACATGAACACAAATAAGTGAGAGGGAAAATGTGATAATCAGACCAATGGTGCAAATAAAATACTATAGGAACTCAAAGGAGAGAGTTCATTTCTCAAAAATAGGTATTTACAGGGTTCCTGGGTGGCTCAGTCAGTTGAGCGTCTGACTTTGGTTTAGGTCATGAACTCGCGTTTCATGAGCTTGAGTCCTGCCTCGGGCTCTGTGCTTTCAGCTGAGAGCCTAGAGCCTGCTTCAGATTCTGTGTCTCCCCCTCTCTCTGTTCCTCCCCTGATCACACTCTGTCTCTCTGTCCCTCTCTCAAAAATAAATAAAGAATAAAAAAAAAATTAAAAAATAAGTATGAGGAAATGGTTTGTGACATAGAGACATACAGGGTAGAACTTAACATAGAGTTTCATAGGCACCAAGGTGAAGAAATATCTCCAAGGATAAGAAAATTGTGAAGGGCACATTTCAGGTTGGGGAGAGGGAAGAAGACAGGTAATCAATTTATAAGGGAAAAAAAATTAAAGAAGTACCCTGAAGTTTGAGTTTAGAAGTCCAGTAGAGTGTCCACTGTGTGACAGAGGCCTAAAGTTTAAGTTTAATGTGACAGGTGACTATATCCACTGAGGGTACCTTATATTTGCTGCTAAAAATATATATATATTTTTTTCAATACATTTCCAAGAAAGATTCTCTTATATAGATGCTACTTCTCTGCTTTATTCTGAATTTCATGGTCTGCTAAAGCAGAGTTAAGAATAAACTAATTTTTAATAAGTTATAATTTTTTCATAGATCATCATTATTTCCTTAGTAAATGAGATAAATACTTATTTAAAGTAAAATTTTAATGATTTCCAAGTTCAAGATGACAATAAATATTATTAATTGTCCCTTACTATTTGATATTAATTTTCTGAAAAATTATGAAGCAGGAAGTTAAAAGCTTATCTTTTAAAAAAATAGGATTAATAAGGCTAAGATCATGGAAAAATATGTGATACTTTTCCGAATCATTAATCACAATAAATAATAAAAGTAGATTATTAAAGGGATCAACTAAATTTTGCACTTTTGAGGTTAATAACAGTGAGTTTGGTGCACACTGAATCATATAGGTTATTGCTGCTTGGTTATCTGTGACCTCCAAATTGCACATTTCCTATAGTTTAACCTGATTTCCTAGTGATAAGCCAATTTTTTTTTAACAAAGTTACTTCAGTTTTAAAATATGTTGGTGAATTTTTTCTGGTTTTTAGTGGATAATTTTCACTGTAAGAGACTGAGTGCTAGTGATTAAGAGCATGAACTCAGAACCTAGATTGCCTGTGTTAAACCCTGGCTCCAATACCCACACATGCTGGTTTTCAACAGGTCACTTGACTTCTCTGTGTCTTAATTGTTTATTTTGTAAAATGGCTATAAAACTAGTATCTAATTCATAGGATTATTTGTGAGGAATAACTATGTAATCACATCCAAAGTGTATAGAGCAATGCCTGGCATATACTAAGTCCTCAGCGACTATGAGACGTTGTTTATTACTATTATTATTCTCTTATATTCTATTCATATATTCAACACTCTAAACCTAAGGAATCCGTTATTAGGTCCTCTTGACTGAATCTTGTTCTCGGGTGTTCTTCCCAGGATAATAAGATAAAAACAACATCAGGGTCACCTGGGTGGCTCAGTTGGTTAAGCGCCCAACTCTTGATTTTGGCTAAGGTCACAATCTCACGGTTCAGTTCGTGAGATCAAGCCCTGCATCCGGCTCTGCATTGACAGTGTGGAGCCTGCTTTCGATTCCCTCTCTCCCACACTCTCTCTGCCCCTCCCCCGTTCACCCTCTCTCTCTCAAACTAAATAAACATTTTAAAAAATCAGTCACTTGTATTTACTCTATTAAATGTTACTGAATTGGGATTTTCCCATCGCTTTCTTCAAAGGAAAGCATTAAATAACCTCATTCCACCCACGATGACAGAATGCCAAAGCTCATACCATCTGTCCTTCATAAACTGCCGCAGTTCCCAACCACTTTCAACACTAGACAATGCTCATAATAGCCAGGTGAACTTCATTGTTTTGTCATTTCTTTCCTCTTATGATACACTGGAAAAAGAGAATTATATTTCCTTCTGCTTTGGGGCTCCTTCCCCTTTCTTTTCACCTTTCCAAGTCCTATTTTTTTCTTCATGAGCCTGAGCAAGAAGTCGCTTGCAACGCACATACAATGGCACACTTGCAATAAAGTTTTACGGAAGTAAATTAGCATGTGCTAGCACTTCATGTGAGGGAAACTACAGTTTGTACTTGGGAAAGGGTTATGTATTTTTTTATCCAGTTTCTTTTTTTAAAGTTTTAAATAATGGGGGCACCTGGGTGGCTCAGTCGGTTGAGCGTCCAACTTCGGCTCAGGTCATGATCTTGCTTTCTGTGAGTTCGAGTCCCGCGCCGGGCTGTGTGCTGACAGCTCAGAGCCTGGAGCCTGCTTTGGATTCTGTGTCTCCCTCTCTCTCTGCCCCTCCCCACTCATACTCTGTCTCTCTCTCTGTCAAAAATAAATAAACATTAAAAATTTTTTTTTTAAGTTTTAAATAATGGAAACTTCTGAAGTTCATAATAGTCCTTCAATCTAATGTGCTCAATTAAGGCTTTAAAAAAAAACAGGTGAACTTTGTTCTATGTAAGACTTCAACTGATGAAATGAGACCCACCCACATTATGGAGGGCAATCTGCTTTACTCAAAGGCCACATATTTTAATATAAATCTCATTTGATGTAAATCTCAAAAGCACTCTTACAAAACTTTCAGAATAATGTTTGCTCAAACAGTTGGGCCCCATGGCCCCTCCGAGTTGATACATAACATTAATCATCATATTCACCCAAAAATATAATCTTATGTGTTGAAGGCCACCTGATCACCTGGTCAGTTCCTCTCAGAGTGACTTTTGCCATGGTTAATTCACTCTTTCTAGGGTTGTGAACCTACCTTACCTGACGAGAAACCTACATTTATAGGCACAGTCAACATGAATTTAGTTCTTTGAATTAGGTTCACATTAAACAAGTTCACAGATTGTATAAATACACTTATGTTTGTGTACACAAAATTCCAACATGTTCCTTGACAATGAAAAAAAAATATGAAGCCAAGGAAAATGAGTGAGTCTACAAATATTTATTGGAGGCTGCTATGTTCCCAACACTATATGGAAGCTGAGAAATATAACAATGAACACCACAAGCTTGACTCCTGCCAAGAGGAGCTTGTGGTCTAACTGACCTGACTACTATATTGATCCCGTATGCATCATACTAGTTTTCTATCAATATGCAACAAGTTACCACAAACTTAGTGGCTCAAGAACAATGAGTATTTACTAGCTGTTATTTTGGGGGGTCAGAAATATGGCCTGGTATAGCTGGATTCTCTGCTCAGAGTATCAGGAGGCTCAAATCAGATGTCAGTCGAGCTGAGTTATTTTCTGTAGGCCCTGGGGGAAATTTTGCTTCCAAACTCATTCTTGCTGGCAAAATTTAGTTTCTTCAAGTTATAGGAATGAGGTTCCTGCCTTCTTGTTACTCTCAGACAGGGAGGACTCTCACCTCCTAGAGAGCTCTCACCAGGAGCAGTTGTATCTTAAAAGTATGGCATATTGTCACTGTTTCTCTCATTCTATCTCTCTCTTTCTCCCCCTGTTGTTGTTGTTGTTGCTGAGAGTGCTTCTTGAAGTATAGCAAGATTTCTCAACTTCTACACTATTGACATTTTGGACCAGATAATTCTTTGTTGGGGGGGGGGGGGCTGTCCACCGCATTGTGGGATACTTAGCAGCATTTCTGACTTCTCACTAGATGTCGATAACAGCCCCTTTGCTTCATTTGTGACAACCAAAACTGTCTCCTGCCATTGTCAAAGGTCTCTTGGAAAACAGACAGCCCCCACTGAGAACCACTGCTTCAGGGAAAGCCGATGTTCAGATGACTGCTAAACAAAGAGAGTTACATGAACTAAAGAAGTTTCTCTTACCCAAGGCAGCCTTAATTTTTCTCACTCTATACCACAGGGATAGTCTTGGCAGGGAAACGATAATCCTCACGTCCTCGTAACCAACAGCGGTTTCTTCCCCCAGACACAAGCCCATGACGCTTCTTGTCCTTTCTGATCACTGTCTATCTCCCAATCCATCCTATCCTATTTCTGCTTATTAAATGAAGCCACGTCCTCCTTCTCTGGGATTGTTTCATGATCATCTTGACTGAAGTTTTAAATGTTTCCTACCTCTTCAATTGCACCGTAAAGACCCTCCCACTTGGTTTACTTTGCTTTGCTTTTACTTAACACAATCAGTCATTGTACATGAATTCAGTTTAATTCAAAGGGCAAACGTTTTCAAGTTCTTATAATATCAGACAGGGCAGGTTTCTGATATCTCATATGTAGCATCCATTTCTTTTTTCTATCTTTTTTACTTCCTTTTCCTATAATTTATATGTTTTTAAATATATTTGTCTTTTCCTTGCACTAGACAACAGGCTATCTTATTTCATACTGAATGTATGTAGACCTCCACAGTGCCTAGGTTGTAGTAGTAATAGTCAATGAATATTTACTGAACGAAAAATATATGCGTGTATGTGTGTTTGTGTGTGTGTGTGTGTGTGTGTGTGTGTGTAAATACTCACATACACGTATATATGCAGATATTCAGAAAGCATTCTAAAGAGACCTGAGCATTTCTTTTAGTACAGAATAGTCTGGCATCCACTTCAAACCAAGTAAGAGAACTGAAAGTGTACACTTAATATGTATTACTGTTGTTTGAGGGGAGAGGACATCTGATGGAAGCCTTTATAGTTAATATCATGGGTGAGAAATTCTGTAATTACTTTAATGTTTGAATTTATAGCAATGGATTTGTTTTGAACACTGGGTTAAATGAGGGAGGCAAGCAATGTCTATCCTAGTCTTTCTTTCCAGTACCTAGCAGGGATTTGTCCTTTTTAACTTTTCTGATGAAAATAAAATAAAATTTAGAAATACATATGGTAAAACCTTGGTTTTCGAGCATAACTCATTCTGGAAACAGGCTTGTAATCCAAAGCACTTGTATACCAAAGCAAATTTTTCCATAAGAAGTAACGGAAACTTAGATGATTCATTCCACAACCCAAAAATATTCGTATAAAAATGATTACAATCTGTAATATAATGCAAAATAATAAAGAAAATACAAAATATAATGAAAAATACACAAATTAACCTGCACTTACCTTTGAAAATCTTCGTGGCTGGTGTGAGGGAGACAAGGGAGAGGAGGATGCCATGTGTAGGATGACTTTCACTATCACTAACACAATCACTGCTCTTGGCTCGATGGAATCTTTTTCTGCATGGGGGTCATAGCATACACTTGCCTGGATGTTGAGTAGAATACAGTATTAATAGAGTACATTTAATTAACAATAATTAAACTCTTGTGGTATACTGTATTTAATGTAACTGGCAATAAGGCAGCAGAGGAAAGTGTCTATATCTGCAGGCAGCCTGACCTAGAAGGAAGGAAAGCATTCCTAAGCTTACTGTTGTATGGAAAAGCAAAAGACTGTCCATGGGTGTTTTGAAGTGACAAAATACACTAGTGCCAGTTGTGGGCACCTTCCAACGTTCTGAAAAGTCACTGATTTCTGCCGAACACCACAGCCTAAGACCGAGCATCCAGGCATAGGAGACAATCACCCACAATCCCACAGTAAGAGAGGGAGAGAGAAAGAGAGAAGAACCATTGGCTCAGTTGTGATCATGCGATGTTCAGCGTCACATACTACTCATATTGCAAGACATCACTTGTTTATCAGGTTAAAATTTATTAGAAATATTTGCTCATCTTACAGAACACTCACAGTACATGTTACTGTATTTTTAACAAGTGACCCTAATTGCTTGAATATCTTACTTGCAGCAGTTACTGAAGTATAATTGGTGCTCTAGGTGAAGTGTAACAAACTCAGTTACTGTGATTAACAAGGACTATACATGATGCATTTTAGACCATAGTGCAAACCTGTAGAA
Source organism: Panthera pardus (assembly GCF_024362965.1). Taxonomy (NCBI): domain Eukaryota; kingdom Metazoa; phylum Chordata; class Mammalia; order Carnivora; family Felidae; genus Panthera; species Panthera pardus. The sequence continues at coordinate 59,381,499 of NW_026527002.1, read as the reverse complement.
ATTGAAGCAAAACTTCTCATCATTTTTTCACTTGTCTCTCAAAAGTCAATCTTTCATCCAAAAGGTAGAACATGTGGTGCCAGTTGTAACCGTAAGACAAGTTACTCATCCTGTCCATACCACAGGGAGTTCATCTGTCACATAAATGATCATAAGATCTAGCGAACAAGACTGTTGTGCCTCATACACAGAAAGTGATTAACGAGTCATAGCTTTTGCTCTCTGTAGGCAGGCACCTCTTTGTAATTCATTTTTATTGTGATAAAGACAGAAAAAGAGGAGTTGCCACTTAAATTATGAGACAGTGCTCATCCCAACAAGTGCCCTCCTTAATGCCCATCACCTATTTAGCCCATCCTCCCACCCACCTCCCCTCCAGCAACCCTCAGTTTGTTCTTGATAGTTAAGAGACTTTTATGGTTTGCCTCCCTCTCTTTTTCCCCCCTTCCCCTATGTTCATCTGTTTTGTATCCTAAATTCCACATATGAGTGAAATCATATGGTTTTTGTCTTTCTCTGACTGACTTATTTCACTTTAGCGTAATAAACTCTAGCTCCATCCATGTCATTGCAAATGGTGGGATTCATTCTTTTGAATGGCTAATAGTTGACGAGCACTGGGTGCTGGATGTAAATAATAAATCACTAAATTCTGCTCCTGAAGCCAGTATTAACTAACTAGAATTTAAATAAAAACTCGGAGCAGCAACAACAACAAAAAGGCACAAACTACCAAAGCTCATTCAAAAAAAAAAAAAAAAAATCATGAGCCAATGCTATCTTTCTAGATAGACTGTGAGACACACCCTGATTTCTCAAATGTTAAAATATGAAAAAATGAGTTTTATAATCAGAAATCTGTGATGTTGCTTAGAAAGGATATCGTTCACACATTCATGCATTCATTATTGATTCAGCAAACTGTTCCTGAGCACGTACCGAAAAGGATCATGATAAAAGTTAGCTCTGCTTTATTTTAGATTATACAACTATCTACAAACTTTGGAAATAAAGGCAAAAATTCATAAAATGGTACTACTTTTATTGAACCATGTCTTTAAGATTTCACTTATTTTCTCTTTCTGTGAAGAAGTATCCGACTCAGGCTTTTGCTTAGATGTTTAGGACAGAAAGATGGTACAGAATTGATCCTGCACTGAAGGCATTCACAACCTAGGAGGAAGACAGGCAAGGAAACAAATAATTATGATACAGTGGACTTGACTCACTGTCAGGAAAGTGCAGACAAGGGAGTAGCTTCCGTGCCTGCCCCAATACACACATGAGCAAAGCAGCAAGGTGATTCCCCCATTTTCATAATACAATGATAAGAAGGAAATGAAGGAAAAAAACAGAACAATGTGTTTTGACCTACTTGAACTAATAACATTTTAGGATGATGATGGACTAATTACCAGGTTTTCCCAATATTTATTTGTTGACCAGATTAAAAAAGCTATTTAAAAGCAGATATTAACTCAGCAGTACTGCTTTTACACCATTCAAATATTCCATGAGGCATTTGTTTTCAAGATCTTCCTAGTACTTTGACATCAGTGTCTTTGTCACTAGAGCTGCCTGTTGATGTATCACACTGTTTTTTTGCACACGTTGTCTTCATTCTGTCTAAATTGTTAGACGTATAGCACTTGTTTAATCTATGTATCACCACTGAAAGTTTTATCCAGTCTCAAGTGCCTATGTAAACATTGGAATCATTTTTAAAAAAATTTATCCTTTTGGGGGCACCTGGGTGGCTCAGTCGGTTAAGCATCTGAGTCTTGATTTTGGTTCAGGTCATGATCTCAGGGTTTGTGGGATGAAACCCCACATCGGGCTCGAAGCTGACAGTGTGGAGCCCTTGGGATTCCCTCTCTCTTTCTCTCAGTCTGTCCCTGCCCTGCTCACTCTCTCACTCTCTCTCAAAAAAATAAATAAACATTTAAAAATTTATCCTTTTCAAGTATATTTGTGATTTCCATATTATAACCACTCCCTGTATTACATTTCTAAGAGCTACATAAAAGTACTAAATGCCAGTGACCTACACTAAAATAAATATAATGAAATAAGTATAATGAAAGCTAGCCTTATGCAAAATGAACTTGTTATCTGCATTTGTTATCCACACCCATTCTTTTTGTCTCTGTGCCCATTTCCCTCTCTATGGTATATTCATTTTATTCCATACTACTTACCCAGCACTCTCATACACTCCCTTCATCCTCCTGTATCAAAGACTTCTCTTGGAGAAAGCTAGGAAACCTGTTATGGACATCTATGTAACCCAACAGCAACCATGAGTTAGGTCCTATTATCACTATTTTACAGACAACAGAACTGCACCTTATAGAAGTTAGATAAGTTTTAGAGTTGGAATTTTTTTTTTATTTTTTTATTTAAAAAAAAATTTTTTTTAATGTTTATTTATTTTTGAGACAGACAGAGACAGAGCATGAGCAGGGGAGGGGCAGAGAGAGAGGGAGACACAGAATCTGAAACAGGCTCCAGGCTCTGAGCTGTCAGCACAGAGCCCGACACGGGGCTCGAACTCACGGACCATGAGATCATGACCTGGGCCCGAAGTCGTACGCCTAACCGACTGAGCCACCCAGGCGCCCCTAGAGTTGGAATTTTAGAAGCAAGTTTATAGGAACACACATCCTTGCTTTGAAACATGACATTATATATGGGTCTAGATCTTTGCTGAGTTTGATGTGCAATATCAAGGAATTTACAATCCATCTGGGGAGGAAAGACTAACAGATGGGAAACAAACAGGGAAGAAGTCAAGGGTGTATGTCCTTCAACAGTAAGCTCATTTCGAGAATAAAGAGATCTTTGAGAGACTGAAGAGTCATGAAAGAAAGACCTTGAAAAATTACTAGAATGTAGATAGCCAATGAGCAGAAATGGTGGCAAGCTGGTAGTGGGAAATGAAAGAGGTACATGTAGAAATTCTACATAGAAGTTCAGGGTCATAGAGTGACTAAGGTAGAAGTTCATAGGTAGACGTTCAGGGCCATAGAGTGACTAAGACAAGAAGAGGTTCCAGTTATAGGAATTAAGATCAGATATGGGTCAGGAGTTTATATACGAAAGATTCCAATATCAGATAGAGATTGTACCAGATGTGCTAGTCCTTGTAAGCTATGGTATGCTGTAGGTTGTGGTATGAGGAAAAAGATACACAGCAGAAAACTCATCTGGCAGCCACATACAAAATGGACTAAGTTTGTGATGTGACAGAAGAGAATCCAACTAACAGGCTGTTACAGTAGTCCAGGTGTGGGATGATGATGGCCTGGACTTTTTTCCCCCTTATGTAAAACTCATGGCAACAGCCATGTCTATGAAGCCTTTCAGAGAATAATACAAAAACATGGCCTTGCCAACTTGGAGATTACCAGTTTAACTGGACAGAAGCCATGGACAAGTGAGTCACCAGAGACATTTTAAACAATGCATTCAGTCTCACTTTGTATTCAGCTGCAGTATACCTGGAAGGTAGGGTAAGGCTATTATCAAAAACGGTGCTGAATAATTCTGTGATGCCATAGCCCAGCCATTCTACCTATAAAAATACAGCCTATGACCCAACCACCAAATGGAATTATATGTTGAGAAAAAAGTAATTTACTGTTATACACTAACGTCAGTAGGTTCCACTAATTGAAAAAATGTTGAGCTTATCAAGATCTAGAGAAAACAACAGTTTTTGTGGTCACTCTCAAATTACAGGGAAAACCCCACAATTTGCTCTCACGGACAATGTCTTTAATTTAGGAAAATGGAAGAAAAGAAATTTAATGTTGTGAAGCATTCCAAATGTTTTTGGATTCACATTCTTTTTCTATTTGCTTTTTCAGAATGTTTCTGCGTGTGTGCTCTGTTTACTAATGTGGACAGTGTAATAAAGGCTTCCAGGATAGTGGTACTGCTCCCTATTTGTATTCCACAGGGTAGACAGAATCTACTTTAGAAGCCTATATGGATAAGCACCTGAATTTATTTAGATGCTCCTGGAATTTCAGAGAACCTAGTGCTTCTCTCTGCTTTATCGCTTTAGATCTTATAGAAGAGGCAGAATTTACACTTACCAGAAATAATTGACCAAGGAGGAAAAATAGTTTGGGAGTAATGCCTCCTGAACCATCGTCTCCCCAAATATGGGATGTGCACTCTGCTGGTAGGCTGACTATTCTGTGAGAAATGAGATGAAGCCATGTGTGACCTCTGAGGATAGCAATGGGGAGCTGGGGGAGGAGGTGGGGAACCTGAGGACTGTAGCTGCAGAACTTGTTCCGTACAGACAAGTGCTGTCCAACAGAAGCGGAATGAGAGCCAGAATGTGAGCTGCCTATGTAATTTAAAATTTTCTTGTACCCACATTTAAAATGTCAAAACAAACAGGCAAGATTTCTTTTAATAGTATATTTCATTTGATCTGATCTCTCCAAATTATTATGTCAACAAGTGATCAATATAAACATTATTTATGCATATCTTATGCCCTGTTTTATATGAAATCTGGTATCCATTTTACATCCTCAGCACATCTCGATTTGGACTAGCCACATTGGAATTACTTAATAACTACATGTGGCTAGTGGCTACCCTGGTGTACCCTAACTTTTCACAAAACTGCTTAAACCAGAAAAGGTGTTCTCTTTCGGAAATAAGAACGTGCTATCACTGAGATGGGCTCATCAAAATTGAAGAAGCAGAAAGAGAAGGAAGTGAAGAAACTTTTACAATCATTTTAACCTAGAGTTTAAGTTTATTCTCATGAGTAAATTCGCTCCTTGTGTGCATTAGAGACAGAGAGCTTGCAAATGAGGACACAATTGTCAGTGTGAATACTGATCTCTGATGAAGTGTTTACGGGCCTACAACAAAACAAGCAAAGACTACAGTGAGATTTCCATAAAGTCAAATTTATTTAATTTAGAACACTCCCTTTTTTGGGGTGTCAAAATGCCATTACCTTTATTAAATTAGTAGTAGTAAATGATTAATGGATATGTTTTTAATGTCTACTCTGGCAAAATAAATTTTGGCAAGTCTACTTTAAAAATGACTATTTGAAATATGAAAGTCAGGAAAATTAGTCTAGAGACAACTGTTAAAGGGACAGAGACCTATTTTGGGAATCAGGACCAGTTCAAGTTCCGTTTCTGCTAATGAAACCTTTATTTATTTTCTATTTATTTTTATTATTTCTTTTTTTTAGAGAGAGAGAGCATAAGCAGGGGAGAGGGGCAAAGGGGGAGAGAGAGAGAGAGAGAGAGAGACAGAAAGAGAGAGAATCTTAAACAGACTCCATGCTCAGCTCAAGGTTGAGTTTTGATGTGGGGCTCAATCCCACAACCCCGGGATCATGACCTGAGCAAAATCAAGAGTCGGACACTCACTGACTGAGCCACCCAGGCGTCCTACTGCTAACAAACATTTCAAATGGCCTGAATCCACTCACTGAGCCTCTCTGGTCCTCACATATTTATCTGTAAAATGAGGGATTTGGATCCGATTACCACTTAGGTGGATTATACCTATGAAATTCTCTGTTTTTATGACTCAGCTAAGATCTTTTAGTAGGGCAGTGACAAGATAGCGAGGGCAGACAGTGGCTCCTGACACAGAGCTAGTGCATATTTCCACCAGAGGCAAATTATGTGATCCCTGTTTCAGAAACTCCCCCTTGAAAGCCTATGAAAGGAAATGTGCTACATAAATAAATGATCATCAAAGGAAAGATTTGCTTCTAAAATACAACCTGTATGTACATGGTGATGTAGGCATGTAATACCTTCTGAGTCATGCCCACAAAGCTGCCCCATCTCCTGACATGACTAATGCACCTTTCCCCAATCCTTATGTGAAGCTACATTATGGTTTTGGCAGTTAAACTGATTGATATTTGGCTTTATCATTTTAATACTTCTATAAAATACCTGTTTAACCTGTTCTAATCTGTTGGTGTGTAGGAGTTGAAATGGTTTCCAATAAGTGAACTGAAATGCTTCTCTTGATTTATTACCTAAGGTTGGAAGGAAGAGGAATTTAGTTCAATATATAATAGTATTTATTTGAATAGGTTGTATAAAAATATAACTGAAAATCAGCCAGTGTGTCGTAGTATTGGTATTTCACTCAAGCAGAAATTTGCCCCTGTAGAAATTTGCATGGCTTTAAGTCTGAATTCTGCCACCTTGCACTAACTGGCATTTTGTAGTACTACCAGTATTAGTCTTTCTGCCAAAAAAACCTTTTGAACTGATCTTTTGTTCTTTTTTTTTCAATTATTTTAATGTGTATTTTGAAGAGAGACAGAGTGCGAGTGGAGGAGGGGCAGAGAGAGACAGAGAGAGAGAGAGAGAGAGAGAGAGAGAGAGAGAGGGACAAGAGAGAAAGGGAGGGATACAGAATCCAAAGCAGACTCCAGGCTCTGAGCTGTCATCACAGAGCCCGAAGTGGGGCTCAAACCCCCCAACCACCTGAGCCAAAGTCAGACGCTTAACCAACTGAGCCACCCAAGCACCCCGTGATCTTTTGTTCTTAATTGTTTTAAAAATATGCTAAGAGCTCAATTTTCACAAGAGGAATTGGCTTTATAATGTTGGAGGGCGGTGGGCTGACTGTTCTGTTTGTTTGTTTTGTTTGTTTGAAGTTTATGTATGGATACTATTTACGACTCTAGGTTTTTTGAAGGTGTGCCCTACTCTTCATCTCAGAAAAAAAAATGGTCCCCAAATATAATCAGGGGCCACACCCAAAAACAAATTCTAAGTGCTTCAAGCTTCTATGAAGAAAATATAAATGGAAAATACAAATATTAAAAGTGTGGTTTTTTCCAATAAAACTCTCTAAACTCTCACCTTCCTATTCTGATGTTTACCTATTATAGAGCACACTTCCCAATATAGACCTTTAGCTACCAAAGAGATAAATTTAGCTTGATTTCTATTTACCTTATAAATATTTAGACTTTAGATGAGTCAGGTTCAACAATTTTTAAATAAAAATTTTCTACGATTTCAGAAAGTGTGAAAATTCTGTGTAATAGTTGAGAAATGTTATTTGCTAAAAAACGGGCTGATCACATTATCTCTTTTCTCATTCGAGAATTAAATGAGCTAGCCTGGTCTTCTTACTGAATAAGAATTCTATTATTTGAGAGTTACATGTATGCTTATTATCTGATTAAAATAAGCAGCTAAATTCTAACCTTTTAAAATAAAGATGCAAAAATTCACAGACAAATCAGTTCATATAATTTTTCTGTGCCACACTAAATTTTGGGTTGATAAATGTAATAGATTATATTTATACATACATAGATATTTACTATAAAAATATAGAAATCTACTATTTTCTGGAACTCTAATATTTAGTTATTTATTTGTTTGTTTATTTTTTATTTGAGAGAGAGAGAGCACAAGTCGGGGAGAGAGACAGGGGAGAAAGAGAATTTTAAGCAGGCTCCACGCTCAGCACAGAGCTTGACATGGGGCTTGATCCCATGATCCTGGGATCATGACCTGAGCCAAAATCAAGAGTCAGATGCTCAACCAACTGAGCCACCCAGGTGCCCCTGGAACTCTAATATTTAATGTTTCAGCAAAAGCAAGGAAGTAAGCCAGATCTTTTTTTTTTTTTTCTGAATTACTTGAAGCAATTCCTCTTAATGTATTTATATTAGAACTAAATATATATTTCTAATGTGCCTTCTAAAGTCTGAACAGATGATTTCTTTCATCTGAACTGTTGAAGATAATGAAGCCATTTTTGCAGTAGTAAATCTCTTCTTTGCTAGTATTTGTCCACCAGTAATGAGCAAGTTAGACTCAGCATTTGTTAAAAAATTCCACTTTCTCTTAAGCATATGAGTTATGTTATTGAATCTGGAATTAATATTACTGAAGTAGTCACATTTAATCCATTGTGGAAACAAGAATAAGAGTAAATGTAACTGATCATTTCCTTGGTTCTTCCAAAACTATATTGGCAATACACTTAAAAACTGAGTTGCCGAATACTTAGACACACAACTGTTCATCCAATAAACATTTATTGAGCAGCTTTCGTTCATGAATTTGTTCCTTTATTTGTCCTGCAAATACTTTTCTGAGTACCTACTATGTATCAGTCATTGTGTTGGACACCCAGAATGTGTCCAGAAGAAGACCTGGTTGGCTTCTGCCTGCATGGAGCTGGCAGTCTAATATAGGGAGAGTCACCACTGTGAGACAAGTGTGCATGTGATGAATGTCATAAAAGACCAGGGAAAATTGAAATGAGCATTAAAATAGGTGTGCCTGACCTGAAAGGCAAAGACGAAAGATTCTCATAAGGAAGTCACAGGTAAGCTAAGAAGTGAAGAAATATTAAGAGTCAATGTTAGGTCACAAGAGTGAAAGAGAGAAGACAGAACATTCCAGATGAGAAACTAGTTAGGCTTCCACCTCCTGAATCCTGAGTGATGGTGGAGCATACAAGAGGTAGAGCAAAGTGAGGAACAGTGTAAGATGAGGGCTCCAAGAGCTGGTCAAGAGGTTGATGGGGCAGGAATCGTGTGGGCTTTGTATTTGATTCCAAGTCCAACAGGAAGCCAGAGAAAGGTGTTCGGTGGGAGTTTCTGAGAAAAACAATCTTGGAGTATGGAGGACAATGTGAAGGGAGGCAAGTGTAGAAATACAGAGACTGTTCTGAGTCATTGCAGGAGTCTGAGCAATGGCTTGGACCAGGGACGGGGCTGTGAAGATTGAGGGATGGGATAGATTCTACATAATTAGAATACAGACTCAGTAGGACCTGGCTATTACCTTAGATATGAAGATAGAGATAGTGTCCTAGATTTCTGGCTTGGGAAACTGGGAGGATGGTGGATTTTTGAGGAAGCTGGACAAGGAAGACAAATTCAGGGAAAGTCAGATAAACTCACTTTGAGCATGTTGCTTTTAAGGTGCCTGTGAGACACTCAATTGTTGATGACAACTAAGCATTTGAAAACATGATCTGGGGCTCAGAAAAGAGGTCTGAGTTGGAGATATAAATTTCAGATTTGCTTTTATGGATGGTAATTGAAGACATGTGAGTATCTGAGATTGTCTAACGAGAATGTGCATAGAGTGAGAAGGCTAGAAATCACACGACAGAGATCTGAGAAACTCCACTGCCTAAGGGTCAAAAAGGAGAGGAGCAACTGAGAAAGGGTAGTCTGGGTCATAAAAGAAAACCAAGAGAGAAGCCTACAGAAAAGAGAGTTTGGAGGAGAAAATTGATCCACAGTGTTGAATTCTGAGAGGTCAATTCAGGTATATGCTGTATAGGAGAAATTATGCTGAGTGCTCTGAGGACTACAAAGATGATAAGGCATAAACCTTCCCCTTAAAGAGCTAACTAACCAGTGGGGGGGGGGGGGGGAGGGATGGGCATATAACTAACCTCCAAACAGAGTAGAATACAGACGTGCTTATTGGGTTAGATGCAGGTACGTGGAGAATAAGGAAAAATTGACATTATTGTCCAAGTACAAATTTGTCTTAAAATGTTTACTTATTTTTAATTTTTTAAACATTTTACTTATTTTTGAGAGACAGAGAGAGACAGAGTGCAAGTGGTGGAGAGGAAGAGAAAGAGGGAGACCCAGAATCCGAAGCAGGTTCCAGGCTCAGAGCTGTCAGCACAGGGCCCGACGCGGGGCTTGAACTCATGCCCGAACCGTGAGATCATGACCTGAGTCGAAGTCAGATGCTTAACTGACTTAGCCACCCAGGCACCCCCTATTTTGCTTTATATGTGTCATTTTTCTGGCACAGAGCAGCTGCATATGACAAAGAAGAAATATTTTCCTGTTCAGGAATCAGAGTTTTTGACCCTGGCCCAATAACTCAGGCACATATTAGCTTATTCAGGGAAGAGTTTCAGGATCTGTTTCTTCTGTAGTTGGCTTTGCCCCGTCCCGGTCACTTCATAGAGATCCAGGAATTTGGCCTTAAAAGATTGGACCTTAAGGCAAAGGAAGATATTGTTCTTTCCTCTTCAGGGTGACAAAATAGCCCATCTGTTAAAATGTTCAGCAATAGCTGGGACAAATGTCAGAGACATTTAGTAATTGAAAATTGGAGATAATTTGGACACATCATAATTCAGTTATTCAATCGTGATTATTTTAAAGTTGTTCTCAAATATTTACATATTTTATATGTATATCTCTTAATTTAATATAATATTTAAAGTTCAAATTTAACCTTTCAAAAGAAAGAAATCAAAGTTCTTTTTGGTAAAGTATTATTTTAGCAATTTTTGTTAAACAAGTATCTCTTATTAATTTAACATTCGTTTTCATTTGTGTTCACATTTGTTTTAGCAAAATTTCTGGTAGCTAAGCATATTTTGTTTGTTTATTTGCTCTTATTGTTGTTTGTTTTATGAATACCTTTTCTATGTGAATAAGATATTTTTGTAATCTTCCTTTAATACTTTTTAATATCATACTAGAAAATGCCTCATGCTTAAGAGCAATGGTTACATTTCATTAAAACAATTTAATTTAGAATATTCACTAATTAACTAGAGTTTCTCTTTATTTTTATGATGAATTGATGAAGCTTTCCAGACTATAATTAAAATTCCCAATTTAATTCAAATGCTTTGCGAGACTTTGTCTTGACCTTACTTTGATTTTATCTTATCCTCGCGTGTAGTAGGCAAAAGGCCTTTTGATAACCCTGCTGGTATTTTAAGATGCTCTCCTGGGGTTACCTGGGTGGCTCAGTCCATTGAGTGCCAGACTTTGGCTCAGGTCATGACTCAGGGTTGGTGACTTTGAGCCCTGCCTGGAGCTCACTGCTGTCAGCGTAGAGCTCACTTCAGATCCTCTGTCTCCCTCTCTGTGCCCCTCCGCTGCTCGTGCTCTCTCTCTCAAAAATAAATAAACGTTAAAAAAAATGTTCTTCTGGTCCATAGTCTTCCTCTTCACCTTCTTCAGCATGTCACTAGAGTTATTACAGTAATCTGAAAATATTTAAAGCTTTAAAAGAAACCTAAAAAAAAAAACAGTTTTCTTGAGCATAATGAATTCATATAAACTATACAAATTTCAAACAAATTGGATAAGCCTTTATGTTTATTAATGTATGTAGTGAATCAAGTGGTAGTTCCATACATTGTGATGAGAGAACACGTTAGGTAGCATTTAAGTTTCTTTTGACATGAAAAAAAACCAGGAATTAAAATGTATTTCTTTTCTAATATATTCTAGGAGAGTATCCTTTTTGTTTCTCTGGGAAATTTGTTATTGACATTTCAGAGTATCTGTCATGAGAGTTTATATATATCAGCTTTCTTAGTGCTTTTAAATTTAATCCCCAGCAATTTTGTCATCAACAAATAGCCATATTCATAACAACCCACTTTGGGTTTAATTCACATGTCAGAGATTCAACACATGTGGTTTCCTTTGGGCTGCACTGTTTTTGACTCAATATATAAAAAGCTGAAGGAATGCAGGTGCCAGACATTCAGCTTCATTCACGGAAAGATGCTAGAGAGAGCCAGAGGACTGGAGAAGCAGGGCAAAACAGCATGTATGGGATGATCTGATTTTTGCTTAAAAAAAAGGTGGGGGGTGGATTTCTTTCTTCTTTCTATGTGTTTATACATTCATGTGATAGGGCAGTGACGTTGGAGGTGATCTTTTTCAACCATCTCTATATTTTCTTTGTCCTTGAGTTATTTTTACAAAACATAATCTGTTAAAATATATATATATTATTTTCATTTTAGGGCAAGATGATATACTCACTTACTGGGGTGGTGGCATGGGGATTCTATTCTATCCCAAATTTGAAGATTTAATTATAAAGAACAATTTTGAGCAAGATGCAGCCTGTATTATTTTGTTCTTATGTTTGTAACCTTTAAAAAATAACTACCGTAACCCTGAGTTCTATTGTATTTTTGAGTCTTTAAATAAGACACTCAAATCGATTCTGCATATTGGTTTTACAGATTTTACTTTTCAGATTGCAGATTTAAGAGTGCATGCTTTCTTCCACAAATATGAATGAAATTTCTAGAGTATTCATTGGTGTGTGTAGAATATCATTTTCAAAACTAAGCTTTCCCTTCCACACACAGAAATTTTAGAATATTCTTGTCAGAATATCCCTAAAGTAATCTAATGGATTCCACTCACTCTTTTCATACTTCTGTGTCTTTTCCTCCACTCTTTCTTATCTTTTTTTCTCACTGTTGCTCTTGAGCATTCCTAGGAAACACTTGGATAGAATGGAAAGAAATTCAAGTTAGACAACTTGGACTTGACTCATGTCTCTGCCACTTACCAAGTGAATTACCTTGAGTATCAATTAACCTTTCATGTAATTGTCTCAGCTTCCTCATCTGCAAAGCAGGGATAATAGCACTGCCTTAAATGCCTCATTGCGTGGTTGTAAGGATCAAATTATAGGATATATGTACACTATAAAGTAGTGTACAAGAAAAAGATATTCCTATGATTATTAGTATTATTTTTAGTAGGTTTAGGAAGGCTGTTAATAAAGATCATATATTATGTTTTGGCTGTCTTTATCTCAGACCACAGAAAACAGACCATTGAGAATCTTGAAAATTAAGGTTTTAGAAACATAGATAGAAGGTCACAAATGTCTGGATAATAAAGTAACAGCAAGGTTGGAGGGAAATATGAAATATGTAAATATTAACACAAGTGTGGGTATGAGAAATTGAGTTGCACCCGAACTGTTTCCATGTATATATTCCCCTTTGACTGTGGAAATTGCAGAGACAAGTCTTTTTTAGTTTATCTCAAAAGTCCCACGTTACACAATTTATGACTTTCTCTGTGTCTTAATTTGTAAAAGAGAGTTAATAATATCTAACTATAGGATATTATATGGGTATTGCTCTGTGGTTTTAAAGAAGGACTTACAACCAGTTGAATAGATCCAATTGAACAAATATCAATTAGTGACTATGTGTAAGATGTTGCACTTGGCAGCGACAGAACCTCCTAAAACATAAGATGTCATCCTTGGAAAAATACACATTCTGAAAGGTAGATGATATAGGTCAATAAATATAATTCCAGGTAAAAAATCCAGGTGCCTATGGGGGTATAAATAAAATGCCATGGCCTTCAAAGGAAGGAGGAATCCACTGTGTCAACGTCCAAAAGTTTTATAGGAAGGTGTGTGATATTGATGTGAGTAGTTTGGGATGAATGTCCTATAGAGTTATCATAGTGGCGCTTGACATGGGCCTCAAAGGATTGTGCTAAAGAGAATGAAGGGAGAGTCCATTTATTTACTCATTAGAAATTCACTGTGAGCATATTGTTGGTCATACCTTGTGCAAGGAGATGAGAATATGATGACGAAGGGACCACACATGAGCTCTCAGTAGGGAGTAAGACCAGGGGGAGGTGAACATAAAGCACCCCATTCAGTTTGGTGGGAGATACAAAGAGAGAGGATGGGCTCAAGTGTCCTAGGAATAAGGACATGTTCAAGGGGACACAGCATGACTAGTTGAATATGAAAAGGCATTTTTTCAAGTTCATTTATTTGCTTAGAGAGAGAGAGAGAGAGAGAGAGAGAGAGAGAGCAAGTGGGGGAGGAGCAGAGAGAGGGAGAGAGAGAGCAAAAATCCAAGCATTCTCTGCACTGTCAATGCGTGGAGCCCAGTCTGGGGCTCGAACTCACAAATCAACTGTGAGACCATGACCTGAGCCGAAATCAAGAGTTGAATGCTTAACCGATTGAGCCACCCACGTTGCCCCCAGAAAGGCATTTTTGAACATAGGGATGAAATATACAGGGACAGGTTTTGAAAGTTGAATCTGACAGCAGAGTTCAGAATGGAATGAGGTGATTTTTAATGCCCAGGTACATACTGAGAATTTATGTGGGTGTAAAACATTTTATGCATATTCTTTTCTTTAATCATCACAGTGGTACTTAGAGGTAGGTGTTATAATTCCAATTTTAAAGATGAAGCAACTGAAGCTCAGAAAAACAAAATGACTTACTCAAAGCCATGGAGTTGATAAGTGGCTGTACTAGAATTTCAACCTGTGTTGAGTCCCAGGTCTGTGATCTTGAACTCTGCCCTAAACTGAATAGCAGGGAGAAAGGAAGTGAGCAGATAGAACCCAATCATCACCCTTGACCCTCAGCACTGATCGTGTGCTGTCACTCCATCATGTTCACTCATTTTCACAATAGAGATTTGGTGAGAAACCATGCGTTTCATTCAGACATTATTCGTTGATTCATTCCTTCAACAAATCTTTGTTATGTGAAATGTAGTACTAGGGGGTTAGATACAAGATAAAGGAGACAAACATGGAGGCCAAGCGTCTATGGGATATTGTTGAGCCTGGGAGTAGTTTGGTACAGCTGCCTGATAGGGTCATCCTATTGGTGATGACAGAGGTAAGTTCCAGAGAGATAATCAAGGGCTGGATCATGAAGAGCTCCTCACCCTTTTGGAAAAATGAAACTTATCCATTACTAGTGGGAGTGTAAATTTAGCCACATCTTTAAACAGTTGATTACAAATGGTGTGAAATCATCCTACCATTTGATTTCATACCTATGACACTCTGAGAAATTTCATTGAAGGAAGTAATTTGAAATGTAGACATACACTTGTGCACAAATGTATTCATTGAAGCTTTATTTACAATACTAAATTTTAGAAACACCTAAATGCTTAGAAAAAAAGGGATAATTCAGCCAATTATAGTGCTTCAATATGAGTGTGATATGATTGTGATGTATAACCACTATACTATAAAGTTGTTCCTCATTGTTTGTGGATCCCATATTTTCAAATTGGCCTATTCAGTAACAATTATCTGCAACCCCAAAATCAACACTCACAGCAATTTATAGTCATTCACTAACATGCAGAAAGTAACAAAAAATTTGAGTTACTGGAAATCCATGTTCTCAGCTGAGTTATAAGCAAGGCAGTGTTCTGCCTTTTCACGTATTAAGTAACGCGTCTTTAAATAGAAACACACATAACACAAGGTTATGTACTGATCAGTTGGTGAAACTCTTGTGACCAGAGGTTCACAGGAATCTAACCCTGTATCTCCCCTAGGAACAATGCTCCAATATTCTCTAATTCAGTGTTAACAGCAACTTCATAGAACATAATTAGCTCAAATGATGACTGTGTGTGTCATTATTTGTGCATATGTATATATGTATACACAGCATATGTGGGTATATAGACACAGGCACACATTATTCAAATATTAACTAATTATATATACCTTTTGCATTATAAAATAGTAATTTTCTAATCGTGTTTTGTGATATTTTCCATGGCCTCCTTCCCAGTTCTGAACAAAAGAAAATTGGAAACCCTTACATATGGGATCTGCTTTGTTTTAACAACATACTAATTTCATAAAGAAAGAATAATGCAACTAAATAGTAATGAATTTAGAGATTTAATTCTCCTGGAGATGATCAAGGTGGGTATAGCTAGAAGACTCTTGTTTGAGATTATGTTAGAAGAAGCCAAGAGCTGGAGTCATAAGTTCCCCCTGCGAGGAAGGCTGAGACACAGGTCACCTCCTAAGATCAGCCTCCTTTAACCTGACATTCCTCTGGAAATTAGCTCAGCCTTTGCTGATGTCACAAAGTTGAGTTGATGAATATCTCAACTCTAAAGTTGTTTGTATCTCTTGGACAAAGTCCATGTGAGAAGGGTGATTTCCCAAAGGGATAATTTGTAGTATTTTAAAGATAGCCAAGAGAAAAATCATTTTTGCTTTGGTGAATGAATATCGAAGGCCTCTAAAAGATTGACAAAAAATAAAATCAGCCGACTGGGATAAAGCCAAGAAAACACACATAGACACAATTTATGATGGCGGCACGTTAAACACAAGGCATACTCTATGGCAACAAGAGTAATCAAAGGATTCCTTCAAGTTCCCACCACATGAGCACAGATAGCAGAAGAAGGTTCAGTGAGTTCTTCTAGCCATTTGCTTAGGACTCTTTATTCTTGTTTATCTAAGCAGCAAATATTGTAATGTCGGTTACACGGCAGGATCAGGATGGCCTGGTTTGGATTAACAATGAAGAATCTTGACAATGAAACCACACAGTTTAGGAGGAGTTCACAGTAGGTCTGTGCACCATATAGCTCACAGAAATAAAATAAATTGACTTCCTTTTTATCCCCTCTTTTATGGGAGTGCACCAGTTTGGAGGCAGAATTTAAGGAAGCTTCCTTCTGGGAGCAGATATCTAAGGGGGGATTCCCTCTGTCATTTCTATTCAAAGTATTAGCATAATTCCTCAAGCACAGACTCTCTAAGATACCTTGAGTTATTTATTAATATTTAAAGAGGTTATTTGGCATGAGGCATGGAGTATAATTCTTAAAAGGAGCTGACAGCAGAATACATTTGTTAACTAGAAAGACATGTCTAAACTTTGCCAAAAGAAATACTGTATGCAACAAGCACTCTTGATGAGGAGGGTTGTTTTCTCTCTCTCTTTTTTTCTCTCTCCCTCCCTGTGTGTGTGTGTGTGTGTGTGTGTGTGTGTGTGTGTGTGTGAATTTTTTTGTTCTTCAATTTCCACTTACACACCTCATCCCTGGGTCTTGGACCCATACTTGAATGGAATACTAATAATAAGGGAAAGAAATACTTGCAGTGGCCATGAAGTCTTATCATCTATCTGCTCCTGGGGCAATCTTTTCTTCTAGGTTAGAATTTAATAGTAGACCACCCCTACTGTCCTCTCATCTAACTTGTTTATATTTTGTTCATTTTCTTCATTTTAACGAGGTGATGAATAAATGCACTTTACAAGGAAAAGGGGACTGTCAGGGCTGGAGACTGGAGTCCGCTGTTCATTCATACTCTAGGTAAGGTACAAACAGGCAGAATGCAAATCTGTCTGTCAGGAATCACACTTTTGCCCCAGAGCTGGGAGAACTCAGTTAAGTGAAGGTAGTTAATTTTTGCTCCCAGCTGGTCCATTTCTGGGCCTCTGCAGAAGGGGAGTTAAAGCACTGGTTACTGATTTGTTTCTTTCCCAGACCATTGATTAATCCACTTTAACTTGTTTCTCCTGCAAGCTTCATAATACCAAGATTTTGTGCAGGCCGTGTAAAGGTTGAAGTATGGCAATAGCAAATAAATATAAATCAATATATTGACTATATTATCAGTTATACTCTGTACAATTGTTTGAAAATGCCCTGCCTGAGAGCTATCCGACCTACCAAGATTAAACATAAAGCATAATGTGTAGGGATTCACGCTTGGCTGACAAAACTATAAAAATAAAAGCAAGGAAATGATTATATAAAAATGAGGACTGAAGTTGAAGAGGGAATGGCCGCAGTTAGCGTGGGGGCCCATGGAAGGGCTCCTGGGTGGCTAGCAAAGTTTAGTATCTTGACCTAGGCGGTGAGTATAATGTAGGCGTTAATTTATAATAATTCACTAAGTGCTTTGAAAAGGTTCAGTAAAGTTTAGGATAGTTGCTGCCATTGGTGGGGAAAAGGGAGGCACAGAGAGGTACTTCTCTGTGGTTGGTGTGGGAATGTTTCTCGACCAGAAGACTGGATACATGAGTTTCTCCAGTTTGTGAAGCTTCTTCCAGCTGATTGCTTCTGTACACCCGTCTATTTGGAAACTCTACTTCAAACAAAGTGTAAAAATTCAAAACCATACTTCTCGGGAGACTAAAACATTTGAGATTTCACCCCGTTTCTACCTCCAGTAAAACTCCTAATGATTAAAAAAAAGTCCCTCCAGTATTTCTGAACCTTTCAGTGGAAAAGTCTAACCAACTACCAACAATACAAACTTTGAGGGGATCAGAGTGGAGGGAGGAATTTTAGAAGGTGGACTTGGAGAAAAACAGTTTATCTAGGGAATGCCATAAGACTTCCCGAGGCTTCAACTTTCTATAAATAGAAAACAACATTGAAAACTTAAGGCAGCAGGTCAAGGTCAAAATAAATATATAGTAGCTCCTCAAACTTTGACCTTGTATGTGTTAGGATAACCAAACAGCACTCAATGAAAGCGTTTTGATTTGTTTTTCAGTTTGCTGATAGAATTTTTCTTTCTACTAGGCTGTAAGGTCCTGTTAGGAGTGAAGCCAACAGAGACATTTTGGTAGCTGAATTAATTTTTTTTTCATCTGTTGAGGACGCTCTTCCCTGAAAGTCAGAGTCCATTTGGGATGTAATCTAATCTTTTTAATAGCTGATAAACGGAAATGAATAGCTTCTTGGATGCAACAGAGGTGGAGCAGGTTTGAACAGCTGGCACTCTCCTTTTTTTACATGTCCATGCAAAGATAAACAGCTCTTCTAAAATATGGTATTGCTGGAGAATCAAGCAAGCAGATTAGAAACGATGCTCTGATTTTTTTTTTTCCTCCAGCATTTTGCCTGATGTTTTTGAAAATAGGTTTGTAAAAACACAGGAATGATTTTGAAAACCCCAATTTAAAAAAAAAAGACAGCTAGAATGCCATGCTAAAGGTGAAGTTAGTGGATGCAAATACTGTTGGAATGATAATAATAAAGGGTGTGTGGGAGGACTTTCCCTGGCGTCATGAAAATTAACGTGGGCAGATTGCCTTTAATCGTCACCTAAACTGACAAAAAAAAAAAAAAAAAGTCAAGGATTTCTGAGTGACAAGAAGGTGCTCTTTTTCTGAACCAGGATTACCATGTAGTTCCTCAAGAAAAGTCCGGGTGAAGGTAAAGGAAATACAGTTTAGTGTAACATCCCTTAATTATTTACAGATGTTTATGAAACTCCTAATTGTCTCATCTGTTCAGCCAGGGAAAAAGCATAAATGGAAAAGCAGGGATCGTATCCCTCTGTCTGCTATCAATTAAATCATCAAAACAAAATTATCATTCAAATTACAATGTATCATTTCACTTTTAGAATGTATGGGGGAAATCCATCTATGAAACAGAAATCTGTAAACCATCAAAGCAACAAAGCGACATTAAAGTTCAATGAGCAGTTTGTTCATGCATGTTTTAATCTAGTTAAAAAATGGAAACCATGTTCACGTGGTCAAAATAACACTTGCGTCAAAGGAGTCTTTGAGGTTCAATCCAGTGAGACAGGCGAACGATTTTTGTGAAACCCCAAAATATTTTCAAGAGAGAAAGGGCTCCCTAGAGATCTGAATACGGTGGCATTAGTGGAATTTTAATGTGGGAAAGTATCTAGCAATAAGGCAAGCTTGTTAGAGGGGGAAAATATCAAATGTTCAACTTCTAAATGTGTTCTTTTCAATGATTATGTAATTGAGAACTGTTTTTTATTTTCTATTAATACTTACATTCTATTGTTTCCTATCATGCATGTGCTTAAACTTGCTTTGTATTAAGTTCTGTGTTATTGTGTCGTGCCATGTTAAAGTAATTATCTGTCTCTGCAAAAGAGATTTATTACCTTCATGAATCTGACCATACACACATCTTAAATAAATTAATGAACTGACAAACAAAGAGCGCCCCATCATTCTAAGTAGCTGACAACATTTAAAAAGCAGTCACATTGCAGTGCAAACGTTTTAAAGAGATGGGCACTTTTGGAGGAATAAAGGAAATTATTTTGTGAGTAGTCTTTTCGGCAAGTATCCTAACTGGATCTAAAAACTTATCAAAGTTTAGTGCCATAGCTGCATTTTTCTAGACTATTGTTTTGTTAGAGTATCTTGAGTTATTTTCCACCAAAGACGTCGCCCTGGTTTCTGAAGAGGCAGTTCTCTGGTTTGGCTTAGTAACTTTATCCAAAACATACTGACTAGTCTGATTTAGTAACTTAAGACCAGGTGTGTGGATTTTATTAAAGATGAGAAGCAAATTATTTATTTATAAACTTATTTGTGTATTTATGTATATATATTTTTAATAAGTGTTATATTTTTAATCTGACATATAAATGTTGATTAATACTCAAGACTGCCAAATTATTTCTCACTCCCTAAAGGATAGAAATAGGGTCCATTTCACCTTGTTTATCCATATTGTTCTCCAGAATTTTAAATAAGTAATTGCAAGAGCAAAATAAAATTGAAAATTCTTGACTGAAGAATTATTTTAACCTGATTTTGCCATAATTGAAATATAGGCAGATTTACACAGAATTTTCTATGAGCCAGATTACTGCTACGCTACTTTTCCTTCACACAGCTCGTGAGGGTATTGTTTTCTTATGACATTTTAGGTCAATAAAATGGAAACAACAAACATTTGGCAAATCACAGGCAGTCTCATTTCTGTGTTTAAGAATCATCCCAAGAAGCAGAAATGGCGTTCACCTCTGGGACTAATGGATCACAAATTTTAAAAAGTTCCTAGGACAAGTGTGCTCTGCTAGGTTTTATATCTGAGCAATTCCCACACATTCATTTTTACAGCTTGACAATTAATTTTTTTCCTCATGATGAAGGCTCTTAGGAAAGATTTAGAAAACTTGATTCCAAAATCTAAAGAAAATGTCCCTAAAAACAGTAGTTCGTCCAGCACACGAATGCCTTTACTGTTGTGATTTCCTGAGGATGGCAAAAGTATTTTTAACCTGCCAGACTATGTGTGAGGATTTTAAAATCTAATTTGTGTAACTACTTAATAGATCACACCCACATTTCAGAGACTAGTGTTCTAGTAACAAAACACTGACATTCTCCTGCTGAAGTATACATCCTACCTCTCCCTGGCCGCTTCATACAACTTGAAAGCTTTTGCTTCAATACATTGTCAAAGGATTTCTGATGCACTACCAGTGGATTTATGTTGTTTTTCTTTTCCTTAAAATTTAAGATTAAATACTGGACCATTAACTTGAAAAACGAAAAACAGCATTCTATAAATTTGATTTAAAAGGACAATTTGCCTAATGACATTGAAAATATTCATTGCTAAATATACCTGTTACATCTTCCTATGTGTCTGTGACACTAGATCTTGAAGAATAAAGTTCTCATGTTTTCTATGTGTTAAAATAGAAGTAAATATTGCTTGCAATTAGGATATACTACCATAGTTCCTCCCTGTTCCATGTATTTTATCATTATCAATCATACATCCTCATGACCACCCTCATCATCATTGCTGAAATTTTCTAAGTACCTGTTGCGAGCAGCGCCTGATGCTAAGTGCTTTTGCACATCATTCCATTTGTCTTTCTGGCTCTTCCGGGAAAATGTCCTAAACCAGCAACTGAGCAACGATGTCTTAATGGGAAGGTGTCCCTTTGTGGGAGGATTTCACCTAACATGTGTCAACACATTGAATGTTCCTATTTGAACCAATGGAGAAAATATCTTACTAACTCATTTTCTCTGTTCTTTCTAGTGCCCAGTAAAAAAATAAATCTTGGGGGGGGGGGGGTGCGTGGGGGTGTGTGTGAAAATAACTGCCTTTGGAGAAGGTAGAAGAGTGATCTGTATTTAGAACGGAGGGGATCAGATTATTTTTAAATATGACATTTATTTATTTGCATTATAACCTTCTCCTTACATGTAGAAAAATGCAATTTATTGCGAATGCTATGTATTTGTGTTTTGTTTTTTTTTTTTTTTTTTTTTTTTTTAGC
This sequence comes from Panthera pardus, assembly GCF_024362965.1. Taxonomy (NCBI): domain Eukaryota; kingdom Metazoa; phylum Chordata; class Mammalia; order Carnivora; family Felidae; genus Panthera; species Panthera pardus. The sequence continues at coordinate 59,359,853 of NW_026527002.1, read as the reverse complement.
AAATGCTATTTTAAATGAACACTCAACAACTGTAATACTCCCAATAATTTAAACACACACAAAACTGCATATTCTGGGGCCTGTTTTAGAATCGCCATACATTTTCATTCCTGACTATAAGTTGTTTCTTTAAAAAGGAAATACTCCAATGTCAGCAATATTTTCTTTAAACTGTGTGCATTTCTATTTTGATTCTGTTGTGTAACTTTAGGAGAAAGACAGCACCTGAAAAACATTCAAACCTCATTTTATCTTTCATGCCATTTGATACTATTCCATACTTCTAGGAATTCACTTTTGTTTTTTATGTCCTTTCACAGAGGAAATAATGTTGAGTTGAGTTGGGCTTAATTTAACCCTTCTGCAAAAAAAAAAAAAAAAAAAAAAAAAAAAATAGAGCTTTTTAATCCTTCCCAATTCAACTTTTTAAAATCTTGATTTACTATATCTTAGGTAACTTAAAAGTGGCAACTTACAGATAAAATTTTATGACTGAAGATAGTTTCTTTTTGTTGTTGTTACTAAACTCTCCTGATAGAAATCTCAGTACAAATAATTTTCTAAGAATCCTTTTTTTCCTTCTTCCTTGTTTCATTTTTCTCCACTTTTTTGTCTCATAATGTCACTTCATAAATATTCTTGGATAAAAGGTACCAGGTAGAGGCAAATACGCTTTCATGAAACTCCACCGAGTGAGGTGGGTGAACGTTACTTAGTTCACATGTCAGGGAACAGGATCATTCTAGAAGTAAGTTGCCTGTGGCACGAGTGCATACAAACATCCTAACCTCCCTCAGGCAGTTGCCATTTCAACACCCCACTAAGAATGTTTTCCAATAAGTCCAGCTTTGCCAGGACCCTTTCAATGTAAAACTTTATTTGAATATCCTTTGGATAGAAAGGAGCATTGTTTTCAGTTTTCAAAGAGCTCAGAATAAATATAAATACTCTGAGTGTCCTTCAACAACATCATAATCCTGACACGTATGAGAATCGAAACTCCATGTGAACAACTAATTTTAAAGGGGTTGTCATTAGGAACATGTTTTTCCTTTGTGAAAGTTTAGAGTGGGTCAAACATGCTTATTTGACTCTTACAATGCAGTAAGAATCTTTGAAAGAAAACATGCCATCTACAGAAGGAAAGGGCAAGAAAAGCTGTTTCTTGAAGACAGAGAAGATCCTTTGGAGGGGGCGGTCCTCACCCATTCAAAAGAATGCAGGTGTGGAGAATTAAAGACCGTTTCACCTGGAAAATTAGAGGCACTAAATCCTTAAATTGTAGGAGCAAATTATATAATGTATTTTTTTTTCTATCTCAAAAAAAAGCGTATTTAAGTCAGAAATTAATGTAAACTACTATTCAGTAGAAACTGGTTTGGTTTATGTTTGTGACACATTTAATCATTCTGCTAAGAATATCACCTATTTGTTACAACAACTGAAAAAGCCCAGAAATGTGTTAACTCAGAGGGAAAATTGGCCATCACAGCTACTTAATAAAGGTCATTTTTCCATAAACTAAGCTATTTACCTTTGTGTTTTCTCATAGAGAGGAGCTTTTCAAACCAGCTGAATTTGCCTACATGCAAACAGCTCTGAGAAGAAATTAGTTATTTTTTGAAAAGGGAAATTCAGTCTGCCTGTAGAGAAGCAAGTGTAGCATATTTTTTTCCTTCTTCTAATCTTTCCACAGGTCATCAATCATGAATTTTCCCTGGTATGTTGCCGAAGCAGGGAGTGAACTGTGCAGCCGGAGACCTACCAATAGGAGGGTCTCGGTACCTGCACATTTTAGTAAGTCATCTAAACACAGCCAGAAGGAAACCCAAACTTTGTTTTTTTTTTACCTCATCTGTGATTGTAGCTGACATCAGACATTTGGGCTGAATGTATTATGTATTTCAAATAAGACTCCCGCATATTAAAAATGAGATGACATAGTTGAAAATTAATGCCATTAATAAATTCATACATTCACAAAATTAATTTGTGTTCTGGCAGTTGCTGTAAGTTGTATTTTTCAGCCCTTTTTCAAATACGTATTTCAATCCCATTGAATGAACTCTTGCTTTAGTGTGTTTTCCACGTGTTCCTATGTCTTCTTCTCTTTTCACAATATTTGGCATGTGTGAATATGAGTTAGTTCATCAAAGTAGTATCACTTTGGCAGGGAGTGTGATATACTTTTTCATATTTTCAGAAGATAAAAAACTCAGATATTTATCTAATGTCCATGAGGAAAATGTGCTACAAAGAAAGACAAGACTTAAAAGCAGCTGCTTTCTGATTAATTTCTTAAATCATCCTCTGCCACTGTTTCTGAAAGTGGTCCAATGCTTCAAGCTTATGCTGTAGTTTTCCACTAAAACCGTGATGGCATATTTATATTTTGCCTTCAAGAGGCTTATGCCCTTTTAAAGGTGGAAAGTGGAAATTTTAAATATTTTCAGTTTAACTCGGCAAACAATTACTGAAGATTTATTATATGCAAACACTGTCCTAGACACTGTGGATCTCGAAAGTGACCAAGAGATTGCCCTTCACCTTAAGGAGCTTATGATACAGAAATGGGACATAAACACATGGAAAGAAATATTCAGGAACATATGGGGAATACTGTAACAAAGGCCTGAGGAGGCTTCCTGACGAAAGGGTCACCGAAGATGAGGCTTGTTTTATTGGTGCATTAAAATCTGTAAGATGCTGTGGGATGTGTCCGGAGAGGTTGAGGGGTGCTAGATCTTTCTTTAGAGGACCTTGTGAACCATATGAAGAAGCAAGAATTTTCTCCAGTGCCTGAGAGAGAAGGATGTTAAGCAGCAGACCTGATTAGTTTTCCAGCTCATTCTAGAGCCAATGTAAAGGGAGGCTGTTTGAGAGGACAAATGCGGAGGCGACAAGATCAGGGAGAAGATGATTCCAAAGTGTAGTCTGCAGACAGCAGCATGGGCAGAACCTGGGAGCTGAATCTCAGACCCCACCCAACCCTGCTGAATCAGAATTTGTTTTATCAAGTTCCTGTGGTCATTCATGTGTCTATTGAAGTTTGGGAAGCACTGATCTAAGCTGAGTGAGACTAGGCAATGGGTTAGATTTTGAGAGGTATCGAGCCTAGGCCTGAAGGGGTAAAAGGCATGGCAGGGGTCTTGCAGTTGCTAACACAGCAGTGAGCCACAGGCATTAATGTGAATGATCTCATTTGGATTCAAGGACCGGAGACTCGTAAGCTGAAACACATTACAAAGCAAATGCAGAGTGAGGAACAGGTGACAAGAGGAAGCTATGGGAAATGATATTTTTGATTTTTAGCAAAGCAAACTGTGAGAGAACTGGGAAATTCAGAGGGAAATGTCCATCGGGAGTTTGGATTTACATAGTTGGGTATCTGAGGAAAGGTCGGGGTAGAGATAAAGATATGGGAGCCATCAGTCTATTTTTGGTTATTTAAATCATGATAGGAGAACTTGATCACATGGGGAAAATAGGTTGACTTAGAAGAGTAAAGGGATGCAGAATCCCTGAGAACAACACTGGTTGAGAGAAAGAGACTAAGAAAGAGCAGTCGAAGATACCAGAAGACATCCAGGAGCTAAGAGAAGGGAGTTTTAGGAGAGTGTGTTCAACAAATTCCAATGCAGCAGGGTTCCAGAAAGATTTATGTCCGCTAGATTTGGCAATCGTTCCAGTTCGAAAGCTGGAATATTAATTTCTTAAGACTCAAATTCACAGAGTTCTGCTAGCTAGCTCATATTACTTTTATAAGTGAAATAGAAATCATTATTGAGCCTGAGTTGAAAATGCAGTCTATACTGGTGGTTTTATCCAGTATTTCATTTTCTGTCTGGCATTGAAAACTGTATGAGGTTTCAGTGGTATTCCCTAAGATGAGCACCTGAAGAATCCAGGTGCAATGTAGCACGGTAGCCCTAAAATCCCCTGGGGTGTAAGTCATACTCTGAAGGTTAATTTCCTGGCAGATCAGCTGGCCGTGCAGGATTAGTTGTAGGTTGTGTGAGCCTGGGATGGGATTTAGAGTCAGGCAGCTCTGCGGTCAAAATCCATTTATGTCTATTAGTAGCTATGCCATTTTCTCTCAATCTCATTTTGCTCATCTATAAAATGGGACTAACAATGTCTGTGGAGTCACTGAATTATACACACACACACACACACACACACACACACACACATATATACACACATATGCGTGTATATGTGTATGTATGTAGGGTGTGTGTTTGTGTGTGTGTGATAGAGAGGAGAGAAATGAACTGCGATACAGTAGACTCAATAATCCAGCCTTTCCCACCCCTATATGATCATACTTATCTTGTGACTATTACCAAAAAAGTAAGTATAATTAAAAAGTAACTTACCTCACCTTGAAATTATTTAGAAAATTATAGTTTGGATGATTATTAGGGAAGCCACATACTACTTTGGAAAAATTACAAATATTAACACTTTAGAGATCTGGATGGAAATCAGCTTCATAACTAATTAGCTAAGCACTTGCCATTTATCTCACATATATGTAGCACATCCGTTATAGATCAAGTTCTTTGGTAGGAAGGACAGAATATAAATTCCACGAGGGAAGGGAGTTTTTTGGTTTCATTAATTACTATAGCTTAGCACATAGTAAGAACACTCAAATAGCTACATTTACCTCAGTTTTTAAGAATTTTATGATGTTTTAAAATGTTTCTTCCTTTTTGAGAGAGAGAGAGGCAGAGAGAGAGGGAGACACAGAATCCGAAGCAGGTTCCAGGCTCTGAGCTGTCAGCACAGAGCCGGACGTGGGGCTCGAGCCTATGAACTGTGAGATCATGACCTGAGCCAAAGTCGGACACTTAACTGACTGAGCCACCCAGTAGCCCCTAGAATTTTAAATTTACATTGTAGATCTTAATTATTGTAGATCTCAATCTTCTCATCTGTAAAATGGCATCCAGGGTCCTTTCTTGCTTGAAGACTCTTGTAATTTTACTGTCATTGATGAAATAAAAGAGATAGAAAACTGTGTGTATAAGTCAGTAGGAATAATCAAATTTCCCATATAGCTCATATAAATTTTTATTAGGTTAGTGGGACTAGGCTGCCATTAATAGTCCAGGTAGTAATAGATTTTTACTGATCAGTAGACTCACTGAACATTCAACATTTATTTATGTACACCTTCCACGTGCTGAGCACTGCAAAGTGGTGAACAAAGTTGATACAGGCTTTGCCCTCACGGGATATTTGGTTCATATGCTCTTTATTTTCCCGTACCCAGTGGCATTAAATGTGAGATGGCTAGCTGGAATTTAGCCTCCAGTTTGTAACCATGGTACAGAATGAATTAAACTAGTCTATGCTAAAGTTAGTCCCATTCCACTGAATGTTACCAAAAGGCAGCGGTTTGCAGAAGGTGAATTAATACTAGAATCATTTCTTCTTAACAACTGCAGTTGTCTGGGATAAACAAAATAGATGAAAGTCTTCCAGTGTAGCATCAGCAACCTGACCAAGTAGGGAGAAAGTATGCAGGCAAGCAGAGAAGGAAAAAGAGAAGTAAATAAAACCACACAGAGGTAGGATCATAAGGGCGGTGAAAGAGCAAGGGTAACATAAGTCACGTTGACAGCCTCCTTGGACGGAGGCTGATCTAGAAGAATGTCTTTGCAAGCAACGGGTTTAAATCCCATGGGCTGCTGGTGAATGTTTAGTTGTATTTCCTGGTGTCTGGTGATAACCACTTACATACATCCCAGGAAGATATTCATCACTATGTATATAAGCCTTTCCATAATTTATCAGCCCCCCCTTTATTTTATAGATGGTGTTTCATTATATGTTTAGAAATACCATCTTCTACCTATCCCTACTGGCTATGTTACTATTTGTTTAATTTTGTCACACTATGATAATTTTTAAAAGTGTTCTTAAAAACATTTTTTTTTCTAATTTTGAATCATGATTCCACCTTCCTATTTCTACATATTTTCCATTTTTAGAGTAATAATTGTTGAGTAAATGGCATTTAATCTGTATAGATTTTCCCCTTGGAAGATGTTAACGGAAATTCTTTAACCTGAGAAATTAGTATTAATGATATTACTCTTGTTTTTGATATACTGACATGTTGTGTGTTTTCAATTTATCTTTAATTAAGTTTTTCAACTACTTTGTCTGAAAATACACTGTTTTGGCAGATGTTTATATACAAAAATAAAGTCACATTTCTCTGAAACATTAGCACTTTTATGGTGTAACTCAAAATGTTTTTATATGTATGGTTGAAAAAGTGATATAGTGCAAGTGCCTATTTGCATATGCATAGCTGCTAATTAATGTTTCCTGAGACTGAATGTACTACATAAATGTGTACATATTGACATGTATTTAGGATAGGCAAACCTGTGCAAATAGATCTATTTAACCATATGTTAAGCAATCAATACATATCGGCTCCTAAATACTAAAAAGGAAAACCCCAAATGCCCTGTTATTAGTTTACAAAGCCTTTTAAGGACCTCAAAACACTCGTTCTTCTTTACCCCTGGATCATTAAATTTGAAGGCCACGTATTTTACGGGGCTGTGTGTCCATAATTGTCTTCATAGAACTTTCACTAAGTCATTATAAAGCCTTCAAAAAGTTTAGGAATATGATTTTTCCTGCCTCGCAAGATTTTCTGAAGAGGGAACTTTCAAACATGTAGAGTATAAACCACAAAAAGGAGCATATTTGCTAGTAAAGTTGGAAAACGTAACTTGATTTTGAATCAAGTTTTATTCTTCTGTTTGAAAATAAAGTCTTCTGATTTCTTTAGCTTTAGAAGTAATATCGAAGGAAACCATTTTTAGAGACCCTCACATCATTTGGAAGAAACAATATACAATTTAGATTTCATCATGGGTTTGTCCCACATGCTAGCTCTTTCAATGATTTTCTATTTCAGGGAGCTGCTGATTGCCTTAGCATGGGAAAAATCCCTCGACACCAATTAATATTATTAAGACTTTTCATTATTAATGATCAGAATGCTTAAAATAAAAGTAGGTTTTTGTTGTGTTGTTAATGTTACTATTTGGCTTCAGAATGTGAGCCAGGAAGGGTTATATTCACTGCGTAGGAAAGATGTTGTAATGTTAACAGGCAACAAAGAATAAGCAGAACTACTCGACTTCATTTTTTTCCCCCAACTTTTCTATCAAGGAGCATGATCTTCAAACTGGAAAGGTTAGAACAAACGTCGTTAAGAGGGAATTGAATTCCAGAATAGATGAGGAGATAGTAGAAAAATACCTAGCACTTCAAATGAGTTCAAGTCTTCTTAGGAATAACATCCCATGGTGCTGAAAGAATTTGCAGATGCCATGATGAAACCAGTGTCAGTAATCTTTAAGAAATAATGGACAACAGGAGAGGTGCCAGGCTAGAGATGTGAAAATATCCCAATTCTCTAAAAGGGGAAAGCAAGTTGCATCAACTACATGATAGCCAACTTGTTGTCAGCCCCCAGTCAAATTCAAGATTATGTAATCAGATAGATGGTTTATAAGTAAGTGGGGGGAAAAATGCAGTAATTACTAGAAGTCGTCATGGGTAGCCTAAAAATGAATACAGCAGTTCCCCCTTTATCTGGGGGAAACATTCAGAACCCCCAGTGGATGCCTGAAACCGTAGATATACCAAACCCTATATATATCATGTTTTTTTTTCCTGTACATACTTACCTCTTATAAAGTTTAATTTATAAATTAGGCACACTAAGAGGTTAACAGCAATAACTAATAATAAAATAGAACAACTCTAACAACATGCTGTAATAAAAGTTATGTGAATGTGGTGTCACTCTCTCTCTCTCTCTCTCTCTCTCTCTCTCCCTCTTTCTCTCTCTCTCCCTCTTTCTCTCTCTCTCTCTCTCTCAGAATATCTTACTGATCCGTACTTACCCTTCTTGTAACGATGTGAGATAGTAACCTCTCTGTGTGATAAGATGCAGTGAGGTGAAGGATGTAGGCATTGTGACATAGCATTAGGCGACTACTGAGCTTCTGACAATAAGTCAGGGGGAGGACCATCTGCTTCCAGAGCGTGGGGATAACTGAACCTGTGGAAAGGGACACCACAGATAAGGTGGTGGAGGCACAAGTCTATTGCCAAACTAACCTGATTTCTGAATTTCATGATGAATCACTGTTACCTGAAATGGTTGTCAAAAACCATAACATTAACACAAGGTAGGATGGCATTTTAGGTGCTAACTTTATTGACTAGTTTAGGATACATGAAAATTTATGTATCAAGAGCCATGTGAAAAGGACTTGCGGTTTTTCATTGCCAGCACGCTCCATGTTGCATGACAGTTGTATGACAACTATGCTAAAGGGTGACAACATCATCCAGTCTATTAACTTAAGGTGAAGGAAAATAGTATTCCCATTGCAACTCGTTAGAGCTCATCTCGACACTTCCTGTTTCCAATTTGGGGGCACCGACATTTGGAGGATATTGTCAAATGGAAACCTGTGCGAACAAGAGTGGCAAAGCTGAGGAAGGGCACTTCAATCCCAGTAGCAAACCATTGAGGGACTTAAAACCAAAAGATTGAAAGAGTTGTTTTCAATGATATTAGAAGTACATGGTAATAAATAGATTGTCTCGAGAAGATTCAGAGTCTGTAGGCAGGAACAATTGGTGGATGTTGCAGGAAACCAGGGAAGAGGTTTCTTTCAATTAGAAATACCAAAAATGAATCTGCCTATCTTATGAAGCAATCATTTTCCTGTCTCTGGGAGTGTTCACATAGAGACCAAATAGAACAAAGGGATTTCTACATTGCTTGGGCAACTGGTCAAGTTTTTAGATTCCTTTCAATTCAATGATTATTTGACTCTAAACATTTCTAACTACTATTTAATATTCTTTGGAGAGCCCCGCTCCTCCACAAAAAAAGCAAAAGAAAGGAAAACAAAATATCTTAAACGGTCTCTAAATATTTAGAAAACGTTTATTGAATAGAGTAGTTTTCATTGCCATGAAGACATGTGTTCAGATGTCATCATACAATAAATCCCAGAAAAAGCTTTATTTTAACTTTCTTCTTTGGCATAGGCACAACGTTTATGTCATCTTAACGATGCATATATATTTTGCCATTTTATCTGATTTGTTGTTATAAAAGAAACATGTTTAAATTGTATACTTACACAAGCTCAGCATCATTTTCTCTTTAGTGATTTAGTTAAATATAGATTCCAAGATCCAGAAGTGAACAACTGGTTGACGATTCTCAGCCTTTTGTGCTAAAAATTTATAACCCAGTAAGTAAAAATTCCCAACCAGAGAAGACTGACTACATCTACAGTTCCGAATAGGATGGAAATAATTTGATGATGTGAAAAATATAACCATGTTTATTCTCAGTTTCCATGAGCTACTCAAATTCAGCCTATGGGGTAAGATATTTCTTCACAAGTGGCATACCTATAAAATTTGGGATTCCTAACTGAGGAAATTCACATGTCAGTTAAAGGTGAAATCTTTGAAATGTATCTTCAAATCAACAAACCATGTGCAAAAAAAGAAACGGTCTCTAAAAGAGAGCACCCTCTTAAAAAATGCTAGTACCACGGTGCATATTTCAGAGGGAATGGGGAATTTTAAGATATGGAGGAAGAGTAAGTTATTAGTTAGAAAGATGCAAAGGTTTTCCTTCGAAATTAAAGAGAAATCTGTTCTATTGTGCATTACAAAGCTTGCTCACTATACCATAAGAATTTAATAAACTTGACTATGAACCGATAACATCAAGGAATATTTTTGAACATATGCAAAATATAAGTGATTTAGCTAACATGACTTTACATATTCATTATATAAATTTCACTGCTTGGGAAAGTTGTGGAGAGATGATTTAATCATCATAATGGAGTGCTTATAGGATTACATTAGGGAAAGTTGGATTGTATGCAGTTGGATTTTAAAAAATAATGCTGTACAGAAAACTTCATGTATAATACATCTCATAATAACAAGGATTCAGATATGCCAAAAGCATATCAAGACCCACCCACCCATTCCCACATCCAGGCCTATAAGAACTACATATAGGAAAAAATAATAAATAAAAAATAAAAACTTGGATGTACCGCTTTAGCCTTTAGGTATTTAGGTATTACTCCCGAATCCTATATCCAACATTGTGAAGTATTTATTCATGGTATTAAAGAATGAGAAGAGTTACTGCAGATATAATTCTACAATTAAAGTAACCAAACAAATATGAACAGGAAAAAAAAAATCTTAAGGCCTGAAGACTTGGAAAACGGCAGAATAACATAAGAGCAAATTAGTTTTAGAAACTAAAACATAAGGTAATACATTCATATTTCAACAAAGCATTAATTTTCCTTCCCAAATAACACTTGCTGAATTAGTTAAGCATCAAAAAAAAATTATATGGAATAAAAAGAGACCAAAATCCAAAGAACATGCTCAGTGACAGTATATTTTGTTATATAAAGGTATTTAAAGGGATTACAAGTATATTTTCCTTTAGCTTCCTAAAGATTGGATAAGGACATCTGTATTAATGGAGTTTGCAGATGGATGCCAACATTAAATTAAATTGTCAACACTAAGAAATATGTTAAAATGGGAGTACTCCTAAAGAACTGGAAATGGTGAAAGAAATAACAATATAAATTAAACAAGTATAAAGCAACATATCTGTGGAAAGTAATTAAAAATATGCTATTCTGTGGTGACTCTGAAAGATAATTAAGAATCGTCATAGATCAGTGGTTCCCTTCCTTGGGTCATGACCTAGATTAAGGTTGCTGAGGGTCTGCTGAGGATCTACAGAGGGTCAGGAAGGATCCTGGGGAGGGGGGTGTCTCAGAACTGGATGAATGCAGAATGGCACAGGGGAAAGAGTTGTATTTTGGTTTTCTCCCCTGCCCCCTCCACCCAAGTAAAAGGAAATAGTAGGGAGGAAAAGTGGGGTCCCGGGAGTCTTCCTCTAGGCCAGAGCATCAGGGCTGGCAACCAGTATTTACAGATCAATGTGACTTAAATACCCTCCCTCAGAGCTGGTTGTCTCTGCCATCCTCACTGCCTCCCTGGGACTCAGGGGAGCCAGTGGTTCATGAAATGGTAGACTGCAATAATGCTTGTTATATACTAATTTCAATAAAGCAAATAGGTGGAACTCTTTTAGTAACTCTTTTGGTCTGGCTGGTGAAGACATAATGATGACCGATTTATAGCTTTTATAAGAGAAAATTGAGAAGCAGGGTAGTTGATGTTAGAAATTGATGGTAAATAGTCGGTTGGTTCCCAAAGAAAAATACTGAGGTCCAAAAAGGAAGGAGTGTTTTCTCTTCTTCTTCTTCTCTTTTTTTTTCTGGGATCCAAATAAGGAAATTTGGGGCAATTTTGATTTTTTTGAATGAGAGCCAAGAACAACTAAAATAATGAAGAAGCTCCAAGGATACGGTGGAGGAGAAAAAAATGTGTCATTTAAGCTGCAAAAAGAGGAGCCTGCAAGCAAATGAATGTGGTAGGCAGTTCAGGTGACTGGTAAAAACAACATGGTAACTAAAACCAAAAATTTACCTTGGATATAGAGAACTATTTTCACAAATGAGTATCTAAACATCTAAGCTTGCGTAGAGGCTTTTAAAATGATGAACAAAACATTTTATTTCTTTATAAGTTGCAGTTTAATGTGATACTTAGACAGTAACCAGTTCTCAGAAAAGAACCACATCATCACTTGATATTTCTCTAATAGCTAAGATGTCTGTTCCATTTACACTAAAAAGAGAGATAATTTCAACCTGATAATTTTCAGCTCTGAAGTTTCATTTTATGTGCACATTGCCAACTTGTAGACCCTTTCAGGGGTTTGCACACTGTAATCAGGGCTGCTCTGTTTAACACCCTTTTCCTAGAACAATAAAAACCCTCCATACTTTTTCAACTTGTCACGTTTTCATTGCATTATAGAATTTAAAGAGGCTTTGAAGATGAAAAAGACTGTACACAATGCTTAAGTGTTACTATTATTATGATGATGATGATATGGTCTACAAGATGTACAAGGGCATTTTGGGATGAATGTATTATGAGTCACAAAGTTGCAACTGAAGACAGCTGTTTGATTGCTACTTGAGAGAGTAGAGTTGAACAAGCCTGAATATGGATGATCTCATTTGGCTTTATAAAAAAAAAAAAACTAAACAGAACACAGGCAGTTAGTTGGATAATATATCTCCAAGGAAAAGAAGAGAGTGCAATTCATCTCTCACTGCGGTATATATCATACTCTTGCTTAAAAACTCCAGATAGGATTTCTGTTTCCAAAAGGTCAGATTATCTTTAGAATGGTGACCTCACTCTTTGGTCACAACGTGTAAGCTTGCATTTTATTATTATTTTTTAAACCTTATTTATTGCTTTCTTGTTTTCTTTATATTTCCCCTCCACTATATTATAATTCTTAGGTGATTGATATTTTCCTTTACCATTTTCTTGTCCTTTGGGAATGAAGAAAAAATTACTTAGAACATTGGCTTGCATTTATGAGCTCCTGTGCTACTATAAAGTATGGAGGAAAAATATGGATTCAAACCTACAACCCACTTGATACAAGATGGAAAGAAATAAAAAGTTAAATAATTATGTAAGATTAAATAAGAAATACCAAGAATATCATGTGTCTAATTACTAAATGAGTCAAACAGACCAAAAGGACTACAGATTTAGGCAAGAAACCACTCACATGGTGTTAACCTGGATTACAAAGGTTGTCACAAAGAAATAGGATGTTTTTTCCTAAAGTTATATTGATAGTCAGAAAGGACCAGGAATGACATTTGAAATGAAGGAATGTTGTGAGAAATTCACAGAGATGGAAAGGAAAAGGGTTTTTTGGTGGGATAATATGCTTGGAATAAAGAGCCCCTGAGGAGTTCTCGGAAAAGGGATGGAAAGTCTGCTGGGGAAAGCTTAAGGGCACATGTTGAATCTAGATCAAGAAGATGAAGCTTCATTCTGAAACCCTAGGATAACAAATATCATATGTTATATCTGATTTATTGATTGATGGATAGATAAATGGATTTATAGAGGTTATCCTAAAATCTGTATTAACAAAGATTATGAATGGACTCTGGAAGGATTTTCAAGGTTCAGTTGAAAGAGCTCTCTGCTTGTAGGCATGAATGTAATGGGGATATAGATGCAGAATGCATGCTGTTTGCCATCTATGAGTTAAGCAATATGGAGTCACTGAAGATGTTGATACAGGAGAATAACTATACTAAAGGATTTTTAAAATATTTCTTTGATAAATACATACATGTAGATTAGAGAAGGAAGACAATGGAACAAACCAATTAGGTATGAGATGGAGGTTGTAATCTGGGAAAATGGCCGTAGGGAAGGAAAAACTAATGAAAGTAACACAACCAAGGGAAAAAAATCAATAAACCCTGATGACCATTGTGCTTATGGGATATGGTTGAGAATAAATCAAAGATGAATACACAGTTTTGACCTCGGGTGATTGAGGGGCTTTGTCTCATAACTTAAAAATGCACTTTGTTGTTGAATATGCTTGTCAGCCTTGTGAAATCTGGATCTGTGGAATATGGGTCATTGAGTAAAGGGATAGCCCACCCTAAGTAATACTCCAAAATGGAGTGGAGGAAATATGGGGAGCATTTGGTTAGAACATTTTCAGTTTTGAAGTTTCACTTTATGTGTACATTGCTAACTTGTAGACCCTCTTAGGGCTTTGCACACTGTAATTAGGATTGCCCCTTTGAAGAAAAGAAAACCATATCCAAGAGAGGATTAAGTGATTCATTGTAATTGTTGATAATATTTGACCGAATATTTTCCAAAGTGGGTACCTGATTTTCAGTGACTTATATTATGTAAGTAAAGGATGAATACATTATACTTTCTTGACCAAATGTATTACGGGAGATCAAGTGTATAATTCCCTAAAAGGCAAAAGCCCCATATATGTTGATAACAATGTAAAAGCTTTATGGAGATCTTGTCCAAATTAGGGTTTCCACTGTAAAGGAAAGCATTTATTTGATTTTTGTCTATAACTAGTTGGATGCACAATGTGAAAATGAGGTCTTTCATTATCAGATCACACAGCCTTAAATATATAGCCTTTCAAGTCAGGAAGTTTTCTTACTGGGGTATGACTCTTTGACTAAGTTAGACACCAAAATGTAACATTTGGAAAGACTAACAATGAAAAATTGGTCAAGAAAATTCACCAAAAAGAGCAGTGAAACGAATCCTCCTTTTTCAGAATTTATCATTGACTATATCTTATATGTAGCACTATCTCAAGTAAGAACACCTAGGGAATAAAAGGTCAAAATTACTAGTCGTATAATATTGTTTTCCCTACAGAAATATTTATTAAAAGACTTATTCATGTATTTTCACGGTATACTTAAATTTATTTCATTTGTGAGAATTTGTTTTAGGAGCAGTTGTAAGGAAAGCTACTTTTGTTAATTCATATTTTTGTTTAAATTTGCTAACTTTTAAAAAGATACCTGCTAAATTGTGGGAGTAGAGCTATACTACATGATACATAGCTTAAAAGTCAAATCCTGAAGGAGATAACCTACTTCTCCAAATGCTTAACATATCTAAGAATGGCTTGAACTCATATGACATAATCTAACCTAGAAATGGGTAGGGAAAATATCCTAGCACCAGAACTAAATTTGGTTCTGTTACTTTTTTTTTTTTTTTAACTAAGAAACTGTGTGAACTTGAGAAGTTACTAAATTTCTCTGAGTTTTCATTTCCTTAGCTGTGAAGTGAGGAGATGAGATTAGATGCTGTTTCACAGAACTACATTTTATGAGTTTCTATCAGGTGGAATCTGTGAAGGTAACCAAATAGGCTGAAGAGAAACCAATGAACTTTGATTTTGAAACTTATAAACACAAGAAAGGTCTGAAGCTACTTGCTGGCTTCATTCTTTGTTCTCCTACATTTCCCCACTGACTGAAATTCATAGGAGAGAAAATCTGGGAGGAATAGTAAATGCCAACTTGATTATAGAGCCCTGGTAACCCTGAAGGATCCAGGAGAGATGCCCCAGAAAGTGTGAAATTATGTATCCCTGCCCATTTCCTACAAGTGTCTTCAAAAAAGTCTTAGTTCCCATGGGCACTTCAGCCCATGCTGGTAAAGATATAATCAGTGCCTTATTCCTGAAGATGATTGGGTAATACACATCAGAATGTGAAATGTATGGGCGTCTGGGTGGCTCAGTTGGTGTAGCATTGAACTCTTGATTTTGGCTCAGGTCATGATCCCAGGATCATGGGATTGAGCCCTATATCAGGCAACATGGAGCCTGCTTAAAATTCTCTCTCTCCCTCTACCCCTCTCTCTTGCATGCATGTGCTCTCTCACTCTCTCTCTCTCTCAATCTTTCTCTGTCTCTCTCTCTCTCAAAAAAGTAAATAAATAAAATAAAATGTATATAATCTGTATCTCAGTAACCTCATTTCTTAGAACTTGACTTAAAGAGATAACCAGCTGTGAAAAGGTCTACTTTCAAGAATGTTCATGGCACTCTTTGCAATTGTGAAAACTGGGAACAGCCTAAAACAAAACAGATGGACACTTTACACAGCCATTGAAAATAATGATGTAAATAGAATGGAAACATGAGGACAACATCTTATCAATTATGAAAGGGAAGGGTGCCTGCGTGGCTCAGTTGGTTAACCCTCGAACTCTTGATCTCAGGGTCATGAATTCAAGCCCCATGTTGGGCTCTGTGCTGGGTGTGGAGCCTACTTAAAAAAAAAAAAAAAAAAGAAATTATTCTTTTACTATTCATAGGTTTATTTATTTTTAAATTCAATTTATTTAAACTAAGAAAGAGAAACAAAACCAGTTCATCATTTCTCCCACCTCATACCTCCACCTTTGGGAACCATCAATCTGTTCTCTGTACCTTGTTGTTGTTTTAGATCTTACATATAAGACAGATCATATGATATTTTTCTTTTTTTCTGTCTGACTTATTTCATTTAGTATAATGCCCTCACGGTCCATGCGTGTTTCACAAATGGCAAGATTTCATTCCTTATAGCCGAATCATATTCCATTATATATCCATTCATCCATCAGTGGACACTTAGATTGTTTCCACGTCTTGGCAATTGTAAATAATGCTGCAGTGAACATAGGGATGCATATCTCTTTTCAAATTAGTACTTCCACTTTCTTCTGCTAAATACCAACAGTGTAATAGATGGGTCATATAATAGTTCTATTTTTAATTTTTTAGGAACCTTCATACTGCTTTCCATAGCGGCTGCACCAACTTACATTCTCAACAACAGCGCACAAAGGTTCTCTCTTCTCCACATCCTCACCAACACTTGTTACTTCTTGTCTTTTTGATAATAGCCATTCTAAGAGGTGTGAGGTGATGTCTCATTGTGGTTTTGATTTGCATTTCACTGATGATTAATGATGCAGAACAACTTTTCATGTGTCTCTTGGCCGTCTCTATGTCTTCTTTGGAAAAATGTCTATTTAGATCTTCTGTCAATTTTTAAATTGGATTATTTGTTGGTTTGTGTTTGCAGTTGTCTGTAGGAGTTCTTCACATATTTTGAATATTAACACCTTATCAGATACATGATGTGCAAATATTTTCTCCCATTCAGTTGGTTGCCTTTTCATTTTGTTGATGGTTTCCTTTGCTGTTCAGAAGCTTTTTAGTTTGGTGGAGTCCCACTCGTTTATTTTTGCTTTTGTTGCTTTTACTTTTCGTGTCAGATTTAAAAAATCATCACCAAAACCTATGTCAAGGAGCTTACTGCCTATGTTTTCCTCTAGAGTTTTATGGTTTGAGGTCGTTGGTTCAAGTCTTTAATCCATTTTGAGTTTGTTTGTTTGTT
Organism: Panthera pardus; assembly: GCF_024362965.1. Classification (NCBI taxonomy): domain Eukaryota; kingdom Metazoa; phylum Chordata; class Mammalia; order Carnivora; family Felidae; genus Panthera; species Panthera pardus. Next base: position 59,342,886 of record NW_026527002.1, on the reverse strand, counting down.
TGTTTGTTCATTATTTTGAGCTTATTTTTGGGTATGGTGTGAGTGGTTCAGTTTCATTCTTTTGCTCATAGCTGTCCAGTTTTCCTAACACCATTTATTGAAGAGATGGTCCTTTTCTTCTGTATATTCTTGACTCTTTTGTCATACATTAATTGACCATATATATGTCAATTTCTGGGTCCTCTATTATGTTCCATGGATTTATTTGTCTATATTTATGCCAATACTATGTTGTTTTAATGACTGTAACTTTGTAATATATCTTGAAATCAGGGAGTGCAATACCTCCAACTTAAGATTGCTTTGGCTATTTGGGGTTTTTATGATTCCATACAAATTTTAGGGTAGTTTGTTCTATTTCTGTAAAAAGTGCCACTGGAATTTTGATAGGGATTGTGCTAAATTTGTAGATTTCTTTGGATAGTGCAGACATTTTTAACAATATTAATTCTTCCAATCTATGAGCACAGAATATTTTTTCATTTATTTGTTTCTTCTTTGATTTCTTTTGTTTAGGGCTACAGACCAACATGCCTTACATACCATTTATGAAAAATTGTGTGTGTGCATGTATGTGTGTGTGTGTGTGTGTACCTGAGTATAAGTGCACTGATACAGTGTCAGATGTTTTTAATTATTTTGTGGAAACTTTCTATTGCACTTGAATTTTTTAGAATCAGTATGTATTAATATTTTAAAAATGGGAAAAGGAATATGTAATAATTTTGGCTCCTGATGAGCTGAAAGTGAACATAGAACACCTGAATAACAGCTATGCCAGTGGTGAGCATTCTTTTTGGATCATGGCTAAGTTGTGAAATATTAAAATTTGTAATGACTTTTTTTTTGAAATATTTTAACTATCAGGAATTACAAGATCTGCAACTGTGATTAAGTATTTGTTGTATCATAATCAAAGGATTTTCTTTTTTTCTGATTTATAATCCCTGAAATTATGTTACTATCATGTGTTATTCTTTGAGATAATATTGTTCTAACTTGAAGAGATTTTATCTTTTTAATAGATTTTTTAAAACTTGTTGATCATTTATTTATTTTTGAGAGAGAGAGAGAGAGAGAGAGAGAGAGAGCAAGCATGTGAGGGGCAGAGAGAGAGGGAGAAAGAGTCTGAAGCAGGTTCCAGGCTCTGAGCTGTCAGCACAGAGCCCGACGTGGGGCTCGAAGCCACAAACTGTGAGATCATAACCTGAGCCGAAGTCGGACAGTTAACTGATGGGCCACCCAGGTGCTCCTAATAGATTTTGTTATTAAGATGTTTTTAAACTAGTATATTTTGTCTTTCCTCGAATGTTCTTGTGGGATACTTATTTTACCTGTTCAACATGTGAAGCCACTCTTCACTTTAGGAATTTTTCTAAGGCATAAAGAGAAACCTCCCTTTATAGAAGATAATCTTGTGAGTTATTTGCTGCCCTTGAGCTAAGGCACAGCCTTTACCATCAGACACTCTAGCACCAGACTCTAAGTAAGGAGTTATTACTACAAGATGGAAGTAAGGAGGAATGTTCTTTTTTTCTCGGTGGCAGATACAGTGGTGATGGCTGTATGGGCAAGTTTCTGGGGCACAAGTGCCAGCTGTTCAAATGTCACATTTTGAGCTCAGTGGTGGTAGTAGTGATTTCTTTATCAGTTTAATTCTAAAGATAGGTTGGGTTGTTGTTTCTGGAAGCTAAGATTTGAGTTGGTTTTCCAGCTCAATCTCCCAGAGTTTGTCTGAGCTACCAGGCACACGTGTAATACATTTATTTTCCTCTTAATATCCAGTCAGCTTGTGACTGAGGACTCTGCCTGATGCACTCACACGTCTCTGCTTCCTGTCACCAAACATACACTCACACCTGCATCTTTGTCGTTTCTGTGGCACAATGAAGGGAGTGTGCCCTCGTCTATCCAAGTAGGAGGGCATGTTACTGATGCCATTCGTCACCATCTTACATATTTGGCTTCTTATATTATGCCTTCTCATATCTGCCTTATCAACACTCCCTTTTCACAGGATCGTTCCCTTCCCCATGGCATGTTCATGCATCTGCCAAGGTGTCTTGCCTCACCCATACTTTCAAGTAACTAAGTCTCCAGATCCTTAACTGCCATAGACCCTAAAAAGGGTTTTTTGTGTGTGTGCACATTACTTCCTTTTCCTCACATTTGACTCCTTCCCCAACTCTCTCCATTATGGTTACAGTTCTCATCATTCCACTGGAACATAGTGTGGTAAGATCTCCAACAACCTAATTCCATAAAATCCGACTCAGGTGACTCAACCTCATAGCTTACCTTCTTTCTTGAAATATTTTCCTTCTTCTTGGGTTATTTGAACCCTGCCCTGCTTTTCCTTCTTTCACATGCGTTGCTCCTTCCCAGTCTCCTTTGTTGGTTGACAAGAAATCTTTGCCTCTCATTGACCTCTCTAGTCTCAGTCCTAGGTTCTCAGCTTTTCTATAATTTTTCCAGAAACAATCTGATCTATTTTTATGGCTTGAAATGTCACTTGTACACTGATGACAAGTGACAGTATACACATGGCATTGTATCTTTCCTTCCCAGATCTCTTTACCATAAGTTCTAGACTTCACATCTCCTCTTGAATGTCACACTCGCCCCACTAAAACATGTTCCTTCCCTCATCTTTTTCATCCCAGTAAATGGCACCACCATCACCCTGTTTCTTCAAGTAACTGGAAGGCATCTTTGCATCTTCCTTTCCTCTTGTTTCTCACATCCGATCTATCAGAAATATCACCAGTTCTGCATGCAGATTATCCCTCATGTCTGCTCACTTCTCTCTACTTCCTTGGGTGCTACCCTAATCTCTTACCAAAGTACTCTAATAGCCCTATAACCGCCCCTGCTTCAATTTTTGGCTCCAATGGCTTTTCCCTATAAGATCATACGTTCTATGACAGAAGGGTTCTTGTTGGTCTTCAGTTTTTTGCTCTTATCGCAGTGCCTTATTCATAGTAGGTGTTCAGGAAATACTTGTTTAATGAAAAACTTAATCAGTCCATCATCCAATCCATCAATCAATTGATTAGATTAAGTTGGTGTCAGTTGAATACTAACTTATCTGGAAAGCTGAAAAAAATCAGCAGATGGTGATATGAATTAGATTGGGATGCTTTATAAATAAAATTTAAATCCCCATTAGCAAGCTGCCAAGTAAAGAACCTGAATGATAAAATCAAATATTCAAAGTAGGTGGACTGAGAGGTACATTTATGTTAATGACATTTCAATTTTCTAATTTGCAATGGAAATTGCTCTTAAAATAATTCGATACAACCAACTGCTATTAATAAACTGGTTAATTTAACAAATAATTATTGAGCACCTATGATATGGCAGGTACTGTTATGAATGTAGGGTATACAGCAGGAAACAAAACAAGAAAACCTGCACCTACGGAATATACAACTTAAGGAGAGAGATAAATCAGATAAGTAAGTGAACTCATATCATACATCGATAAGCACGGTAGATAAAGAATAGAGCAAGAAGGGAGGATGTGAATGTGCAGGAGGATTTAACATTTTAAAGTGAGTGTCCAGGAAAGGTCTCACCGAAGAGCTGACTTTTAAGTAAATATTTGAATGCAGTGAGGGAGAGAGCCATGGGGATACTCATTGGAAAAATACACCAGAGGGAACAGAAGGTGCAAGGACCTTGAGGAGGCAATATGTTTTCACATTAGACGAATATCAAGGAGGCCAGTGTCTGGAGTAGCGTGAACAAAGGTGAGGGTAATAGGAAATCGATTGAGAGGTAAAGTAGGGGCTGGTGGTGGGATTCTTTCTGAGTTACAGTGAGGGCTTTGGATGTAATGCAGAATGATGTGAAAAGCCATTAGAGGACTTTGTATACAGGTGTGGCACGTGGTCTGGCTCAGGTTTTAACAGGATCACAAAATATATTTCATAATCATTAGCCAACAAAATTAGTTGAGGGATGCCAATATAAGCCAGGTTCAAAATTATCTTAATTACAGAACTTGTACAAATATGCATTATAGTCATATATTTAAGAATCTGTTGGTTATATGATTTTCTGATATTTTGGCCCAAACAGAAAAAAATAAAGGAAAACCCATTAAAGACAATTAAATAATATTCAAAAGCACTTGCAATAATTATATTTCTTTATTTTAGAAAAATTATATCTAAAAAGAAAGAGATCACTCAGTAAACAGTCTTTATAGAATTGACTAATTTTTAGTGAGCAAAAAGATATTTTTAGCCTAGTGACTACATATCATCATTAAGTATAAAATATAATATGAAATAACTTAGTTATTATTTCAGGAAAACACTGGGGACAGACTACTTGGATTTACATCTTAGTTCTGTCACCCACCAGCCATGTAATCTTGGGCAAGTAAATTCTCTCTCTGTGCCTCAGTTTTCTCATCTCTGAAATGGGAATAATGACAATGTCTCCTTTAAAGAGTTGTTTTGAGAGTAAATGAGACAATAAACATAAAGAACTTAATTAACACATTGCCTGTCAGAGAAAATTTTTTCATGATTATTATCACTGTTATTATTTTTTCAGTTGTTGCATTTAAGTGAGAACAGTTACATGAATAGATTTTTGAGGAAACTTTCAGGTCTAACATTATATAACTTTATTTAGACTAGAGTAAAATAATGTTGTTATTTTGCTTTGTCCCACAGTTTTATTTTTTAAAAATAATATTTCATGGATAAATTGGAAAATATGTATTGGATGGTAACAATAATCCAAATATTTTCCTAATTTAACAGAATTTTTAGATTTGGTATAACATCCAGAGTCAAGATCTCTTACACTTTGGTGTCTTATTCATTGTTACAGAACAACCTTGTTTTAATATGTGCTGTTTGTAGGTAAACATAAAACAGAAACCACCAGAGCCAGGTTGCATGGAGTGCAGTGAGTAATAATGAAGCTCAGTGTAATAGGTCAGTATTTAATCACTATTAAAATTGATAATAGAAAGGTCAGAAAGATCATTTGCATCTGTCTCCCTGGATATCCTTCGGCCAATAATCTTTAGATTTCAAAATATACGTAAACATTGTATGCTCACTTAGGCTACACTAGATGTAAACCCTTTGCACTGGGACTGGTTTTAACCTTGTCCCTCATCATTTTGTGACCACCAGTGACTTTCAATGAAATCTTCATACCCGTGTGTGGGTTTGAATTCCTTGGTCATCTTCATATGGAACCTTTCTAATTCCAAAGGGTTATCCATGTGCTTTGATAAATATTTTACCTAGTCCCTTTCTTGTTTCAGTAAGTTTTGAATGGTATTGTACCATTTTGAATGGCATTGTCTTCTATAAATACAATAAGAGTAATTTGTCAAGTAAAGGACATATGTAATTTAAGATTATTAACTAAAGCCGCTAGTTTAAACAAACAATACCCCAGAGCTTAAGGGAGCACAAGGTATTCAAAACACCTTGCTGTTGTTCACAGCAGTTACTGGAATTTGTCTTTTGGATATGATCCCTGCATTTTCAAATCTTTCCTGATGCGTCTATGTCTTTGCCATCTGAGGGTGAATATGATGTTGAGTATTGTTAAAAATTACACAGAGCCACGTCTGGCAAGTAAGATGGGTCATCAATCTGTGCAATACCAATTTGGATGAAAAGCATGAAAGTCTACTTGTTAGAATTGCTTATAATTGGCTACAATTATAAATTTTTTAAATTCCATAATAGTATAGTTCTTTGATACCAGTTCATATCGGTTTAAGCCGTAAACAAAGAAAACTAGTGCATGCAGGGATTACAACTGACTTGGGGTGCGGTGTTATTCAGTGGCCCCAGCAACATTGCAGAACCCGGGATCTGTCTTTCCAGGCATAAGCTCTGTTTTCTCTGCATCCGCTCAAATTTTCTGTGGTGGAGAGACAGCTGCAAGAGCTCCAGCCTCATGGCTTCTCAGGACTGAGTGCGGTGGAATAAAAGATCCGGATTTTCTCTCCATTTGTCCCCTGAGGTCTCCTTGGCTCCAGCTCTGTCAGGTTCCTGAATGTGATGCTCTGATAAGCAAGGCCGGAGTCAGATGCTTGCTTTTCTTGCTGTGAGTCATCGTTATGGATTAAGAACAGGGGCTTGTCTTCCTCCAGAGGGAAACCAGTGGGCTATTGCTAGGGAAGAGAGAATGGATGCTGGTAGCTAAAAAATAGCAAGTGTTAACCACAAGTGGACACACACGCAAACACGCACACGTGCTTCAGAATTGCAAGGTTTAATGTCAAGTCAAAACCATAGATTGGAGGGGTGCCTGGGTGGCTCGGTCAGTTAAGTGTCTGATTTAGGCTCAGGTCATGAGCTCACGGCTCATGAGTCCGAACACCACATCGGGCCATCGGGCCCTGTGCTGACAGCTCAGAGCCTGGAGCCTGCTTCAGATGCTGTGTCTCCCTCTCTCTCTGCCCCTCCCCTGCTTGCACTCTGTCTCTCTGTGTCTCAAAAATAAATAAACGTTAAAAAATTTTTTTTAAAAAAGAATAGACTTAAAAAAGAAACATAGATTGGAGTCCTAGTTCTGCCACCAAAATAAAAGTATGGTATAGTGAGACTTTAGACCCTTGACCCATTTAATTCTACACTTGACTACATGTTTGACTTTGACTATGTTATTGCATATACTTTTGTTTCTTATCTATAAGATGGAGATTATAATGATACCTACTTCACAGAGTATTTGTCTGGATTAAATGAACTCATATATGTGAAATACTTAGAACAGAGTCTGGTACATGGCAAGTTCTGTGTAAGTGTTAGCCATTGTGATTACTTTGGTGTTTACTTGGGCATTGCGGTCCTTGACTGTCCAGGTTTCTGTTTCTTTACTTGTAAAATTAGAGGAGGGAAATACATTATAATAAAAAGCCGATGCTTGTTAATAACCATGCGGATGTTTCTCCTCCTCTGATATACTCTTTACTACGGCATCCTTGAAGCAGGAGACCTGAAGTGCATACAGAGAGGCTAAATTTTACGATGACCTCGGTAGAAGTTATATAACTTTTCTCTAATGATATTCTGAATGAGAAAAGAAACCCATTGCCCAAAATATGGTTAAGGAATGTGTACTTGTTAGAGTAGCTTGTGGTTGAGTCATAAAAAATCTTAATAAAGCAGAATGGCCCTAAGCTCTTACCTCTGCTCTGTCAATAGAATATCATGCTGGATATGTGATGAAACATTGAGCAAGATTTTAAAATTTGTCTAATGACATTATAAGTCACAGTGTAATATCCTACTAAGCAGTGCATACTGCCTAGTAGGACAGATCATAGAGTTACCAACTGTAACCAATGCTTGTACCATGAGAACATATTCCATATTTTAATCTATGCAAGTTATTCAGATGTACCCTACAGAATGGGTTGTTTCTAGATGGCTACTTTACATTCAGTTTCACTTTTATGGTCTAAAGGTAGAATTGCCTTTATTCACCCAGTATATCAAGATGAAGTGGTATGTCTCTTTAAATAAAATAAAATTTGTTTTGAAGTACCCCCAAGTGGTCTTGAGATTTTACCTGTCCAAATCTAACATATAGTAACTAGAAACGCATGGCATAATTGAATCAGTATTTGCATTCTTCATGTGTTTTTGTGTTTAGGAGCGATAATAGGAGGTATGTTTTGATTATATTTCCTTGTTTAAAGAGTTTAGTATACATGTAAATATATGTGTATGGATTGTGCTATGATATTCTGCATGACGAGTTATATAATTGAACATGAGTAGTTTGGGGATCTTGCCCGGGACTGCTTTTTAAAAAACACATTAAAGAATATTGAGAACAGGGGCGCTCGGGTGGCTCAGTTGGTTGGGCCTCTGACTTCAGCTCAGGTCATGATCTCACGGCTCATGAGTTTGAGCCCCACATGGGGCTCTGTGATGATAGCTGAGAGTCTGGAGCCTGCTTCAGTTTCTGCGTCTCCCTCGCTATTTGCCCCTCCCCCGCTCACATTCTGTCTCTCTCACTCTCTCTGCTTCAAAAGTAAATAAACATTAAAAACTGTTTTAAAAAAGAAGATTGAGAACAATTAGGTAGTACTGCGTAGAAACTTAGTTTAAGTGAAAAATAGAAAAAAGGTAATTAATATTTCGTAAAACAGCAACCACAATGATCATGTAGTGGTTATCTGTAGTTATTGTCATGCCCTTTATCTAAATCTTTGGGAAGTCTGCATAAAATAGCTGTAAGTCTCAGGTATCATGAATCCTCTCAATCTTGAACTTGTGAATTTCTTGGGGCTCAAGAAATTCCCCTTATTCTCAGGAGTCTTACCTTGTTTATCTTACTGAACTTAATTAGCTTTGAACTATGAGTGTCCGTGCTCCTCTTTCAGACAGAGCTATCTCCAGAGTCTAGACTAGAGCAAATTGGAACAAATGCCCAGGGCTCTGCTCTGCTGGGGAAACCCCACAGCTGGGGCTGCTGTAGTGGATTTGTACCTGTGGGCTAGAGAGGAAGGAGAGGGGATGGGAGTTAATATAATAGAGCATGATTATCAAAAACAATTAGCACAATTTATAGAGCATCCTCTACCCCAACTTTTGCTCACCCCATGAACGGGCAGTAACTCCAGTGCCCTATGCATTACAAACCACTATAAATGACCTTACCTTCCATATATGAACTACCTTATTAGTAACATTAATTCATGCCTTCACTCAGTCACCTAAGTAACATACAGGAAGGTCTTTGCATCTTCACATTTGTATTGGATTATTTAATATTTGTCATAGCCAAAGGATGGATCTCTCTCACATCTTGGTGAATACAAGAATTACGTGTTATGTTTATTAAAATTATATTCTCAGGCCTCACCTACAGAAATGCACTTCAGTAGGTGAGGCCTATACATTTGCAGTTTTAGAAAGAACCCAAGATAGTTTAAGAAGCACTTAATTAGATCATAAATTCCACAGGTGGGGAGCATGCCAGCTCATTTACTCTGGGGTACCCAACCCCTAACACAGTGTCTGTCAGATGATAGTTATTCAATATATATTTGTTTAACTTTATTAAATTATATTACAAGGACTATGTTAGACGCTAGGGTACAAAGATGCTTTTATCACAAGTTCTTCTGTATCAGTCAGAGTCTAGGCAGATAACACATGGCACCCTCAAAGAAGAATTGGAAGAGAGTTTAAATGAAGAAGGATCATTTACAAAGTCATGGTCAACAGTTAGGGAGAAAGAGATAGTGAAATATCCAGGGTCTACCAGCAGCCAGAAGCATCTGCCGTTAGGCTTAAAATCACAAAGGGATAGGAAGCTTATTTCTGGAATCCTATAAGCATGTAACCTTGGTAGAGAGGCTGCCTGGACAGGAGGAATCAAGGGAAAAAGTAACCTGACTGTCTGTTTTTCCCATTCTCTGACCTGATGATGTCAGTGGTCAAACCCCTTCAGAAACCAAATGGCAAGAGGGCCCAGGTGATGTAGTATATCTACATCTCCATATCTGCATGGCAGAAAGAGAACATGGACAGAAGCTTCCTTCCAGAAGCTGACAGTCTAGGGTCTTTCTACATGCTTGTCTAAGTACCAGCCCATTCAAGTTATGTAGATGAACCAAGGATAAATCAATTGTCTGAACACCAACATGGAATGTTAACTAAACCGAAGTTTTCATGTTCCAGATGATCACATGCTCCTAGACACATACACATGTATGCACACATGCGCACATGCTTACACACACACACTTCCGTGGGATTCATAATACGTTATGAAACACGATCCCTGTGGGAACCTGTACATTCATCTTTGATAATTTAACATCTGCAAAATTAATAGATATCGATAGATAGATTCAAGCTAAAATGATTTAGTATTTTAATGTTAAATAATATAGAGAAAAACACCATTAATGTTCTTATGGCTTCTAAAACTACAAATAATCCCTTCCCACCTAAAATTTCTCAGCTTTAACCTCATTTTCTACACCCCCACAGTTTAATGCCTAGGATTTAGTTAAAGATCATTTAATTCACTATTTTTAGAGCAACATGGAATCACGAACCCAAACTTAATGATAATGAGGACAATATTTCAGAGGAGGACAAACGTCTTCTCTGATACGTTGCCAAAAATATGCTGCGGAGATGAAGACCACCCAGAAGCTTCAACTGGCACATGGTGCATCAGCCCATATGTATTAAAGAAAAAAAAAGAAGAGAAAGAGAGGAAGAAAAGGCCACATGGAACGTTTGAAACTTGGGCTCAATAGTGTGTTTCTAAGTAAAATGTAAAGATGTTACAATCTCCAAATTCAACTGAACAGATGTTACTGAATACCTATGATTCGATGGTCTTCTGCCCTCAAGAATCTTACAGTTTAGTAGGGGTGGGACACGAAGTCAACAAGCAGCATTATGCAAGTCACTATGATGAATCCCCAGCTAGAGATGAGAGTAAGACCGATAGAAGCTTACTTCTTATGTTGCTGATTCTGTCTGATGTGGAGTTTGGGGAAGGCTTCATATGAAAGGCAGAATCTGAGTGTGATCTTAGAAGGGACGGTATTTTGCCTGGAGAGTTGGTATGAAAGGCCCTTCAAGGCCTTCCAAGTGCAAGGTGCCAGTAAGTATTAGAACAAACAAACAAACAAACAAAAAAACGTTCTGAAGTGTCAGATAGATGTGGGAATGTCTCTCTTGGTGGGTCAGGAGACAGGCCTGTGTGGAAGAATAGAGTGAAGAATGAGACCAGAAAGTGTTTGGGACTAGATGATAGGAAGACTTGAATGGCCTATAGCACTTTGGTGCTGTTCTTTTGTTAGTTGGGAGTCATGGGATTTTTGTCCTGAGGAATGGAAAATGCAGAAGTTTGATGATCTGATCTGGTAGCTCCTTAGAATAATGAAGAGGGGAGAGAGAGTGAGGAGGGGAAGCTCAATGGGATGTATTGGAAGAGAGAACTTTTTAATTTGGGAAGGGTCCACGTGGATGGAAAGAAAGGCAGTAGGAGTTGCAAAAGCCTTTAGAAAATAAACAATAGGAAGACTTGGTAACTGATTGGATGTGGGGCCTGTGGGAGAGGGTATTACCAAAGATGTCAAATGTCTGAGGTTTCTGGTCTGGATGACTCATACCTTTAACAGAGATAGGGTTTGTCTATTTCCTTCCTCCTTCCATGTTGTTTGTCTTTATAGCCTCTTCTTCCTAAATTATGGTATTAGACATATATCATATCATTCAAATTCACACATTTGAATTTCTGGTGGAATATTTCAGTGCGACAAGTAGGCAAAATTGAGTGTTGGGCTTTGTTATATACAACTTGAGAGTTAATTGCATAGTTTGGAGAGTGGATGGGATGAGAGAGTACAGCAAGGGAAGATAATAGAGCAGAGGGTAAAAATATGAAGAATATTAGGAAAATACCCACTCTTCAGAGTCACATGGTGGATCTGGGTTAATTCAGATGAAAATTCTGTCTGTTACTTAAGAGAATGGAGTGAGTCCTGCTATTTCCCATGGTGGTTTGGTTAGGACACACAGCTCTGAGTGATCGATTTCATTACACTTTCAATCCAATGGATAGTGTATGTTTGGATATTCATAAAACCTATTGAAAAAGCAGGAATTCTTACTATTATTCTGGGGCACCTTTGGCAGAGATGTTGTGCGTGCGTGTGCGTGCATGTGTGTGTGCGTGCCTGTGTGTGTCTACACCTCGGAAATTTGTTTCCTCTTTTAATTAAATAAAGCCTATGTTTGTTGGCTTTTAGGGTGGGCTGCAGGCCCATCTGTTTAACTAGGCAGTTGCCTGATATTGCAGGGGGGAGGCTTGGCAAGTGTAAGTGTGAATTTGAATACCAGATACAGGCTATTTAAAGCTGAATTTATCTTTAATAAATTCACCCAGAGGTGTTCAGCAGTAGGTAGTTTGGAAAATGATCATAATTTGTGCAGAACAGTCTTCTTTTTTTTTTTCTTTTACAATCAAGTGGTGTGTGATTGGGAGAAGGAATAGACTGAGGGAACTTCATCTTTGCTATGCTCTGTTCCTTTAGGTGTCAGGACAAGGAAGGCAGACTACTTCAACAATTGCTTTTGATATTCTGGAAGGCAAAATGGTCTTCCATTTTACATGATTTAGTCCTAATTTGAGAGCAAATAATACATAAATATTTTCTCGATAGTATGTGTTATAGCAGTAGGCATTTAGGACCAACAGTTGTCAATCTTTGAGGTTTCTGAAAGGGATAGCAATTTATGACGTGTTAGGGTAAACAGTTGGATTACATTTCTGAAATACGTGTTCCATCAGGTAAAATCATTGTGATTACAGGCACTGGAACTGTAAGTTAAAGTTATGTGCTAAAAGGTTGAAAATGTAAAACAAGTACACTTGTGCTTAACTATTAATCCCTCTTTGTATCTCTGCTGAATAAACTACAAGAAAAGGGGAGAAAAGGACGTTTAAATAGTAAAACAGAAAAAGTGCATTATGTAATTTTAATAAACAGTAAGCCCTACTACAGCTCAAGGCACTGTTTCATCAGTGGTCCAGCCATAAGAGAATATTTCAGAATCAAAGACTTATGAAAGATTATAAAGAAGTTATTTTAGTTGGAAGTTATTTCTTTTGTTTGCTTTTTAAAATTTCTCTTAATTTCTTCTTTATTTTCTGATGTATTGTATAAAGGCACAGGTTGTTATATTCACATCCAGGCTCCATTGTTGAGAAACACATTGCAAATAAAAGCAAAAGAAGAGAATAGTTTTAAGAGCTTTGCATATGTTTGACAGCAGAAGATAATAAATGTAAATAAATCTTTAATATTTCCCCTAATTCAGTTTGTGCCATGCAAATGTCAGGACTATAAAAACAAATCAACAAACATTTGAAGAAAAACAATATACATAACTTATTTTATATATTAAAAACAACTGTCAAACAATTATGATCTCATGTATTAGTTGGTTGTTTTGAAATATTCCTACTAGAATTAAAAAAATGCTACGAGGGCCTTTGAGCTTAAACATATTGTGTCAATCAAGAGCATATGTAATGTATCTAAAGCATGAGGTAAAAATTTTCTTCATAAATTATTTCATAAATAAATAAGTAATTTGCTTGAAAAAGTTCACAAAAATAGATGTGCTTTTATTAAGTTCTCTACAGATCTTTTGTGGCTAATGTAAATGGATTGATACAGACAGCATTTTGATCTGCTATACTCTAACTTGAAATACAAAAAGTAACATGAAGAGATTCTTCATGTCTCAGGCAAGCTTCAGCAGAATCGAGTCCGTGAAACTTCATTCATTAGATTTTTAAGTGACCATGAATTTGTTGGCTTCAGTACCTGAAGGGTAACTTTATCCTTTCAATTAAAGGACATAATTCACCCTCAGACCATTGGCTTTAACTTTTTATGTAATATATAATTTTGGGTACACTTAATGGTCAAATGTTGTATTATTACAGGTGGAAAAACACCAGCCATCTCAAGGGTTTTGTGCTTGCAAAGGCATGTAATTTAATTTTTTTTGAACCAATTTAATCAATGATTGTTTCATGTGAGTAAATTTACACTCTTAACGATTGCCTTAGATTTGAGGGTGACGGAGAGGAAGATTACTTCCCCCTTTAAAATGCCCTTTAAATCTTGGGGAGCAAAAGGAGATTAGGGGATAATCCTTGTGATATATTGGACTGTTTAACTTTGCTGCTGTGATGCCACCGCCTCAGATTTTATCAGTTAGATACCAGCTCCAGCACTTTTAGGTGGTATTAACCCTTTAAGTACAAACGGTTTTACTATTGAGATGCCTATTTCAAAATTTATTTGATCTCATATTTTTAGTTAGTCATGGCTAAAGAATGTTTCACTCAGATCCTTTTTTTCTCCCTGAATAAAAATGCCTCTCGCTGTGCTGTGCATATTTCCATAAAACTTGGTAAGCTAATTTATGACTTAAAAAAGAAAATAGGGGTCTATATTTAATATATGAATATTTTTTACAGTGGAAATTGGTGGTGGACAGTATTAAATGACTCTAGTGTGGAAATATGCAGGTGGTCATTAGTAGCTGACTATGAGATTTACTCAAGATTTTGATATTAATTTTCCCTGGAAGCAGGACTATACATAAATCTAACTCTGTTCCCAAATTAATTTAAATTGATGATAACATATGAATAACTCCGCATCTGAGGCTCATTGTCTTCTTACTCCTTGAGGGAATATATAGTTTGCCTCATTGTGAAATTGTATTTTGACTACTCTTTTACCTGACTAGTTTTTCTATTGCAAAAGAATTATTGCTTTTGTACTCATAGAGAGTGTATGGGACACACTACCGAATTTTTTTCTGGAAGAAAAGTGCTACAAAAAGGAATCACGTATTTGCCTGAGTAGGTATATTAAGTAGAAATGAAGACTACAGAAAAAGAAGTTTCTAAAAGCACATGCTTAAGTGTTTAATTTTTTTTTATGATTGGCTTTTTCACTTCTGATGTTTCTAAAATATATTTTCATCTTTTAAAAGATGCAAGAATCATTTAGGGGAAAATATTTTGGAGGAAATTACTTCATCTTCATTTCACAGATTCATGATTGTACCTCTAAAGTTCTAATTTTAATCATTTTGTAGTTTGGAGAAGGAAGGATGCTTCTTCTTTTAGCACAAAATTAGCTTAAACTGACTTTCACTAGAGGAAAAACATGCCACTTAAAGTCACCCAACTGAAGAAAATGAAGTCCAAACGCCCAAGAAATGTTTACTTAGTTTTTAACACCTACTATACTTTGAATCCTGTCATGGTACTCTTTTATGCATTGTTGATCTTTAGAAGTTAAAAAAGGAAAAAGAAGGAAAAAAAAAAAACCCGCTCAATTCAGTAACTTCGTGTGGAGGGAATTTCACTTAACAATGAGAGTATTTGGAGATGTGAAGTAGTAAAAAGAATGTCATGCTTTAATTCAGAGTTCCTTATCTGCTACTAAACCCCCAAAGATCAGCAGGTATTAATCTTGCAGCATTTGAATAATGTTCCCATTTTATCTATTTTGTAGTACCCCCTTTAAGCACCCATTGAGCTTGCTAGCCTCTCCCCAGCTCAGAAAACCATAGCAACCTCAGTCCGCACTTCTCCAACTCAGGATAGAGTTCAAGTTGTTCTCCTCAGCCCTCTCGCCATCAAATGCATGGGAAACACTGACCACCGACTAGGTGTCCTAAGACTTCTTCCAGTCCTAGAAAAGGGGCGGGGGAAGGGCCGCGAACACACACACACACACACACACACACACACACACACACACACACACACACAATTCTGCGTCGTTTAATTGGGAGGGAGAAGGGAAAGTAACATCCGAAAAGGTAAAAAGCACTTTTAGAGTTCTTTTGATTGTTCATGATAGCATCTCCGGGTGTTCTGGTACCATCGGTTTGGCCGCCACGCACTGGCCCCCACCTGCCCCCCCCCCCCCCCCCCAAGGTAGGTCCTCGTCTTTATCACATTATTCCTAAAGCTTTCGGTTTTTTCCTCGGTTTCCAGCCCGCACGTTCACACATGGGGGTGGGGGAGGAGGAGGGGGGAGAGGCGGGGCGGGAAGGTAGCCGGGTCCCGGCACCGCGCAGCTCTCATTTGCGGCGCTCCGACTCGGGCGAAGTTCTCGCGCAGCCGGCTCGCCGCGGCCGGGGCCGGTCCCGGCGGGCGGCGGCGGCGGCGGGTGCTCGGAGCCGGGCGGGGCGGCGGCGGCGGCGGCGGCGGCGGCGCGGGGACGCGCGCTGTCTCTTTAAGGGAGCTCGGTCTGGGGTGGCGCTTTCCTCCGCGAAGGCTCCTTTGATATTAATAGTGTTGGTGTCTTGAAACTGACGTAATGCGCGGAGACTGAGGTCCTGACAAGCGATAACATTTCTGATAAAGACCCGATCTCACTGCAATCTCAAGCGTCCTCTTTTTGGTGCTGCTCGTTTCTCCAGACCCCGCGCCCTCTCGATCGCTCTCTCGCCTTCCTATTTTTTTTTTTTTTTAAACAAAAAACAACACCCCCTCCCCTCTCCCACCCGGCACCGGGCACATCCTTGCTCTATTTCCTTTCTCTTTCTCTCTCTCCCTCTTTCTCTCTCTCTCTTTTTTTTTATAAAGGGGGGGAGGGAAGGGAAAGGGGGGGAGGCAGGAAAGACCTTTTTCTCCCCCCCCTCCCCCCCAATAATCCAAGATCAACTCTGCAAACAACAGAAGACGGTTCATGGCTCTGGCCGCCGCGCCACCATCTTTCGGGCTGCCGAGGGTGTTCTTGACGATTAATCAACAGGTAAGGAGGGGCCCGGGCGGGCCGCGGGGCGGCGGGGGGCGGCGGGGGGCGCGGGCGCCCCTCGGCCGGGCCCGGGGCGCCGCGACGCGAGTGCTGCGTCCGCGCGTGTGTGCGCAAAATGTGGGCGATCGCGAGCGGGGAGCCCTGGGAATTAAAAGTGACTTTCTTTGAAAAAAAAAAAAAAAAAAAAAGCAGAGGGAGAGTGTGCAGAAAGCCAAGCGCAGGCTTCTCGGGTTTCACATGCATTTTCTTTCTTCCTTTTTGCGCGTGTGATTTCTTTCTTTCTTTCTTCTCTTCTGCTCTCTTTCCCCCCCTTGCTCTTCTCCTTTTGGTGGGTCTGAGACAACTGAGTCTTAGAAACGAGCGACTTCAAACTGCAGTAGCCCTTGGAGTCAGGAGGGTCAAGTTCAGCCGCCAGGGAGGAGGAAAAACAAATCCCCATTTGCCAAAAAAAGAAGTTTCAGGCCGGTGCCCCCTCCCCCCTCGCAGTCCCACTCCCCCTCGCTGTCTCTTTCTGGCTGATTTTAATTCTCTCCTACCGGGCGCAGCGGAGGAGCTGGAGGTGGTTGGACCCGAGGGGCCGCCGCCGCCGCCGCCGCCGCCGCCACCGCTGCCGCTGCAAGTTTTCTGGGGCTCCTGACAAGCTGGGAGCAGACTAGGCACCAGCATGCAGAGTAGTAAGTTGGGCGAACTTGGGAGGGTCGGGAGGGTCTCAGAGAGGGGCCTTCGTGGGGTCCCCAAAGTAGGAAAACAGCACCGGACTGGCGTTGGCTTTGAAGAGTTTGCAAAACCAGGCTTCAAACTTTTTGCCTTAAAGGCCCAGCTGGGCTGGAGAAGGAGGGTGTCGCATCCCCTGGTGCACCCGCCTCTGCGCGGCTCAGGGAAGCTCGGCTGAAGGGTCTGTGCCCTGTCGGTGCCATGTGGCAGGGCCTTTCAGACCAGGCGTTTCCGTAGGGGCTGAGGAAGGGGCAGACTTCCTCTGCGGTGCGGATGATGCGCCATGTGTCGCGGGTCAGCGGACACTGGACGGTGATTAAGTGCCTGACAGCGGTGGGACATCCAGGGGACGGGCGCTTCGCCTTCTGTCTAGTTCCTGTTTGGGTTCCAGAGAAACGCATCTTTGAAAGGCCAAGGCAAACACCGCTGTCCCTTCAAATAACTCCAGGATTATAGGACCCCATGAATAATTTGAGGGTGAGGCGGAGGTGGGAGCTGTTTGAAGTGCAAAGCTGTTTTTGTGGCTGGGAAAGCTTTTTTGTTAGTACCTGTGTGAGATGGTGGTGTTTCCCCCTTTCCCCAGGGAGGTCAGTAACTGTTTTATGGCCCGAAGACTCTAAAGCAATTTAAGTTAGAAGGCGAGTAGGACTGGTGGGTTTCAGAGGGAATCTTGGGCTGATTAAATTTTAGGTCTTGCTTTACTTCCTCATATCTTTTTAGGCCTCAGAGTTGATACTATGAAAGTTTTTGAGTAAGAGCGATGGATCTTAATTGATGAATCAAAATTATGATAGAATGTTCATCCTTATTCTATTTTGGAAAATCACGGCTAGAGTTTTAAATGAGGTAAGTGAAGTGAGAAGCTTAGCGGAGAAGTTAAATCGCAGAGAAGTTGGGCCGATTCATTGAACTTTTGTAGATTCATTGAACTTTTGTAAATGCACCAGGTGAAGAGGGAGGGGTCCAAGAGGAAAAATAAGTACAAAGAGAACATACAGATAGGGCCGGAGACAAAATTACAAAGAAATGATAATTCTAGGCCTGGTTGTTGGCTAAAATATGATTGTTCAAAGCAAAAATAAAATAGGAACCTTCTAACCACTACTTCAAAGCCCACCAGCTCTTAAGTTAAAACCTATGGATCTTGCTGGCATCATGTTACTTTCCTGCTGGTTTTAGGAAAAGTTGATCATTTAGAAAAGGCTGCCAGAGTTAAAAATGCAAGGGGCAGCAAAGGAAAGTAATGCGGGCGGCCAGTTCTTGACGTGGACAAAATGAGAATGAAAGTTTCTGAGCTCACTGCTGTGAAGTTTCTTACATGCTGCTCATTTGCTTAGAACGCTTTCTCAGATATTCCACCGCTTAATGTAAAAAAGCAAAGTAGCTCTAAAATGGTGTGGGCTTTTTTTTTTTTTTTTGCTTTCCCCAAGTATGCCAGGGCTGTGAATAAATACAGGGTTTGTATGGGAAGATGAAGCGTTTCCTGTAAGTTGTGATGCTGACAGGACAGTCTGGAAATGATACCAACGTTTGGAAGATTTTTTTTTTTTTACCTTTAAGTGAAAGTTTATTAATGACATGCTTAATCTTAACAAGTCAAACATATTGTTCTTAGAGCTTATCTCTCCTCAGATTTCATAACTTCCTTTTAAAGCTATACCCCTGGATGAAAACATCTCTAGATTGATTTAAATATACCAGGCCACAAACGTGCTAAAGTTTGATGATTATTTTTTAATATGAACAACCTGAAAATAAAACTCCTGACGGGGGGGATAAAGTTTTAATGCCCCATTATGACTTGATTTCTCTAAATGCGAGGCATTCCGCAGCTTCATTGATACACTGTTGGCCGAGTATTGTTTACCATGAGTGAGTTGATGTTTACAGCTTCCCAATATATCTATTATATGTTAGGATATATTGTGTGTAGAATACTTTTCCCACACATAACAACCGAGTCTGACACTCTCCAAATAAATGGTGGAACATCGCAAGTTCCTTACAAAAAAGTTTGTCACTCCTTTGAATTCTCCACGCTGTAAGGGTCTGCTGCTATTTAGATGTTGTCCTTTGTCTGTGAAAGGTAACATTAAAAGTAAAGAGAAGAATGTCATAGTAGTTGTGAGGTCTGAGTTGATTTTAGAGCTCAGCATTCTGATGATTAATATTCTAAACGATTTAATAAAATTTTTACTTGAAAAGAGGTTAGAATCCATAATCGTGTGCTAATCGTGAGTGAGTTACACATGCCTCTTCGACGTTTTCAGTATTATTTTTACTTTTCTTTTAAGTCACATACTCCTCCTGAGTTTACTCTGATTTCCAGAGTATAGGTCCTCCTGTAATACACATAAGGGAATCTTCATTCATAAGGAGAAACTTCAAAACAGGGAAATGAATGCATCTGTGGAAAAGCTGCTTTTAAGATCTTAGTATTTCAATGATGTTTCTATTACTGGTATTATTATTTGGTGAGTGTGTGTGTGTGTGTGTGTGTGTGTGTGTGTGTGTGTGTGTATAGAGACAGACAGAAAGAAAGGAAGAACACAGTTTGCAGTTAATAATCTGCACATTCCTCTAAAGACATGCCAAAGGGTGTTAAGTTTTAATAAACTGTTTTCTTACCTTCTTTGTGGAAGTGAATAAACATTACTGAAATTTTTAGAAAGACTTGTGGCAAATTGTTTTTGAGCTAGAATTTTTTTTGATTTTGAAATCTGTACAAATATTGATAACTGGACCTTAAATGTTTTTTAATAATGCATATAATCTAGAAAAATATTTTTCTTTCACTACCCCTTTTGGTAGCAAATAATAATGTAATAACATTATGCTATTGTGTAGAAAACAAAAATAGACTTTAAGAACGTTATGGGCAGGTGTTTACAATTGATTTAAAGGGAAAATTAGTATTTTTGAAATAAGCGATGCACTTAAAATAAAGTGACTGGTGCACATTAAAACATATTCTTATTAAGATATTCTCTGGTGTGTAAAATGAAGCCATTCATTCAACAGACTGACAACTTTCCACTTGGTATTTGCCTTTGCTTAATTTAGTTTCCGCAGGACAGCTAGTGTGGTAGTCTGCATCTGTTTTTGGCAGGCACAGAAAACTATAAACTGAGACAGTTCTGTCCCAAATAGCTCACAAGTTACAATCAATTTGATAAAAACAGGCAGGTCTTATGGACTTGCTGTCTGTTGTTCATCCTTGGTCAAGCTTTCAGGTAACAGGTTTCTTTCTCTCCCCGTTTTGCTGGTTATAACTACTAATGCCATTGATAACTAATTCTGAGTCTTGTTTACTCATTTATCTACTTTATTTATTATTTAATGAAATTTGGGGAAATTAATGACAGCATATCTAGACTTGGTTTTACTTTATATGATAACTATGTCTTTTGATATCATCATACAGAAAGTAATGAATTCTTTCTTACTATAATAGGTTTACAATTTATGGAATTGCACAGTTCCCCTTAGGTGAAATGTGAAGAAACTTCTAGCCCTTGCCAAGTAGGAATCTCATCTAATTCTCTGAAGTTCCTTGTAATTGTCATGTGTACAGAAGGCTAATGCTCTTTGCAGTGATTCCCCTTGAAAAAAATTAAGCAGAGTTTTTTTAATAATCGTCAAAATTATTTATCTCCTACAAGCTTTAACCAGTGGATTAAAGTAAATATGCTAAAATGCCAACTGTTGTTTTATACTACCGTTCAGTAGCAAACAGTGCTGCAGAGGGAATAACCACTTTTAAAATTTTCTCCTCAAGTGTCAGTGGGTCGAAGGCTATTTGTTTATTTGTATAGGATATTTGATTAATTATATATGACCTTTACTAATAATGTCTTTAATGCTGCTCCTATGGTCAGCTCTAGTATTGTGTTACTGTGCGTTTCAGATGCCTGGGAACCAAACTCACTGGTCTTTCGTTTGGTTCTCTGGTGGGTATAGTAACGTAGAACCAGATTTAGTTTAGAAATAGATCTTTGGGCTTAAAGAGACCTCTTTGCTGAATTTGGGGAAGGACCTATGGATGAAAATTATTTGAATTGTTAAGAGTTCAGGAAGAAGCATGACTTGTCGCGGTAGCTGGAGTAGCTGTTACAGTAGCAAAATGTCTACTTTTTGTCACTCCCCCCACCACCCTTTTTTTGTTTTTTGTTTTTTCCAAGAGCACACACAAATCCAAGTAGCAAAAGCAAAGATGCAATTAGCTATGCACTTCGAATGTGAAGCATCATTGGGAATCATTTTCTGATTCAAAGCTGTAATTAAAATACAAATAATATCAAAAGACCCCCAAGAAGACACTAAGGGTACGCCTTTTGTTCCTAAGCATGTTTCGTTAAAAATAAGAAAGAAAACTTTTAATTTTTAAAACGTTTCTAGCTCTTTAAAAACCTGCAGTAAATACTTTACAAGTGGCTAGACACCTTCCCTGGTGGTTTAGTTTATACAAGCAGGAAACTTTCTCTCCTACTCTTTCTCTCTTTCTTGTTTTCTTTAAACCAACTGACGTAATGCCAAACTTTGCTTTAAAAGAACAGACAGAAGTAATTGGTAGCTTTTAACTTTTAATAATGTTCTGGATTGGTTTTAGTGGCCAAAATGCCATTTTTTTAAAAAAAAAAAAAGTTCAAGTAAGAACGGGCTTGTGGCCTGAGGAAGAAAGGCTCTGTTGATGTAGTTATTTTTATTCTTGTTTTTCAATCTGTTATTAAAAATCTTTCCTGCTGAGCACTGCTGGATTTCTCCAATTGCTCTCTGTGATGGCTGGTGCATTTCAGGTTACCGTAACTTAAACAGTTTTTGGGTTTTGGGGAGAGTGGGTATTTGTGTTGCGTTATTTCTTTCTTATTTGGAAAAAAATTTGTTTTTGTTTCAATTGAGATGAATTAATTAAGATTATCAATGGCGACAGGTCAATGGATGTGTTTATATAAAGAATGCTACACCTGTTAGCAAGAGCCTGAAATGTGGAAGTTTAATTGTGACATTAATCATTTTTATGTGCGGAGGAAGGAAAATAGATGAAACTTTACAAAAATATATTTTTAGATTGAAAGCGTTAATTTTAAGGTTCAGTTTGTTTCTACCGGTGGTTCTTTTATTCTCACAATTTTAGATGATAATATTTTAACCCTATTTATCACACAGTGTTTTTAGTTTCCTTTTTTTTTTTTTTTTTTTTTTTTTTAAATTAGTCCTTTACTCTCTTCCTGATCTTACCCAGGCAAATAGAACTTTCTCCAGTTAAGGGACATCTTGGTGATGTTGATTGGCATCAGGGCAACTTCAGAAGCTGGCAAGTAGGAAAATCTTTTCAGAGGGCAAAAAGATTTGTGCCAGTTTTTCCTTCCTTGGGGAAAGACACTCCATCCAGAAGTGGGGCCCTCCACCCCATTTGGTAGGGCAGAACGGAGTATCGACATTTCTGGTGTGAATCGTTCGTAAGGTTTAAATCTTATGGGTACTTGTCTTAGACTTGGCTTTTAACCCCAAATTTGTTTTAAGAGTTTTTGTAGTTGAGAGTTGTTGTTGTTGTTACACAGAGCACATTTTCAAAATAATACATATTGAACTTAGGTATCACGGAGATACCTTAAACTGTCTCTTATGTTTTTTACACTTACAAAAAGCATTCCTCATATTCAGGGAAGTTGAAGGGCTCTCCGCGTAGACATTTGACAGTTTTGACTTAACCTGACTTATGTCTTTCTCAGTTTTTCTTGTGAGAGCTAAGACTTTAGTCCACATCAGGGGCACTGTTTCTCTGGTAACTACTTCTTTACTTACGGATTTGTCAGGGAAGACCTTAGGAACTGAAGCTAGGAGTTGTTCACATCAGCATGGTGAGAGTGTCTCAGAGTAAGTCTTACTTTATGTTTCATCGAGTTTTCAAACAGAAATTTAAAGTTACTGGTTTCTCTGTGATTGCATTTTTATTTAATGAATGTTGGTTCATTGCTTCAAAACTGAGTGAACAGTAATAAAGTGTAGCAAGAAGGAAAAAAGGCGGAGGGTGGTGTTTGGAGCAGCAGTGCTTTGATATCAGCAGTTTGTTTACTGTTCAGTGGTGGGGAGGGGTTGGAGAGGCTTTGTGGGAGATGATAGAAAAAAAAATCCATCAATTGCGCATATGATCCCCTCCCCTTAAGGTTTCCTTAAACAATATGTTTCAGTTTTGCCTCAAACCATTCCGCGCCACTTCTGCTCCCAAGAATCCACCACTATCTGGTTCCTGAGCGGTTAAGGATGACACTTTCTGTTGTACAATGAACTACACTATTGTTTGAACTAAGGTAACATATTTTGCTTTATGTAATTTTTTTTGGTAGTTATTAATAGGATACCTCTAATGTGAGAGGAAGCCTAGCATTGTAAAGGTCTGCAAGTGCTTGAAGTATCCATGATAACTACACTGTGTTCAAATTATTGCTGGTATGTGCATGCTGTTATGGGTGTGTTTTATGTATGAATGTACATGGACTGATAGTACATGGATACACCTTGATGGTAGATTCTAATAATGTGAAACCATTAACTCTGCCCTTTTAACATGAATCTTTTAAGGAGTTACATGATCTACTTCATAAGGTCTAGAAGTTTGAGATGGGTATGGAGTCTAACCGTAATGAAGCCATCATTAGCATACTTCTATCTACTCTGAATTTACTAGGAAATTTAAAAAATGACGAAAAGCTATAAATCAAAATGCCACCTTTCGGTGCATTGTTAAGAAATGCTTTTGAAGAAAAATTTTTTAGAAGTCCCATTTCTGCTGAGAGGAGCAGTTAAGTGACAGTGCTGTTTCTGAATACATCTTTTTATGGGATGGCACTTTATAGTTTGTACTTCTGTCCCAAAACGTTATGTAGAAATAATATGGAAAATGTAAAGACTCCGTACTGTGACCCAATGCTTTTTTTCCCTAGGGTGATGGATTCTGTGCGTCACCCAAATGTGATGCTATTTGCCAGGCTTGCAGTACTGGTTTTGAGGGTTGCTGTATGTCCTATTTCGTCAAGCAACACAATACAACAACTTTGGTATCTAGGTAATTGACACAGTCAAAATAGGCTCTGGAAAATGTTCCAAAAACTTCTAAGTCAGAAGCTAACATATATTCAGTTTATTTAACATTTGAATAAACAGTGACTCATTGTCAGCTATTTAAGTCTCCTATAGTAGATAGTGTTAGAAGGAAATATACAAGTGTCCATAGTTCATATTCTGTTTCTTTTTTCCTTTATTTAAAGGGAGCGTAGTTCTTCTATTTGCATTTATAATTACTTTGTTACTTAGTATTTGTGATAGTAAGTAGTATAGTATTATGAAGAATAATAAATGTATTCACAGTATCTAATGTATATGTTCCAAGCTTTAGAAAACATTAATATTATATTATTAAATTGAGTATTATAATAACCAAGAATAAACCCAGTATGGGATGATAGATACACTACAACTGCTGTTTTGACACTAAATATATTTTAGCTGTAGAAAAAATATATGAAAAATATTTCAAAGCCTCAGAGCTTTTTTACTTGTAGAATTTGGATAGAATTTGTGAAACTTTCGTCAACAGATACTCCTAATATAACATGTGCTTCTTGATTAGATTCTACCACATGGCTTTCAGTGAATTCATGTGAAACACTCTTGCAATTTTTCCTTATAGAAGAATATATTATGTCTGCGATCAGAGACATCTATAAATAGTGTAAATATATAGGGCAGAAGTTAGTTTGTGAAATCTATTTTCTCTATTTTGTGATACACCTCATGTGCAAAGGGGTCAGGCATTACTAATCTAGCTTTAGCTTTATTTTTTCTGAGCTGTGCCCAAATGCAGCCTGTGAATCTGTGCCTTCATGTGAACTTAGTGCATACATGTACATACACATATCTGTTTTCTCATTCGTATAGAATGTTTTGCCTTACAGGCACTGAATGGAATTTTAACGTATCACATATTTATTTACATGATTTTAGCCTTTGTAATATCCATTTTAATTACTTGATGCATCCCAACACCTTTTTGAAGGTTAATTTAATTATAATTTTGGTTCTGAAATGAGAGCACGATTGGCAAAACAAATTAAAAACCAACTTCTACTTGTGACTTCTCTGTGATGTCATTAACCAGGCATCATCTTTAGCTCTGAAAAATGTAGACGTAGTTACATCAGCCAGTTATTCTCTCAATACTATTAAGTAGTTGAGAACATATAAAAGTTCCTGAAAGAGATTTTGAGTTCTGTTTCAACTTTACTTTATGACGCCATTAAATTTTTTTGAAAGGGAATCTCACTTTAATTTTTAAAAATACCATTCAACTGATGAATTAAGACTGGTTTTACATATATATATACACATATATATACACATATATATGTGTATATATATGAACAGAAGAGAGATTTAGATACTGTACAATCCATTTACGTATATATATATATATATATATATCTATAGATATATCTATATCTATATCTATATCTATAGATATCTATATCTATAGAGATATATATATATTTAATCAAGGCTCATGTTACTAATTTTTCTCAGTCCATGTTAGCCTAATTGTTGAATTATTAATAATTCTTTATCAACACTTAGTGGGTGTACCTCTGAGGTCCTTTAAAATCAGTATTTACTGTATCTGGAAGCCGAATTTTTATGTTAATAAATCGACTTAATTATGAATTGGAAAAACACAAGTGATTATATTTAGTATCATCTTTAACTTATTATTGGAAGTATACTCTATTTAAAGATTGCAAATTTTTCACCTCTGTTCTGCAAACTTAGGTAAGTTTTAGAGAATAACTGAGTACAAGTGGCCAGTGTAAGCAATTGCATCCAAATAAGGAGTAATATGAAGCCTTATATTCTGTAACTTATAAACAGATCCTAAGAGTTGTTTCTCCTTTGCATTTACAACAAATTTGTATTACATCCATTGAACGTAAGATGTGGTAAATTACTATAAGAAACTCACTGTCATCTAGACCTCAATTTCTGTGAACTGTTTATTTAACTCTCTATCCCATAACTGTTTATCCTACTTTTAAATGTCCCGTTCTTAAGGCAATTTATGTTCTTGAAAGAGTGTCCTAATTATTTACATTTTACTTTTTGTCTTCTGATAAACTTTAAGTAAGAAAACCATCACTTGTAAGATTTTAGGCTGACAGTAAAAATCATCATGCACACATTTTATGTACAAATATATGTGATTGCGTGTTCACTTGGTCAGACGTTTAACTCTTTAGTGTTACACATATTTGTGTGTACTTATGTATTTTTACTTCAGAAGAGTTCAGTACATCATTGTTAATGTTTAAGCATGTGCTTCCATGCTCTTCACACTCCCTG
Source organism: Panthera pardus (assembly GCF_024362965.1). NCBI lineage: Eukaryota > Metazoa > Chordata > Mammalia > Carnivora > Felidae > Panthera > Panthera pardus. The sequence goes on along the minus strand of NW_026527002.1, from coordinate 59,316,452 downwards.
AATAATTCAATATATCATTGGCAGTAATAAACATTTAAAGATGAGACCAATAATGAATAGAAATGGAAAAATAGGGGGGTAGATATGAGTGTAAGTAGGTTTTCCTTCTTTTTGTTTGTGTCATGTTCAGTTTCTATCTAAAAAGATATATATGGATATATAGGCATATATCTATATCTGAACAGAAGAGAGATTTAGATACTATACAATCCATTTAACATAAGTAAGGAACTATTGCAATATGTGACTTTATTTATTTATATATTTTTGTCATAGGAGACTTTGACCTCTGCTTGTGGCACTTGGGAATTTTAGATAAACCCCATTGGGGTCACACTCATCAGTTCCGGCTTTGCATGACATAAAGCATTCCCTAGTTTCTGGTGCACTACTGTGCTGTTTTCCTTCAGGACTGGAAGTCCTGTAAGTTAATTTGGCATTTGAAAGCACTACTAGAATTTTTCCTTTTTGAAAATCCTCTGGATGGCTTTCAGAGGAGTAAGTAGAGAGCACGGGCAGCATGATGTCGTTCATTTCAGGATGCTAAAGAAAGTTATGCTGAGACCAAGCATGCTTCCTCTGGATTATTCTGCTGTGCGTTACCATTTTTTTTTTCCTTCTTTGGGATCTAATATTTCAGCTTAAGGGGGAATAGAGATTTTTACTTTTAGTGGAAAAATATGCCAGCTCTAGGGTTTTTTACCTACATTTCTTTATAATATGTATATTGGGGGGACGTTAAGAAGAGAAACTTGGGTACTATAAAATAATAATATTATTTTGCTGTCTGCTATTGAACAGGCCCTTGCCATTCCATTTCTATGAGGAAATGCATTGAAAAGAATAAAGTTGTGGTATAGTTTTGAAATGACTGTAAGCACCAACTGTGACACATTTCTGGCAAATAGATGAAGACAGTGTTAGTGCCTCCACCAAACTGTGTACTCCAAGTTGACAAATATGAATTTGACCATTTGATCACAGATAATATTTGAAATGCATGTGTCCTGGTTCAGGGAAGGGGGTACTTCAATCATCCTCACCATCAGTATGCTTTAGATTTGCAAGAAACACAATGCCAAGTATCGTGTTGTCAGACCTTCGAGATTTTTAGTAAAGAGTTTTGCTTGTTTATGGAAGCTTACATTCAGCGACATTGAGCACAGACTGCCTAACGTATTTGTGCATTGAGCTCTAGTGAAGTTCAATAGATGATTGTGTTTCCATCAAGATTTAGGGAGCAGTGCACTAGAATAGTAGCCATCTACTAATGATGGTTCTGAGGTTTGGATGGTGTAACTGATTTTTAGGAGCTATGGCATAAATATAATAATAGGTAGAAATATTTAGAGTGATTACCTTTTATAAAAGTTAGTTCTGTCTTTCATGTCTAGGAAAATATAGCAGTGAATGTTTGCTTTTTGTATGTTTTGTCTCCAAGCAGAGGAAACTGACAGTTTTATGTTTTAAGTGCCGAAAGTTGTTCTTGGCTTAGCAGTCCCTGAGTTAATCACTGGGATGTTAACTTGAATTTTTGTCTTTGAAAAGTTTTTGAATTTTAAAGCGAAATACGCTTCCATTATTTCCAAATTGACATCCTGTGTTCTGGATTGGTTTTTAGAGAACTGTTTTCCAAATTCTCTTGGATCGCTTGAAGTCCATTGATTTTGAAATATTTAGTTTAGTTTTTTTTTTTTTTAAGCTTTTCAGAAAGGAGAGGGAAAACTTCATCTTTTTAGGTTTTTTTCTTTATTACAGAACCCTCATTATTTCTCATTAAGTGCAAATTAATCTTGCCTTTATTTTGCATACTTTTTTTTTCCTTCTGTGTTCTTTTCAGAAACTCGTTTTGGTGCATCAGAAATTGAGAGAACAGTGATTTCAGCTCCCCCGCCACACCTTTCTGTGATAAGATGTTGTGGTCATTGCTAAAGAATCACTACGGAGAAATTCTGTCTTCTGTCATTTGCACACTTTTCATTTTTACTTGAAAAAAGAGTGATATTTAAAAATCATATATTTATTCTTTGGGGTTAATTGCAAATATTATGAATGCTGTAAAATAACATGACATTTAGTTTTTTTTCTCATTGCATCTTAGGCAGTTTGTGTCTAAAAATTTGTTGGAAGAAAAAGAAAAAAGTATTTTAACCGGCTTTGAAATTAATTTAAGATAGTCTTGTGGAATTCTCCAAAATGAATATGAAAATATCAAATACTGTCAATGCACAGGGCTAAAATTAACTTTGTATAAATAGTGGAGACTTTAACCTGACTTATTTTAGTGCAAAAGATGTTTTAGGTACAAAGAAGATTTTCTCTGGTTTGCCCGTATTTTATTTTATTTTATTTTATTTTTTGCAAGCTGTTTGCTTAAAATGATTGGCATCCTTAAATTATGGTTGTGTGGAAAACAAATAAGGCTGCTACTATAAAGAAACAAGAGCTCTGCACATGCATCTTAAAAACGATTTTAAAATATTTTCGTTTGGAACAAATGCATCGGGCCCCAAAGAAATAGATAGTATCCCTAACACATCGCCCACTCTCTTCTCTCAAAGTGGAATCTACTCGCAGAGAGCGCGTTATTTCCACTTGGAGTGGAGTGTATTTCCTAGTATTTTGGTGTCTCTGCTGGTAGAAATGTAGACATTTCAACCAACCACCTCTTTCTTTGGTTCCTGTGATAGCAGGTGAACTTTTGCCAAAACTTTTGGTGCAGTGTAATCAAGACCATGTTGTGGAATTAGGCTAATGTGATGATTTTAAGTCATGTTTAATGTGTTATTTAGAAAAAATAATTTTAAAAATTACCATTTGTAATATATTGGAAGAACTGGGATGGTGTTTTTGGATTTAATTCAAAGCCTTGGTACTGGCAAGGAAGAGAAAAATTCCATAGATCATTTCTTCTTTTCCTAATGTAGGAGAAAATGGGGTTTATTTGGGTAAATACCTTGGTAGAAATAATTGGTCAACTTTTATTTTGACAAAACATGATCATGTAAAAATATAAGCACATTTTCTGAGCCCAATAATATATGCATTTTGTTTCTTTAGGTTACATCAATAAAGCCATATACAAAGGAAAATGAACAGAAGAATACATTTAATCACCTATCTGGGGTCAGATGTAGAGTGAACTGCGTAGCCTGTGTGAGAATTCTTTTAGTTCTGTGCTTATACTCTGAGACCTGTTCCTCATCTCCTATGCTCATGGGCATATTTCTTCATATGTGCGAGAATGTTCAGTGTTCTGCTTCCCATGTACACATGCAAATGTGGATTTAGGCTTGAGAGTCTTTTAACACTTTTTTTGTTGAGGAAAAGTAAAGCTGGCTAGTGAAACACTTCTTAATGACTGAACTTCCCTTGAATGGTCCCTCTAAAATCTACGACTCAAGTTCAGATTTTGTTTCTTTGTTTTTCTTTAATTCAGGTAGTATTCAGAGTGATCACAGGATCATATTTTATTTTGAGTAATAGGAGGGATGTGAGCTCCTATCCATTTTACAGAAGGATCTTATTTTACAAAGGAGAAAATGAAGGATTAAGTTAAGTGAATTTCCATAATCATACAGCTACTTATTACATAAAGGACTGAGCTTAGAATCAGTGTCTGGTCACTGTCTTCATACATATATAAAATGCTAGACAGGTTTGAGTTTGTTGAGGAAGTCTGCCTAATACTTGAAATTCACTACTTTTCATTTTTCCTTTTGTAACTGAATTTGAGAATAGAATTAGAATATCATTTATTCATATGCAGTGGGGAATTGATCATGGAATAAATCAGTTGGTACTTTCATATTATTTCTTTATCAATACCTTATGAAGATACAGGAATCAAATGTTTAATCTAGAAGTTATCCTGAAAGTTAAAATTTACTGCAGAAAATCGAGGCTTAATATTTCTTTCAGACACCTGAACAACAGAAGCCTCTTTAGATTCATGTATATAAAATTCAGTTGGTAAAGAATTAGTTCTAAAATGGTCGTTACTAAGGAGTTAGTTTGTATTATTCTTCTCTCTGTAGCTTAAAATACCTCCCAACTTTTATCTAGTTTGAGACCACCTTTAAAAATAAAAATCGTCCATTTGAATTAAGGACTTTTTATCTTCCAAGAAACTGGACTTTTCTTTATTCATAACAGCCATAAGCCCCTTGGCAGGTTGAAAACTATAGACAGCATCTGTGAGATTAGGCCTGAAATGTGCAATTAGTTGTTAAAACGTGGTTGAGAAACCGTTCATGGCATTTTAATAAACTCCTTAGCATTTATCAAAACAAATTAACAAAAGAATAATAAAGAACTTCATTTATGTTAAATGCTTTTGTTATTAATTTTGTCTTTTGAATGATACATTTCAGGTTTACTGTAGTAAAAATGAAATATATTAAAGTACAAATATAATGCCTTTATTTTTCTTGTAGAATTTCTTTCAAGTTCCATTTTTATCCATGACCCTTCTGTACAATATGAATGCAATTAACAGTTCTTTGTTGGTTATCGTTAAGCTAATTTTAATCATTTACTCCGTTGCGTTGGAAAAACAGGAAAAATTCTGTCGTCTCAGACAACAGATCTCTTGTTTCTTCTTACCTTTCACTTCTAATAGTTAGGTAATCTAAAGGTTAGTGCAGATCCCCTCATCACTGAAATTTACGGTTTATAACCTCTGATGACACTCTAATATCCATTTCTGTTGCAAAAAATCGTAGTGGATGCCATGCAGAAAAATGTTGGACCCAAGACATTCCCCAACCTCCTTCAGAAGACAGTTCTGGGAGGCTCTTTGGAAAGCAGAAGGAGGTGTATCAGATCCTGGAAATGACAGGTTTGGTCCAGGGTCTGCACTTGAACCCATTTCATGTTGAGTTGCCAGGTGAAGATACCTGTTGGACTGCCTTTTATTTGTCTGGGTTTGTGTCTTAGCCAGAGGGCAGGTTTGTCTTTTATTTAAATTTGGCTGTTGTGGTTCACTGTTTCTTTCAGGTGAAAACCCTTTGTAAATGGCTGCTGTGAATAGTATTCTTTTAAAATAAAAAAGCTTGCTTATGAACAATGATCACAGTCAGCTAGAAATAATTAAATCAGAGAGTAATGAAATATTTAATATTAAAAGGCAATTGTTTCTTCTAAAATAGGTTGAGGAACCATCTTAATGATTATGGTGACCATCTCACACAAAATCTCTTTCTTGGTATAGTGAGCATATTATACAGAGAAAGGCTGAAAACTTCCATTATTACATAGCTACCTAGGACTTTTGCCCTCCTCTTCCTCCAGAAATTATCTCTGTTTGAAGTTGATTTTTTTTTTAAATCTGTGAATTAGTATTTAACACCCGATGTTTACTTGATGGAACCATAGGAAACTCATCAATGCTTACCTTGCCCTCGTTTTTCTCTTCTTCTCCTTTGACTTTAAAGAGATTGGAACCTTACCATGTCCTCTTGGCATTGCAGATCAAAATAAATTTTAAATGGCTCTTACTCTGGGCTTTGTTTATCAGAAAGTACTTTTTTGTTGGCTTTTAAAATAGGTCACATCCAGATAAGGTTTAAATAAGATGAATTTTTTGTATTTTTTTTCCTTTCCACTTATTAAGGGATTTTCTTCCCTGATAAATCAGTTTCCATTTAATTTTTACCCGCACCCTGAATCACAGCTTTACTAATATAATCATCTAACGTTTAGTAAACCTCTACTCAGACATTCCTTAAACTGTTCTATACTTGTTCTCGCGGCACATACTTGTGAACAAAGACTGCCCTGGATGTTTTATAGAAGGTAGCCACATCACATTTATTTTCTGCTCAATTGCAGTTGTTTTTCTTAGAATCTAGCAAAAGTCCAGTTGTAATTCTGTAGCTAATATACGTGGCTGCTCAGACACAGGGTATGGTTTAAGCACTGGACCGCTTTTAGGTAACAAACAGCCCACAAATAATGAATATAGCTCTCTTGAAAGTGTAGAAAAAGATAAGGTAAAACAAAACAAAAGGCTACTTTTCATTTATTTCCAGATGGATTCCATCTTGTACTTGGCATGGCACAAAGTCAAAATGTTGCACTTTGAGATTTATTAATTAGAATGTTTCTAAGCCAGATATGGAATCTGTTCTCCTTTTTCAGATAAAAGATAAACCTGCCCAGCTATAAAAAGAACTTTAGAGTGGGGAAAATGTCGAAATCTCAAATCTGGATTTTCTTTTCATGTAGACCTCCATTTCTCAACAGGGAAGTCTACCAGGTTCCTCCGTTTGTGGACACTGCTGTATTCAGGACACCAGTGGTCTCATGGCTGCTGAGCCCAATGATCTTTCCATCTGACTGCATCTCTTAAATGAACTGGATGCTTCCAACCCTTCTCTTGAGTTTCTCTCCTGGCTTGGCTTCTGGGGGCACTGTATCCCTGCTACACTTGTTTTTGTCTGTCCTTGACTTTCCTTTTAGTTTCTGCACTTTTCCTTAATATTGTATGTTTTTACCTTTTGATCTGAATGAAATAACTCCAGAGTCTTCACCTCCAGACCTAACTTAGCTTCTAAGTTCCAAGATCAGTAGTCTTCAAACACCATTAGGTACTTGTTTATGTACCTGTTTACGTCATTAGTTTGGCATTCAGGACTCTAAGCTCTGCTCTCAGTTTGTACTATACCATGTGTTCTATCCTCAAATTAGTACTTAATCATAGAACATTCCCAAACCAACCTTCATTCCTGTTCTTCCCTCTATGAGATAACTTTTCATCCAACCTTAACTGTATGAATTCTACCTGTTCCGGAGATGTTGACTTTTGTTTTTCTTCCTGAAGCCTTCCGATTTATAGTCATTTATACTTAAACATCCCTGCCGTGTGTTCCCATTTATTTGTGGCTTTGCTATATAGCTCATACCAGAATCTACTTGGCATTGCAAGTCTGAGGAGAGTAAGAGGATACCCAACTTATTTCTGTCCTCTTTACAAAGCCCTAGACGCAGTGGGTTCTCAAAAGTGTTGCGTTAAATTGGCACATCGGGGAAGGACACTTTGGCCAGAAGAGAATGAAAGACACTTTTAATTGACCAAATCGTGAAATTGGGTTGCTGAGTTTCAGAGAGGTAAAGGATTATCTGATGTTGTATAATTAATAGATGTTTCTTGAAGTTTGCCCTAATAAATTGTTCCCAAAGTATATAACTGCTGGTTACAACTTTTACGTGCTGTGTTTTGCAGCATGCTTTCAAATTCTGTCTTTCGTTGATTAACATCATTGAACCAAGTGTGACGGTGCTGCTAAAACTGAGATGAAGGGAGGACCAAATACATTTGTGAACTATAGAAAATTGAAAACCCACATTGCCTTGTGCTTCGCTGATATTGCATCTGGGGGACTACAAAATAATCAAAGATGCAAAGAGATAAATGATGTGCCCTTAATACGTGAAGGTTAATAACATCAGGTTCTAACGTCGTGAGCCAGAAATGTGTAATTTTAACTTTCACATGTTGAATATTTGTCAGCCTAAATATTGCGTCCTGATGTTTGAGGACAGTGGCTTACAAACTAGCTTCATGGTGAAAGTTACATGTAAGTGGTCCAGTGCTTGGATGCTGAGGGGGGATGATTTGCCTTCGGAAGATCTAACAAAGATATTGGTGAATGGGGTTTGTCAGGAGCTGAGCAGAACCACAAGTAATAGTGCTTTGGGATGCCCAGGTTTGTGGCAGTGAAGGTTATTGAACCTCGTTTTGCTCTTTTACATTTTCATGCCTCCTTGAGAAATGTCCACTAGAGTGGTAATAGTGCCGAGACATTTCTCATGTTGAAACTTTGCCTGAGACTTCTTTGATTGTTTGATTTTTAGTAATTACTTTTAATTTCATTTTAAAAGCCAAGGAGCAATTTTGAAGTTGTTTTTTTTTTGTTACCTCCTTTTTTTTTTTAAATGTGTATTTATTTTGGAGGGAGACAGAGAGAGACAGAGCATAAGCGGGGGGAGGGGCTAAGAGAGAGGGAGACACAAAATCTGAAGCAGGCTTCAGGCTCTGAGCTGTCAGCACAGAGCTCAACGCGGGGCTTGAACTCACGAACTTTCAGATCATGACCTGAGCCGAAATCAGATGCTTAACCGACTGAGCCACCCAGGTGTCCCTGTTTTTCTTTTCTTTTTTTTTTAAAGACCATATCCTTGGCCTTCTCGCTGTAGTTTTTTTTTTTTTTTTTCTTTTTTAACAACAAAACTTTCTTTTATCTAAGAACTGGGAAGTCCCTTTGATTTAATATATGAATCTGTTAAGCACTTAAATATTATTTTAAACAGCTCTGGAAAATTGTTAAGGCTTTCTATTATTGTGCATTCCCAAATCTGTGTGGACACAGAAACATGAAGAAGAAATCAAGGAGAGGATCTGTTTCTTTACTTCTAGGACAACTCATTACTTGGAGGACTCTCAATTCTCTGTTTCTTCCCTAATAACAAAACATTCCAAAGCTTGCTAGAAACCTTAGCTAATTGCATTTTTCAGACATACTTTTCTGGTGTCACCTTATGTCTATCAGCAACTTAAAAAAATCCTTTGAAGGAGATAGTTGGATTTTTAAAAGTACCATCTGCCTGAAATTTACAAACTGTTTAAGTGATAGTAGAAAGAGTTTCATTGAAGACTACATTTTGGTTAATAAGTAGGGATTTTAAAATCCTCTGTACTTTTCCACAACTGAAGGGGTGCATACTTTTGGTTGAAAGTGAGTAGGCGAAATGTAGTCATGTTCTTCTGGTGTAGTCTTGGTAGCTTAGAAATCTCTTTATTGCAGTTTCATAATCCCTGACATGACTGTCTAGCTCTCATGTCTGCTAAATGCAGAAATAGAGGAAGGAAATGTATGTTTTGGCCCCATTAAAATGTTCCTTATCGCACTGTATGTAGGAGGAGTGGACCCTGTTGAAGATACCTCTATTGGCCAGCTGGACGGCATGTGCACTGTGCTTGTTTCCTGTCTGCTGAACCTGTGTGGTGCCCTTTAATGATGGGAAGGAGCACATTATTAAATCTGTCAGTTGTTCTCCTTCGTAGTGTTTTCACTTGTGAAAATCAGGGAGCAGAGGGCATGCAAACTTTGCCCAAAGGCTGGATACAGTTTGCATAGAAATGAGCTACGTGTGGTAACAAGCGAATTGGTGGGTGCATAGCCAGCACCGATCACTAAACAGAAGTGAGAGCTAGGTGAGCGAGGTTCACAGGGGAAAGGCTGCTTCCCCAGAGGTTAGTCTTCATTAGGGGCCACCTTCAAACGATGGTAAGTGTTCACATCTGTTGAACACTGTGTTAATTAAATGTACTGTCTCCACCTGAGATAGGAATTGCTGTCATCCACAATTCTCAGGGAAGTCGCCTAGCATACAGCAGGTAGCAATAACAGAATCAGGATTTGAACCCAGGCAGTCTGGCTGGAGAGCTAAGGCTTGGTAAGCACTTCTCCTTTCCTTCTCATCTGCTGTGAGCTGGGTTTGGAGCTGTTGTATCTTCCAGGGGTTTCAAAGACTAGGTGACCTTGAGACCCCGCTTTCAGTCTGTTTTCTTATTCAGCCCTAATCTTCTTTTGCTCACTTTCAGAGAAATAAAGCCATCATCTTTATATATGACATTTTAAAATCTGGCTTTAGTAATAATTCACCTTCAACTTGTGTTCTTTCCACAGAGGTAGCTGCAATCTTGTGTCTTAAAAAAAAAAAAAAATCTATATTAGTCTAAGTAACTGTCTCTTCTTGGCTCCATTACAGTTAAAAGGCTGTGATCAGCAAACTCTTGTAGGGGGAAGTTGTTGAATGACATGGGGATGTGGTACTGTGTGTTAATCCTCGGGGCTTTGTGTTTCTTAAATTATTTGCACTCCTGGGCAACCGCCCCTGCTCCAAATGGGGTCTTGACAGCGCGGCATTCTTACTTGGCTTGCGTGTGTGGCGAAAACATTAAAAGGAAGGGTCGGTTTGGGTTAGACATACAAACAAGCAAAACAAAACCTTTATCATCTTAATATTAGCTTATTTGTCTGTGTTGGGTTAATAATAATAATAATAATAAAAGGAATTTCTCTTTATATGAATGACCTTTAAAGACCCAGCGTATTTTGGTGGTTAGTATAGTCACAGGAGCAAAAACCAAGAGTAAAACTGTTTTTTTTTTTTCTTTTATTTTAAGGAGAAGTAAAAAATCAGGACCGCAGATCAGTAACAGCAGTAGGATTCCATTTTCTTTTAACTGCTCCTCAAGAAGCTGCAGTCTCTGTGAGCTGTGTCTTGGAAGGAGGCCGCTTGCCGCCTGTGGCCTTTGAAGCTGCGGCGACAGGAGCTTTGTGTGTGTGTCCGTGGCGTTCGCGTTCTCCTGAACGCCCCCCCTCCCCCCGGCCCCCCACCTCCACGCCGCCTCCTGCTGCAGCCGCCACGCGTGCTCCGCACCCGGCTGTGTACGTGTTGTCGCAGGCCGCCCCGCGCGGCAGCGGTGAGTGCGCTCGTCCCGCGCGCCCCTGCGTGTGGCCGGTGCGCGCCGGGCGCCCCGCGCTCGCAGCCCCGCTCCCCGCCCAGCGCCCCCGCCGGCCGCCGCCGCGCGCCTCCCTGCTCCCCCCGGTCCGCCTGCGGCGCCCGCCTCCCCGCCCCTCTCCCAGCCCGGCCCGACCTGCCTCCCTCTCCCTCTCTCCAGGAACGCACTCTCCCTACTGTCTTGGCCCCTGTTGGATTTGTCCTTCTCATCGCCTTTCCTTCTGCGTCTCCCAGGATGGGTCTGTCCACACTAACCCCTCCTGAAATCTTGCTGTTCACCTGCGATCCGTGTGCAACTTGCAGACAGTCGCCGGTTGACAGAGCAGAAGTTCTAGTTTTGCGTTAATTAAGCAACTACTGTATTATTAGCTTTTCAGTCTGTCACATACTTTCTCAGACACTGTTTTCAAGGACCTGCTTCACCAGTATCCGATCCTTTGAACTATATTTACGCCTTCTTGAGTAGATGGAAGGATTGTGTCTTATGCATTCTCAATCAGAACGCTATGAATAAAATGAACCTAAGAAAGTCCTAGGCACGAAGTCCCCATGTATGTTATAATTTAGTAGTTTTTATAAGCACATGAAGCCTTTCTGGAGGCTTCAATTCTATGTTTTGGTGTTCTGGGAATGAGGACTTTATATTTTTAAGTAACACATCTTGAAACAGTTGCTCTACGTGGATCTGTATAAAATAGTTCTATCCCTCTCGACATTATCAAGCTTATTTTTAAATCAGTTCTTTTTAAGGCCATGCTTTTTACATTCTCTGTATTAATTTCCTTTTCTGGAAGCCCGTATTATTAAGGCCGTGTCATGAGATATCAGTATTTTTATTAGAGCTGCTCTTAGATTCCTTACCATAAGAAATTTTTAGCAAAAGGTTTTAACGTTATTGGCTCATGTAATATAGATCCAGTTGTTTCATTTTTGCCTCCAAGATTCCAGTATGACTAAGGTAAAGAAAATAGTTGATATATAGAACTGGATCTGAGGGAGCCATTTGAACTCGTAGGGGACGGGGTTTTTATATTGATACCTTGGCTAATTTCCCCCCACCCCCCCAAAAAAAAAAGAAATTTAGATCCTTCTTTTTAACTTGTGACCGATTAACCTCTAGTATTGCTTTCTATAGGGAGAGTATTTTTAAGTTGATATCATAAGTTGATTTCATAAGATAGTGTAAAACTGGAGACGTTTTATTGAAAAAAAGGTGATCCTTAAATATAGGAGGTGATTTAACACATAAAGTCTTTTTAGATAATACGTTGAAAAGAAAATTATAATCTTATGATTGAAAACATCAGTAATACTAAGCCAATTATTAGTAAGACCTGTTCTGTCCTCAAATTCTTAACTAAATAGTAACACTGTGAATTCAAAGGTACTGAAGTCACAGCATGAGGGGCACTAGCTCTAACACACAAATGATAAAGACTGAGTTCACTCTACAGTTTTCTTATTGTTAGAGCACCCATTCCTAGAGTTTAGAAGGTACGTACTTCAGTAGTCATAAACGTGCATCACAATATTTTTTTCCCTTTTTGGTTTTGTAGGGCTTTTGTTTGTTCTTTGCATTTTTCTGTGATTTGAGCACGTTGGCCTTTTTCCAAGCTTATTTGTTGTCTGGATATGTAAAGTACAAATTAAAATATAGAAGTTTCAGCCATCCCCGTGCCTTCTGGGACATGTGATTGTCTGGAATAGGCTTATGTCCAGCTGTGTTTAGAAACTCACTAGGTTGTGGCTATGTTTTCCTATCTGTGGTGTGGTTTAGTTGGAATAAAATCAGAATCAGAGTACGTCTGTAACTTCTCTGGTTTACAGTTTTTCCATCTATAGGCTGTGAGCAACACTACCTGGGAACAGATTGTGGGGGTTTAAATCAAATACTGTATGTAAAACAGGTTTGGTGATTGCCAGAGGGCCGTGTGAATATTTATTATTATAATAATAATTATAATCGTTCCGTTTCTAATCTTTCAAATGTTTGTATATCATTAGCTATGGAAGTGCCCCTTAGACCGTTGAAAATGGTGTTTCTAAGGTTTTATTTTATCTTCTAATGTAAAAATTCTGTTTCGGAGATGCGCAGAGTAGAATTCTAGCTGTCTTCTGTGGCGGGGAAGACTGCCACCAGTTGTTCCAGAAGAGTGGTCAGGGTCGTTCCCTTGGAAGAATGTATATACCTTAATCCATCCGTTCTTAGGTTTAGATTTCTGTTGTAAGAGCTTTGGTGTTTAAGTCCATTCTCAATTTTCAAAGTTCTTAAAAGAAATGTTGTTGAGGTATTTTTTTCACACTGTACGTTTGCGCCTAGTTTTGTGGGTCATTAGTGACCTGTGCCATCATTTTTATTTTAAAATGCATGTATATTCATTGTTAATTTTAATACATGACTTTTTAAATACATGACTTTTTGACAGCCAGAGATTTCCTCTGATAGCTCACTTTTTGTAGTAATTTCATGAAGTTTCTTCCTCTTCTTTAAAATGAGTGAGTCTTACAAAATTCTCCTTCAGAGTGAAGGTAGCTTTGTCGGTAGCTTGTGGTTACTTCATCAGAATGCATCAGACATCCTTTCTCAGAGGAGTGGTCTCTCACAGATAATGTTTTGAGATTCTCTCTGGATATTTCAGAATTTATCTTTTTTTCATATATGGGACATGTGCCACATGATCATAAACACTTGGTGAATAAGAATGACTTGTTACTACTGAGGTCATCCAGTTTTCTACAGAATAATACATAGTCACATGATTTCATAACCCCGGTAGGTTACACACTATGGTGCAGTGATCCTGAGGCATCATTTGCAACCATGTGTCCTAAGTTTTCAAGCTCTATGTGTGTGCGCGTGTATGCTTGTGTATCTGTATGTGTTCTTTTTTGTTCCTTTTCGAGAAGTAAGCATGCTTTTAGCAATCAAAAACAAAGATCATAGTTATTTACAAAATGTGTCTATTAAAGAAATGACTATGATCAAAATTAATATAGTTTTGTTTTCATATTAGAAGGTGAAAGTATTTTCTTAACCGTGACACATGAGATGCCATTCATTTTTTTCTAGGGGACATTACATTGAACCATTGGAATTGTTTTTTATTCGATAGAAAAGAGGTCCCTACTAAGAGCACTAATCCTAAATTTTTGTTGGCAAGTATGCTATGAAACTATTCTTGGGATCAGTAATTCAGAAGATCCGTATTAGGGGCTTGCGGGGTGTATTGATGAAATGACTAGAATTTCTCTGTGTGTTATATAAGTTTTCATAAAATGGAGGAAGTTCTAGAAATTTTTTAATAATTTCCAAAATGAGTCAGAGGGTTTGAATGATACCAATTCTCTGAAACTCCTTTATCATTTAGACACAATTTCCTATGCATTTTGTATCCTTCAGTGAGTCAGTAGGCTCATATTTGTGTTTATTTGTATTTATTTATATTTTATTTGTAATTATTATGTATGTATGTATTATTTGGTAATAGTGTATGTATACTTAAAAATGCTCATTCTTCAGACTTGGAAAATTAAGGAAATTGAATATGGAGCTTTTCATTTCCACATCACAGTTGTGTTTCAATACAGATCTTTAGTCACTGGGAGCCATTTCTGTATTCTGGTAATTTGATAACCCGTTTTGAAACGTATTGGTTGAGCTCATTGTAATTCCATGTGTCTCTGATGAAAGGCATGTGAAGGTATGGATTGAAAGAATTAACTGTGGTTAGTCCTTGCAAAGACCCCTGCTGCCCCTTTTGGGCGATCTTGAACCTGGCACCCACTCGTGTTCTTGCTAAAACGGAGTTTTCCAAAATGTAAATGATGTCATATTTGAAAGCAATGCCAAGAAACAATGTGGCAGTTTCTAAATTTTGTGAAGCTAAAATCCCTGGTTACAAGAAAGAGTACATGTCACAGATGAATAGTTAGTAATGACTTCAGTGTAGCAGGAAAAGAGCAATTCCCATATGCTGATCCTAGTCTCATAACAAAGAATGTTATAGAAAGATTGCACAGTATTTAACAAGCTGTGAGTTAATGTGACAGTGTCCGCGGATCTAGTTCCAGAAGGATAATCACTTTACCATATTTCTTCAAAAATATTTTAAGTTCTACCGAAAGCTCACTACACACGAAGCCAGACTGTTCCCACTGCACCCCACCCCTCCAAGTCGGGCAGTAATATTGAGTTTAGTTAAACAATTAAATTCTTGAGACTGCCTGATCCTGAAGACCTGGATAAATAAATAAGCCTCACTGTCAGACTGAACCTCAGAGGTGTACCTCCTGTGCATATGGGAGAGTGGGTATAAATGAGAATGTTATCCTTGAATATTTAAGATTTGGGTTTCAGGACATCAGTTTATCTCATACTGAGAGCCACTTAGACTCCATTCTTCAACATTTGTGGGCACCTTAGAAGCCAAGAAAATGAAGTAAAGTTGTATTGCTTTCAACTCTGGAGCAGGTATGGTGGGCAGTTCTTCCGTATGATAGATTTGTTATCCACGATTCATATCACGGCCTTTCCCAGGGACTTGGTCTCTTGTGCATGTTCATGTTGGCACTATGATTTCCTAGCCGCTAGGAACCTACCCAACTGGTGGATTTAACTTTGAATCGTGGACTTGACTGTGTTCCTTTAAAGCTTAGCGCTCATGCTCATAATTTTGCTGTTGCAAAGACTCCTAAAGGCAGGGATGGGAAGCATCAGAGGAGTGGGGAGAGGGTCTTATTTCCTTCGGTGATTTAGAAAAAAAGTGCATATTCTCCATCATGAAAGACGATAACCTTTTCCAATTCTGATAATATTGTTTTATCATTACACTAATGAGACTGTCTTTTTGCAATAAAGAAATATACTTGGGTATTAGGAGAGGGAGGTACATCAAATTAAAAATCCGTCATGAAAAATTTCTACAAAATGCCTTTTATAAAGGTGATTATTTTTCTTTGAAGGCAATTGTAAAGTTGATAATTAAATTAGATGCAAGTAAAATTACATTTAAATCAGATTTTTCAATCTTTCCATTGTATAAGACATTCCCTGATGACAGACTATGGGATTAAGGAGTTCTGGTACTGTAAATGTGTAAGATACTATTTGTGGGTATTGACTGCTTTAAAAGTCAAGGGCTCCTCTTCTGTTAAGACAATGCTTTTGGGATGCTTAGGTGGCTCAGCTGGTTAAGCATCTGACTCGATTTCTGCTCAGGTCATGATCTCATGGTTCATGGGATCGAGCCCCATGTCAGGCTGTGCGCTGACAAAGTGGAGCCTGCTTGGGATTCTGTCTTTCCCTCTGTCTGTGTCCCTCCCCTGCTCACATTCTGTTTCTCTCTCTCTCTCTCTCTCAAAATACATAATAAACAATTTTAAAAAAATCAACGCTTTTGTATCCAGTGCTTACCTCATGAAGTAACAGGCAACAGATTCCACCACCACTGTTTGATTTACCCTGTACTTTTAGTAGACAAACTGTTTATAAGAGACTGATTTAAAGCAAAAAGTTCAGTGATTTAAAAAAAAGAAAATAAGAGAAATATCGTCAAATTCACTTTTTCCTCTTCTTTCTACCTAAATACACCCACTCTGTGTGTTACCCACTAGGAGCTTTTTGTCTCGTGGGGGAGGAGTGGGCAACGTACCAACAATTACAGCACACTGCCTTTTACAGACTATTCCAGTTGATACAGTCTTCCGCGTTTAATTTTGTGTTCTCTTCCCTTTTCATTCCCTTTGTAAAATGACTAAAGTAGACAAGTTGCATGCATTTACTATAGGAATTAAGACGATACAGATAAGTTCAAAGAAGAGGATAAAAACCTGGCGAGAACCACTCTTGATTTTGGTTTATACGCTTCCATAATCCTTTGAGTGTGTGTGTAACTGTGTGTGTATAAGCATGAGCATTTCTCTTTTTATTATCTCATCCAACCTTGAAAAAAATAGGCAGTTTTGCCAGGAGTTGAATTTGGAAGTACAAGCAGATCTCTGCCACAGCTTTCTGCACGGCCTATTACTTCAAACTTGAGAACAGTGGCAGGTATTTTGGCTAAAAACGCAGTGCTGGCTTGTGCCTAAAGGTACCTCCATGGCCTTAACGTAAATTCTCCTTCTTATGCTCACGTCTTCAGTCTGTCTGCTGCCGAGTCTTAGAGTGATTGTTTTGAATGGGCACAAAGAGGACTGATCTCTGCCTTAAAGTGGCCTGATTTTGGATTGATGCTGCTTTCAAAACAAATTCCGTCTGGATGGGGAGGAACTGGGAGACTTGAGTAGTTACCAGGAAGTCATGCTGGAAGTGGAATCTTAGATGAGCCTTTAGTACTTAAAGCTGACCCCTGCCAAGTCTTCCTTATGGATCTGGCTTGAAACAAAGAGGTGTGTTTATTGAAGTCTTCCTGACTGGCTTGCATGGATCGGGATGGGCTGCTTGGAATATCACTGAGCTATTGACCAAGTACTGAGTGAGCTCCCAAAGGGATGAAGAAGATCTAGGATCCTTTTGGAAGGCTTGCTTTTAAGTTACTTGTAAAACTTCGTAAAATGCTTCGGGTCTGACAACTTCTGAGTTAGAATGGATTCAAGGTAAACAGAGCTAAGATAAAATGCTAAGTCCAGGCAGGCCATTCAAGAAATAAATGGGTGTCAAGTAGCTTTGTTACTCAGTTGGTCAACTGATGTTTGTCTTTTCAATAAGCTTCACTCACTTATTTGCTAAATTTCAGTAACTTCAGTGAGTTCAGTCAACAACTAGTTACTAAGCAACACCTGTTCATTTATAGATACTGTATTTGGTTATGAAACTATCAATATGAGTGACCACAGGAGAACACTGTGCACATAGGAATATGAATATTGAAGCATAAAGAAAAAATTTACTGGTCCTAACCCCAATTTGAACAACAGAAAAATACAGTGATATATAAATGCCTAAATAATCCAGTCTCATCCGTGTGTCACCAATGTCTATCAGTAACCCCCACTTTTCATCTGAATTGGTAAGATAGCTTTGATTTTTAAAAGAATTCTTCTTTCTCTTGTGATCAGAGTTGAAACAATTTGATTCTTTTTGAAATATATAATATCTGTTCATTTTTTACCTTTCTTCAGTGTGTGTACATTTCATAACACATCTGGTCCAGCTTTCCTAATTTATTTAGAAACTTCAAGTGGGTTCCTGTTTTCTACAAGTGCTCCAGCCTCATCCGTTGGGATCCCAGAGTCTATCTTACTAACCTTTGCAACCACATGTTTTAGTAACCCAGATTCTTCCCTGTCCGCCGACATAGGTTTCTATTGGAAAGCAACCCTTTGTTTCTCTTTCTCCTCTTTACTGCAGTACTGCTTTCTTTTCCTCAGAAATTCTTATTTCTCGGATGCCTGGTGGCTCAGTTGGTTGGGTGTCTGACTTCGGCTTAGGTTGTGATCTCGCTGTTCACAAGTTCGAGCCCCATGTCGGGCTCTGTGCTGACAGCTCAGAGCCTGGAGCGTGTTTCCGATTCTGTGTCTTGTCTCCCTCTGTCTCTGCCCCTCCCCCGCTTGTGGTCTGTCTCTCTCTCTGTGTCGAAAATAAATAAACATTAAGTAGAAAAGAAAAAAGAAATTCTTATTTCTGTGTGCTTTCTCCCCCAGGCTCCTCTCCACTCCCGTCTACTTTAAATATTTCCACTGTTACTGACCTTACATTATTTTACTATGAGTGAAACAAATAGTGGACATAATAATAATACTCATAAAAATAATAGCAGATAGTTAAGACTTACTATTTGTCTTCAAGGGAATTTATTGTGTGCCCTGATGATTTGGGGGCAAAATCCTATTATGTCCTGTATTGTTACTGAGATATTTACTGTAAGCCTTATTTCTTTGATGGAGGGAGCTAGTTTCTTAAGCAATAATTTTGTCTTAAATTTTTTTCTCCTTTTGGTATTTGGCCACATTGTTTTAAACATACTGGGTACTCAATAAATACGTACTATATGGATGAATTAATTGACTAGAGGGGCACCTGGGTGGCTCAGTCGGTTGAGTGTCCAACTTTTGATTTTGGCTCAGGTCATGATCTCACAGTTGTGAGATGAGCCCCATGTCAGTCTCTGTGCTGAGCGTGGAGCCTGCTTGGGATTCTTTCTCTCCCTTTCCCTCTGACTCTCTCTTTCTCTTTCAAAATAAGTAAATTTTTTTAAAAAATGAAATAAAAATAATTGACTAGAAAATTTTAGTATGAAATGTCCTTGCCTATAGGCAGATTATATATATATTTGATGTGGCTTTGGTACTTTATTGTCCAACTTAATTAACAGGAGTGTTTTTTGAAACCATTAGTGTATTTTATATTCATGGTATAGTACATAGGAACTTTACTGAGGATCAAATATGTCAATTTGTGTTTCATAGCCAGACTATTAAGCTTTGGGAAGAGATCCATTTTAAGTAAATTACATATATGCACATATACATTAATATATTAATCTCTGAATGAACATCAGTTAATTCAGAATATACTCATTATATTTCCAAGATTATAGCTAATTGCTTATGACAAGAAACTATCATACTAGTGGCACTGTCTTATGAGATGGTAAAAAATTGCATCAAAATCAGAGATAGTTTAGATATTAAATTATTTCTTATCTTAATAAGGCTTTCCCATAACATAATTATGTAGAAATTTTAACCATAGTACAGAAGTATGAAAAGTTTGTATGAAGTTTGTATGTAGAGTTTACATAAAGTTTTTGAACATGTATGATAAATGAATTGTATAATATTTTCAGAAAAATAAGGAATCTTTCACAAAATTTATGCTTTAATCCTTTGTTTCAGAGAGTTGGTGATTTTAACCAAACACCCCTGAAATTGCTAACACCACTGAACCTGTTTCAGTTCCGTTAAGAAGCCACATTCTCTCATGGGGTGCCTGGGTGAGCTCAGGGGCTCAGCTGGTTGAGCACCAGACTCTTGGTTTCGGCTCAGGTCTCATGGTTCATGGGTTCAAGCCTCACATCCTTTCTCCTGCTGACAGTGAGGAGCCTGCTTGGGATTCTCTCTCCCTCTCTCTCTGCCCCTCCCCCACTTGTGTGCGCTCGCACTCCCCCTCTCTCTCTGTCTCTCTGTCTCTCTCAAAATAAACTTAAAAAAAAAAAAGAAGCCACATTCTCTCTTGCAAGAGAATGAACTCTTTGACTTGCAGAATCAGTGAATCACTGAATTACTCAATCCTCCCTCTTCACCTGGCCAGCTTTTGCTCTCTTTCAGTTTATAGTCATTTCCCCCAGAATCCTTTCTTATACCAAACCTAGATCAGGCGCCTCTGTGTCCTGCGTTTCTTTTCTCTGGTTAGACTGGAAACTCACTGAGGGAGGGTTTGCTGTTTACCTTCTTCACAGGTGTGTCCTCAGCACCTTGCTTGATGGCCGCAAAATAATATACAGTTGAATGTATAAATGTGATGTTACAGTGCCCCGCCCCCCTTATCTGTGGTTTCACTTTCCGTGGTTCATTACCCACATCCACTGAGGTCTGGATGCAGATGATTGATCCCCCTCTGACATAGTGTCGGGAGGTCAGTAGTAACTTAATGCTACATCACAGCGCCTGCATCATTCCCCTCACTGGATCCGCTCACCTAGGCGTTTTATCGTCTCACGTCATCACAAGAAGGGTGAGTACAGGACAGTAAGATATTTTGAGAGAGTGACCACATTCACGTAACTTTTATTAGGGTACATTGTTATAATTGTTCTGTTTTATCCTTAGTTATTGTTACTCTGTTATGGTGCCTAATTTATAAATTAACTTTATCATAAGCCTAGATAGATAGATCTATATAGGAAAAAAACATAGTATACGTAGGTTTCAGGCACCAGTTGGGGGTCTTAAAACATATCTCCTGAGAGTAAAGGGGGTCCACTGTAATTTATTCTTAATTGTAAGTATTAGTTGTCATAGCGTGTGGTCAGTTTTGTGATAGTTGTACAGAAAAATAGAATTCAGTGCTAAATGGGTACTGATGCCAACAGATACACACTTGACTTTGATTTCTGGAAAAACATTCTGATAGCAGCTTGCTTGGGTAACCACTTGCCATTTTTCTGATGAGGATGAAGCGAAGGGTCCACAAGGGGATATGGGACACGTCAACATCACCAACTTAATTTAAGTTATTGAATCGAACACTAAAGCAGTTCTTTTTTCTTAATGTTTACTTATTTTTGAGAGAGAGTGAGTGGGATAGGGGCAGAGACAGAGGGAGGGAGGGAGGGAGAGAGAGAGAGAGAGAGAGAGAATCTCAAGCAAGCTTCACGAGGTCAGTGCAGAGCCGGACATGGGGCTCGAACTCACAAACCGTGAAATCATGACCTGGGCTGAAATCAAGAGTCATATGCTTAATCAGCTGAGCCACCCAGGCACCCCTAAAGCAGTTCTTTTTCAAGCAGTATTCTTGGTCATGAGAAACTATTCTTGAATTCTGCTGTCTTTTAACTAACACTATTCAAAGTACTTCATGTAGTTTTTCTCACCTTGCGTATACTGTAATGTGGCATTACATTCCAGAGATGCCAACCCTTAGCTCATCTGGACCATATTGATGACATTTTGTGAAGGAGAATTCCATGTTTATTTCCATAAGTCAAGACAGCATATTTTGGGACCATCAACAATGTTTTTTTGCTCCAACAGAATATGGTAAACAATAGGCTACAGTTTTCTTAGCGACTTCTATTATGTCTCACTTTTCATGTAATTTGTTGTATTACAACATTAAATGGGGCATTCTTTTTTTATTTTTTAAATGTTTTTATTTATTTTTGAGAGACAGAGCACAAGTGGGGAAGGGGCAGAGAGAGAGGGAGACAGAGAATCCGAAGCAGGCTCCAGACTCTGAGCTGTCAGCACAGAGCCCGATGCGGGGCTTAAACTCACAAACCGTGAGATCATGACCTAAGCCGAAGTCAGACGCTCTACTGACTGAGCCACCCAGGTGCCCCTAAAACGGGGGCATTCTTAATGTTACAAGCAGATTTAAAGTACTGTGTGTTCCTCCTGTGATATGTTCACTTTTTCATGAAGTCATTTTAGTAATAACATTTTATTTCTTGAATAGCACCCTGATCTGTGGGCTAAATAAAGAAGGCATTATTTGCAGGTATGATGATGATAATAATATTGCCAGGTACCAATTTTGTTTGTTCAGGTGAACTCTTCAGTGATCTGATTTGGAAAAACTCAGTAAAACTGTTAGGAAATGCTGCAAAACCAAAAGTTCCAAAGAATAAAGGAAGGGGTTAATTTTAAACAATACTGCACAGTGTCCCTGTGTTTTGGGTATTGTGCTGCTTGCTCCTTTTACAAACACCTTTTCCCATCCATGCGTGTGCTTGTTTCCTGCAGTCGGCCATTGAATGTATACAGCATTCTTGCTTTGACGTCCAGAACGCATACATCACCGGGAGAGGCGGGCAAGCCAACCAGTTCTAATTCTCCTTAAACCAAAGGTCCCGAAGCTTGTTCAGGTGTTCTGGGACTTCGTGGTTCTCTTTGAGGAAGGACCTCCAGGGAACAGTGTTAAATCATCCTCTCTTACAAACCTGGAATGATTTCTGTAGGGTCAAGTGTGATTGTAGTTTCTGTCTGCTTGTGCCTACAAAACAAACTCCAAATGCCGTGTGAGGTGGCTTTAAGAAGTAATGTTTTCAAGCATCCCCGGTGACGTTTGTGTGCTGCTTGTTCATTCATTTTTAGAAGCCATGTGATAATAGAAGCCAAAGTCTCAAGGAAATATTAACCAGGTGGAAGGTTTAAAACGGATAGAATTTTACCTACTAACTTCTTTATGCAAGATGAGCAACACCATCGTTACTTGGTCTGTGAGACGGAGTCCTCTATTTTGTAGGCTGAGAACAAGTACTGTAGATGAGGGTACAATCAGCCACACTTCATTTAAACATGGCATTTATTCAGCCTTATAAAGATACTCAGCATTTAGGAAAAAGCCATAGTGTTTTATGGGCTGTTTATCATCTGTTTCATTCAGTCTTCTAAGGTAAGCAGGTTACATTAATCCCTTTTCAGTTTTAGTTTTCTCATTTGTAAAATAAAGCTTATGAATTCCTTGCAGGGTTTCAGTGAGGGCTAGAGAGACCAGTATGTGGGCCTAAAAGCAAATGGCTTGTATGTGGCAGGTGCTCAAAAACTGTTAGTTCCCTTCTGCCTTTACTCAGATTGTGGTGTACGTGGTACAGTGTATCTTCATGATCCATTTAGTAACTGCGGATGGGTGTCTGCTTTGCGCCTTTGTCCCACCACCACAGAATCAGTGACAGAGTTCTCCTCTCTTCTACCTTCTTGTCTCTTACCTTCTCCTTTCCTAGGGTGGCTCTTGCTTTTTGCTCATTATTGCCTCTGATCTCTTTTTAGAAAGCTTTTACCCTCTCAGATTTCTCTTTTCCAGAACTTCTTTTCTTCTCTCGCCATTACTCTTTTATTCTTTCTTCTGCCACGTTGTTACCTCCTTCAGCATGCTTGGTTCTTTGTGTCCCGCAGCCTGGCCTGAGTAACCAAGGACAGTCTTCCACCTCTGCTTGCGTTGCCCATCAGACTCGAGCAGCTGAAAGATTTCTTCTCAATCTATTACCCCATGGTTCCTGCAGAGCCCCTGCTGTTTCCTTGAAAAATCACACATGTGTGCACACATACACTAACTTTTTTAGCTGGAATATGCACAACTCATGTCTATAGTTCTTTTTATTTTGTATGTATTACAAAATAAATGCTCTGTGTAACTCATGTCGGGAAGTGGAAGTTGCCAGTACTCTACAAACCCCCTTTGCCAGTACCTTTGTGCCTCTTCCTGTTCTCTGTTCTCTTCCTTCCCCCAGGAGTTAATCATTCTCCTGTCTGATCCTGACACTTCAGACTGGCTTTGCTTGTTTTTGAACTTTACATGCATTAGAATATAGCACTCCTATGCATTAAAAGCATGCATTCTCTTGTGTCTGGCGTCTCATACTCAACATCATGTATGCGAGATTCATTCATGTTGTTGTACGTAGTTTATTTTTATTCTGTTGTATGACCATGCATTCCATTGTATAGTCAGTCATATACCACAAGTATATACATATACATACACACGTTTATGTTATGTTTATGTTTATATTTATATTTATATTATTTATATTTATTGAGGTACATTTGGGTTGTTTCCAGTTTTGATATTTCGAATGATGATACTGTGAGCATTCTTGTGAATTGAACTTTTATTTTTTATTTTTATTTTTATTTTTTTGTGTGTGACCTGAACTTTTAAATTGAACTTCTGGTTTGATTTTGCTTTAAGTTGCTAGGAGTCTGATCCAAATGTTTGGGACTTTTCTGTATTCTTTTATATCTTAGCCTATTCTTTTATTATTCTTTTTTTAATGTTTGTTTATTTTTGAGAGAGAGAGAGAGAGAGAGAGCGCGAGCAAGCGGGGGAGGGGAAGAGAGAGGGGGACAGAGGATCCAAAGCAGGCTCTGTGCTGACAGCAGAGAGCCCAATGCAGGGCCCAAACTCATGACCTGAGCCCGAGTCAAAAGCCTGGTGCTTAGCCGACTGAGCCACCCAGGTGGCCCTGATTTCTTTCGGTTAGGAAAAAACACATAGTAATGTAGGTCTTTCCTAAAAACAAAGTGGTATAATGCAAACTTTTGGGAAACAGAGGATACCTGTATTATTATATACTTAATAAATATTTAAATATCATGTGACATTCATGTACAGATTATAAATAATCATGCAGGTATATGAACTTATAAAAATTCATTTTACTGATTACAGAAACATTATTATGGAATTAATACTACATGGAGTGCACTTATTTTTTTAGTGAACCTTCCTGTATGTAATTCAGTCCACAAATTGTGTGTAAGGTTATATAGACTTATATAGAACCTAAATCAAGTCAAAATAATTCTGAGTCACAGTTTTAAAAAATTAAGTTAATTCTTATTTCTCACTACCTATGCATTTATTGCTGTATGACCATAGATCCATTGTCATGGATCCAGACCTATGACATGTGGGTCTTTTTTTAGCTTAAAGAAAGACCAGATGAATGCCTTGAGTCCTTGTATGTCTTGATTTGGTTTGTTATTAATTAGGTTGATAATATAACTTGAGCATTATTCTGGCTTTTATTCTCGTAAGCCTGTTTTAGTTAGATTCTGGCCTTCCTGATGAGATAAGGAGTATGCAGAAATTTCTAAGTATGCTAACATGGCATCTATCCATTGGGACTTTTGTGAGTGCTTACTCTGTAGTAGGCAACTCTCAGTGGGGAGAGCCATATTAGTATCACTTGGCTTTTGAAAAACTCATATGTCCCTTGCTCCAATATGCTACTTTTTTTCTCTCCAATAATCATTATCATACTGTGCCATTTTTAATGATGGAAATGTGTTATGGCCATAGATGTGTTGCCTTTAGGACGAGCTTGAGAATTGATGATAATAGAGAGATATTTGAATACATGAATTATGTATCAATGTTTTGATTAAAATAATCACATATATGAATGGATAAATATTAATCTTTTTAACTAACAATAATGTTAATAAAGATATTCTCTCATCTGGAGGACTTCATAGCCTAGTGGGGTAGCTGAAAACATAAACACATAGTTACAGTGTGATGTGGAATGTATCTCAAGAGGAGATACATATAAATTGCCATCGATGGTAGTGGAAAAGACTCACTTTTGCTTGGAGGAATTGTAGAGGGCTTTGCAGAAGTGAATCCATTTGGACTCGGCATAATTTGTTACCTTTAGTTATGTACTAGTTGTGATGAAGCAAATCCAAAAGTCAGGACAACTTACTAGTCCAGTAAGGTTGCTGTATTTTTATATTTATATTTTGTATTTTATATTTATATGCTGAAGATTGTATATTCACTTGACACAACTACAGAACCAGTCAAGTACATTTGATTGCCATCTTTATAAAATGGTATTTAAATTGTATTCTCTGGTAAGTCTCTTAAAGTGCTATCACATTTGTATTTACAAACGCATTGGTTAACTATTGTTCGTAAAAACACTAAAGAGTTGTTGAGAAATGTAATGAGAAACCAAGTGGTCTAGCAAGGCTTCTGGCTTTTTCAGACCTAGCTCTTCATGTCTAGGTCTTTGACCTGAGCAAGTGATTTGACTTTTCTAAATCTTAGTTGCTTCATCTGTAAAATGTGAAAACAATATTATCTTACTTAAGGAATTGTTAATAAAAATGAAAGTCAAATAAGGTAATATAGTCTTGGAACAGTACCTGGTTCTTAGTAACAGTAACATAATACATTTTTGTTAGACATTAAAAATTCAGGTTATAACATACATAAACACTCATGATTGTGAGCCTTAAAAAAAGATCTACTCTGACTTTTGATTCCTTTCAACATTCAATTAAATTTTGAAGAAACTATTGTAAAACACACACAGACACACATATGTATACGCGCGTGTGTGTGTGTGTGTGTGTGTATTTTTTCCTTTACTCTGTTATGACAGGTGTCCACAACAAGATTGATAGAGAAAAGAAATTACTAATTGGGGTGCAGGTAGTGAAAATCTTTTCTAAAGGTGTGTGTGTGTGTGTGTGTGTGTGTGTGTGTATGTCTGTGTGTCTGTGTGTGTTTAGATGGACTCTTGAGTTTATATTGAACTTGGATTTGAAGATAGACTAGATTACCTATACAAAATATTTAATGAGTGAGCTAATTTTTGCCCTAATTTCACAGCCCTGCACATGTATCTGTTCTTTCTTGGTGACTGTGTAATAATAGGAGTTGTGAGGCCCAGGAGTAACCTGGATATGTGGTCACCCTCTCAGATATAGACCTCAGTATGACCTCACCACCATGTTAGCTTTGTATTTAAAATTAACTTATAATTAATTCCCTGTTTCAGATTTACTTCAACATCTACCTAGCCTATTTTTATATTTTAATTAGTTTTTAATCTTTTGTTTTAATGTTTGCAGGTGGGGGGATGCAATAACAATAAAACAAAATCCTAAAGCCCATAAAGCTAGAGCCGGGGATTTGTAAGAGTGAGATAGGAAGGCTCTATATACTTCATTCCTCTTCTTCTACACCACCTAAAACCATGAACCAGACTGATATTAAGCTATACCATAAAATGATGCAGTCATAGAGCAGGTCCACACTGGATACGTGCTTACCAACGGCGGTCTGGGCTTTGACTTTCCACCCTTTATTATGGGTACACCTGAATCTGCAGGTGGAGACTGAGCTAAGTTGGGAGGATTGGGATTTATTAATAACCAGAGAGGAAGACTTTGTCTAGACGCAGTCTCTCAGGTATCAGTAAGCCATTGAGAACTACTAATTGTAACTGTATGAACTATAGGTCCCTCAGTGCAGTCCTGGGTCTTTCTCTAACCCTTTTCTTCATGCCATATTCCACTAAACTCTTTGCCATATTTTGGTTCCTGAACAAATTTGGTTCAGATAAAATGTAAGTGATTATAAATGAATGACTCAAATCTAGTATACAAGGTGGTAGTGTTTTGAATGGATTGCTTTAGTGAACATTACGAGTAATAACAAAAAAAAAATAGGACTTCTTTATGCAGTGACATCTGTATAAGCTATTCAGCTTAGAGATAACCTTGGGTTTATACTCATCTGTTTCGATACATGTATAATTTGGACATCTGAGATAATATTATACATAGATGCTTATCTTCTGCCTTTCTTCACTCAGTGTTCTATCACGGCTGTAATCCTCTGCCAGTACACAATCTTATAAAATACTGATTCTAAATCTTTCATGATAGTGGATCCTGATCTTCTTTTAATGTTGTTAACCATGCTGGGGAAAAAAGAAAAAAAAAAGAAACAAAAACAAACCCTTCAAAATGATCCACTTCAGATCAAAGCATCTTAGTTTTCTTGCCAAGTTAATGAAGAAATACTGTTTTGTTTAAAAAGATTATATATGTTTTTAAATCGGTAATTTTCAAGGAAGAAAATTACCATCTAGATTAGCATCTCCCACTGTGTTGTGTCCATTAGTTTTGTTGGTAAATGGCATTATGTGACATAAAGCCAAATAAGACTGGGAAATTCCAATCCAAATTGAACAGATTCCACCACTCCACAACCTCTAGGACTTTTTGGACCTGTAATTGCTAATGTACAATGTGGATCTCCGAAGAGGGTATATAATGTATACGGTTTCCACTAAAATTCACTTGATCAAGAAATGAATTGCAAAATTCATTTCTTTGCGTGCAACTAATATCATGGGAAGAATGTAGGGGAAGTTTTTGAATTTCTTATCATTTGTTCTTAAACACTGACCATAATAAAATCCTAGACAGAGCCCAGCTAAACTTGGGATGAGCATAGGCAGAATGTCCTAAAATAATGGTTTATTCAAAAAGGTGAAAGTTTCTAAGCCTGTTACCTATCCCAATTATGGAGGGAATCTGTGTGTACTTCCTCCTTCTTTCAAACATAAACTTTTCTCATTCTAGGAGTTAGGAAAAAGTGGTTTAGTCTATTCTATCAGAAGTTGCTCTCAATTAAAAATTTTTAAAAATCAGTTTTCTTTGGAAACATTCAATATGCTTAACAAAAGAGAAAAACAATTCCAACGTGTGTGTGTGAATATAATATGTTTTTATCAGAAGGGAAAATGATGCCAAGTTGGTTATGTTAAGCAGTCAGCCTGGACTGGGATGGTATTTAACCAGATTTAATATCATTAGTGCGTATGTGTTATACATTGTAAAAGACATCCGTCGGTAATGTGTATTAATTTAAATGGACCTTTAAAAATACATATAGAACAAAGATCCCTGGCCTTTTGGAACTTATATGCACAGTTGTACTCTGAACTTACTTCTGATTCCCTTTCATTGCCCGTGTGTATTTGCTGCTGATTCCTCATAGTATTTGTGCCTTACCCATTGGCCATTCCTGTTTACTCATTGGACTACTGGTCCTCAGATAGGTGAGGCCTTTTGCGCTGCTTCCTGAGGTACCTTAGCGATGAGCAGAGTGGTTTCCAAGTTACTGGCTTCCTGAGCAAGAACTGTTGCATATTATGGTGCAAACTTACTTCCCTTCACTTTGGCTTTTTAACGTACGTATTTAACACACATGTTATATATAACATATATGTTGAATATTACATTGTGTTAAGTTTATCTTTAACACACATATATGTTTTCTCTCTTTACGTATATGTTACTAGTACAAGCTCCCAATATGCCTTCATGATATTTGTTTTAATCTTGGATCTAGTATGGCACTCTTAAAAAAAACAACAAAAACTTTGCCTAATACACTCGGCTTATCTATGCCGTGAAGACAGTGAGCTTTCTTACTGAATCTTAATGGCATGCATTCATTAAACTCACTATACTGTATATGCATATTAATTTACCAAATGGATTTGTAATGATTGACACAGATTTCTTATGGGAGAACTGAGACAGATGTTAGCCAGTTATACTGCTGGATTGAGTTAATAATTGAGATTTTCTTTTCTATTGAATAACAGATTGGAAAATAGACAAAGCAACACCGATATATTAAAATTAAACTACCCTTAATATACAAACATGTTCTTCAGCAAATGTAGGGAAGAAAGTCAAAGGCATTCCTATAAATCTTGACATTCATTATTTTTGTTATCAATGGAAATCTCATTTACATACAAATAAAATGTTAATTCATATCATAACCACCGAGATAGATGCATTTATACTTTTCCACGAGCTATTCTTTTTGAACTTATGTGCTGTGTTTGGCTTTTTGCCCATCAACCAGGTGAAATGTTCTAAGTTTAACAAAGAAGGATGAAGTTACACCTGCCCCATGCACACATGCAAAGTCAGATTGGACTGTTGGAACCAACAGTTACCATTGTACATAATTTTAATTGTTTTTTTTCCTTTGAGAGAAAAGAGAACAAAAGGAAAAATGACCTATGTGTGAGGAGACAAATGATAATGTTTCTTAATTTGCTTAGTGAAATTGTGATCTTATTCAAAGCAGAATTTTTAATACATTTGCCTCTCACCTGTTATGAAAGCAAAAATAATCAATTCCCCTTTCCTTTTGATAACTCATGCTTTATTTTAGTTACTCTTTTTAGTGAAATAGGTGCATGCTTCATTTTTTCACATACATTACAGTTTCAATTAGACTTCTGGCATATAATTTTTAAAAGCAAAAAAAAATGTTTTATAATTTTCTTATAAAAGTAAAATGGTTAATGAAATTCTTTCCCCAAGATGTATATGGATATTTGGAAACTCATTTTGGCAAATCTGACCTTATTACTTACTTACCAGACTATCTCCTTTTACCTAGATTAGTACATTTGAAATGAGATATTTAAAATATAGAGAGCATAGCTCAATGAAATAAAAGCCTAATAAAATGTGTTTGGGCTAACATCAAAACTCTTTGAAAGAGGATATCTAAATAATGTGCATTTTATCTCAGAGAGTCTTGGGTTGGTTCGAGTGTCCAGATGACTATTAATGGGCTTTGTGCTCCCAAGCATATGTTAATAGAAGTGATCCTTTTGGATTAATTTCATGTGAATTAATAAGAGATTTATTTGATGGGAGTTGTTTGAAGGTGATGACATTTAAATCTCAGCAGGATTCAAGATATCTGAAAATACCTTTAAAGATTCAGGAACAATCAATTCAGAGAGAGCAGATTAAATAGACATGGATAGCAAAGAACAGGATCTGACATTGGGTTTATGAAGATTGAAGCAGTTTACAAAAAAGAGCAATCTACCATTGAAGTATTGCCCTAGAATCTGAAGAAATAGAACATTTAAACTCCTTCAGCAATTCTTGGGTTTATGATTTGGATAAACAGTGTTCTCTTGCATTTTATAGTTCACTTAAGCAATCTGATTTTGATCTGTATATATGGAGTAGACAGGATTCAAGGTTTTGTGTTTTTTTTAAACCAATGAGCAAACACATATGTTCTTTAAAAACTGAACTTTATATGTCGTTCATATGGAAGCTATCTAGTTTGCTATAGGCCCCAAACTTGACCTTCCTTTTATTTTGCTATCACTTGCTTAATTCTTTAAATTCTTTGTGGGAAACTTTTGATCAAAAGAAACAATTTGCTTTTTTTCTTTCTTTTTAATTTTTTTTTTATAAAAGCTACATGAAATGTGTAATTAATAACCCAGTACTCCTAGGTTGTTGATCCAAACAAGCATGGAAGAAGCATATATTAAGGAGAAGACTATCACGTCTTTCCTTTTGTGTTAGCTTTGATTTTGAACACTTGAAAGTTTTATTATCTGGAAAAACAATAAGAAAATGTCATCTGGTATTATATGTTATGATGACAAGAACTGCTACTTACAATAAGAATCATACTCAGCAGGGTTTGAGACTGAAGTTAAATTATATAGACTCGGTACTCTAACTTTTTAGCCTTGTTGAGGTGTTATCCATCCATCCATCCGTCCATCCGTCCATCTGTCCATCCATCCATCCATCCATCCAAGGAATTAATCAATTGGAAGTGCACTCAGTTGAAATGGTATTTGAAGAGATACTGAAAGGCTTTAATTTTTCTTGAGAAATAAGGATTCCTTATAATATTTTCCTTTTCTTTTTAAAGATATCCTTCTCTCTAACATGAATAATAGTAAAATTATAGTCATCTTGCTGGATGTTTAGCACATACTTAGGCTGGGTATACATTTATTGAATGCATGAATATTGGAGGAAATGAATAACTGAGTGAATGGTAGACCTCAGTGGTATTTATGCCATCCTTAATTATTGATGGTTTCATATTTTGTAGTCTTTCAGGGAAATTGGATAGAGTTTTTCTAAGGTAATAATACAGTGCCTAAGCCACTAACCAGAACCATTATAGAATCTTAGAGGCACAAAGTTTAGCAATCATATATTGTAATTCCCTCATATGAGTAAGAACAGAGGCTCAGAGAAGCGAAGGGGCCTGCCCTTGATTACATCAGCCGGTGATTCGAATCAGCTTCAGAAACTGGACATATAATTGGACATTCTTCCTTCCTTTGTTTAGGGTCAAGATGCTACAAATAGCATAGGAATTTATATCTCTTACCTTCAAGGAGTTTCTCATCTGATGGAAATAAATTCTTGTTTTAATCTGTATTGGATGGATGTGTTAGCTCTCTTTTTAAATTACTGCAGTAGTGGATTTCTTTGACTGAATAATTCATTTGATTACCTATTGCAAGGCTATTTGGAACAAGTATTTCATAAATGTATGTGTGAAAAAAATATAATTCAAAGAATTCTCTATATATGCACATATGTAAACAAAAATATATACACACATATATATATGAAATAAAGCTAAATCATTAGTGGTTAATTCAAATTATCTAGGAATAATAGAAAACTCAGATTCCTTTTGCTGTGAAGATGCCATTCTGAGAACATGAGTCACAGTCTTCTGTAGAAAAAGGAATTTTTTCTTATATATTTAAGAATTTTAATTGTGAGATAAGATAGTTATCAGAATTATATTTTAAGCTCTAATGCTGATTATTTCCACTGATACTATAACATAGGAACAGTACAGTATCCTATTGTTTCTTATAATAATTTTCTTTTTCATAAAAAATACAGAGGGGCGCCTGGGTGGCTCAGTCAGTTAAGTGTCTGACTTCGACTCAGGTCATGATCTCGCGGTTTGTGAGTTCGAGCCCCATGTTGGGCTCTGTGCTGACAGCTCAGAGCCTGGAGACTGCTTCACATTCTGTGTCTCTCACTCTCTCTGCCCTACCCCTGCTTGCGCTCTGTCTCTATCTCTCTCAAAAATGAATAAACATTTAAAACAATTTTTTAAAAAAATACAAAGAAAGCCTTTAGATTTGTTTTAATTTAGGAGGAAATAATAATAGAAATAGGGATTTTTGCAAATGGAATGTCTTACATCTCAGAGATGAAACTACAAATAGTACATTTTTAGGAAGCTAAACATGTTTTAACCCACTTAAATATCTTGACACAAAATATATTTTCATGTTATATCTGCTGTTGGAGGAGTGTACGTGTATTTGCGTAGGTGGAGAATGATGTGAAGGTGGGCATGCTCACCATTTCCACCTCACCTACTCCCTAGCCCATAGGTGAGCTTTTAATCTCACAATTAAATAGAGAGGAGTTAGCAATTTTCAGTCTTGTAGCTCTTAAATTCTTCAGTGCCTCCTTATCCAGTTCACTTTAGCCCCAGATTATCTAAATGGTCGTTTATAGCAGGCCTACTGTAAACTGGCATTTTGAACTACTTTTGGTAGTCAGTATGAGGGATATTACTACATAGTTGAATGAAGAGGTTTAAAATAAAGTTGCCAGAACACTCCTTGATGTGATTATCTTCCTTCCTTCCTTCCTTCTTTTTCTTTTCTTTTCTTTTCTTTTCTTTTCTTTTCTTTTCTTTTCTTTTCTTTTCTTTCTTTCTCTAATTATTTTATAACCATTACTATAATATCTGCCTCAATAATTTCACTTAGATAATAAAGATGATGGTATAATGATGGTTCATCATGACTTTATGAACTTCTATATCAAGAGCAAAAATAAAAGATTACTAAAAATAGCTAAAAAGATGGCATGTGTTCTAGCGTGTCATGTTTCTGTAACTGTTGGTTCGGAAGGCTTACGTAGATCTCAGTTCTCGATGGCATTGCAGGGACTCCTTTCTCGGCCACTTGGTGTGCACTGCTACTATGAGTTTGGAAGACATTGGCAATGGGTACAACTTCTTGTCTTCAGCTGTGACTGTACAATATCAGTAGATACACTTTATATCTTTTGCAGAAGCATTTCCCCTCCATGTTTACTAACCGAGAGCATTTATCCCCACCCCAGCGTAGGTAAGTATTCTGGTCCTTAGCCTTCGGGAGTTTTGAGGTTAAATTGTACATCTCAGTCTTTTGTGAAAATGACTTCTGTAATCTTTTATATCACGCTCCTTCTTCTCCTGCTGCTTTATTAAAACCCAGGGGAGGGAAGATCTTGCTCAAGGTTTGCTCATGCATTTATTAGGTATCTGTCAAGCAGCGTGTGGTGCTGGCATATAAATGTATTTTAGGTGTGATACATTAAAGCCTATTTACATCATTTAGGAAGGAAAATATTTTTTGTTTTGTTTTGCAGATGTACAGATCAGCTCTCAAAATGTCTTCTGTGTCTTCCGAGCATCTTCTAAGACAATTGCATTAGCCTCCTGCTAGTTGACTAATAGAATTAATAATTGTAGAAAGCACTCTAAAGCCACATGCCTTATGAAGTCAATGCTGGGTATGATTTTACAAGTATGTGATCTATTTTTTCAAGTGAAAATGTTAACTGGAAAAGTTCTTGGCACGCAGTAAAACATCATGCAATCTGTTATGTCTCTTAAAGATAATAACTTGAGGGTGGCTATAGTCTTACGATATCTAACTTATGACTTGTTAGGGGAGTTTCTTTCACTTAGAAGTATTGCAAATGTGCTTATATTTACATAATATGTCATTCTCAAAAGTTATGGTGATATAATTCCAGTAAAAAATTATTTTTCTATAACTACTTCAAAGTATAGTCAACTAAATTAACCATGATTATTTTTTTTAAAGAAACTAAAAAGAACATGCCCCTTCCACCCACAACAAAAAAGAAAACACAAATGACCTTTCTGATACTTCTTTGAAGTTTTAGCAGTTTAACATTATTTGTGATGTATATTTTTAAGGGCTGTGTTCAGCATGAGGAGTCAGTGAGTCATATGGGTTCCAAAGTTCTGTTCTTGGTGGAAGAGGGAACTGAAATTTGAAAGGATGAAAATTTAATTAAATCATTTTTTCTCTTAGTTACTGTAATTGCTGGTTCAGTAGTTTTTAAACTATGACCTATTACTTTTCTTCATGATAACAATAAATCAACAGGGTCTAATTTTTTTTTGTTTTGCAAAACAAGTGAAATTTTTTCATATTAACATACTTATATCTATTCACTGTTAAGTATTTTATCTTAGTTCCTTGCTCTGTAAAATGTTGCTGTTTTTCTAATCACCTTGACATTAATATATGGACAGAAACCATTTTCTCTTCATTTTAATGGAAAGAAAATCTTAACGAATTTGGTTATTTCATATTCATTTCGTTATGAATCCTGCCTTTCATATAGATTTCTGTTTTTCTGTGTAACCTTATTTATTTCATTGGGGTGCATTACTGTTAGGTTTTATTTCCATTAAGAAGATGATCTTAAAATACAAATGATATGGTGGTTCAGTATTTGTCCAAGAAAAGATTAAATTGCAATAGTTCCTAAAGACTTTTATGTGTAATGGAAAAAACAAACACGAAATTCTGGAGGGAAAGGCAAGAGATGCTATAGCGAATCATTACATTTGTATGTGTAGTAATGGCTGATACTCTATAAACTAGGATGTCTTTTTCTTTAGGCCACGATAAGAACAGCATTTTTTTAAAATTCAGATCTTGTTTAAATAATAACTGGTTTCTTAAACTTCCTTTTTATTATTATTTTTTTTCATGTTTAGTTTTCCTTTTGTTGACTACCAGTAAAATTGCCCTCCACTCTTCCATGTGTTGGTTCAAGTTCCCAAATTCTGTCACTTTTGACAGAGGACTAGGGGTCTCTTAAAGTGTTGGCATCAACCAATAAGACATGAACATGCAAACATTAAAAAATAAATACGTTAGAGGCGCCTGGCTGGCTCAGTCAGTGGAGTGTGCAACTCTTGATCTCGAGATCGTGTGTTTGAGCCCCATGTTGGATGGGGAGATTACTGGGAAAAAAATCTTAAAATAGATAAATAAATAGATAAATAAAAATAGGCTGACTAGTGTTCCATTTTTTTTTTTTTAATAAGCAGTGGTTACCTAGCTTAGTTTATTTTAAGACCCAATGATAATGACACCAAGGTGAAGACTCACTCCCTGCTCCCTGCCTTGGCCAGGCAGGTTTACATGGCTTCATGACCATCAGTGGTACTTGAAACTTCAGTCCTTCATCCTATCAATGTTTTTGTTGTTGTTGTTGTTCCAGGAGGAACATATACAGATTCTGTGCATATTTGTTGACTCATGTTATTGTTGTACTAAAAAGAAGAGTATACTTTCTTTAGTGCAGTTAATATTTTTTGACATTATTTTTGTAAAGTGAATTTTCCCCTTGCAAATGATTCTTTATAGTCAACCAGGGCATTAACTTGGCTCAGTGATTCATATTATACACATTTGCTTGACCAGCTCTTCAGAAATGAAGGTACATCCATATATGTCCAAAGCCAGTGTGGCTCCTCAGCACTTGTGAGAAATTACAGATGAGAATGACTAAAACGTGTTATTAATTTGGATTTTCTCAGGACATGTTGGATAATCATGGTGTAACTAACTCTGTTAAATCTGCCCCTGTGGCAAAGTCAGCTAGTAAAGAGGACTTGTCTTATTAGTCAGTCACAGGTGGACTTTCCTACGGGACATTTGGGGTGACAACTGACGGCATTTGCAGTGTTTTGGCTGGGAGATTAAGGGTACATAAGCCATGAAGCTCGGTTCTGGACTAGCCTTAGTTGCTGCATTTTTTTATGGACACACCACAAATTGTTTCTTATCTCCTCATACTGAAGTTCTGATTCATTAGACTCCAGTAGGGGAATTTGTCACAGTATTCTTATTTTGACCATTCTCCTTGTTGGCACTAACTTGAAAGGCACAGTCGAGGCAGCATGTGAAGGTGAACCTTGGGGAGGGTGCTGATAGTTGGCCATTCCAAGCTACCAAATGACAGCGTCATATGATTCAGTTTAATATTTTACTTTAGTCCATCTCCAGCGTGCTCCTGATGGTGAAATTGGTACTGTTTCCACCTGGTTGTGCTAAGAATCCAGGACTTAGTTAGCTTCCCCATCATGCTACATAGAGTCCTAGTAAAAGCAACCTGGTCACTCTGATATGGACCAGGGTTTCCTCCTAACTTTCAGGCAAGCTCTCCAATTGGGGCTTAAAGAAATTTATCGGTAGGACAGAGATGAGACATTTGTTACCCTCCATTCCTGAAAGTAATAGGGCAGTTTTCACTTTGTTTATAACATGCTGTTTCTGTCTTTTGACTATGAGGATATTTTGGTTGAAATTACATTTATAGCTTGGTTGCACAGTATGTAACCATATTGAATTCCAATTTATGTTGTTTATATACATAGCATATAAATCAACGTGTAATATATATTCTGTAAACATAAATGCATATATATTTCATAAACATAGCATGTGTATATATTATACATAATATATAAGGTTTACAAATAAGCATGTATACAGCATCAACTGTACCTGAAGAAAGTGAGCAAAAAATATCATTGGCAAACAAGAATAGTAGGAAAGATAGAGCTATCAATGACAATAAATATTTTGGTATTCATAAAACCATTTAAAAATAGCAAATGAGCCACTCTATGACAAAAATAATTCTAAATGTAAATATTTGCTTTAGTCTCAGGTGGGTTTTTTTTTTTTTTTTTTTTTTTGCTATTTTTCAAACATTTTTTTTTCCCTAGAGGAAGATTTTTGTATGCACCTTAAAAAAGCCTCAAGTAAGAATAAGTAAAATGTTCTATATTAGGTTGCATCTCTGCAACTTTCAAATAACCTCGCATTTCCTTTTCCCTTGCATTTTTACAGATATGGTCCGGAAAAAGAACCCCCCTCTGAGAAACGTTGTTAGCGAAGGCGAGGGCCAGACCCTGGAGCCTATAGGTACAGAAAGCAAGGTGTCTGGAAAGAACAAAGAATTTTCTGCAGATCAGATGTCAGAAAATACAGATCAGAGTGATGCTGCAGAACTGAATAATAAGGAGGAACATCGCTTGCATGGCCAAGATTCATCCTCTAGCAGCAAGAAGGGCCCCAAAAGCTCCAGCCTGAGTGAGAAGGCTGGCTTCAATTATGAAAGCCCCAGTAAAGGAGGAAACCTTCCCTCGCATCCACATGATGAGGTGACAGATAGAAATATGTTGGCTTTCTCATCTCCAGCTGTGGGGGGAGTCTGTGAGCCCTTGAAGTCTCCTCAACGAGCAGAGGCAGATGACCCTCAAGATACGGCCTGCACCCCAGCAGGGGACTCATTGGAGACGAAGGAAGATCATAAGATGTCACCAAAGGCCACGGAGGAAACAGGGCAGGCGCAGAGTAGTCAAGCCAATTGTCAAGGCTCAAGCCCAGTTTCAGTGGCCTCCAAAAACCCACAAGTGCCTTCAGATGGGGGTGTAAGACTGAATAAATCCAAAACCGACTTACTGGTAAATGACAACCCAGACCCGGCACCTCTGTCTCCAGAGCTTCAGGACTTTAAATGCAATATCTGTGGATATGGTTACTATGGCAATGACCCCACAGATCTGATTAAGCACTTCCGAAAGTATCACTTAGGACTGCATAACCGCACCAGGCAGGATGCTGAGCTGGACAGCAAAATCTTGGCCCTTCATAACATGGTGCAGTTCAGCCATTCCAAAGACTTCCAGAAGGTCAACCGTTCCGTGCTTTCTGGTGTGCTGCAGGACATCAATTCTTCAAGGCCTGTTTTACTAAATGGGACCTATGATGTACAGGTTTGTGCTTTGTGTTGTTCTCTCTTTATACAGAAAAGGTTCCTGGTAATGAAGTGTGAATTCTTGCACGCATGGTAAAATCAGGTTCCCGGAACCAAAGGGGTAGCCTGCTAGATTCAGCGGGAGGATGGACACACTCCACAGCCATTTTATCCAAATGTGAATTCAGAGGGGTCTTTAATCTCTTCTCATGGAAAATAGTCCCAATATCTCTATTAGGTTGGGAAAAGCCTTTTCACGGGATGAGGTAGGCTTCGTATTTCTAGAAATATTTCGTGGTAATTCGGTGTTTTCACAGTCTTCCCAAAAATGGCACTCATCTTTATAGTTCCACGTGATAGTAGTATATGGTTTGTTCTAATCTTAGATTAGAAATCTTTTGCTATAGTCTTTGCTTCAGTGAGGATCTTGCCTGTGTCTTGCATTAGGATTTAATTTTATACTCGGCCTGGCGTCAACTTGGACTCGGTTTGGGTCATACGGACAGTTACAGAGATATACTCCAGAAAAAGCAACCTAATTGCAAATGAAAATTTGGAAATAAAAGTTTACATTGATTATAAAGAAGTCAATGTGATTGTAAGCAGTAGGGACACCAGAATGACCTTGGTGCAGGCCAGTAAAGCATTCCTTTCCGCATTTAAGGAAAATAGTAATTTATGAAAGCATTTAGCAGTAATTTAGATTTCTGCCTTTATTAAAACTGGCATACCTTTTTGATCTACTCTTCTGTCTTTAGTTTATGGCATATGTGAAATGGAAAAAAAAATCTACCATTTCAAATAGAATGAAAGGCAGAACTGACGCTAAAGAAATGTATTCATTTCATTTAAAGCAATTTTAGCCTAGTCAGTACTCATGGTCAGCTTGAGAAAGTGTATTCGTTTCTGTTACCATCTGTAGTTTTTTATTGTATTATGCGGCCAGAGGATTTCAAAACATATTAGGTTTAATATTAACCTTCTTTAGGAATGATTAGAAGAAGTACCAGAGAACTAATGAAATTACATCATACTTATCTGACCTCCTAATTCCCTTAAAATATGAGTCATTTTGATCAACCCAATAGCTCTAGCACATTGGCTGTAGACCTCTTTATGGACCTAGTGCCAATTAAGAAAGGCAGGCAAAGGAATTCTAAGTAACAGGTAGTGAACTTAGTTTGCAGTACTTGTAAAAAAGAATCAGAGGAGAAATTTCCCAAGCCTTTAAAAATGTCAGAACAGCAATCTTATCACTTTCAAAGGGAGATAGGAAGAACTCTTAAAAAGCCAGTTTCATCTTTGTAGAGCTCTCTTAAAAATTCCATCCTACTTTGTGAATTTCCACAAATAGAATTATTTCTGTGGAGCAGCAAATTAAGCCAACATAGTTATTATGCATGAAAGCCGCATGCTTTGAACTGCTGTCTTATTAAAGATCATTTCACTGTCTTATGTCAGATACACTCTGCTGTCAAACCATGATTGGAAAGCAAATACGTGTTTTAGATAAAAGGGTTAGAAGTGAATAATGTCAGTATGTGAACTGGTGTTTTATAATTAGCAAGTAATATGATGTTAATACCTGGATTTCCGGCAGGAGTTTCAGTTTGTTCACTCTGGGGACAAGTTCTGAAGGCAGCTGATCTGGGCTGTCAGGAAGGCTCTAACATGAAGATTACTAAAGGCCGATGGTTTAGAAGAATTCAGATTTTTAAACACACTTCCATTTCCCCCAAACAGTTATTTGTTAGGTTCTTAGTTATTTATAGTAAAGTTTATGTTTGGGTAGAATGAGCTGGACACTTTTCCTGGGCAGTGATGTTAGAAATAAAACAGATGTGTGAGCTCTCCGAGTTTGAACTAATAGAAGGAGAAATAAAACAGCTGATCCTAAACTATGCTGTCTACTAAGTGCTGCAGAAGCACCCAGTAAAGAAGACAGAAAGGGGTAGGAAATAGCATCCAGGGAGATAATCCTGTTAAGATCAATTTTTTTTTTCCAGAGAAATAATATGGCTAAAAATAGAAAAAAGCAATCTGTGGGAAAAGCAGATGATTATTTCAAAGAAACGATTGGATTTAGAAGCAAGTCTAAAGAGAGTTAACTTTTTTCAGCGTAGGAATAGAACACTAAATACACTTTTAGGCCAAATGCTGATCTTGAGGACTCTGCACATGCCAGATGTTGATGCAGAAATGTGTCCGAAGATGAGTAACTTATTAGTACTTTTATGCTGAAATAAGTATTGAGCGGCTTCCCTGTATGCATAAACTGAATAAAAGCACATCCGAAATTCCCCTTTTTACCCGCAAGGGTTTGTGTGCTGAAATGCCGTTTGAGGGCCTTCTTTCCTTGGCTCTGGAACTGTGTGGGGACTAAAAGCTGTGCAGGATAAAATGCTGACTGTAGAATTTCTTTAACACGGTTCTGTCAGACATTTGTAGTAAGTTAATGGCTGTGTGTGTATTCTGATAAAAAGATGTTGGTAAATATGAGTGTCACAGACGAGTAATCATTCTATTTCAGGAATTGTTTATATAAATCTGTAATGTAAGCTAATAATAAATGTAACGAATGACCAATTCATTAATCTTTTTCAATTAAACTGGCCTTTTTTTTTTTAAACATTCAGGACAGTTGGTGGTTAATGATAGATTTATGACATTTTAGGCAAAAAAAAAAAAAAAAAAAAAAAAAAAGCCAGAAGTACAGGACATAAGAACTCTGTGGCTTTGATCTGTATTATAGTTTGACACGGATGATTTTAAATAATTTGAACTGACTCAACTGCAAACATAAGATATACCATTGGGAAAAAGAAATAATTTAAACAAATGTTAAGATTTCCAGTTCCAAGTTCAGATTATTTGACATGTATTTGTGGGAATAACTGAAGTTTAGACATGCTCGTACTGACAAGTATTCACTTCAGTGTAAATTTTATTACAAATAGGGAAGTCAAAGAATCCTATATTCCTTTAAAAATAGCACCAAATAACAATGTTTCTTTATACTGCAGAGTTAGATAGAGCCCCAGTTGGATAATGGAGTTCCAGTTGGATAATAGAGCCCCAGTTGGGTAATGGAGGCCACCTTAAATGGCCATATCATGAAACTAGGACAGTCTTCCCTGAGTGTTGAATTCAGATCCTCCCCGTCATATGTCGTACGTTGAGGTAGCATGCCCAGCCCTGAGATCAGAAGACATGCCAGTTCTTTACCAAGAAAAACAAGGAAAGATATAATGGCTAGCTTAGAGCTATTTGACTCGATTGGGATGTTAGTTTCTTAATTTTTATTATTTAAAAAAAAAATTTTTTTTTTTTAAAGTTTATTTATTTTTGAGACAGAGAGAGACAGAGCATGAACGGGGGAGGGGCAGAGAGAGAGGGAGACACAGAATGGGAAGCAGGCTCCAGGCTCTGAGCCATCAGCCCAGAGCCCGACGCGGGGCTCGAACTCACGGACCGTGAGATCGTGACCTGAGCTGAAGTCGGACGCTTAACCGACTGAGCCACCCAGGCGCCCCAGTTTCTTAATTTTTAAATGTAACCTGGGTTTTATCAATTGTTATGCCTAAATTTTTTTAAAATAATGGATGTAACATGATTGGTAAGCCCTTCCTGTAATTTTTACTACCTGTATTCAGCCTTTGAGGCTCACATATAGACCATAATAGGACAAGAGATTGAGTTCTTCAAAAAGTAATTACAGCTTCTTTCTTTGTAATCTGCTTTATTATGCTTATATTTAAACCATCGCTGAATGGAGGCCGAAGTTGTTAAACATCGACTTTGCTGTTTCATTAGGGCTTAATGTGCTGTGCATTAGGGCATTTGCGTCATCTTTATGGGGGAGCTCTTAGTCCTTAGATCAGGTTATAAACGTCGGAGTCCTGTCAAGATGTGCTTCCCACGGGAAAGTGTTGAAGCTATCCCAAGTTTATAAATGCTCACAAGGTACATGTTGCCTTTCCTTATTAGTGTACCTTTTCTGTTATTCTGCATTATTCAAGACTCCCAGAAGGGAGCTACAGGATTCCAGCTATTAAATTTATTTTGGCCTTTAATGAAATTTTAAGGTTAATAGAAAAATCTCACTATTAACTTACCAGTTACTGTCTTGTGTCTGAGCTAGGAGCACTACATTTCTGTTCTGTAAATATTTTTATCAGAGTTGCACAATATGTCATGTTAGAAGCAGGAAGAACAGATTTTAGAGATAGGAAGTCATCCTTTGTATTTGTGTTTTCAACATATTTAACTCTATGAGCTTTATAGACCCTTAACATATGGCAGTACATTGATTTGAACAGGGGGT
Source organism: Panthera pardus (assembly GCF_024362965.1). Lineage (NCBI taxonomy): Eukaryota > Metazoa > Chordata > Mammalia > Carnivora > Felidae > Panthera > Panthera pardus. Next base: position 59,273,932 of record NW_026527002.1, on the reverse strand, counting down.
TAACAGCTTGGTCTGGGGAAAAAAAAAAATTCCGAGAACATTAATTTCATTTTGGTTTATTTTGACTTTTCTTGAATTTTGCTTCCAAATATTTATTTTTTGCCGTGGAGTTTCCTTTGATCTGGAGTAGGAGGGAAGTGGTAGATCTTAGCAGGTTCTGTTTCTTTGTTTTTCTGAGTTGAGGACAATTGCACTTTAGAACAACTGGTGAATGAGACTTTAATCACTTCAGACTGTCTATAGAGTACAGAATGTTTGTCATATGAACCCATACTTGTTTTCAGGTCTGTGCCTCTTTAACATGTAATAAAGTGTGCAAAATAAAACATATGCTCACCCTAGGGCCATCAAGCAAAGTAAAGTTCTGGCATTTGCCAGGTTATTTTCCTCATCAAGATGGCCGAGCTGGATAGTGTAGCTTCCCAGGGAGGGGGGTAGAGTAGTTTGACTGTCTTCACTAATCCTTTCACCTGCATGTTGGTTAAATCTCCATGTGGCTTTGTTGCAAGAGAGTCAGTATGAGGAATGTCAATCTCTCCTTGATTTTCAGTTTTCTTGCTATCATTTAAAGAACGTGTATCACTTTCTTAAATATCAGTATTTCTCTCTAGGCAGAATGTTGAGAAGAAGAAATCCATGGTTATTAGTGCATCTAATCAAATTTAGCATTATTCAACTCTTAATAAAAAATGTTTTAAAAAATTAAGAAAAAAAATGATCCTCAAATCTGCTAACCATATCAAGTCAGCAGGTCAGTCAGTGCATTTTGTTTCTTGGGTCATTGGAATTACGGCATACATGGAGCTGTTTGGAAACACGGATTCATAAGTAGTGCCCAACCCCAAGAAAGTTTGGAGGGACGGGTTGCATGAAGTCTGTTTCCGAGAATCTAAATTAGACCATAGACCTCTTGAATTCTTCATCATATGGTTTAGTTTGAAGTAAGTGTTAGGAATTTTCAGAATATCAGAGAAGATCATGGCTTTAGTTAAATTGGAAGTCAGATGTAAAATTTATTTTTCTGTATTTTAATTTGATTCATACTTTTCTCACCAATAACTTATATAATCAAAATTGTTCGTATCTTTCGGGTTGTCTTCCAATTTTGGATTCACTTCTGACAATAGCTAACAATTGATTAAGGGTTTCTTTCATGCATATGTAGATCTAAGCTCTTTATGTGGATTAATTAACTTATCTTCATAAAAACCCTTATGTAGACATCACTATTATGTCCATTTTTTTTTTTTAAGAATGAAAGTAGGCATAGAGGAATTCAAGTAACCTGTCCAAAATCACACAGTTGTGTAAGTAGGGTAAATGGGATGTAAGCCAGGGTACACAGGCTGCCGAAACCTTCTTCACAACCACTATAACAGGAACTTCTCAAATACAAGACTGAGTTGACTTCAACTACAAACGCAAGGAAGAGAAGCCAACTGCATGTAAGGGAGGAGATACAAGACTGGTACACCAGGGCTCTTTGATGCATCCTCTGGGAATCACATTGAATTTGGGGACTTCAGTGATTTTTTTTTTGAGATTGTCTCTTATCCAGTTCATGCAGTGTAATGCTGCCTTATTTGAACTTAGTAGACTCATAATTGAAATCATTGAAAAGAAAATTAGCGTTGCTGATTTGCCTTTTTTTTTAAATTACTGTGATTCATTTCCACTGGTATTTTTGCTACAGAAGCTAGTTCCGATAGAGCGAGGAAGGGCCAGATTTTGATTTAATCAATCAAGGGTGCAATGCTTTATCCCCAAATGAAGCAACATTTTATCCATGTATTAGATTTGTTTTATATTCCCCTCATTTGGAGGACTTTGGTTTAGAGATTTGTGATTTAATATATGGCCAGAGAGTTGTATTCTTCTCTTCTGGTTACTAGGCACAATCCAGGAGTTGGTTTATCTATGAAGGTTAAATATTATGGAGATGCATCCAGCTCCCATTTATGTTCTCTATTGCTGTGTAATTAAAGTTTTATTCTTTGCTCGCGAGTAAGTACAGGAACGGGTGTGAGGCACAGAAGACACCAGAGTGTCTTCAGAGTGTCTCATGTGCATGTACTCCACACCCCAAACGAGCTCAGAGCCCTGTGGTCTCCCTACATTCTGAAAGTGAGGGGTGGGGCCACAGGGAGGGACTTGAGAAATACTTCTCCTCTTGCAGCCCCCCTTTAATACTTAGATGACTCACTGATGTCAGCCTGTCAGCCTGAAGAACACCTGAATTCTTTCATGAGTCCACTAACATATTTGGGGATCTTATAATAAACAGTGGTTTGTTCTAAGACCTGTTTTTCCAGCTGATGGGAGGCTGCACTGGCATCTCGAAGTCAACCTGCCTAAAGTTAAAGTTGTTAGCTTCTTCCCTAATGGTCCCCCCACCGCCCGCCCTTTCTAATGTACTCGCATTTCCAAATTGGTGGGGCTGGAAATACCACAGTTACCCTGGATTTCTTTCTGATGTGTATCTCCCCCCAAACAATGGAGTAGTTTGCTCTGGTCTTCCCCGCCTGATGCTTATACGGCCCCCACCCTTCATGTTTACTTAGTAGATTCTTAGTGGTTTCCTAGTTACTTCTTGTCTCTTTCAGATACCTTCTGTTCTCTTCTTTTCCTTTCTCTTCAGCTCTTGCCTCAACCCCATACCTTCCTCCATCCCTCCTCTCCTTTTCCTTTCTCTCTTTTCTCCCTCCTTCTGCCTTCTCTCCTCCTTCCCTTCCTCCCTCCTTTAATTAATTTTTAAAAATTCTGTTTAGAGATCCATCATCCTACATTTTGTAGGAAGTATAGGTCTACTTTCTAGAAAAGGTGTATCATTTTAATTATACTTACATAATTAAACTCTCCAGTCTCTCCACCATTCTCCAAATCTTCTCTCATCCCCCAGTCTCCCTTCACATTTCCCTAGAACAGCTTGCACCTTTTCACTGCCATTCACACTGGACTCACTTTGTTTCCTGCACCTGAAGAGCCTTTCCACAATCACTGCCTTTGAGGCTCATCTCAAGTGGCAACTCTGTGTCCCCCGCTCAGTTTCTCCTTCCAGAAGCTGACCTGGCCCTGTTGCTTGGGTCCTCTTCCTCTGTGTTGTCACGGAACTGGGTTCCTCTCCCAGCGGAAGCACATGCGCTCTACCGTCCTTGTCATTTATTTCCTTGTGAACTCTCTGCAGCAGCCCACAGACACGTGGGGTTTTGGACCCTGTCACTTCTGTGTGTGTCATCTGTGTTCGGCACACAGGAGGCATGCAACAAAGCACCCTTCCCTAGAGGAAGGATGTTCCACGGTGTCGCCACTCTGTCTTCCCATTTAAGACGCTCTTTAGCACAAATACCCGATTCTTATTTATCTCCATTAAGAGCCGGTGGCACAGGTAGGTCAGATGCAGGAGAGGGGTTAGTTCTGTGGATAATGCCCCCAGCCTTATAATTCACCTGCATTACATTTTCTGTCTTGTTTGGCATTTTTCCTTGTAAAAAAATGTTTTTCTAAATTGTTGAGACTGACTTTAAGATTGATTGGTATTCTGTCAGCCCAAATACCAAATAATCATAGAGACTTAGTTCAGTTTATTATGCTGAGTGATGTAGGAAAACCAGTAGGGGTGGACTCTTGATGGCTGTAATCCAAAAGCTGATAATAAAAATGTGCATAATTTAATTAAAATGTTTATTATTATTTTTTTATTTTTGAGACAGAGCGAGAGCAGGGGACGGGCAGAGAGAGAGGGAGACACAGAATCCGAAGCAAGCCCCAGGCTCTGAGCTGTCAGCACAGAGCCCGACGCAGGGCTCGAACTCACAAACCATGAGATCATGACCTGAGCTGAAGTCGGATCCTTAACGGACTGAGCCACCCAGGCGTCCCAAAAATGTGCATAATTTAAAATATGCCGTGTTTTACACTTAAAATCAAGTTGAGTTTTGGTTATCCCCCCACAAAAAATATGGTTGGCTCTTATAATTCAAAAAACTGTTTGGATTTGTTCCTTATTTTTAAGAAGGGTGTTTATTGGCATTACGGCAGGGACAACCAGGAGCAGCAGGAATAGGATGTGATGGCGGGGGGCTAAGAGAGTCGCCATCTAATTCGATTTGTTGTTGGAATGTTTAAGCATGTAGTCTCTCCCAGAGACTGCAGCACCCCCCATGCTGCACGGTGCTTTCTGAAGCACTCTCCAAGGCAGAAATGCTGCCTATGTAGATTAACACATTCATTCCGACTATAGCTATTTTCGGCCAAGATCGGCCCTGACAGATTTCTTCAAGCTCTTTGTAACTTCAGTATTTGAACAGTGATTTTTAACAACTTAGCTTTTTATTAAGTGAAGGTTTTACTTTTTTGACTAACAGCCCATAACCTCAAGTCCCCTTAAATTAGTACCCTCCTAATTGTCTCTGTTGCTATCAATTATAGTACTTGAAAGTGAACCACATCTGAGGAAGAGTTTGTGTTTAGTTCAAACACCTCTTTTTGTTCCACTGACAATAAGTACGTGTGCTGAAGTGTCATTTTGGGAGTTCTTGAGGCTTCAAAAAATCTTTTCCTTTGACATATTTTCTTAGGTATCATTCTTACCAGTTTTTATTCCATATTATTAGAAGGAAATAAATTAATTAAGGTTAAAGTCTTTGAAAAAAAGCCAGCCTTTTATGTTTTTAAGTTCAACAGTGAAACATTTTTGTGAAAAGACATATGTAAATAAATTATAAACAAAGGCCAATGAAACATACTACATGGAAGGAATAGTTTTTAAAACTAACTTAAAAATGGAATAAAAAGCCATCCTAGTCCTTATTCAGTGAAAAGAAACTTCAAATCTGTTCTTTTTCATGCCTTCACAGATAAGTTGGTTGTTTCTAAACTGTAACTCATAAGCAAATGGCTCCCTAGTCATTTGTTTTTGGGTGATGATACATTTTGTTCAGTTTTTTGAAGAAGCCCAAATATGTCAGGTTGAGTCAACGGTGGGGGAGAGGTGTGTGAATTACAATCACTTTTTTTTTTTTATCCCAGGTAACTCAGGGGCCTTGGGGGGGGGGGGGATTTCCATCTATGCTCACATCTCCCATAATGACTCCATTCAACCCAAATATATTGAGCCCTTGCTTGCGTCCAAAGATGAATAAAATATTATTCCTTCAGTCCAAGAAGGACTATAAACAGAAACATGTGCTTAGTAACAACAGAATCCTACCTCTTCATTTACAGCTAAGAATACTACGATTGACAAGTTTATGAATTTGTCATGGAATGACTTCACCATTTTCCCACTATGTAGTCTTTTCATCCGCTTAGCACGAGCAATTAAATTAGGTAGTTCATTTTATTAAATAATAATCCCATTCATGTGACGAGTACTGTAGACTGTGCTAACATGGCATTCACTAGCTACATGTGCCTATTTACATTTCAGTTAATTTAAATTAGTGAAAAGTTAATAAAAATTACTTAAATCAGTTCTTGGGTTGCACTAGCCCTGTTTCAAGTGTTTAGTAGCCACACGTGGTTCGTGGCCATGGTAGAGACAGGGTAGACTGCAGAACATTTCCAGCATCTCAGAAAGTTCTTTTGGACGGTACTGATCTTCAGTTTGCAAATCAGTTTCAGGTACATTCTCTCAGTTGATCCTCACAACAATCCTGCAAGATAGCAAGGTGTGTACATTGATATCCAGAAAGGTGAGGAAACTGAGGTGCCAGGAGGTTCAATAATGTATCTTTGCAGAGACTTATGTTATAGAACTTCCCTTGGGAGCAAGCAAATCCAAGTAATATGAATACAAATGAATAAAGAATTTCATCTACAAATCTTGATCTTCAAATGCAGTAGTTTAAAGGCAGAGAGGTGGCCTAGCTTGCTCACTGTTGTACTCTATCATCAGTTACAGAGATCGGCACAAACTAAGTACTCAATAGCTACTAATTACATGAATGAATAGGTGTAATTTTTGGTCCAAACGGAATTTACAGTTTAATAGAAATTCTAAAATACGGATATCCGTGTCAAAGGAGCTGCTGGATTAACGGGTTATAATTATAACTTACACTCTTTATTCTGCTTGTGATCTCTCTTTTAGTAGAGTCATAGCTAGGGAATGGTAACCTTTTTTCTACTCCTTGCTGGGTTCAGCCATTTGAAAAGTTTGAAATAATTCTCTGAATGTGTGGTGCTCTTTCCTGGCAATAAGATTCAACACACTGTTGCTGCAAATACTTGCTTTGTATAACTGTTATTGCTGTGTATTTTTGTTTAATCTAGGAAACAGTTGTTTTAAGTTAACATTTGGAGGTCATGAAAATACAGTGAATATGGTCAGTAGTCTTAGGTAAGGTCTCCTAAAATAATAAATTATGTTTTATTTTAGAATGGCATTTAAATGATATGAATCAGTTTATTTGACCATGACTTAAATGTACATCTCTTACAAAGAAAGTATAAAAATGTCCACAAGTGTAGCCTTCAGGTCTTTTTGAAAGAGAAGAGGAATAGAACACTAAGTAACAATGTTTCCCAAAGTTAGCTTTTATATTATATAAAATATTTAATTCTAATGTTATATTAGCTTTAAGTAATATAAAAACTAATATGATTTAGTGGCTATTTACCAAGAAGGCAAATAGATAACCTATGTCAGTGTCATTATTATTGTTTTTATCGTTAAATGAGATCCTTGTGTTTTTGTTTGCCTGCTTGGGTGGTTTGTAAAAGAGTATCTTACATAATGATCCTTAAAAAATTTTTTAATGTTTATTTATTTTTGAGAGAGAGAGAGTAGAGGAGGGGCAGAGAGAGAAGGAGACACAGAATCCAAAACAGGCTCCAGGCTCCGTGCTGTCAGTATAGAGCCTGACTCAGGGCTTGAGCCCTCGAAGTGTGAGATGGTGACCTCAACCGACTGAGCCACCTGGGTGCCCCAAAAGAGTATCTTACATAATAATCTTAAATAATGGAGCTGGCTGGTTTTCCCTGGGTAAAAAAACACAACTTGTAGACACACAAATGCCACCAACTTAAAAGATTTAATGTGGTTTGCATAGCAAGTTAATTAGTCCTAAGCCAGAATGCTTTACTGGCAGTTTTGGTTTTGTTTGTTTACTGAATGGCCTTTCTTTCATGGTCTATGCACCTGATAGTAGTCATTTTTAGTCTGGATTTTCTGACTTTTAAAGTTGTCAAATACTGGAAGGGGTGTTGTGATGCTTAATAATAATTTTGATGCACTTCAGATTCCTATGTTTCGGGATTTCTTAGGACTTTATAGAAGTTCAGCCCTTCCAGTGTAGACGTGGCATATGAGACTTGAAGATTGCAAAATCAAAGAAATAGTGATAATGTGTCATGATTTCTCAGGAATCCCTTTCTACAAGCAGAAATTACAGATACTTTATATCAGGAAGATCGACAGCTTTGAAACTAAAAGCTGGTAACTAAACCAAGAAAATTTTTGCATACTGGCTTTTTCACTCGCATTAGAGGAGAATGGCATACTTCTCAATTTGCCCCCTTTGATTCAAGTTGAATTTCCTGCACAAAGTACCAGAGTTGATGGAATCACATTTAAATGCTTTGTTTCTGAAATTAAGGTTTCTCCTCACCTCCAGTGAACTGGGTTATAGATGGAGGGATTTTGTAATATCGTTACATCTCAGGGCATATTTTAGTTGTTCTGGTCCCTGAAGTGCTAGGTTAGAAAGGCGAATAGACTGTATCCTCCTGTGGTCTGGCTTTGACATCTCTCGCACTGCTGATTGCCAGGCTGCTGGCTGGGAGGGTGCCCCATTCTTCCCTCTGGTCAGATGATGATCTGCTATTGTTGACAGACTGAAGTCTGTGTGCTTGCCATGGGGGATGTGGACATCACCAAAAGTGATACATTGTCATCCTTGGGTTACAGGCTGTGAGAGATGTTTGTAAATTATTATCTTAATGTATAGTAAGGGTTGAGCTGTTTCTGTGTTCATGCACACTTCCTAGAACTCTAATACTGGAAATAAAGTGGAGGTTGCCCCAGATAAGCCAGCTCTTGGCCGGACAAGGTAATTTGATCAAGCTCACAACCTGTCTTTAAGTCGAAGCATGGACTATGGTCTGAGTCCTGTACAGTAGAGGTATAAGCGTGTCTCTCAATGTGCTAAGGGAATGTTATTTGCATATTAAGTAGAAGCTCTTAAATGATTTTGAGATGCTTGAGACCTTTCTCCTAGAGTGATTTGGATATGAGCAGTGATCGCACATGTCATTTTTGAGCAGCTGGTGAAGAAGGCAGAACATGATTATGTCACGTGCTTAATCTGTTACATCTGGTAGCTAGAAAAATTCAGAAATTCTCCGATAGTCAGAAGAGGAGATCTCTTCCTTTTTGGAGGATTTCTATCAAAAACTCTGTTTTAAACCAGGAGTTTTGTCTGCTCAGTGGTGGCGCTTGCTTAAGCTGCCTGTTGCAGTGCCCACTGAGGAAGGACTTTATGTATAGTGGCCTTTGAATGCCTTCATTGCCCTAATGCTGTAAGTTTTACAACTTGAGATAGGAAGAAGAGCTGTGATCATTTCTGTAGTGGGATTATTTTGTTTTGGCCTTTGAACATCCCCTTGACCCACTGAGACAGAGCCTTGATCCAGTGGGACTGAGCTTTGATCAAATGAGGCCCTGGAAGATTTTCTACTTTTCCTTTATCCTAGATTGGGAAACATTTTAAACTCTTTACATTAGACCTTCTTCACTAAGACTTCAAGTCCACTGCCTTAACTTCATTTTTAGTCTAATAGTGCCTGCTTGGGCTTTTAATTACCAGCCATTTTGTGTGGTCATGTTAGCACCTTCATTTTACCCGAAAGGGAGGCTTCGTCTTTGCCCAAAGCCTCATCGCTCTAGGAACTGAACAAGGATTTCCTTGGAGAACATCTGCATTGAGCAATCTCTAAGCAACTGCCTCCGGTTTTGACAGCAGCCCTTAACTTCAGGAAAAGAAATCCCCTGTGATTTGGATGCTTCTGCAAGCATGTGGTTACAGGGAGGCAGTAGTAAAACCTACTTACATGAAAATTGTTTTCTTGGCTTTTTTTAAAAAAAATATTAAATCCATTGAATTAGTTATAGTACTCTTATTACTTATCTTTGACTGTTGCCTTGGCCAAAAATGTTTAGCATAATGAGCCTCTCAAAAGAGCAGCTATTGAGAAATGAAGAGTGCATTTCTTTGGCGCTGATTATTCAAGTGATTTCATAATAAGCAGAAGTACTATTGTATTTTTTGATGTGGAATACTTGGCAGTGCCCCCTCCTCCCTCCTACAGAGAGCACTGAAGTAATGACACCTTTAAAGTAACATCCATCTCTTCCATACCAGGTCACTTCAGGTGGAACGTTCATTGGCATTGGACGGAAAACACCGGATTGCCAAGGAAACACCAAGTACTTCCGCTGTAAATTCTGCAATTTCACTTACATGGGCAACTCCTCAACTGAACTAGAACAACATTTTCTTCAGACTCACCCGAACAAAATAAAAGCTTCTCTCCCCTCCTCTGAGGGTGCAAAACCTTCAGAGAAAAACTCTAACAAATCCATCCCTGCACTTCGATCTGGCGATTCTGGAGACTTGGGAAAGTGGCAGGACAAGATCACAGTCAAGGCAGGAGATGACACTCCTGTTGGCTACTCGGTGCCCATCAAGCCCCTCGATTCCTCGAGACAAAATGGTACAGAGGCCACCAGTTACTACTGGTGTAAATTCTGTAGTTTCAGCTGTGAGTCCTCTAGCTCACTTAAACTGTTAGAACATTACGGCAAACAGCACGGAGGAGCGCAGTCAGGCTGCCTTAATCCAGAACTGAATGATAAGCTTTCCAGGGGCTCTGTCATTAATCAGAATGATCTAGCCAAAAGTGCAGAAGGGGAACCAATGACCAAGGCAGACAAGGGCTCTAGTGGGGCTAAAAAGAAGGATTTCTCCAGCAAGGGAGCAGAGGATAACATGGTGACCAGCTACAATTGTCAGTTCTGCGACTTTAGATACTCCAAAAGCCATGGCCCCGATGTAATTATAGTGGGGCCGCTTCTCCGTCACTATCAGCAGCTCCATAACATTCATAAGTGTACCATTAAACACTGTCCATTCTGTCCCAGAGGCCTTTGCAGCCCAGAAAAGCACCTTGGAGAAATTACTTATCCATTTGCATGTAGAAAAAGTAATTGTTCCCACTGTGCACTCTTGCTTTTGCACTTGTCTCCTGGGGCGGCTGGAAGCTCAAGAGTCAAACACCAGTGCCACCAGTGCTCGTTCTCCACCCCTGATGTAGATGTGCTCCTCTTCCATTACGAGAGTGTGCATGAGTCCCAAGCATCAGATGTCAAACAGGAAGCCAATCATCTGCAAGGATCGGATGGGCAGCCAGCCGTCAAGGAAAGCAAAGAACACTCATGTACCAAATGCGATTTCATTACCCAGGTGGAAGAAGAGATTTCCCGACACTACAGGTAAGCCATAGCGGGGCGGGGGCGGGGGAGGATATTAACAGAATGATAGGAAGAATCCAGAGGGCTGATCCAAGAATCATTGGGAATGATTGCAGTGACTTGGGGAAGTTACAGGACGAGCGAACATAAAAGATCGTTCATAAAACTGCAGGTTATGTATTTATAGATGTGGTAAGCACAGATTCTAATTTGGTTACTTGTTTCAGACCATTTACTCTTCTGCTTCATACCTGTTTTGTACCGTTTACTGAGTGTGTTTTAAAAATTGCAGTGATGACGGTAATGCTGATGAGTTTACTCATTTACCACAATCCCATTTATTTGTCCTTGCTAAGTGACTCCACATCCCACAATTTTTGATGGAGGAGCTCCCAAATCAAAGGTGCCATTATAACATGTTCTCTTCTCTACTCCAACTGGAAAATGATCCGCTTGAGAACATGTTGCTCATTTTTCTTTTCAAATGAGATTGGACATCCTTCTGGCTTTAAAACATTGAGCAACACCTTTGTTTCACAAAGAAACCGTAATCTGAAGGTGAGCGTATTGTCATAGGTGTGACTTTGGATTTCTGTACACTCACTCCTCGGAGCAGGTAAAACCACTTTGGCTATTCCAGATTCGTAAACAGAGATACAGGATATATGTTCATTTTTTTTCACTTCGACCCTATTCTCTGTATAAATGTTAGTCTTCCCAGTTCATCTTTCGTGTTTTCTAAAGACGGGTTTAGGATACGTATCTTTATTTCATTTCTGTATTCATTCCTTAACTGATTAATTCCAGAAATGTGCATTGTGCCAGGCATTGATGATAAAGGAGAGAACAAGATGAACATAGTCAATGCCCACAGGGAACTTACAGTTTAGTAGGGAAGACGTTCACAGATCATTGTGAGTACGAGTGTCATGACAGATGAAGTAGAGGCCACTGTGTTTGATGAGAATGACCTCATAGCCCAATATGGTAGATGAGGAAATGCCTCTTTGAAGAAGGAACATTTACACTGAGAGTTGGTTATATGACTAGGAATTAGTTTAGCACAATTCCGGTAATACAGCATGTTCTGATGTTACTTGGCACTCAGTGGGTGTTTTCTTGCAATAGCGCTTAGAGACGCATCAAAGTAAAGAGCTTTATTGACTCCTTTTAAGTGTTTTTCCGTATGTAGACTCAGTATACTAGTTCAAAAATCTAGTCATTTTATTTTTCCCATCCCAGGATTCTAAACAGTTCCTCTCATTCTTTTTGAAAGCGTGTGTTAGTTTAAGTGCGTGTGTGTTTTGTCAGTCACCAGTAATGAAGCAGTTCATGTCCAACAATAGGCTAATAATGTTAGATGTTAATTTGAAGGGCATCCTAATGTTCACAGTGAATCTAAATGTTCAGAAAACACTTCCTTGAGATTTACACTGTTTAATTTATAAGGTCAGCCCTAGGAAAGACACAGTCCTGCAATCAAATATGTGTTCACACTTGTAGTGAGTGTTTCTGGCTCCTCTGATGTTAGCTGCATGCTAATTTATTTCTGGGCTAGCAGACATTAGCTTCCTTCTGAGCTTTACTAGTGTGCATATACATTTGTTAGGTGCTGTAAAAATTAGGTAATCTTGTCTGGGTTTAAAAGAGGAGACTTTCTTTAATCATGAGGAAATTAGCCACACACACACACCACACACACACACACACACACACACACACACACACACACACTATACACACACATGTACATACATACACATCTGGATACCAGATCATTTGCATTAGTGGCTCTTTTTGAGGAAGCTGAGGCCATTGCTTGAAAACCTGTCTGGAAAAACAGACTTTCTGTATGCTTTGGTTAAACAAAAAAATTCTCCCAAGAAATGAAAGTATGAATAAAAATATGACTGAATAATTTCAGAGTTTAGTTAGTAGTCAGTAAGGACAATAAGCTCTAGAAGGAAGAGACTAGTCTCTTATTGTTCACTGCTCTGTCTACACAATTTAGCACAGTGCCAGAATGGCTAATAAGTGCTCAGTGAGTAGATCTTTAAGTAAATGAAGTGCCTGTGAGTTTTTGACTTCACAGTTGTTAAGGATAAGCCAAGATCTCCATGGTGAGTTACAGTTTAATCTGAGACTATTATAAAGTCTCAAACCCTTCTGAAGATTTAGGGCTCCACACCAAATAACAATTGTTTGTGCATTTTGGATGTCAGTCAGCCTTTCAGCACTTTATTAGATGAGAAAACTGAGCAGTATTTGTTCCTAGGGCATTAAAATACTCCTGCACTTGTTCTTAAAACCTGATGTAATTTGTGTGGTCCCGGATCACAAGGATCCCGGATCCTTGCTGAGTAGTTTATCTCTGATCTGTTTATGAGATCTTATAGAAATATTTGAAATGTGGAGACTTATTCTTTCAGAAACTCTACTGAAAGTTGAACAACAGTGGAGGCTTGAGGGATACGAAAGGGAATAGTTCTGTGGGTGCTGAAAATCTGTTCTATCAACGCATTTTCCCCACATGCTGTATTTTGAAGATAGTATAAAAGAACAAGTTTACCATATCACAGTAATATTTTTTCTGGTTAAATTTATGTTGATTCATATTATTCATGTTGGGAAACTTTCTCCATAATTCTGGTATAACTAGGGAATATTCTTGGCTTTTGAGTGCTTTATAAATAAGACTTACAGTGTAGTAAGAAGGTAGTACAATCTATGATCTATAAAATATGTGAAATCAGGTAGCTATAAGAAAAACTACAGCTGAGAAGCAGGAGAGTTGATTTAGAGCTATGAGTGAAATCCTTAGTGTGGATTCTATTCGGTGGGCATTTTCATGAAGAACCCGGTTTAACCTCAGTTGAATTGAAAACATTATTCAGTCAGCAACTGGAACTTGATCAGTTCTTTTTTCCTAACATTTCATATTTATTTATGGTGCCCCTAGCTCACATTTGACTGACTTACTGTATTCCACCCATGAATTTGTTTCTCATACTCCATTTCTTTTATTATTTATCACTTGATTAAACAGTATACCCCTTCTCTAATTGACCACCATTCTCATCAAAATTGTCAGTGTTATAACTTACCGTTCCGGAGTCAGTAGGAGCACTGTCCCCTTAGAAAACAATGACACTAGATGAAACATACTTTTCAATGCCTTGCTAGACTCCTGTGAATTAAGGGAAACTTCTGAAACTTTTCTCGTCTTTCCTTCACCAAGATTGGACAAAACCCAGACTGGGGAGAAGTGAACAGCAAGCATGGAGTGTGAGGTTGCACTGAGGCAAATAGCAGTCGGTCAGGAGACTATGCCTGGAGTCACTGAGAGAGAGAGGCTGCTGAATCTGAGTTTTACTTTAAGCTGGCACCTTGAAGGTAGCTAAAGTGATTCCACATTTAGAGCCTTCGCTGACTTCTGTCAGAAGTAGGCACACATTTGTCTAGATGAAATACTCCATTTTCACCTCCATGATATCTGTGGCATAAGATAAACCTTATCTTGTATGAGCTCATTATTACAAAAACTCACCATATGCAGAGGGATATAAACCATTCTATGGGAAATAAGTAGGAAGTGTCATAATGGCTTTTTAGATACCTGGGGAAATTGTAAGTTATGAAAATACAGTAAATTTTTCAGTTATAAAAAAGTTATAAAAATATAATGTTTTTCAGTTATAGAAAAGTAGTGTTTAAATAATGAAAATCAGATTTACAAATCAAACTACATGAGACTATAAATGACTAGAAATACTCAAAAAAGAATCAAACAGCATTTTTTGAATTGAAAATATAATTTTTGAAACTTAAAATATAGACAGGTTCAGTAACAGATTTGCAAGTGATAGAAGGCAAATGAGTTCATTGCAAGTTAAATCTGAAGACATTAGCCAGAATATTTAAAAGAATGGATAGGGATGGAAAGTATCAAAAGTAGATAGTGGGTTTTAAAAACACAATAATTCGTTTTAACCTGCATCTAATTAGAATTCCAGGAGGAAAGAATATATAGAATGGAAGGTAGGCAAGTAGTATTTGAGGAGATAATGGCAGATTTTCTCGAATTGAAAGATGAAAGACATAAGCACACAGATACAAAAAAAACATAGCGTCTACTGAAACAGGGACATAAGCAAATAAATTCAGTCATAGACACATTGTGGTAATAATTAAAATGCTACAGAGGTCTTCTTAGAGCCTCCAGAGAGAAACTACGACAATTAGGTTACTCTAGCAGACTTCATCAACAACAATGGAAACCAGAAGAGGGAGAAAGTCTATTCAAAGTTTTGAAGGAAAAAGCACAAAAAAAATGGTCGACTTAGTATTGTCTACCTGTGAAAACAACCTTCGAAGAAAAAGCAAAATATTTCCACATAGGCAAAGACCAGGGGACTGTGGATAAATCAGTCATAGCCTGCCTTATTTATGCAGTTAAAAAGAAATAGACTAAGGTGTTGGGCAACACAGTATGAACATTTGTAGGGGGTATGATCAGAAGTAAGGTGCTTTACGGCCCTTGAATTGTCTGGAGTTAGTTGAGTTAGGACTTTGCTGTGCATACTTGGAAACTTTTAAAGTTAACTAATGAAGGAATAGGAAACGGGTACATAACTTCTGAAGCTATAGAGAATGGCACAACAAAATAAGATTCCATCTGTTTTCTAAAAAATGGCAAGACAGGATACAAGGTAAAAATGCATAAATAGATGAATATTTAAGTGGATAAACAGAATTCCAAAAGTAAGATGGTAAAAAAAGAAAAGACCAGCTATCAAAACCTTAATGAACCTGTGTAGATTAAACTTTCCACTTAAAAGGTATTGTCAGACTTACTGAAAAAGAAAATTCAAGGGGTGCATGGGTGGCTGCCTCAGTTGGTTAAGCATCCGACTCCTGATTTTGGTTCAGGTCAGGATCTCACACTTGTGGGATTGAGCCCTGCATTGGGCTCTGCACTGAGTGTGCAGCCTGCTTGGGATTCTCTCTTTCCCTTCTCCCCCTGCCCTTCCCCACTTGCTCTCTCTCTCTCTCTCTCTCTCTCTCTCTCACAAAATAAATAAACTTAAAAAAAGAAAATTCAACTGTATATAAGCTGTTTATAAGATATACACTCAAAATATAAGGCTATGGAGAGTTTGTAACAAAAAAAAATAAATGGAGTTATAAGCAATATAAACCAAAGGAATATGGAGATACCTTTATTAATCTCAGACAATTTAGATAAATTGCCTGACAATTTTAAGACAATTTTAAGATAAAAAGCATAGGAAGGATAAGTCAATACATAAGGATAAGATGTTCATGTCTTGAGGGAGATAGAACAATTCTAAATATATAAACTATAAATAAATCTATATGTAAAACAAAAATTGATCAACAACTACAAGGAAAATATGACAAACCACAATCACAGTGATAGATTTTAAGAAACCTTTCTTATTAGAGGTTGAATGAAAAAAATCTTCAAAATATAAAAGATTAGAGCAGCAAATTAACAAACTTGTTTTAATTAAAATATATCAATTGTGCATCCAACTATTTAGAGGATTCACATGCCTTTCCAGCAGATTTAACATACTTAGAAAAATGGACAAACATTAAGCCAAAAAGAAATCAGATTTCAGAAAAACATATCACACAGAACATATCCTTTGACTCAGTATAATTAAGTTGGGTCTCAGTAACAAAAAGGTAAGAATAAATGAAGTTACACAAGGCAAATAGTAACAAGAGAAACAATTAGGTCACTTTATCTCAGAAAACATGGGTGTTAAAAAAATTATAAAGGGTGGGGTGGCTGGGTGACGCAGTTGGTTGGTTAAACATCAGACTCTTGATCTCAGCTTAGGTCACAGTACCTGAGTTTGAGCCCCACATGAGATTGAACTGGGTGCTCATGGTACGGAACCTGCTTGGGATTCTGTCTCTCCTTCCTTCTTCTCTCTGCCCCTCCCCTGCTTGTGTGCACTCTGGCTCTCTCTCAAGATAAATA
Organism: Panthera pardus; assembly: GCF_024362965.1. Classification (NCBI taxonomy): domain Eukaryota; kingdom Metazoa; phylum Chordata; class Mammalia; order Carnivora; family Felidae; genus Panthera; species Panthera pardus. The sequence goes on along the minus strand of NW_026527002.1, from coordinate 59,257,448 downwards.
AACTTTAAAAAATTGCAAAGGGTAAAATGGTCGGTACATATGACTGCATAAAGTGAATCTGACAAATTCTGGCAATATCAGATGCTCATGTTCCCAATGGAAGCATTATTTTACTCCTCAGATAATTTCTTTCATCAGTACAGTAGGAAACCTGTGCAGAAATGTTCACAGTAGTATTTTTTGAAAGAGCAGAACAACCAAAACAAAAATCAGAAACAAGAACAGGAAAAAAAATACCAACTGATAATAATACCTTTTAAATATTATTAAAGAATTTGTAGATTTTTATACAGTGGAATGTTACACAGTAGTGAATTTGAATAAATGGCAGTTGAACAGGACATATGAATCTTATAAGCATAGTTTTGCCTGAATCAAACAAATTGAAGACTATTTGTAGCTGGATACTATTTTATGTAAGTTCAAAAACTAGCAAAACAAAACCATATACATATATTCATTATATATATGTTTGTGTGTATATTCACATATATACCATGTATATTCATTCATATACGTTCATGTACATATATGGAACTATACCACAAATATAATTTCTTCTATATCATCTCTATGTGTATACATGCACACACACACACACACACACACACAGATCTCTCTGTATTTCTCTGTATATGTATATATGCCCACACACACAGAGGGCATATTGAATATATTTACCTATATAAAATCATATCCTATGATTCTATGATTATGTTCTAATGTATTTTTATAACAAAAATAAATGTTTTTATAACATTCATTATTAAATATGAATGTGTATATGTATTTATGTAAGCACATATATAGGTAGAATGTGTGTATGACTAACATTACATAAAATTTTTAAATAAAGTGAAATACCAATTTTCATCAATACACAAGTCCAATAAATATTTGAGTGAATGCCCAGTTCCCCTTATGATTAAATAACTACTTAAAAAGCATTAATAATATCATTGTCTACCTGCTTGTTATCTACAATGTGTGAAAATTGATATCCTTTTTGGTAGTGCATGTGATGATAAGCATCTGTCCAATTGGAGATTTATGAATGCATTTAAAAAATTTCAAACAGTGTTTGAATCTTTTAGACATAAAATATATAACCTGGGCTGAAGGAAATAACACTGGATACCATAATTGCTTAAATTAATGTAGCTACTGCTCAATTTCTACCTTAAAAGAGCTCAGAGAAGAGCATAGTGAAGGATAAATTTTATGATAAGCACTTAATTATCAACACATCTGAAAAAGCCAAGTATACAGTGCATTAGGACAGAGTTTCTCAAAGGGTGAGGGCCATGATGGTTACATTTAGATTTGTGTATATTTATGTGACATGTTCTTTTAAACAATACCTAATAAATCAGTTCCCTGTAATACCTTGAAATGGACCTAATAGTTCAAGCTGAAAATTCCCATTGTGAGACAAAACATTACCCAGGATATTATATCCTTCAAGAAAATAACCCACAAATGGCACAACCTTTGTTTGTATACATTATTGGAATTTCATATTTCATGGTTCTGAAGACTTTTTGCACAAGAATGATGATCAATTCTTGGAATAAAATAAATTTTAGCTATAATTTCTAGTTCATGTTAGTTTATGGAAATCATTTCCCATTTCTTATTCATGTTCTATTTTATGGAGAGGTTTGTCTTCCTATTTTGAATATATGGGTAGGGGATATCTTCTTTTTGGAAGTGAGTTAAGTGAATCATAACTTGAAGTTTTTCAGATAGGACATGAGTTAAATGAAATCACCGAGACCCCCTTAAAAAAAAAACCAGTTACTACAAATGAGTAAATACTAATCAGATTATTTCAGCTTTAAAAATATGAGTGGGTTGAGTGGAATCTTACACAAAGTTCAGTTTATCTTATGTTTTGTAGACCGTTCCTTTGCACTTCACTAAAGCTGAATATTATTACACTTCCAGCTTCCAAAATTTGATTGATCTGGTTATTCACCTGTAATTCCTTTTTTTTTTTTTCCTGGTCTTTGTCTCTCAGATGCTCTCTTCACCTGCTTTCCACTCCCTCATTCTCCAGTGTCATTAATCTCCAGTATCCTATGTTAGAGGCCTTTGTACCAGCAAAAGTTGTATTACAAAAATGGCTAACTTTATTAGATATCAGATCTATTGATCTATATTTAAATTAAATCACCTTCACTTACTTCTTCTGTGGTAACTTGTCTGTAGGTGTTAGATTCTGTAATTACCAAAAAATACCTTTTGAAGTCTAATTGATGAGTATTTATGATTTATTCATTTGCTTCAATGCTCTGTTTAGTCATTGAAGAAAAATCTGTGGCTAAGAAATACAGTTATTTGGTAGAGGAGAGCTTTTCAAATACTGGCAGAAGTATCTGGAAGTTTACATTTAGAGGAGAAAAGGCATTGCTCCTAGCTGACTTCACAGATACCGTAGGCTGGTTTATTATGAAAATAGAAATACAGAAGTATTATCAGGATAGCGTAATAAAAGAGTAGCATCTTGAGACACCTGGGTGACTGTCAATTGAGTGTCCGAATCTTGATTTCAGCTCACTCAGGTTGTGATCCCAGGGTCGTGGGATTGAGCCCCGATCAGGCTCCACTCCCAGTGTGGATCCTGCGTAAGATTCTCTCTCTCCCCTTCTGCCCCTCCTCCCACTTGCACACTCACTCTTGCTCTATCTAAAGAAAAAAAAAAAGAGTTACATCTTTTAGCTGATCTTTTTCTAAAATCTAGAAAATTTCAGCCCTTTATGAATTTTGAAAATAATATATTTAACTTCTGATGAATGAAACACTACTACTAAGGCCACTGAAATATGAATGGATCTGAAATGAATGCATTTTTATAGCATAAGAAAATTCTGTTAAGTAGGATAAGGAATAAAACATCTTTTCTCACAGAAATGTTGTTGTTTGAATTAATCCAATTTGGTCTTTGGTTAGGCAGCTAGTAGTTTTCTCTGGAGGCAGGGATGCTTTTGCTTTTTTAATACACTTCTTTGATTCATGTCCTCACTGTCTAAAATATTTCATGAGACATACTGAGATTTTGTGTAAGTATATCCCAAATATTGCATGGGGCATACTTACACTAAGGTATTTCATTGTTTGCACTGACATTCAAGTTGCCATGGCGTGTTTTATCTAGCAGCCCTGTGCTAGGGAGATCTACAAAATGGCATCTTTTTTCCTTAGGTAGCATGAGGAGAGTGTTTGCTATCCATTTGGCAGGAGAATATAGAATTCAAATTAATGCAGGGCATATATTTGTATTGTCTTTTCAGTTCGTGTGGCTTAATGTAGCCCGAAGTTCTAGGAGTTCTTAAATAATGAAGAATTTATTCCAAAACGCCATTCGGAATATACCATCTATGAAATACCCATGCACTTTCAATATTTCTCTGCTGCTTTATGATTCTACCTAGTGAATCCAGCATCCTGAACATCCACAGAGTGGTAGTGGTTCATTCCTTTTGTTAAAGTATGGATTTACTCTTGGATGTTCTGGGTGGGGGTGGATACAGAGATGTGTGAACTTTGATCTTGACCTTAAGGCACTTACAATATAACTGTAAAGTAAGACATCCACAAGATTTTAATAAAAGGCAATGTGGAAAAAGTCCTCAGAAGAAAACAGAGATTAAGAGTAGATCAGACGATGCTGGATTTACTCGGGTTTAGTCATTAGGGAAGTCTTCATGGATGAGAACGTGGATCTTGGGAAATGCAAGGAAGATTCCTTGAACTTGTTTGAGGTTTTCATATTAATGTTGATAAGATTAATCCATTTTGTAGGTTAGAGGCGAGTCCAAACTCATGTATCTTCATAGTGACTAAACGTTTATTCTTCAGTAATGTGTCTTCTAGTACGAGTTAAATCATCTGTTTTTATTTTTAGTGGACATGGCATTATGGGCATTATGTTGAAGGTCTTTTCAGCTATTATTGAGAGAATGACACATGTCAGAGAATATGTGCACATCTTTCAGGAACTAATTCCTGAATAAGCTAGTAACATTGCATCAACTACCAAACAGCATGCATGAAAGAGTACCCACAGACAAGAGCTAAATACTGTGTCACGTCTCCATGTTATTCTATGTGAATTGTCTTGTCTGTGCTTCAGATTCTTTTTTTTTTTAATTTTTCAAAGTTCATTTATTTATTTTGAGAGAAAGAGAAGGTGTGCAAGCAGGGGAGGGGCAGAAAGAGAGGGAGAGAGAGAAATGCCAAGCAGGGATCCCAAGCTGACAACACAGAGCCCAATGAGGGGCTCAGTCTCATGAGTCGTGAGATCATGACCGGAACTGAAATCAAGATTCAGACATTTAACTGACTAGCCATGCAGGTGCCCCTGTGCTTCAGATTCTCATCCTATGAAGAAGGGATGAGAATATGTTGAGAGATAATGTATATAAATGACCTCACACTAAAAATAGTGAAAGATGATCCCCAAACAGTGAAATAAAAAGAAAAAAGAAAAATTACTGTTTGGGAATTATGCTTGACAATGTTATATTTGTAGTTTTAACTTCCAAAGCTGTTACTGTTGACTCTCAGAGGTGGGTAGTATATTGTATGTGCTTTACGATGGAAGATGATGTTGCTAATTATGTAGAATTCATTTGAAAATGTTCTGCCAAGTGTTGAGACTTTATTCCAAACTAATACCCATCTTGAAGTTATTTCTGATCATGACTTTGTGACTTTTGTGTTTTTTTAATGTTTTGTTTACTTTTGAGAGAGAGAGTGAGCAGGAGAAGGCAGAGAGAGAGGGAGACACAGAATCTGAAGCAGGCTCCAGGCTCTGAGCTGTCAGCACAGAGCCCAGTGTGAGGCTCGAACCCACAAACCATGAGATCATGACCTGAGCCAAAGTAGGATGCTCAACCGACTGAGCCACCCAGGTGCCCCTGTTGCTGTTGAAGATGTGGTCTGGGGACTAACAGCATCAGAATCATTTGGGATTTTATAAGAAATACAGACAGAATATTGGATACCATCCCAGACTTCAGAATCAGAATCTGGATTTCCACAAGTTCCCAGGTGATTCCTAGGCATGCTAGAGCTTAAGAAACACTGATCTAGAGGTTAGTGTAGGTTATTAAAAAGTTTATATTTCTCTAAGCTTTTGAAAGTAGAGCCATGTTGTCTTTTAAAACTATTTTCTATCTTATATTTAAGACTGATAGTACAGGGAGAAAGAAGTCTCCTTCAGGTCTCTAGAGTACTGTGAAGCAAATCGCCTTTTCTGCTTCACCTAGTTGTGTTCAATGGCCTGAGAGATTGAGCCTGTTTAGCAGTTTACTTAAGCAGTAAGTCAAATTGTCAAACTTTGCTCTCTTCATTAATAGTTGTTACACCCAGAATCTTAAGGACATTACCTGTGTTTCATTAAAGTTAGGGGTTTGGGGATGCCTTGTCATTAATTTGTTGAGAACCACGATGTATCTGTTAATGTAGCTCTTAGATACCAGTCCCTGTATTGGTGTCCCCTGGGGACCTTGTTCAAAATTCAGATTCTCAGGTTATGTCCAGGAAATCCTGATTGAGTGGGGCAAGGGGAGGTGCCTTGCATACTATGCTGGTAAGAAACTCCTTAATGCAGTGCTCTGCACGGCCTGTTTTGTAAACCATTGGTGTAGTCTTCTGCTGTCAGATTACCAGGGTCCCTTCCTCTCATATTTCCATTTTCCATATTACCAATAATTTCATTTATTTCTGTGTAAAGTTAAAAATTTAGGCAGCTAAGGGTAGAAAAATAGAACATTGGCCTGGAAAGGAGAGGCCCTGTGTTCCTGACTTGATGTAAACAAAAATGTTCAGGTTACTGTTTCCCCTGTTCAGTTACCTGTAAAATGGGCTTTATACTTCAATGGAATGTGAGATCAGCTATGTGTGAGTGCTTTGAACTTTTCAGGAGATAAGGTGTGTGAGTTCATCTTGTTATCACAACCTTATTTTAATATCCTTCCTTTTCTAGTGCATTTTCACCATAAAACCTGGTTCTCACTGATACCTTATCTCTGCAGTTTCTGGTTTTCTTTGTTTTTGTTTTGGGGTGTGTGTGTGTGTGTGTGTGTGTGTGTGTGTTTTATTGTTTCTGCTTTTGGTTTTTACTTTTACCTGACAGCCTCCAGCACCTGCCTCAAGGAAGGTTTTGCCCAGAACAGTCAGATCAAGAGCTCCTCTGTGGGGCAGTTCAGAATAGCTCTGCTGAGACCTGCAAGGACTGAGGGAGTTGTCCTTTGGGGACAGGAACTTGGAATCAGAAAACCTAAAAGCCCCAGACACCCTCTCTGAGGATGATACTTTGTGATAAATTCATTGCCTGGGCAGGGACCCCAGGGCCTGGGTATATTTAAGAGGACATACCCGTCAAATATTGGGTAAGGGTTGGATGTACTGTCTTTATTTGGTGGAGGAACAGTATGACTGAAGGACATTTCTAGATTGCAGAATAAGTAGATATTGAAAACACATAATCTTAATTACTGAGATATATTATGATTCTCAACCACCTTAATGAATCCATTCAAGGCATCTCTACCTCCTAAGACTTTAATAAAACACGAGTAATATTCTTTTTATCTTTGTTATTCAGAGTCTTAAGATTCTGGGTCTATTAATGAAAAGAGGGTGCAGCTTGACAATTAAGCAGACTACTAAACTCCTCATTCTTTCAGGCCTGTGAACGCCACCAGGTGAAGCAGAAAAGGCATAGAATATATTCCACCTGTCAGTGTCTTAAAGCAAAGGCTCCTCTAGGAAATTAGCTTGGTTTTAAGAATGATGTTTGTCACGGTTAAGGTATATAGGGGAGTGGAAAAGGATGATACCAAAATGCTAGTTTGTAAGTTTAAACTCCTTTGCACAAAAGTAAAGAATGCAGATTCACACAGAAGAGAGGGGCTTTATTTAATTTTAGGATTTATACTAGTTAACTCTTATTTACTTACCTACTATGGGTGTTATTTACTTAATATTCCTGAGAACCATATGAAGAGCCACTATTATTTTCATTTCGCAAATGAAGACATCGGGGCAAATTTAGTAAATTATCTAACGTTACACATAGAGTAAAATACAGAGCCAAGATTGAAACTCATGCATTCAGATTCTAGAGTCTGTATACTCTTATGTGGACTAATTGCTTCTCCAATAAGTATTTTGTTTTAAAATATTTTAAAGTATTTTGTTGCATGGTGCTCTAGGAAGTTGTATTTCTTCTATTGTGTGTTGGTACTTTCTCCTTCCTGTTGCTCTAGAATTAATTGTCTTTATTTCTTGAAATAACATTACCATAGTTCTTTAGAATTTTTTTACTTTGGAATTTTTTTGATACTTTTTGTACTTTGTTTTGTATAAAACACCAGGTTTGGTAGACGTAGCTGTGGCAATTTATAGTCTTAATTTTTAGGAAGGGATCCCTTCACAGATTTCAAGCAGAGACCCCACCACATGAAGGAAACCATAAACTTACTGATGTAATGGGTGGCTAACTCATTAGAACTGTCTAGAAATGAAGGTTGATCAGAGCTTGCGAACGTGCGTCCTGAAGTTTGTTTTTCATGACTTAGTAGATTATGTGGTATATCTTCAGTAGAGTATTTCCTGGGTATGTTTTGACCTTTAACCATTCTGATACATCCATTTTTCTTTGTATGATTGAGCCTGGTAAACGTAACAATTTTTTGGTAAAATTTTATCAAGTTTATCTGAATTTTATCAAGTATTGGTCATACTTGAATATAGTTTTGGTAGGAAAGTTCTTTACTTAAACTTTCCATAGGTTCCCAGTCCTAGATTTTGAGTCTTGTCTTTTGTCCTTTGTGATCTTAATCCTGCTATGGGGTTCTTCTGGCCTTGATCTCAGGGGCAAGATTCTTCCTCCTGGTCACAGACATCTTCTCCTTAAGGGTTAGGCTTCTTTCACTTGAGAAAATTAATTTTAATATTGTATTTTTAATGGTCAGTTCATCATGGAATTATTTACCTTTGTTGTAGTTCCTTTTATTTTATTTTTACTACTTAAACAATGAATAAAAATAGTAGAAAAGGTAGAAAACAATCTTCTGTAAAAATTGGAAATTAAATATCCATATTTATTCAACAAATGTAAGTTTTCAATAAGAAGATCATTTTGTATTGCATTAAGTACTCTCAACAAATACTGGGTGACATTTCGTTACATGTTATAATACCTCTGAATTTTGCTTCCATAAAATATGAACATTCTTTTGGATTTTCATCCATCAGACAGGCCTCATAAGGGAATGAGAAACTGTTAAGGTCCCAAAGTGACTTAAACATACATTTAACCATGCTACTTCTGTGTTTATAACCTTGCAATTGCTTCCTTTAGCCTCTGAAGATATCTGCCTCCTTACCATGGTCTTCAGATCTCTAGATGACCCCTCCAGCTTGTTGAGTGACATACTTTCTGTTACTTATTCCTCTAAAGCAGCAGTGGCCTCATTTCAGTATTTTGTACTTGCTAGGATGTGCTTCTGTCCTTCCTCTTCCTGCAACAAGAATGGCTCCTTTTCATCCTTTGGTTTTCTCTTCCAGACTACCCTATGCAGCCCATCAATCCCATTACCATCCTATCGCTTTCATTCTTAGAACGTATTATTCTTTATATGTATTTATAGTCTAAGGGGAAGGCCATCCTTCCTGGCTAGACTCTAAACACCAAGTAAACAAAGACTATGTGTCTTCTATACACCAGTGTGTACCCAGTGCCTGGCAAAGTACTTTGTGATGATTATCTATAGGTCTTATAGACAAGTACATATTTTTCAGTAGCTTTAAGTAATAGCTCTCAAAACTTACTTTGCTAGTTTAAGTTGTCAATACATGATATCAGTGAAGTAGCAAGTGTCTCTCATGGGGTTTAAAAAGCCACACAAAGTTTTTATGGTTAAAAAAGTGTGCCTTATCCAAGTCATTTGTGTACCTTTCCAGTATGCCTTTTTGGGTACAGGGCCTCTGTTCTTTGTTAATCACACAGTTGTCTTAATATGACAGTGTTCCATCTTTAGTTGCAGAGGATGCTATGAAATTCAACAATAAGTTCTTTTGTTTTATGCCCTTTAGAAAGAAAACACACACACAAACGCACATTTACACATTCTCCTTTAATGAATATACCCATACAGCATCTATCATGCTGCATGGCATCTAGAAGACACTCAATGTGTTGAACGTTCCTAAGTTCTTACAGATACATAGAATTTGTTTTAAAAAATCTAGAGCTTCTAATACATCTTATTTAGTAGATTATGTAGCTCAGTCATCCATATTTCATTGTCTAAATTGATTTAAATTTTATGAAAGAAAAGAACATTGTAATCAGGTAGAATGTAATACACATAAAAGCTGTATAAAGCACTTAACATTAGAGATGCATATATAGATGTACTTATATGAAAACACATCAGTTTAGTTTAAATAAATAGAAAGTGAAAAGTCCATTGATGAAATCAGTGTAAAAATATATAAGTATCTGTTAAAAATGTAGAATTGATAATTATCCAACTACAGTAAAATGACAAAGCAAGTCCTTCAATAATAAAACAAACCAACCAGTTTTCAATGTGAATTGGCTAGAGCGTGTACACACCAGTGTGTACCTGTGTGTATACCTGTAATTGTTAACATAACAAAAGGGAATGTCACATTCTTTATATAGAATCAAAAAAGCTAGTGAGGGGCACCTAAGTGGCTCAGTTGGTTAAGCGTCCTACTTTTTTTTTTTAATGTTTATTTATTTTTAGAGAGAGAGAGAGAGCACACAGGAGGGGCTGAGAGAGAGAGAGAGAGAGAGAGAGACATAGAATCTGAAATAGGCTCCAGGCTCCGAGTTGTCAGCATAGAGCCTGATGTGGGGCCTGAACCCATGAACCATGAGATTATGACCTATGCCCATCACCTGAGCTGAAGTTGTATGCTTGACTAACTGGGCCACCTAGGCTCCCCAAGTGGCTGACTCTTGATTTCTGTTCCAGTCATCTCATGGTTTGTGAGATGGAACCCTGTGGGGCTAGGCGCTCTCCCTTTTTCTCTCTTTCTCAAAATAAATAAATACTAAACAACAACAAAAGACAGGGGTGGCTTGGTGGCTCAGTTGGTTGAGCGTCTGACTTTAGCTCAGGTCATGATCTCGAGGTTCCTGAGTTTGAGCCCCATCAGGCTCACTGCTGTCAGCATGGAGCCGGCTTTGGATCCTCTGGCTCCCTCTCTCTCTACCCTTCCCCCACCTGCGCGCACGCGCTCGCGCTCTCTCTCTCTCTCTCTCTCTGTCTCAAAAATAAATAAAACATTTAAAAAATTAAAGTAAATAAAAATAAAAAAAAACAAAGACAAAAATACCAGTGAATTACATTCCAATTTCTGGGTGTTGGGACTGGTGAATTTTGCTCTGCTCATTACATTACATGAGATAAAATTCAGGTGCTTAAAGACTGTTTTTCTTAAAAGCCCTTCCGAATGCTAGATTTCTAACGACTATTTTCTTCTCCAGGAGAGCACACAGCTGCTACAAATGCCGTCAGTGCAGTTTTACAGCTGCTGATACTCAGTCACTACTGGAGCACTTCAACACTGTTCATTGCCAGGAACAGGACATCACTACAGCCAACGGCGAAGAGGACGGTCATGCCGTATCCGCCATTAAGGAGGAGCCCAAAATTGACCTCAAGGTCTACAGTCTGCTCAATCCAGACTCTAAAATGGGAGAGCCAGTTTCTGAGAGTGTGGTGAAGAGGGAGAAGGTGGAAGACAAGGACGGGCTGAAGGAGAAAGTTTGGACCGAGAGTTCAAGCGATGACCTTCGAAACATGACTTGGAGAGGGGCAGACATCCTGCGAGGCAGCCCCTCATATACTCAGGCAAGCCTGGGGCTTCTGACGCCTGTGTCCGGCACCCAAGAGCAGACCAAGACTCTAAGGGATAGCCCCAATGTCGAAGCTGCCCATCTGGCACGACCTATATATGGCCTGGCTGTGGAGACCAAGGGATTCCTGCAGGGGGTGCCAGCTGGCGGAGAGAAGTCCGGGCCCCTCACCCAGCAGTATCCTGCATCGGGAGAAAACAAGTCCAAGGATGAATCCCAGTCCCTGTTACGGGTAGGAAGGTTTCATTTTTAAATAATGTACATATCTTGAAGGAAAACCGGGAGAACACACATTCTCTACATTTAGTATCATTTAGTCTTTCCGGCTAAAACTAAATGATGTGTCTCAGTCTGGGGATTTATACCTACAAGGCCGAAGTGGAGGAAAGGAGCTCATGTGTGTTTGTGTGTACAATTCACACACTTGATACAGTGGTGGGCAGGCATTTGTTTGTCGTTGCTCTTAGCTCAGATTGAATGTTGGCTAATCATTCCTGGTGATTATGCAAAACAGTGAGGCCGCATTTGGAGAAGGGAGGTTCGGAATCCCAGAAGATTGCACATCTGTTACGTTAAAATAAGTAAATGACTTTTAAATTTTAAGGTGGCATGACACTGTATGTGGTTAACAAGGAAATTAGCGGAGATTTAAATCACTGGGAATGCAAAGCCCAGGGTGAGATGCTAATACAGAAATGTTTTTTAAAACTGACAGTATAATTATGTACAAATGACAATGCTTGTTGTTGTTTGGTTACCAAAAAGGGGGAGGGGGGTTGAGATAGACCTAAGTGTGAATGGTGTGTGAAGAGCATCCAAAAAAAAGAAACATGCATTGTTATATGATCAGGCTTTTTTAGGAAGAAAGGCACAGTCCCATGCAGAAACACAAAACCTCTGAGAAGGATAAGATCCTTCCTTGATCTCTCTCTTCATGCTATGTAGCTGTGTCAAGAAATATTTTACATTTTGAAAATTCATGGGTACTTAGTAAGTGATGCTTCTGGCCTAAGGCACCACCACTTTGACATTTCACCTTGACGCTGAGAAAGGTTAAAGCCTTCTACATGATTTTGGAGCCTTGTCCGTGCCTGGAAGGTAGGATCAGAAACCAGCTAACCTTCCCCAAAGAGTCAGTTAGGAAATAAGAGTTCAGCCAGCCCAATGCTTTGACCTGCAGGTCAGAGACCACTGAGGTCTCTCTGGATGGATTCTGCAGAGAAAACGTTCTCTTTCGAGGGTCTGCTTGACCACTGTGCTCTCGTTTCCTGCAGATTCTCCAGCCTATCTGTGCTTCTCAAGTTTCTCTAGTGGAGTGGAGAAATGCGCCTTAGAGGTGTACAGTTAATTGTAAAAACCATTCCCTTTCCTGGCTGCACTCATGCCCCGGAGCCAAGAGAAGGGCTTGAATGGAGAAGAGCCTGTGCCCCTTGTACACGGAGAAACAAAGGATTCTTCCTGTAAGGAAGGAGCAAGTTTATTATAAGTAACTTTAAAAAGAAGAGAAACAGTGCCTGTGCCCTTCAAGAGGCCATTCAATTCAGGGAGCTCCTTTCCGATAAATATATATGGTGGAGCTGCAATTGTAAATGTGCATGATTTTCTTAGCGTGCCGGGATTCTTCTGGTCTCGAGTGGTGTTTGGTTTCTGGTTATAAGGCAGGAATGATAGGTCTTACGTTTTTAAATTTCATACTGCATCCGGAGAGTGTGTTGTAATGGGTGCCTGACATCCATATCGCTAGACCTCCCCAACCCTTTTTTTTTCCCTTTTTAAAATGGTTTTCATCTGGGACATCTTCATTGGATACCAGATTGGTTGACTCTTTTAGATTATTTCTGGAATATTCCTTTTCTGCCACCATTTGTATGCACGAAGAATTTAGAATGATCAGTAATTTTTTATGGGGTTAAGTCTAAAACCTGAGCATAAGAGCAGTCTATTTTTTGAGCAGACTGGGTATGATAATACTTTTTGTAAAGTTGTTTTTCTCAATTCCTCCACTTCCTTAATTCCCTGACTTCAAGTTTCTGTTGCATCATCGCAACTGCCTCTTTAGTTCCTCCACGTTAGCTGCTGAGGTACAAAATCTTTGGTGAGACGTTGCTTCACCATGTTCTACAGATAATCAAATTCCTAACCGCAGGATTTATGATTTTTGAAGGCAATCATCTATTACATTTATATACATATATATATATTTATATATATATATGTATATATATGTATACACACACACACACGCGCACGCACACACACACACACAAAGACTTGGATCATTCTTCCTTGACTTTAGTAAAATTTGACTCTTCAAAATTTATATTTTCATTGTCTTTGGATATTGCTTTTGGAAATCACCAGTTTTATTGGATATTTGGAATAGGAAGGGTAGCTAATTTAATTTGTGAAGTATTTAGTGTATTAAGTGAATTACAACTTTTTAATATACACATATCTGGGCTGATTGGCTTTTTAAGATGTCTAAAAGAGTTAAGAAGCAGAGCCCATTCTGGTTGTGAATTTGACAAGAATTCTACCTTGGGGGTAGAAATTGCTATTGCCGAGTTATTATAGCAAATACATGCTTCTCAATTCATTTGTCTGCTATCAGAAAGGAGAAACTCAGCAGAGTATTGCCATCATTAAAACAATGCGCTTTAATTTTGTAATTGTAGAGGTCTAGTTATTAGTGAAGGTATCCTGTAAAAATTTATAAATACACCATACAAATATGCAAATAGTTTACATGTTTTGAATGAAAATACAGTTGTCTGTGGAAATGCATACCTGCAGAATGTAGTATTCATATTTGCGTATAAATAGAATGGAACTTGGAATTATCTTGCTATCTGGCATGTTTATTTAGAAGTAGTAAGCAACTTGAAAAACAGAAAATAGGTTTTAAAAGGTTTTTTTTTGTTTAATAGTGTATACAATATAGCCTTAATAAAGTAAGTATATTTATAAATACATTATACATATAGTTTCTAATGTTAAAAGTAAAAACTTGACTAGCAACTTTGATGACTATATAGATTGATAACAAGAGTTAAATATGATAAGTTTGTGCAGCAGAGAATGTTAATTTAAAATAGTTCAGGGGCCCCTGGGTGGCTCAGTCAGTTAAGTGGCTGACTCTTGATTTCAGCTCAGGTCATGATCTCATGGTTCATGGGTTCAAGCCCTGCTTCGGACTCTGTACTTTAAGTGCCCTTTCAGTGCAGAGCCCACTTGTGATTCTGTCTCTCTCTCTCTCTCTCTCTCTGTCTCTCTCTCCTTCTCTCTCTCTTTCTCTCTGCCCCTTCCATGCACTCTCTCAAAATAAATAAACTTAAAAAAAATAGTTCCAACCCTATGCTGGTGAATAGTGGAAACATTTTTAAAGAGCAGGCTGAATGAATTTAGGACAATTCACAAAGCTTGTAGTTATAATGTTGCTTTCAGGATATTGGTCTTTCTGATACATGTTTTTAACTGGTTTCGTTATGAAATGTTGCTGTATTCAAAGTGAGGAAGGAGATATAAGAATCACGGAGAACTAAAATTTCAAAATATTCTCTCATTAATTTTCTTCATTTTTTTCCTTTTTGTTTTGTTTTATGTAGGTTAGGTAAGCATTTGGCTTTTAGTTTTGTGTTCGATAGCAGGTCATTTACATATATTTTGATTTGGTGAATATCTTTTATTTTTCCCTGTTACCAGTATGGAATTGATATTGTTACAAAACATTTTAAATTGTATATGTGGTCTGTGTGGACCATTGTGCTTTGAGGATGGCAGGGGGCATGTTAACATAGCCTTATCTTCTAAATTGCTTTATGAAAATGAGTTTTTTGTTGTGTATTAAATACATAATATTCCTGTAAAATCGTTGTTTTTTTTTATGAGTAGGAAGAAACATGAAAGCCTTATACTCTTTGCTAGAAATAGTCCAAGTTTATATGAAGACTTTGTTACTCTTTTAAAACTTCTAGAAGGATCTTATAAACATGAATAAGTTCCTGAAAATGTTTTGAAAATGCAATGTTTTCATTTAAACTTAAAATTTGGTTCTGTGAAGAGGTTAACATATTTAGCACATTTTCTGTGCTAAAAGCAAAAGTTAATTGGTTTTAAATATTCAACTTGTTCCTTTCTCATTTTAAACTAAACAGTGTAGTGTACTCAGAACTCAATACAGGCGTGTGCCTTTTTCTGGCCAATTTCTTCTATGATGTATATTTACACAAAGGTATTTATTTATTCATTTTGTAGACAGACTCATAGAAATGTAACTGTATTAGGCCTATGATTTCCTGAATAAGAAATACCAGATCTTATTCTTATAATTGACTTTTCAGATTGGATTTTATAACATAGCAAGTTACAGCTTGTAACTGATAACCATAGTAATAGGAACAAAACACCTGCCATTAAACTTCACAAAGATTTTGCCGATATCAAATGCATTTTTTTGTTTAATGGAATGCAGAAGGCTAACTTGAGTTTAGATGGTAAATCTGTAGGGAGAGTTCGTGGCAGATCAACATCCAGGTAAACGTCTGCAGTCAGATAGATACCTTATCGGCTCCTAAGTCTTCTGTAGGTTCAGACACCCTAGTTATCAGTCTGCTTTCTTCATGCGTCTGGGGGAAAATGATTCTAGATTCCAGTGTAAATTTATTTAGGGAAGTCTGTCCGTTTCAACGTGTACGTTTCGCACCACTTGGTTTTCGCAGAGACCTTGAGCCATGGGCTCTGGGAGATCTGTTCCAAGTTCTGGGAGTTGAGTTCCAAGCTGGGCGCTGACTGTCAAAGGCAGGGCCTCCCAGGATCTCCGTTCATCTCACTCTTGGGATTAGAATGGCTGCTGTCCTCACAGAAGTTCTGTGCAGCTTAGTTAATTAATGTTTGTCAAGCCATTTGAGATCCTCAGATGCAGGGTTCTAGATAAGTGCAAAGTAGTATGATTGTTTGTTCGTTTTGTAAATATGATACCAAGACAGCACAAAGTAGATGTTATTTCCCCTTTGCTTCAGTGGTGTTAAATTTATAGTTTAAAGATTGTTGATACTGGACAGTCTATTGAGATGCAAAAATGTTCTTTTGGGGACGGTCCATTGGCAGCCAAACAGACGTTCAAACAAGTGACAGCGTTGAATGCCTTTACAACCAGTGACAGAAGATCGCAGGAACTTTTTTAACTAAAGATGATTTCAAGGGAAAAGCCTGATACTGTTTTTTTTTTATTCATGTTTACTGAAAATAAAAGCAGTTTTTCAGATACATATAGGTAGCAGTGATGTGACATATGTACATATGATTTCTTCTAACTCCATTTGAACGTTTCCATATAGATCTCTGTAATACCAAAGAGAACAGACTGTACCAGGAAAAATGGGAAGTGTACATCTCCATAATCACTGGTTGTAAAATTGTTGCTTTTGGGCCACATTGATAAATTTTCTCTTTTGGTAATTTTTGATATTTTATTTGTTGATATTTGAATAAAATATTAAAAGCCATTTACTATATCTAGAGATTAATAATCCTTGTATATCTCTGTGCTTCTGCTCTGCATAGATGAATTTCTGTTGTTCACCGATTAGAAAAGGGTATGATTGGGGTACCTGGGTGGCTCAGTTGGTTGAGTGTCCAGCTCTTGATTTTGGCTCAGGTCACGATCCCATTGGGCTCTGCCTGGAGCCTGCTTGGTATTCTCTCTCTCTCTCTCTCTCTCTCTCTCTCTGCCCCTCTCCTCCACTTACTCTCTCTCATTTTTGACAGATTAGATCACAACTAAGACCAATCTGATACATACGTGTCTGGTTTTATTGACTTGACCAATGGGATTTTCTATTCCAGTTTCTTTTTATAAGTCAGTTCCATTGGTTCAGGTATTTTTGGGAGCACATTTTTTTTTTCTTTTTTTGTAACATAGGCTTTTTGTGAAGTCTGGCAGAGTTCTGCTGGCCCAAGTTTGTAAAGCAGGGGAAGCAGATGTATCTTTTAGTGAATTGGGCTGTGAGTTTGTAGTCACTGTGAAATGGTATCCTTCAGCACAGTATCTGTTAATTATTTCCTGTATAACTATCTTTTGCTTGGTTTCCTTTTCTCACAGACTGCATGAGTCAGGAGATAACAGGGCCTCAAAAGGAACCCATTGTTGAATGTTCTTTCTTAGATGTTGGAAATGAAGAGCATACAGAAGGTGGCCCAAGTTTCAGGAGCAACAGATGGAGAATGATTCAAAAGTGTGTCAGCCATGAGCTACATAGCCTTGATGCAAATCTAGTATTTTTCTGGCAAAGTCCAATTTGATGGACGGATTGAACTAAGTGGTGATTACCTAAAATGACAGGAGAGTTTTTTTTGTTTTGGATTTTTGTGTATTATTTGCTCCCAACAAAAAAGTAAACATTGTTCCCATTGTCATATTCTTTACTCTCTTTTCTCTTTGACTCTCTTAGAGAACTTCCATTAAGTATTTACACAAAGGACATTGATTACTAGAATGGTCTACCAGTTAACTCAAGGAAGCTTGATACACAGAATACTGCCGCTGGGAAAGTTTGAAGAACTTGTTTCTTTCATTTCAGTGAAGCAACATTCTCATTTATAGATGTTTGTGATTAACTATGACAGAAATAAAATAGAACCATAAGATGACTTTATTTTGGAAAAAAATCCACAATACTTGGTCTTAGGCATATATTTTTTTGTTATTAATGATTAGGAGTAAAGCAAAGGAATCTTTTGTTTTTATAAATACAGGACTTTTGTGATGTGTTAAATTGAGTGGTTGGTATCATTACTAATGTCAGAATGATCAGATAGCTCTTGTGTATAATTTTGCATGTTAACATTCCCCTTTAAACAGATAGTTTCCTAATTTAGATTTAATGTGGGCATATTAATTATGAAAGCGGTGAACCATTTTATACCCTGGAAATTTACCTATTTGTAACATCATGATTAACCAGAAATAGCTAAGGGTATATAGATGTATTTTTAATAGGCAAGATATACTTTATAATTTTACTAACATTTAAAAAAAGTCAAACCTTTATGAGAATTTGGATACCAGCAAAGGTTTTTAAAATAGATTTTTAACAAGCACAGTATTTTGTTTGAGGAAAATGGTAAGATCCATGACAGTATGGTGTATTGAATTGCATTTGCCTGTAGCATGACATGGTGTTTATATTTTGGCATTCAAGACTTACATTAAATCATGAAAAAAGTCTTGGTAGATAAATGTTCCATAAAATAATCTGTTCTCGGGGACTTGACTTTAGATGTTTCATTGGTGATGTAGTGGCTAGCACGAGAATACGTCCTAATGCCCAGTGTGAATTCTTGAGGAGGAAGACAAAACCTGGGGGAACTACTTTACAACAACACTTGTACATGAAAGCATTCAAAAATAAAGAATTTTATTAATGTAGATGGGTATTTATAGTTACGTGATTTCCATGTAATTTAGCATTTCATTTTCTAGGATTAAAAGCTTACTGCCTTTCCATTAGTTTTATTATTAGATTAACAACTTTTCATCCTCACCAAACCCTTTTGAGTTTGAAGCTATCATTATCCCTTTTATTTTGATGAGGAAACTGAGGCAGAGAGATTCATTAATTTGCCCGAAGTTGCACCACTTTCAATGGCAGAGATGCAATTTTGATGCTGGCAGTTTGACTGTAGTCCATGCTCTTAAGCATTGCATGGCCTCCTTTGATTCTCCATGGTCTGTTAATAAATGCTTGGATGACTTTCTGCAGTTTCAGAATGATTTGTTCCATCTAAGCAGACACTATATGTTTTGTGTGCAAAACAGAAAAATTGCTTTTTGGAATTACACAAGTGATACATGCTTTTCAAAAAAGAAGTATATCTGTATTACCACACAGAGCACTAAAGAAAATGGAAACCGCTCATAAGTTCCAACCTAAATACTTTTCTATTCATATATTGGCTTCTAACTTATTTTTATATGCATACAAACATATATTATTCAAGTATTTGGTCATTGTCTCACTCCTTTATAATCCTCTTTTTTTATTTAATATACTGTGGATATCTTTCCCAACAACAAATATAAACCACAGTATTTGGCTTACTGCCTCCATGTTTGCTATGAAATAGTCATATCATAATGTGCTCAAAAGATCCTCTCTTGATACACATTTAGGCAACTTCCAATTTTTACTTATAAAGAAACTTTGATGCATGTGCTTGTGTGTATTATTTTATTGTTTCATCATTTCCTTAGGATAGTTTCTTACAATTCCAGTTACTTAAATGAGAAAATACATGCCTGATGACAAATAGTGTTCAGTGTCCAAATCACCATCCTCTAAGTGTGTCATTTAAAAATATATAAAATGAATTCATTCATAGATAAGGTGTAGAGAGTAACATCCTAGAAATATTAAATGTAGGAGTAAATTTTAAATTGTAAACTGACTTATTTAATAATGAATGCAGGTAGTTAAGGAGAAGGCAAATAATCCTTAAGAGCTATTTCTTATCATAAATATGGTATATAACAAATGACCAATAGCCAGGGCTGTGGGATGATATGCTTACATATGCAGCATAGTTTATTTTGTAGAGAAATTTGTTTTCAGGCAGGACCCATTTTCTTAAGCAGACTTGGGTCATGCGTTTTAAGTGAAAGCAGTAGACTCAGGTAGGCCTGCCTTTTTCAGGGGAGAAATTTCTCTCTTTTTCTTTGTTTCATTCTGTTCTGGACAATGTTCTGCTGTGCTTCACAATTTCTCAACCCAGTTTTAAAGTTTTTACCTTCCTTGGTTGTTTAGTAGATACAGTGGGTAATGATGTGGGCTTCAAAGGAATATAGCAGAGAAGAAGTTAATATTTTTTCTTCAAAATATGGAATTTAATGATCTTCATTTCTATTTATTGCTGAAATATTTATATTGATCCCATTAGAAAGTATTTTCTTTATAGGCTTTTTTGAATGTCAGATATAACATTATTTCTTTATTGTATCTTAATAAAATATTAAAAGGACAGGAGCACAAGCATACTTTCTCAATTAGCATTGAGGTTGTGCTGATTATATGCCACAAATAAGTTTCAGGCTGTTCTTACCAATTAATGACATTAGGAAAACATATATGATGTCATTTATATATACAGTTTAAGTCAAGCTTATCTATGGGAATTTGAAAATGTACAAATACTACATTTGAGAGAGCTATTCACTTAAAAATAATTACTTGCTGTTTTTTAAAAAATTTTCTTTCCTAGTACGTTAAAAAATGAAAATACTTTTATAGACTTAAAACTTTGTAGAAGCCTATCTGTTTTGCAAAGTCTGGTACAATGGAAGCAATACTGCCCATATTTTAGGAGTTTTACCTTATTCTTAATGTCAAGAATTTATAACCTCAAACATGGTAATTCAAGAAAATCCATCTATTTATCCTGAGTTATATAACTTATTCAAAAGAAAGTTAGAGGTTTTTAAAATGTGGATTGTCTAGATAGGCGATCCTTGGTGTACAGATTATCCAATTACTATGGCTATCAAAATTTTAGGCTATAATTTATGTGTGTGTATGTGTGTGTGTGTGTGTATATGTGTGTGTGTGTGTGTGTGTGTGTGTGTGTATATAATATATTTATATATGTATTTATATTTTTATATATGTTTATATATATTATATAAATATATATTCTTAATATATATTTATATAATATATATATATAATATAGGACGGTTTGTAAGATCAAACTGAAATTTAGAGCTTGCCTCAATTACATATGTGATTTAAATAGTTCTGAATACTCCAAAATATATCTTAATTATTTTAGATATCCTTTAGTAGGATGTCTAGGCCATTGAGGTTACAGTTGGATTTGGAGGTGGGTGTGTTCCACCTTTAATAGGCTGTCTTTAGCTGTGATTCAAGCATGACTGGATTTTATTTTCTGGTAAAATTAGATTTTATGTAGTTTTTTTACTCTTCCCTTGTGATGTAGTGGAAAGAGTACTGGATTTTGGAGGCAAGGAGGCTTTGTATTCTAGACTCACTTTGTGACTAACTAGCAGTGTGACCCTGACTGAGTCATTCAATCCTTGTGCACTGTTTCCTTTGGAAAATTATAGAGATTGAAGTATACAGTTACTCATCTTTTGAAATTGCAAATTCTAGGGCCAAGTCAATTTTCTCTAAGACCTTAAACTTCCAAATATGTGAATTGACACCTGAGGCAACTTTCAGACTAAAATCTTGTATTTTAGATTTTGTACTGCTGGTGTCCAAAGAGATGTCACATAATATTTGATATACATGTTCTCAAATCAGATTTCCCTCTAATGGCTGAGAATCCATGTTACTAAAAAAAAACAAAAACAAAAACAAAAAAACACTATCACAAGATAGTCTGAAATCTTCAACAATTGTATTCTTTGAGCTTATCTTGTATAAGAAAGCTCATTCCTTCAAAATAAATTTGTTTCAAAGAATCATGTTATTAAAGGGGCTGCTTGTGAATGATGATAAAGGGAAGTATGCACAATGGAAATAAAATAATTCTTGTAAGAATATGATATGCTTAAAGTCTATTTCCTCACTTTCTTGGCATTGAGCAATGATGCCTGTTTTGTTCACAGTCAGATGTTCAAATCAGAATTTTGGATGCAGAAACTAATTTTAGTAGGTGGGGTGCAAATTTCTTATGAGTCCATGAATAGACTAATCCCAGCTGTTTCATTACAATTATAAAAATAAAATTGGCTGTGAATCATTCAAACTGTGTTTAATGGATTTGAATAATTCAGTTGTGTCCCACTGAAATCTTAAAACTATAAACCTATCTTAGATTTTTTATGCTCCTTCAGAGTTGGTATCCCATTATTCATATATGACTTCCTTGAAGTGTCGGTGGTCATGATGAAAATGACCGTATTTCCACTTGATTCCTGTGGGTTTCAGGAGAGGAGGTGGCCTCTAGAGTGAGGCTAGGGATGCAATGGAGAAAAAAATTAGGAAAAGCCTACAGAGAGAAAAGAATGTTAAATTGTATTTCTTGCCTTTTCTTTCCCATTAAAATATATCTGTTCTTTGTAGGCATTTTGGAAAATATAAATAAGCAGAGATGAGAAAATGGCCATTCAACACTTCTGTGCATCCTTTTCTGACACACACACACACACACACACACACACACAAACACACACACACATACACACACCTATGCACATAGATATATATATGCAAACAAAGATTTACAGGTTTTTATCAAATAACCTTCAGTTTTGCTTTATAATAAGTTGTAAACATTTTTCCATATCAGTATATATTCTGCTACATCACATTTATTGACTTCATAGTTTTTCACTATATGTTGTACTAGTTGTACTAGAAAAGATGATTATTGATTTCTTGTGGTTGGACATTTAAGTTATTTCTAGTTTTCGCTGTTATAAATAGTGTTGTATTGAATATCCATGTAGCTAAATAATCATATCTTGCTTGCAACTTAAAATTGTTAGAATAGATTTTCATATAATCAGGTGCCTCTGGGGGATGACACAATACCAGAGTTTATTGGCAAGTATAAGTCACATTACCAGGCTATGTATATGTACTCTTGGGAAACGGAAAAATAGTATCATTTCTTGACTGTAATCAGTTAGAATTACTTCACAGTGGTACCTAAGTAATAGAAACCCTAATGTTAACTTTAGAGATTATTATGGGGAAAAAGTTAATACGGTGTGAATAAAGTGCATTTCTGAAGCACCAACAAAGAAATAATAAGGTAATCGGTTTCACTTTCATAAGCTGAAAGATAGATTCCTTAGTTGCCTTGGTACTCAAAGATTATTTAGATAGTATAGTATACTGAAATGAGTCTTACAAGGTAAAGATAGACAGACACACAGACAGATAGATAGATAAGGTATGTATATACTACTGAAGGGATTTAGTTGTCTCCAAACATTCTTAAAGTTAATATGTTTTGGTGATCACATTAAGTTGATGCTAATACCTACTCAGTGAAGCATTTGGCACACAAACTCTATTTTTAAATATTTGAATTTATTTTAAGTTACTCAAGGTCATTTACATAGTTTATTATAAAGTAAGAATGAAAATCAGGTGTTAAAGGGAAGTGTAGAAAACCATTCTAAATCCAGTCTCTTTTCATTTGCTTTTCCAAGCATCTTACTGCGCTATGCGAAGTCCTTTCATAATACTAGAGACTAGTTGTATTCTAGTTCATGAAACTTCAACAAAACATACTTTTGTTTGTTTGGTTTGGGAGATTCAAGTGCGTTATTTGGTTGTATCTAAATTTAACTGTGCTAATACTCATCTGGGTTCAAGATTTATTTTCAAAGAACCAACATGTACTAGACCAAACTAACCTAGACTCCCAAAGACTTGAAAGAAATACTCTGTCCCCCTCTCTCTCTGTATCTCTCTCTCTCTCTCTCTCTCTTACTCTGAAAAACAAGTATTTAAAAAAAGGGGGCACTTGGGTGACTCAGTCGCTTAAGGGTTCGACTTCAGTTCAGGTCATGATCTCATGGTTTGTGAATTCAAGCCCCAAATTGGACTCTATGCTGTGAGTACAGAGCCCGCTTCTGATCCTCTGTTCCCCTATCTCTCTCTGTACCTTCCCTGCTCACAATCTCTCTCTCAAAAATAAATAAACGTTAAAAAATAATAAATAAAAATATATATAAAAAGGCTTGAAAAAAATAGAAATCCAAAATAGAAGACAATTCTGTAGAATCATTCCTTGACATATTGGTCTCTAACTTTTCTTGTCATCCAATAAATAATAATTTAGCACCTACTAGGTTTCAGAAACCATAAAAGACCCTATAAAGGGTATGACTATGAGTACATCAGGATTCCTGCTCTCATGTATTATACAGTCATGTATAGATAACAAGACAGGTATATGGACACCCATAATATAAATAAGACTTCCATAAAAGGGGCAAGTAGAGAGAAGAGCACTCTTTGGGTGTTTAAAGAGGAACAGATCACATTCAGTTAAGTGACTAAATAAAGGAAGTTGTCATAAAGAGTTTTCTGAGCTGGTTTTTAAGAAAAAGACTAGACTCTCAGCAGGCAAATATGACAGCATGGAGCAAGCTATGTAATTAGAACAATGTGAGGTTAGCTTAAGGAACTTTTAGGATATAGGTACTAGAAAAGTTTGACCAGAAGGTATGTGCAGTGTAGTTTGGGGAGCTAAGACTTGGCATATAGGTTAGGGAAATTTCCTCAAATTATTATTTAAAAATTTTTATTTCACAAGGAAATAGAGACCATCATGAGATGTGCAGTCAAGGATAATTTGATCAAGTCTTTAATAATGTTAATATGGCATTTTACGTAGGGTACTGGAAGGGTATGGGTAGATGTCCAGAATTATGGTGAGAGAGGTTAATTAGTAGGCTAATATTACTATATGAGTAACAAAGAGTTCAGGCTAGGATTGTGAAAATGAGAAATGATTTCCATAGATATACTAGATGTAAAATCTCTAAGAGTTTACATGTGTTGGTGACCAAGAGGAAGGCAGTTATGATACATGAGGCTTAGAGATTGGAAGAGGAGTCTAATAATAGTTAGCATTTCATAATCACTGTGGGTCAAGCCCTGCTGTTTATCTGTAGTAACTCACTGAATCTTCACGATAACCCCATGACATAGATTCCACCTGTGATCTTATTTTATAGGAGAAGTAGAGTTTCATAGATGTTAAAGTCACTTGCCCAAAGTCACCCAGGTAGTTAGTGAGTGGGTCAGACTAGATCATGCCCATTATACTGGCTTTAAAGTCCACATTCTTTATATATATATATATATTTTGACCAAATGGTAGTGTCATTAGCAAAACCCTAGAGTGAACTGTTTTGTAAGTGTAAATTAACAAAACTAGTCTTAAAACCTACCAAGTTTGCAAGGCATTCAGATGAAAATATCTAATGGATCACAGGAAATGACATCAATTATAGGAAATGTGGGAGTTGACTTCTAAGTTACTTGACATTAATTTAATAGAGGTTATATTGGTAGCCTCGTTTGTACGAAATATTCTAGGAGTCGTAACAACGTGAGCATGCTATGGACACTGATTCTTCAAGTCATTTGGAAACCACTGGGGGAGATAGTGTTCAGAAAAAATGACTATAGTATAAGAAAATGAGCGTCAAGTGCTATTGAGTGAAATAAATTAAATGTGGTTATTTTATGTATTTAAGAAATTTTAGAGGAAGAAATTACCCCTGCTTAATTCAGCCATCAAGGAAGGCTTCATGGAATAAGTTACTTATCAGGTGATTCTTGAAAAGGGTTGGGGTTTGAATAGATGGGGATGGATGAAATAGGGAATTATTGGGGTACAAGCAATAAACAAATGAAAAAGAACTTTGGTGTTTGGAAAACTTGAAGAAGAGTCAATCCCGAAGTCTAAAGAGCATACAAGTAGAAGATGAGCTGTGTTACTCCAGCTAAAAATGATAGAATAGGGGGTGAGCACCCCCTCCCCCAGAGTGAAAGTTTATGAGACTAAATTTTAAGATCCTCTGTGCATGGGAAAATCTTTTTTAATTGCTAGGATTTAGAAATTTGCAGAAACATGCATGCCTCAAGAGTCTTATTAAAACCTAAAGGAAAGAGTAAGTTTGAGAGAAGAGTTGGGTATTTTAATCATAGTCTGAAGTAAGAATTTAATAATTTCATTAATTAATGTGAATAAGTTTCAGAAAGTTTAAAAAATAAATATGTATGGTTTATATAAATATGTATATAGCATATGCGTGTCAATTACTCTTTTATTCAAATATAAGTTAAAGTAACTCTACTTAGGGCCATTACTTTCAAATAGAAATGAAAATATATTCTTGAATACCATTTAAAAACATGCCATTCATACTATACCAATTTGATTCATTATATATAAGAACTATTGTATTTTAGTTTTATGTAATGTTCTGTTTTAATCACTAATCATTTCTCTTAGATTTAATCTGTGGGCTCATTTTCATGTCCTATTTAATGTCTTATTTTGTCACTGAGAAAAAAGAGAAATCCTTGCTTGCAGTATGTCACCTGTTGTTTAATGGCTAAAACTGTTACATATTTTCATACTGTATTACATTAAGTCGTTTTAAAAGCATTGCTTTCCCTTTTGTTTAGTATTCCTACAGTCTTTGAGATGTTGGTAGGGGGCTAATGGAAGTCCTGATTAAAATCTTCTAAACTTCAAGGCTTTCAGTTCCTGCAAACAATTTGGATCTGAGAGATAGACATACCTTTTCGATACTCTATTGACTGATTTAATATTAAGAAAAATCGTAAGTTTTTATTTCACTTTATTTTAGTAAGTACAAATTAAAATGTGTTTTTAAAAATCAGCCATAGTGCGTGGTGTCATGATCACAGAATTTTTGGCAGTTAAGTTCAAAAACTCTCTATAGACACAGCATAATCCTTGAAAAGTAAAGGAGCTGTCTTAAGTGACCAATTTCCATTATTTAATATAAGCCTTTCAAGTTTTTATATCTAGACTTCTTTTTTAAAATGTTTTTTTTCCCCAAACTTGCAGGACCATGAACTCTAATCATGAGTTTATGGATCTAATCTAACTTGCTTCATGGTAGGTAACCAACTATAGGTGGATAGAAGTCTCTGAGATAGGTAAAGTTCTAATACAGTTGAGGTTTATATTTGAACTCACAGGTTTAGATTAGTTAATTATCCATCTTTATTACCAGCCCAAATTGGTCCTGCCTTTCTAGGACAATCAACTGCACCATATTTAGGATCAGTCAAAAGTCTCAGTTGTTCTATTTTTATTTTTTTTAAGCTTATTTATTTTTTGAGAGAGAGACAGAGACAGATCATGAATAGAGGAGGAGCAGAGAGAGAGGGAGACAGAATCTGAAGCAGGCTCCAGGCTCTGAGCTGTAATGATAGCACAGAACTTGACCCGGGACTCGAACTCAAGGACTGCAAGATCATAACCTGAGCCGAAGTTGGCCACTTAACTGACTGAGCCACCCAGGCTCCCCTTAGTTCTATTTTTAATAAAGCAGATGAGTCTTAAAACATGGCAGATTGGCCTGAGATGGAGTTGGTACCCATGTAGTTTCTAATCCTTATGAATTTCATGTATGAATTTACCTGCAATGATATGAGTGGGATTTTTATGATATTCCCTGGGGCTGAAATTGAGACTTTTTGAAGTACATGTGTGGGGCATTGTGTGTGTGTGTGTGTGTGTGTGTGTGTGTGTGTGTGTGTGTGTTTGGGGTTTTTCCTCTGAAGCAAGGGGGCAGGCATTTGGACAAGTTTGAGGCACAACAGAGCAAAGATAGGAGGAAAACAGCAAATACCAGGTCTAATAATTTAGCCATTTGTGAATTTTTCTCTCATAATAGAGTGTGACCTCCTGAGAGAGAAGGACTGTGCCATTTTTATATTTCTATTTCTCATCAGCTCTGCTACACTCCTCATCTTTTAGGAGGTCTAGAATCGATACGTTTTTAGTTGACTAGAATTCTATGAGGATATGTGTGCTTATACAAAAATTTGGAAAACCATATCTTACTTTTGTCATGAGACTGCAGTGCTGCTGCTTGTAATTTTTCTACCATAGTTTATACAAACTACATAGTTTATTACAGACTGATTTATATTTGAATGTTGTTTAGGAGCACAGGATTAGATGAGTTATTTCTTACATGCAAGTTTTTTCTAATAAGAGTATAATATTATTTAGTATAATATTATTTAGTGAGTCACTTACTCTGGAAAAAATCAATTATAGCAATTTTGGGTTCACCTACAAATTTTAAAAATATTTGAGCTTTACTAGACCATTTTTAAATTTGAAATTTTTAGTGGGGGGGCTCTGGTAAAGCAGAGATTTCTCAAGGCTCACAGAATTTTTTTAATATAGGAATCTAGAGAAGTAATCTGCCACTGTGTTTCTAGGTTTTAAAAGAGTTCCAGTAAAACCTGAAAGGTTTATCTTTACTTTGTTAAATCACGAATCCAATATCCATTTTTTTTTTGTAAATTCTTTTAAAAAAGTAATCCTATATTCGATTTCAGTTGAAGTAATTAGTTTTATGCACAGCTTCCAATTTATAGAGCATGATGATCAACACCGTTTGATCTAAAATGTGGGAAGAGAGTTTCACCATATTTCTGTACTGCTGCCTTCTAAGGAAGAGAATCTTTTAGAACATAGAGTTCTAGGCGCAAGATAAGAGGAAATGTGAAAGGGGATTGTTTATCCCAATAATCATATGACCAAGTCTGGGAATCAAAGGCTTCCAGCCTGGAAAGGGTGATACAAAGAGCAGAAAGGTATTGGTCGATAGTGTTCCTGGAGCCTGCAGCATCTAACGTGCTAGAGACAAACTCAGAGAAAGCTTTCGCAGACCCAGGAATTCATGTGTTATTTGTACTACAAACCCAACCTCATCGTTTTCATCTCCTGGCCTAGAAGAAATGAATAAAGGTACAGGTTGTATCTGTGAAATTGAACTCTATGGAGGCAGGGAGCTTTGTTCTTCAGTGGAGTTTTTGTTTGTTTTCTTGACCCTTTCGGAAACTGGTGGAGGAAGAGGAGAGAGAAAGGGTCTAGCTGTGTGCAAAAGGAAGCTAGAATTCCTGTTTTCCTGAATTGCTCTGTTCTTAGTGTTAAGGATATTGAATTCGGCCTGCACTATGGTTTCCTCCTGGTACCAGATTCATGGCCCTTCAGGATTGGAATCCATGCAGAGAGGAAGGATTCGTGAAGACATAATCACAGTCAAGAAAGTCTTTTGCTGTATCTTGTCCTATACAGTTACTTTGTTTGGGTGGTTTACAGAAACATATCTCATTCAGTCGTCCAAAGGTGATGTAGTAAGTCTTTTGCAGGAAATGAAACTCCACTGTTTCTTTTTTTTACTCAGAGGCTAATCTGATTAGCTCTAAAACATTTGTTCATCTTTTTATTCAGTATTTGAACTATGCCTATGGAAGACATATGGATTTAAATAGTACTTGGCTTACCATCTGCTGATAAGGGAAAGTGAGATGCTAAATCAGAGTGGCAGGAAAGTCTATTTCAGTAGAAGCTATTTCGATCTGAAATACTGTAGGCAATCTTACAAAGTATTTTAATTGGGATTATATTGATGTGTGTGAGTAAAAGGAGCACATTTGCTGTTATGGTTCAACTTATATAATCATTAAATTTATATATCAGTTTAGAGATGTGAAGCAATGTGAAATTTTGATCCCATTAATTACAGATTTTTTTCCTAAAGTAGTCATTTATGGGAAAACCTTTCTGATGCCTTTATTTTAGTGGAATTGTATTTTTTTATATCTTATACCAGAAATTAGATTGCTAAACATCAACTTTTCAGATAAATTCATTAGAAATTTAAAAAAAACCCCACAATTTATAGTTCTAATACAGTGTTCATTTTTGAATATTTTTATGGTGAGTTACATTCTAAAAATCTAATCTTGGGAAGATTAGGAAGAAGAAAAAGAGGTTATCTATTTTTATGGTGATAAAATGCTGATATATAATTACTGAAAGTCTATAATTATGCCGTATTTGTGTCTCGTTAAAATCTTGAAAATGTAGAATCATCTAGGCATTAAGGATAATGTGAAATATAATCAATCACACATATGCATGTGCATATAAAAGTCTATGCATGTATATATAATATATGTGTATTAATTTGGACAAACCGGGTTTTTTTTTTTTCAAATTAATTGGTAATTCTTCCATAAAACATGGCTGGCATGTCACTTTTGGTTGCGGTAGTACAAGGGTCAGTAAGAAATGGCTTCTGCCTTCTGGGAGGAAATACAGTAAAAGATAGTACTGCTACATGTCCAGATTTATGCCAGCCACCTTCATAGACATTATTTCAGTTAATTCTCTGAAGAACACTGTGAGGCTGAGCATCTGCAACTCCATTTTAATGAACGTAAGGTGTAGAGAAGTTGACTAAGTTGCCCCCAGATAACACAGTTAGTTAAGTTCAAAGATTATATAGCAAGTTCCCATTGTGCATTGGGCTCTGTGCTAAGTGCTAAGAAGTACACGATGAATAAGATAAAGTCTTTGCCCTTGAACACAGTCTAGGAGGAGACATAAGCCTAATGGGATGATTTTTAATGCAAAGTAGAAAGCGTAAGACCAAAGAAGTGCTCAGTATAGGCAGCTGTCTTGGCCTGGGAGGTCCACAAAGACTTACTGGGGAAGATGATGCCTGAGCTGCATTTTGGTTAGATGAGGAGAGATAGAATAGGAGGTCTGGTCCAAGGAGCCACAGCATTCCTAAAGTACTAGAGTCGTGAAGCAATGCACAAGCAGTTCATCTAGAGTGGCACTGCGCAGTCCATCAGTAACTAGTCGTATGTGGCCATTGAGCATTTGAAATGTCCCTAGTCTGAAATGAAATGTGCTGTGTATATAAAATACCTAGCAGACTTCTAAGACTCCGTATGAAAAAATTAATATTAAACTATCACATTAATAACTTTATAACAATTATGTTTTGAAATGACAGTCTCGGATTTTTTTGGCTTAAATTAGATATACTTAACAATTTTACTTAGATTCAGTGAATTTAGCTCACTGGTTTAACAAATTAAAGATGGTTTGGTGTGGAAACTTTAGAATTTCTCCATAGTGTTGCTTATGTTCATATCGTTTTGTTGGTGCATTTGAGTTATTGAAATGACAGATTTTGAGTGCATTGGCCTAATTAAAAGATGGTTGGGCACCTCGTTAGCTTATTTCCATTGGAAAATATGAGACAGATCCTGAAATCATACACATAGTATATCATTTCTTAGAACTATTTTTTTTTTATTTGGAAACTTTGCATTCAGCTTTTTGCAGGTAGGTTTACAGTTTTTTGGATATTTAAGACAATCCTTTTGTAGTCTAAAATAAGTACTGTTTTGAACTATATTTTCTAAACTTTTTTGTGCAGTTTTTTTTTAAAGATCTGGAACTTAAGACGTTTCTGTTAAACTTTGGTATACCAACTTATCCCCCCTATCGTTATTGAAATCTAGTGTGTCATATTTCTTTACAGAGGAACTCATGAGATCCAATTGAGAAATCTAGAACAACCTGGAACCCGAGGGTCTTACAATGTGATTGGCAAACACACATTAATTAGCATTTCAGATCCTGTTGAGGGGCTGTCGTTCTTAGATGTGGTACTTGATGAAACCCATTTAGTTGATTTCGCCAGATTCTACAACGAGGTCTGTGCTTCAGACACAGAATAATGTCTTTCTCAAAAGCATGTATTGTATTTATTTTTGTAACCTTCACTCTTAGACCACAGTTAGAAACAACAGCACAGTATCCTCATTGATACGTTACAAACCACTGAAAAATGACTAATGAATTAGTCATGTTGGATTTGCATGTCAGAGAAGTGCACTCTCCTTTCTCCCCAAGTGAGCAAAAACCAGGCGGCCCTGTAAATATTCTAAGGTTAGTGATGGCTTATGGCACCATCTCAGTAAATAAATGCCCTTCCCGTTCTTCCCCTTTCTTTCCCATTCATATCCTTTCTTTCACTCCTATTTCCTTTAACTGTCACATTGAGTTATTCTGTAAGGACTCAGAAGCTCCCTTTGCAAAGGGGATGGCCTAAAACTCTCCACATGAGAGGAATTAAACCATTAGTCTCTTAGAAGTAGAAGGTCACTGTACCTTACCTTCTCGTCTCTGCTTCATCATGAATGCTGAAAGAGGAGCTATCTGATTCTACTCCACAACCATCCTGGGAGAGTTGCAGGACACACAGGGAATCATCAACATTGTGGATTGTACAATGAGGACAGAAATGGAACCAAGGATTCCATGAGAGATCCACATTGGTAGTAAGAAGTGCCTGGCATGGGCTCTCCTTTTCTGCTCAGGATATGTAGGTGTGACCAGGGGGGTGGTATCTTTCTCAGCAAGGCTATTTGCTTCAGGTATTTGGAAGACTTTATGTTGTCAAGCCACACAGAACTTTTAGGTTGCTGTGCTAGTGTTTATTTCCAAATCCTGTATCTCATATTTACCTCGAATAGGTTTCTAAATATATATGGAGACTTGGTCATGGTGTTGAGAGGTATAAAATGTTTTGGGTGTTTTTGTTTTGTTTTGTTTTGTTTTGTTTTTTTGTTTTTTTTGTTTTGTTTTGTCTTTTAAATATTCTTAACTGAACAACTTGTTTCCATTCCACCGGTGTTACACGTAGTGTTGTTAAAGATATCTTATTCGCAGGGGCGCCTGGGTGGCTCAGTTGGTTAAGCGTCTGACTTCAGCTCAGCTCATGGTCTCACAGTCCATGAGTTCGAGCCCCACGTCAGGCTCTGTGCTGACAGCTCAGAGCCTGGAGCCTGCTTTGGATTCTGTGTCTCCTTCTCTCTCTGCCCCTCCCCTCCTCATGCTCTGTCTCTCTCTGTCTCAAAAATAAATAAAAACATTAAAAGAGATTTTAAAGATATCTTGTTCACAGTGCCTTCTAGGCTAAATTCCTAGAAGTGACAATGGGTATGCACCTGAAAATGTGGATATGTAATGCAGGATTACTCTCCTATTTCTAATATCAGCATATTATTTGAAAAATAACTGTGTTCTGCATTTTGTTAGGTCAGAATGACAGTGAAGGTAGAAATGAAGAACCAACATGTGGAAAAAATATGTCTGTAGTTTTCTGCCTATATTTTCCTCTGTGTCCATATGTTAGTCCCTTGATGGCATGTATTGGAGCCACTTATTTTCATCATGTGGTGAATCTTCTTTTCCCCTCTCTCTCTCTGTCTTTTGAACAAGTATATCTTGGATATGCCTGATAACATATGACTTGACAGTGTTATGCAGCCTTTCCTTTCAGTGGTAGGCACTGCTACCGTTGTTAAGAAATATTTAGGAAAAAAATGTAAATTTTCTCAAAGGAGTAAGATATGCAGGGTAATTTAGGATAAAAAGTGGACCCACAAATGTGGCAACCATACATATGGTATTGGAGTGATTATTACATTTACCTCATCAGATGGTGAAGCAATGGAATTGTCTTAATTTCTCAGATTTTCCCTCCAATTTCCATCTTTTTTTTCTTTCCTTTCATAGAACAGTTTGATAAAGGTATTAATCCAGTTTTAATTATACAGTGCTTATCTACTGAAAATAATTATTTCTAACTAAACCTGGGCAAACTGGAAGTGTGTGATTAGCCCAGATTTTATTATAACTTCCATAGTTGTCTTAAATTTTTACAGATCGTCAGAGGATCACATTGCCATTACTTAGTGAAGAGTCATCAACCGTATTTTGAAAAATGAGTGGCAAAAGTGATGACATTCTGTTTCTTCTCACTGTTTTCTGATTTCTGGAGCACTGCCATTCTCCACATTTCCTCTGGCCTTAAGAATGCCAGCTGGCTATTTAAAAGAAGAAGAAAGAATAAAATGCAAAAACAACAACAAAAAAACCCAGAAATCATGGCTTAGGGAACCTCGGCTCAGCCCCTCCCTTAGTGCCATGTAGCCTGGAGCTCATTGGCCAGGTTCTTTCTGCTGTTTTGATACTCGGCAGACCTGGATCACCGCCATTTTCTATTCTGCCAACTGGCCTTGAGCAACGGATCAACTCTTCTCTTTGCTCCAGGCTTGGAGGAGCTGGAGTGCAGTTTCTTTCCACAGTTTTGACCACCCTGCTTTTGGGCAATCTTGTTGGTGACTTTATGTTACTGATTTAACAAAAACAACCTGTCCGTAGATTGGTTGCATGCAGCTTTTCTGATCGTCCACTAAGACCTTAAACAAAGGGGCTATGCAGATATGCACACACACACACACACACACACATGCACCCACACATTTGTGCTGATGATGGTATAGCCATGGGATGGCCAGGTACATATGCTATAACGGGTATGTATAGTTTCCTTTTAAAATAGCATTTGGCCGTGCAATTGCAAACTTTTGTTTCATAGTGTAGGTGTAACTTACATGAAAGAAGCGCTACAAGATTAGATAGAATTGCTCATCTATGAATTTAGAAATCCCTTTCCCTGAAGATTCAAGTAAAAGGTTTTGGTTCTTTTAATTTGGTGTGATAAAAAATGTTGCCCTTTGGTGAAATCAGAATTATGGAGCATGATGCTTCTCATTTCCTGGTGCTGTTATTTTTACTGTACCAAATATGTATTTTAGATGGCATTGTGAATTACTTCAGTTGTCAGTGCAGTCAGTAAACCTGTGATTACATTATATTGCTTTTGCTCATAGGATCATTTTCTCAGCCAGTGCACCTGGGAAAGACTGCTACATTTTCCACCAAATTGTAGAAGCTGAGAAAATTAGGTGGATTTTTTTTTTCTTTTTGTTTTGCTCTAAAACGTGGTTGCTTTGTAGAATGTTGGTGAGCTCACTAATAAACATATGAAAGCACAGCCTCATCAAATGGAAAATAAAATCAGAACACCAAACTCCAGTACGTTTTGCAATAAAGAAAACAAACAAATTGTTATTTTTTCCAATGCAATTAAATAAAGAGACCGCTAATATTGCATTTATCTAATTAGCGTCTCTGCGGTACAAACTGCTCTTCATTTTCATCCCCTTCTTTGGATAGGTGTGTATGTTGTCGGGCTTTACCAACAGAAAACGTAGCTGGGGTTTTGGAAATAGCCTTCGACTCTTCGTGCAGGCCAGCCTCCTTGCTAAAAGATGGCGTTGGGAGAAGCACTTGTGAGAGACTTCTGAGCTTCAAAAAGAACACCTGTTGCTGTCAGCACCGCTTCCAGCAAAGCGTTGTTATGGGTGTGTAACTACTTTCTGTCAGCAGGAGTCTTTGTTTCAACCTGAGTGTTGTCCTGTCAGAAGTCAGAAAAAAGGCCCCAAGTCTCCTGAATTTCAGCAGTGAGTTGAGATGAGGATCTTTTTAAAAATGTCAGGCCAATTTAGGAGTTTGATGTGCACCGAATGGCCCCTTATACCCATGCGGCAATAACATGCTAAACTTTATTCTCCCTCAAGTATCCTTTCACCCAGCTGTCTTCTAGAAACCCTGGTGTTTATTCAAAACCCGTATTTATATTGTATAGAGTATGAAGAAATGCTTGATTATCATTTATCTTACCCTCTTCTCAACATTCAAGGGGATGTGCCATTATCTAGAAACCTATAAAACTAACATCCAGTGGAATTCATGTTAACAAGTATGCCATGAGTGTGAACAGTAGTTAGAGAAATATCCTTCCTCAGACAAACAGAACTACCTCAGCAATTTGTGTATTTTGACCCGTTGCTCTAGGTAAGCATGTTCTGTCATCCAAATCTGCTACAAGAATGGATAGAAATCTTGGGGTACCAACGTAGTCAGGGGGTTGGTTGAATTTAGCATTTTTTGATACCAGAAACTGGAAAGAAATAATTGATGGCCCATACGGTATGTGTAATGGGCACTATCAGCTGTTTAAACATACACGAGTTATTTTCAAGCTTTCCAAACCCATCTGTCACCATATTGCTCAGCCACACAAAATAAATTGTCATTTCTCTCTATATAAACTGATGTAGTCCTAATTGATTTTTGCTTCAAACTTTTGTGTAAATAGACTTGTGTCATCAGGCTCTATTTTTTATTTGTTTTTGCTTTTGTTTCCCCTACTAGTAATTTATTGTATAATTTTGCATATATGAAAA
The DNA here is from genome assembly GCF_024362965.1 of Panthera pardus. NCBI lineage: Eukaryota > Metazoa > Chordata > Mammalia > Carnivora > Felidae > Panthera > Panthera pardus. The sequence goes on along the minus strand of NW_026527002.1, from coordinate 59,221,817 downwards.
ATACAAACAGGTATAGCCAGCCATGTGGCCACATCCTAAAAAAAAAGTGTTAAACACACTTCGTATAGATTTAAAAAAAATACTTGTGAAAACAACAGCATATCTTTTTCAGTGTGTACAGTTGAGTTCAAGAAAAGCATAGTGTGTCTTCATTGCAAATCCAAGTAATATATCTCGTAGTCTCTTATTTAATCACAGACATTTTTCTCTTACACTTCACAGTGTTAAGTGTAATTTACATAAACTCCTGGGGCTTTCTGCAATGTGGGAAACTGAGTTCATAAATGGGGGTGATAGGAATGAGTTTGAACACTGTTCTCTGTAGGAACCAAACAACGTTTAGGATGCTTCCAGTTCTCTAGAGAATTCTGTGGGGCATTAGGGGGTACGTAACTGAATAGGAAAGTGCACTTTTTTTTTCCAGTGGGGACAAACACACAGGAGATTTGTTGGTAACTGATTCACTGGTTCCTGAGTATGTTTTACCTCTGGCGGTGTTAAATAGACCCAAGATTGCATCGGTTTCCCCTAGGAGATATATACTCCAGAAATACCCATTATCATTGCATGAGTTATCATAACACCTAATACCTCAGCTGGAGTTTAAACGTTATGACAGTTAGGGGACTTAACTCGGGTAGACTTAGGAGGGCCTGTGAATACAAGTTAAAAATCATGCAGTTGGCTCTCATAGAAGATTTAATTGTTAAAGTAAATGTGCATGGTCACTTTGAAGTCTTAGATTTTCCATGTAAATTAATGAACAAAGGGTACATCATTCTCCTTAAATTTCTATGAGTTTTTTTTCCTTTTTTTTTCTTTTGCATTTGCATAAGAGGCAATGAAACAGTACAAAGTTTTAATTCTTTCCCCTCCGCCCAGCTAAACCACTGGTTTAGTGATTAGCAGAGGAGACTTTTATATTATGTTTTCGGCTCTGTTCCCTGGTTGCAATTCACTCAACCTTGACGTAAATCTGAAATAAGTACTTTGTAAAGGGTTAGCCTTTTGTGCAGGGTGTGTGAGAAATCCTGCAGGACCAGGTTGGTTACAGAAACCAGTGTCAAGTTGCCTTTCCTGAACGGTGAATAAGAAAGTGCAGACAACGGGAAAGTGGGGGGGGGGGGGGGAATCTTCCAAAGTACACCCTCACCCTTCACTTCCGAAAGCCTTATTGTCTACCTTTAAAGGACTCCCAGTTCTGTTCAGTGATAAGTATTCATTGGGTGGGTTATTTTTGCTTTTTTTTTTTTTTTTTGAAATTATCCAGTCATTGCTAGTGGGTACAGTATGTCAGGACAGTAGACAAGAGTTTCATTCACAGAATCCACATTTTGTGTTTTGCCTGTTGAGGCTGGTTGCTCTTCATTTAATCTATTGGATCATGCTGTTTGCCTTAGGTGATCAGCAACCTTTAATGTAAATCCTAGGCAATCTTGTAAAACTAATGGAAAGAGAGAAAATACACGCACACGCACGCACATACACACTGTAAGCATTCCTTTCATTGTTTATATCTGTATTGTCCTAAAGGGTAGGTTTCATTATGTAGCTCCTTCCCACCTTTGAAATACCTACTCCTTTTTTCCTTTAATTTTTTAAACTGAGTATATTCTATTATTTGTAAGTAGAAGTATGTTTTCTTATCAGTGCACTGCCTTGTACTTAGAAACTTAAAAAAAAATGAGTATTTTGTTTAGTTCTGAATACAGTCTATTTCCAGTTAGCCTGAAAGTTGTTTAAAATAAATCACGTTCCTAAAATCCAACCAAAAAAAAAAAATCTTCCCCTTATATAAACGGCAGTTCAGCATTGGTTAAGCATTTTTTTTGGCAGTCACAATGACCAACTAATTTGAGTTTCAGTTCTTTTTGGAGAAAGAGAAGAGGGTGTAATTCTTGATAAGTCTAGCTGCAGATTTGTATTGAGTACCAAAACTAAAAAAGTTTTCTTAATAAGAAACCTTCTTTAAATAGTGATGAAAAAATATCCCCCCCCCCAAAGTGACAAAAGTAAATAGCATTTTCTTGATCCGTCAGAACAATCAGAATAAAGAGAATGTTGAAAGCTTGAAGATACAGAGGATCATTTCGCTACTTCACAGAAGTATTTTCAAATGGCTCTGCTGAGTTAGGGTTTTTATTTTTAATATCATTGAGTTACTTAAAAAAACCATAATGGTTTGTTAAGAGCAGGAGTTATACCTACCTGCAAATATATATACATGTCTTCTCGTACTTTCCTTCTTTGAGACTTTGTTATTGTATTACTGTGTGTGTGTGTGTGTGTGTGTGTGGGTGTGTATATGCGTGTGTGTATGTGTTCTTTTTCTTTTTTTTTGTCTACATTGCTGCAGTCATAGCTTGTTATGAATCATTTTGTGCGAGCACTATGAAAATCTACATCTTTTTTTGTAATTAATTTTGAAAAATATTTCAGAATTTGTTGATTGAGATCTGCACGTGATTAAAGGACCTTGCTTCCCTTTCCTTGGCAAGCTCAGGTTAGGTTGGTAACCAGGTGTTTTTACCAACGATTGAAAACTTTCCTTTAGACAAGTGTGTATATATTTTTTAATACCACAGTACATACTCAGTAGTGTTGCCGATGGTGGTCAGAACAGACTAGGTACTTATTGTTTTTCTTGCTCGGTTTGAAAGCTGTGCATGATTTGAGCCAGTAACTTAAAGACACACATTCTGTGTAGATGGATCTTTAGACATTACTCATGTTTATCCCTCTCCCCTGCATCAAGTTGCATTTTAATCCATTCTATCCTTAAAGTCACCAGGGGCACAATTCTATTTCCGTTACTTAGTTTGTATTTATTTTTGCTTTTTCTATGCCCTCCCCTGCAATTGCGTCCTCTCTGGCTACCGGAGTTCTGCGGCAATTGAGAAAAAAAAAAAAAAAAAAAACAAGATTAAGGAAGGTTAAGATTAAAGAAGTTGAGAGAGCAAAGATTAAGGAAGTTGACCTCGCAAAATATCAGCTTTCTTCTGACACAGCTGATAGAGGAGAGCGTGGCTTGCCCTGCATTTCGATAGGTTTCCTAACATTGAGCTGCATGGCCTCCTAGACTAAGGTAGTGCCTGCTGTGTGCGCCAGATACACAGACTGTATATATAAATGGCCCAGAGGAAGCCCTTGCCTTCACGGTATTTGTAGTCTCATAGGGGAAGATAAGGCACACACACAAATGACCAGAATATAGCTCGTTATTTGAAAGTGTCAGGTAACGTTCATATACTTGTCTCACCTTGCACCGCAGAGTTTTTATAAAATGTTTTGAAGCTTTCAGATCAAAAGGGTTGTATGGGTTCAAAGTAATGATAACACTAATCCATGATGAATGTTAATGTTGCTTTAGTCTTTATGAAAATAAAGCTGTGACTCTTGTACCTACTGATTTAGTAAATGTGGTAGAGATGATGAGGGAAGGGAATATTAATGATAGAATGGCAAATAGGTTTAGATGCCTTCTTCTCTACCTCCCAAAAAGCAAGCTGAGGTTTTTTTTTTTCTGTGTTACCAACTCAGCAGGGACTTTTTTATGCTAAACTGATGGTTCTTAATACTTCAGCCATCAAATGGGGAGTGAAAATAGTTATTTTTTTTCCCCACCGTGCTGTCTGCTAGGTAGCATTTTTAAAAGAGAAATACGTATGTGACTTCGGGGCATTTGTCCAGTCTGGGTTCTGAAAGGCCCCTAAGTTTTGCCTAGAGTTGATAAAAGTAAATTTTATAGCCCTACGGGCAGTTTGCATCAGTGTACAAATTATTTTACCCACTCACGGTTGTCAACGTTTCTTTTAACTTTTCTCACAGTGCGTATAATTTTGCATTTGGGATTTGCCTAAAATGGATTCAGCAGCACTTCCCTGGAATGTTCAAAATAGTTCAAGGCACAAAGTAACCTAGATATTTAAACGGCCCCTTTACACCTTAGCAACGTGGTTGTTATGATTTTATGAAAACAGTCTTTGTTTCTCTTCTCTGCTAACTTCTGGCTTTAGTCAGCAAAGATTCCTCTGTCTCATTAATGTTGTGAGGACTCTAAATAAAATTCTTTTCATGGGTTGCTTTTTGGGCAGACCTGATATTGATCACTGATTTTAGTGCTTGTGTATTCCTGATTCATCTTCCCATTTGGGAAAGTAGCCTTTTAAAAAAGAGTTTTGAATGCCTGCCGTAATCCTCTCTCCATCTTTGGGAGATGATTTGAGCCTTAATGTTGACTTTAGCCTTTTTCTAATTTTGTTTTTTTTTTTTTAAAGATGAATGGGCAGTAACATGAAAGGGGATGAATGGAGCCGAGAGTCATCTTTAAATTTTTTTGAAGCATAAATAACTCATTCTTGTTCTTTGAGTATCTCAGTTTCCTAGTGCCCCCCCAGACAGTCAAGATGAAGTCTCAGCATTCATACATGTAGAACTCAAGGCACTGTGTATTTGTATAAGATGTTACTAAAGGAATTATATAAAAACAAAATGCCAGTTTATCCGTCACTGCTATTATTAAAACCAACAATTTGATGACTCAGTTTCATTGTAAGGGTACACACATGGAAAAGGTGCATTTAAAATGCACCTGGAAGATTTTATAAGAGTTGCAGGGTTTTCTTTTTTAATGTTTGGAGATTTGGTGTCAAATTTTATTTGTAAACACGCATTTCCCTAAGAATAATATCCTCATATGGCCTCAGATATATTGAAACTGTGTTCATTCACACTATCAATAAAAACATATCAGTGCTTGTGAAGAGCCAGGCCTTAGTCTGGATCCTGTGTATTTAGTAGCAAACCAGATGGAAATGTCTTTGCTCTTATGGTAGTTACTTTGGTTTTGTACATCTGAACATTCAAGGCTAATAAATATAAAATATTTGTGGTGTCTGAGACCTAGGAATCAATCAGAATGAGCTCACACCTACTTAGTCCTTATAATAGCCCCAAAAGTGACACTTTATGAATTTAGTGTTACCCAAATAATAGTGTAATACAAAGATGGATGCCTAGATTTAAAATGTTAAAAGCTTATTTTAGAAGGCCAGTGAATAACATATTCTCATTTTTGTATCAATATTTCAAGTGCTGCTGGGTAACATATTGATATGCCGACACCAACCATGGATGATAATAAATATGGCATTTGTATTCATATTAATAAACTGGATAGAATAAATGGCAAAAACATCTTCATAGGATTTCAAAATGGGGTTTGTCATTCATAAATATTAATATATTTTGCAGTGCTGAAGCATTAACATTACGGAATAAAAGACAGCTGGCTTTATCTTGAGATTTTATGGTGTTTAGTAGATTTTAAAACATGGGCATATGTTACATAAAGCTCAGACTCCTTTAAGGGCAACCAAAGACCACAGGTATTCTGACAGGAACATCATCCTTACAAATGAAATCTCGAGGTAGGGTGTCTTTGTAAAAACAGTTGGTTTTAAATTTCACCTCCCTGTCCTTTTTCTAAAAAAAAGAAAAAAGAAAAAAAAAAGATATTTCGTATTCCGCATTAGCATTCCAAAGATTCTTTACTATTTCTAGTTAGAGAGGTTTTTCTGTCATTTACACAGTGTTTTCATATACCTGGCAGGTTTGATTCAGGATAATTTGATAACCCTATAAGCACATGCAATCCGTCATAAAACTGTTACAAAAATATAATTGTAATTACGGATTTGAAAAATCTTAATTGTACAGAACCCCACTGAGTAGATGATGAAAAAAATCAGTGATTAAGTACAGGCCAATAATGGGAGAACATAAATCCACAAAATGAATCTTATGATACCAGGAGTGTTTTCTCATACTAATTGCTAACATGCTTTGCAGCACTGAGAAATACTGAGAAATAAGTTTCCCTATGCCTGTCTTTAACCTTGGAGTCTATGGAAGATTGTTGCCAGGGGTGCTTGAGTAGCCTGGGCTCTGATTTGGGGTCTGGCTTTCCCTCTGTTTGGCAGGGGTGGAATAACTAAGTTTAAACATGGATCTGTCGTTCATTGTTTTCCCTCCTTTTTTGTTGGAGTTCCATTTATAATAATCTGCAAGTTCAAGAGCTTTCATTGAAGGCCAGTAGGAGATTTTATCTTTTTTCATCATCCTTTCCCAATGTTAACAGTAAGTGACAACTGTATTTATGCTGTGTTGTTAAGTTAATCTAATATTGTTTACCATTATGTGCCTGGTTATCCCTGGTCATAGGCTAAAGTTAACAGAGTATCAGAAATTTTAAGCGTAAAACACTAACTTTTCATTTGTTTCAGTAATAAGGGCAAAACTATTCCTTTGTTTTGTGAATTGAGTTTAGGATTGCCCTAATAATTAAAAATATGATTACCTGAGTTCCAGCATTAGATTTTCTGGGTCTTAAGAAAACCTTACCTCTTAATTGTACCATAATTATTAATGTTGGATTTGGATTTGGAAGTAATGCTTTTGTGAATTTTAGTGTCACTGAAAAACAAAAACATCCTTAGAGATATATTATTTTCCCAACTTTGAGATGAAAGGCAGATAGTAGCTCTGATGCTTGAAATGTGCTGTGATGTTGGGATACAGAATTGTAATAGCACTTGCCATTTGAAGATCATGGATTTGATGCAGGTTTTTAGATTTTGGGGGGAAGAAAAGGAGAAAGTTTCAGTGTGGTCGTCATTTGGCATTCTGTGACTTTGGGACACATGAGGATGAGAAATAGGGTCTTAAGTAACGTAAACTCCAGCACTAAACCTGTCCTTTGCAAAAGCTGACATATGAGTTACTAGGGTCAAAGATGCCAGGACTATGATTATGGAAATTTTGGAGATATGGCATGTAGGTGTACTTAGCATCATAAAAATTAGGAAATGCCACTAGACATGAATGAATTTTCTGAAGATCTTAGATTTCCCAAATTAATCTAGGTTACCAGGTTTGCCAAATGGGTGTTTGTGTGTAAAGGACCAAAAAATACAAGACATATATAACACTAGGATGTGCTTCTTGGCTTAGCAAACATGCAGTCTGTTCTGGGAGGAACACAGGCCCATGGACTGGCAGGCGAACAGATACAATAGCACTGCAGCACTTTAGTATCAGAAGGACTCTGAATAAAGGACATCGATCCTTCACCAAAAGGACACTGATTTTCAAGACCTGTACAGTTGACTCAGGCATTGGGATCTGGGGTTAATTCTATTAACTGGGTATGGAAGCCTTGTAGGAGTTAATAGCCAGTTCGAATAGGCTATTTATGTGTCAGTAAAAACGGTTGGTAATTTAAAATACTGTGGTTTATCAAAGTAGCCATTCAGAAAAAAAGTATAGTCTGCAGTTTATTTGTTATAAAAATATTTTGTCAACCTGTAGCATCTTAAAAGCCCTTATTATTTGAGAGACAAATTAAAAACTTTGGGGGGTGAGGATAGTTGCCAATGTGAACCTTGATACCTGGTGGTTGCCAGTGTGCTGGGTGTTTTGCCTTTGAACGGTTAATCTTTTACCGTCTCTATTTGAGATTAGCAATATACTGAAATCACACTTACTCTTTAAAGTTCTGTGGCGGGTTTAGCATCATGTTAGCAGAAGGTGTTATTTGTAGGCCGGCTACTGGTTTGCATATGTGGAAATAGACTGGTCTGCACTCTGCCCACGTGACCATATGCTGATGCTATGTGTCCATACCCTGTCCCCCATCAACCCTTCTACTTCCCATACTCTTGTCTAAAGAGAATGGATCAACTCTTCATGGGGGGAGGTGTCTTGCCAAACAAATCTGATTTTTGAAATCTGTGGAAAAGGTCACTAGTGCTTGGTAACATTTTGGAAACGTTATGAACACCTCTGAGTTTTGTTTTCGGGTTTTTAATAATTGCAAAAGAACCCTCGATGTTATAGTGACAAATGCTAATGTTGAAATAATGTTTCGGTTACACGGTATGCCCTTACATTTGGAACATGTCACCTGGTAATGAAGATTCTGATTGAAATGCTACTTGGTATTCCACTGGAAGTTATAAGAGCAAAATTAGCAGAGGGAAATAAAAAAAAAAAAAAAAACAACTAAGTGTAATTTTAACTAAATGGTTAATTTGGAATCATCCATTCCGAAGAGCTTTACTTGTGAAAACTCGGTGATTGTTAAGTGTCTGTTATACTACTTTTGCTTTCTCCATTAATAGCATCTAGGGTTTGGGTGTTTGGAGAATGAGACACCCAAAGATATTTTGGGAAGAGATAGGAAGGCATCATTAACCGCAAAGTAGCAGAATACCTCAGTGTTTGAGGTAGAACCATTTATTTTCACCTCTTTGCCCTGGTTCGTGCATGCTCATTATCCACCTGGTCTCAGTCTCTGTGGTCCTTCCTTTGTCCCTCTCCTCACCTACCCCTGGGCCTCCTGCCTCCCTCTTCACAGTCAAACCTCTCTAAGGACCTTCTCTGAACCATGCCGTCTGGAGCAGCCGACCCTTATCTCAGAGCTCCGTTGACTTGCTCCATTTCTAATCTCCTTGGAAGACTTATCTCTTCTTTCCGGCCTCTGCTCTGTTAATTTATTTCTGCTTCTATTATTACATTGATAAATCTCACATTTAACCAGACGTTGAGGAATGTGCTGTTGAACTGATGCGAATCTTTAATTGACGATGGTGTTGCAACTTCATTTGCCATAACGTGTAGCTCCTTTTGCACGTAATTGTAGAGAAATCTCAGTTTAAAACTTGAAAATGAAGGGCCGTTCAGTTTTCAGGGCTACAGAAATGCCCTCCTACAGGTACCTTGGGTTTGTCAGTGGGCTCTAGGTGGGGTTGGGAGGTCTGACTGTCCTTGTGATTTTAAAAACTCCCTTTTAAGACAGGTGGGGTGCCACCTTTAAGTCTACTCTGGGGGCTTGTGAGAAGGAAAAATCCTCTCCTATTATTCATTCCTGCCTAGGAATGCTGAGCCAGTCTTACTGATTCTCCTGTGTTTGTTTGCTTTGCCTCACTTTAAGAATGCTTTTGAGGAACTAGTTTAGTGAGTGCAAAATAACATACAGACACTCTCATGGAAATATTTATTAATACCCAGTATTGTTAAATATTCAACCATATTACAATAGCTTCTTTGAACTTAAAAATGTTTTCTAAATGTACTGCACAGCAAGTTTTGAAGATTTTAGGCATTTGATAAGGTGTATAAATTTAGAAATCTAGTTTGGCAAATACTTAGCTATCAGAGTCCTATAAGTTTATCGAAGGAATAATTTTGTGGGGAAGATGGTGAACCCCAAATATCCCCCCATTTATAATCAGATCAGAAATTTAGATTCTGTCTTCTAATTTCAGCTCTTATTTATTCCATTATGAATTTACTTACTCATGTGCATCCGTGAACATGAAGAAAACCAACAAAAGCTTCTGAATATCAGTAATAACCTATCATCATAGTATTTTAATCTAGAAAAGCAATTGGAGCTGAAAATAAAGCTACTTCATATGTGGTGATATTTACACTCTCCTAAATGTTTGTCTACATACTTATTATTTGTTGCTATTTACTTAACAAAAGTTACCTTCACCCTAAAGAGGAAAGCAGTATATTGCAAAATAACATAACAGCAGTCATGGCTTTCTGTTCTAGAAAGGTTTTCAACAACACGTCAGCCCAAACTTCATGTTAGTGTATTAGTGCGTTAGTGTATTAGCCTGTGTGGCTCAGTCAGTTAAGCGTCCAACTCTTGATTTTGGCTCAGTCGTGATCTCACAGTTCAGGAGATCAAGCCCCACATCAGGCCCTCCGCTGACAGTGTGGAGCCTTCTTGAGATTTCTCTCTCCCTCTCTCTGCACCTTCCCACCCACACTCACACTCAAACAAATAGACATTGACAAAAGTTATTGCGTTAAGAAAGGAAGAAATATGAACTACTTTTTGAAGAATTGACATATACCTATATTTTGGGTGGGTTAAGCAGGAGGAATATAGATGAGTCGTTTCTTTTTTCATTTATCCCTTATTTATTTTCACAAAGATTTGTTAGAGTATTTGCTCCCAGTGAGCCAGATGCTAATCTGGGCATTGCAGTATCAAGTTGAGATAGACAAAATCCCTGTTCCTTATAAAGGTGATGTTGCAATAATCTTTATAAAAGACTGTTACTTTTTCTGAAAGACTGTTTGCTCAACTATAATGATAAATAGGAAAAAAGTAATTTGGGTATGATTTTTAACTTTTTTAATGTAGTCATAATTGTCCCACTACTGTTAGGACTCATGCATTCAGTTCCTTTTGCCGTAGAGGCAATACATTTTTAAAGGCCCTTCTTATTCTCTAGGACGCCTCATTTCCCTAAAAGGTAGGGGTGTATTTTTATGATTCAGCATTCCGGGGGGTGGGGGGGGGAGTGTGGTGTGGTGTGGTCTGTGACCACTGTACTAGGTCAACTTAATTAGTCATTTCTTGGATGGACCTTCCCCTCTGGATATTGCCAGGATTAAAGTTCGAAGGTAAGAGTGCTTTGAAGGAAAAAAAAAATGCTGACAAATAGTGTTATCTTCAACTGGTTGTGTAAAAGGGAGGATTTAAGCTTTATAAGAGCTGATAGGGATGCTGATTATAACAACCAAATTATTACAAAAATTAAAAGAAGAGTGGTGATGGTACAGCTCAATTACATGCAGTTTGTGGGTTATATTTAGTTGACTTACTGTGCTGCACAGTTGAATCAAAAATACTATTTTATTTTCATACCCTAAGAAAGGGATATATTACTGTAAACCAGTGTTATCTGCTTTATTATATATTTAGACATTTCTGTGGAAAATTAACGCTTAAAATTCTTCGTGTAATATGCATTTCATTTTATACTCATGATAACTAATCTGCATGAAAGGTAGCAGGAATATTGGGTTTTTTTTTCCTGATGTAAAAAAAATAAAAGGGTAGTAGCAGACAGCACATCAGAGGATATGTTTTTTTTTTTCTTTTTTAAGAGATGAAGTAACTCTCCCAGCAAATTCTAGCATTTTCAGATTATAGAGCACATTATGTAACTTCATACACCAGTGTGGACCTCAGACAGATTCTTTAATTTTTTGGAAAGGCCTCGTAGCACACTTAATCTGCAGATCATTTCTGGGGGGCAGGGGGAAGCGTATCCTGTTAGATTTGGTGACATAAAGGTCAAAAGATAAACCGTAAGTGATACCTATGTTTATTTTTTTGACAGTGTTAAATTAGCAACCCCTCAGACCTCTCCTGGAGAAGTACAACCTGAGTAATTGAACATGTCACTAGGGACTCTGCTTGGTTAAGCTGATTCCTATTATGTTGACTTGTCAGGGGCCAATAATTAAAGCTGAAGAGCGATGCTCATTAGTGTCTGCAAGATGATTCAAAGAGTAAGAGAGAGAAGTCCTTGAGGCACACCTGCAAAAAGGCAGGCCCTGCATGGAGGTGAGAGCAGACGGACTGGCTTGCTTTTCTGCTGTGTTAGCAATCCAGCTATAAAAGGGCTGCACTAAATCAAGTGTTGCAAATGTATTCTCCTCAACTCAGATTTTTAAATGCATTTTACTTCTGCCTTTGAACATAATTTTGTTCCATGTAATCATATTCTGCTCAATTATGTTTTTAATGCTATCTAAGATGTTTTAGAAAATAGATACAAGTCTATTCAAAAGCACTTTGAAAAAATTTTATACTACTAATCATTTCATTCATTTTACTGGAAACATCATAATAATCAAAATCTGCTTTGCTGCTTTGAACTCTCACTACCCTGTGTGTAATCCATGTGAGTTGCCCAGCTCTGCTGATAAAGGCTTTAGCATACATTTGTCACATTTACTTTGCAAAAATGGAAAATTTTAATGTATATTTAACATGAACTAAAGCACATCTAGTACACAAGCATTGGTCTAGAGAAGCCTGGAAAAAACAAGACTGCACACTAAGTGTAGAATTTTAAGTTTATCACAACTTGAACAAAACTGTGGGCTTTTCTAGAACAACCCATACATTTTAGAACTGGAATGGTATGGGAACTTGAGTTTTAAAACCATGAAAAACTTCAAGTCCTCTTCTTTTGAAATTGGCCTTGGATAGGTTCAATTATTATAAACCTATCATAGAATCATGGAATATCCAAATATCCTAAATTTTTTTGGAAAATTAAGACAAAAATGATTTATTGAACATACTTTTTTTTCTATAATCTGATATTGAAACAAAGTGTTTTGCCGTGGTGAACTGGCCCTTTTGCATCCAGTGTTGTGCCTATGAAATCCATCCTTCACACTTAAGCTGGAGAGATGTCTTTATCTTTTACAGGATTGCAGAGTTAAGTCTGGAGTCTTTAGGTTGGCATAGATGTCCTCTATGTACACATGTGTAGGATTCAGCCTTGAGGAGGCTCTTCCTGAACTCAGAGTTTGTAGAGCTTGTATCACTGATATACCTTGTTAGCCGGAAATTGTGTATGTTTCCCTTTCCTCCAATTGAATGAAGTCCCTCAAGGACAAGGACTGGTTTTGTTAATGTTTTCAGGCATAGTGGTTGCAGTTCAGTAAAGGTTGGTTAAACTTAACTTAGGGTGCAGAAGAGACCTTTAGGGATAGTTATAGATTTCCAAGACTATCAAGGGCTCTAGAAGTCAAATAGAACATCTCCCACCCCATGCCAAGAATTCCTTACATGATGTTCTTTAACAAATCCTTCCCAGACTTTGTATCAATGAGATCACTTCTTTGCAAGGCAGCTGTTTCTAGATTGAGCAGTTCCAAGTTATGATGGTGACAGCAGTTAAAAGAGCTGTACTTTATGTGAATTTTCATTTAGTGATTGAGGCACTGATTATTATTACCTCCATTTTAGGCATAAATATGTTGAACTTCAGGGAGGTTGAGTGACTTATCCAGAGCCCCACAGCTAGTTAGTGATTGAGCTAGGATGGGAGTCTGCATGTGTCTGGTTTAAGTGCTGGAATGCTTGGCTGCCAAGCCCATAGCTGCCCCTCTTTTTTTATTACTATTATTAGAAATCTATTTTTGATTATTTTTCTTTACAAAAGCCAACTGTTAGAGATTTTTAAAACGCCCTACAGATCATTTGTTACCATATAAACATATGATTGTATATATATTTTATAAAGCAAGGAGAGATTTTTGCAACATTTGTTATTCATTCAGGCTCATGAGGTCAACATTGCCCATTAGACTGTTGATACATAGTAGTGACATGAAAAACATTGCTCAAAACAAGTGGCTTCCTTGAGTTTATCTAGTAAAGCTCTAATTTACATTTAATACTTTGTGTTTCTTAAATCATACTCTGAAGGGCCATCTTTAACATGATATTATAGTAGAAAGTCTACTTGATTGAGATTCTTGGATCTGTCTTAACTATTTGGAAAAATTTGGGCAAACCACACAGCTCCGGGAGTATAGTCCTTTTGCTCTGAAAAGGAACATGAAGGAATCCTTTTTCTACTGATCTTCTAGGTTTGATACTAGAATAAAATGGCCTGTAAATGAGAACATTTTCTAATTTATGTTTTGAAACTTTTATAAGAGTTCATGGATGCTCCCATCATATACAATATATTTTCTAAGATCTGTCCTGTTGGAAATACAGTATCGACTTGTGACAATGATATAATGCTGAATACGAGCTCCTTTGCATGAGGAAGATTGACAGTGTTTGAATTTAAAAGGATCTGTCCTAAGCCTTGAACATTTTTTGCTTAAAGGTTCCCAATAGTGAGGGGTAGTGGAGAGAGATGTTCAATTATACATTTCCATTTTTAAATGAATTTATTGATTAAAGCTAGAAACAGTACAACTTCCACCTTAACTCATAAATTTCAAAGATTTCTCTTTGTGATGGAATGAGATAAACCAATTATATATTCTGCCCAGTATGCCTCTCCTCTGTTCCTTTAAAAAATGTTAAAATGCCATTGAACCAATTTTTACGGTACTATTAATCAGTGTAATCAGTACTAATACACTACTTTACCAGCTCAGTGCCACTTGTCAGTAATATGACAGGGAGAATTTTACGTCTTCTTCACAAAGGCTTTCATCTATTAGGGGGAAAAAGGAGATCAGGATTTTAATTGTTAGCAATCAGAAGTCTATGTGATTAAGACTGGCATTCTGAACAAGACACATTAGAGATTATGCTGGGAATATTTTTCATCCCTTAGGAATTCTTTTATGAATTTGAATATAGTGTTATTTACCAATACCTGAAACCTTAATTATAGACCCACTGGAGAGTAATATGCCTGTTAGAAGATAAAAGAATTTGTGTTAGAGTTAAAGGTTTTCAAATGTTCCAACTGGCTCCCTTCCCCCTTCTGTGTCTTCGTTTGCATGTTTCTAAAATTCAGTCCTCTAAATGAATCTTACTGGTTTGATTTCTAAAATGCTCACTTGAAGACTCCCGATTTCTTTATATTTAGGCCTATGAGGAGCACTTTTTTTCTGTTATAATAGAAGTGATCCTTAGAGTGGCCACATGTAAATTTGTTCCTAGTGTTTACACCCCAGTGCAGTCTCTGGTTTTCAGATGATGAATTTCAAGCAGAGCATAGGACCCAAAAGGAAAACTCAGGTAAGTGCAGTCTACAAGGAGTGGAGGAGAGATGGCTAGCATAATGGCCGTACCTTCAGGGGTGAAGCATTTACTGGGACAAGAATAGATCCAGAGGTAGAGAATTTCTTTGGAGGGAACCCCGGGAGAGAAGAGCAGCCCAAGGAAGTTCTGGTTTTCCTGGAGCTTATTGTGATGATTGCTTCCTGTCAGAACCACTTAACACTGCGTGATGCTGTGAAGTGACCAATGTACCAAGTCACTTGCTGAAGATCCCAGAGTATAGGGACAAGAATCCACAGCCAAGTTTAAAGGACAGGCCATGAGCTTGAACCCCATGCTTCACTGGCCTAGCTAAAGCTAAAAAGGATCATTGGATGGTTTCAGCTTAGCACAGAGAATAAAAAGAGAGGGAGAAGGAAGATGAGGGACAGAGACAGAGAATGGAATCATCCATTGTCCTCTTCCTTCCCTAATTAAAAAAAAGTGATGCTTACATGTCATTTTAACCAAGTATGGGCAATAAAAACATCGTGTAAGTGTTTGCTGTTTGATAATGGCATTTTAATGATTTTATCAGACTAGAATTATACTATTTGATAGATTTCTTAATATAATTAAAAAGTAAAATTAAGTAAACTTCCTGTAATTTGGATGCTAGGTTAAAAGCCTAATTCCTAGTAAATTACAAAGTCAGTGATAAACTTCAGATGTCGTTGACAAGTGTACTGGCAGTTTTACTATTTAAACATTTGAACTGGGCCTTTGTGGGGAAAGTTGACGTGGGATTCACATTTTTTCTTAGAATTATTTACTGTCTGCCTTTTATCTCTACTATGGACATCTGCCCTTCTTTTCACCAACCTGGATCTAGAATGAACCTCTGTGTACAAGTTTGCGAATTTCTGTCAAAGTAGAAGTTATTAATTCAGCTCGTAGTAGCAACAGTTGTGCAGACAAACTGCTTTGCCCAAGTTTGTGGTATCTGTTTGTATTAAGTAATTAGAAGTGTAGACAATCTGAAAATGCTTTTAAAAGCAATTTATATGCATGTTAACTTACTTAAACGTTAACAACCTCCTATGTGTATATGTTATATTCTTACATGCCAAGAGCATTACATTTGTATTTTTTCCCTACTTTATCCACCGAGCATTTTGTGCTTTCTGGTCTTGAAATGCAAAGGATAAAATATGTCAATTTCTGAGTAGCTTATAAAGCAAATACTACTTTGCAAATATACATATTATATTTCTGAAGTCAAAACAAGTAGCATCTCCTTCAAGTGTCACTTAAATGTATTGGAATACAGATTTGATTACTAGAGAAAGTCATCTATTCGTACAAGGTTTTTATGTTTTTTGTTTGTTTTGCATTTTTTATAGCTAGCAGTGGGATTCTTGTTAAAAACATATTATTGCAAATGAGTTGTAAATAATATGTATATATGCATGTGTAGATATGTACTTAATTAAATGAAGAATACATATATAATATATATATATGTAAATTTTTGGCATTTTATTTCTTTTGAAAGTTGCTTTCTGCCAGTCTTGACATTTTCTAAATAGGCTCTGGAATATGAATAATGCCAGGTTAAGTTTACAATTTGAATAATTTGAAAAGGCTTTTTTGTTGTTTCCTTAAGGCAGAGATGATGATAAATTAAAGGCACTATCATGCCATTGTTGTATATGGACGTACTTTTTCAGATTGTAAACTGTTTTATGTTGTCTACGGGTTTTATTCTAGTCTGTGCTATCTGGAGATAAAAGAATCCAAACTGGTAAAATGAATTGTAATATGTGCATTTCAGTCATATAACTTTATATTCATTTTTACTTCTTTGAATCTTGTCTGGAAATAAAACAGTGAAGCCATTTGTTCTAAAACTAACTTTAAATAGTGGATTTATAAAATATAATTAAAATACGCTGTGGAGTTGACTGTTGCGAAATCTTTCGGTTGTTGGATTTTTTTCATAAATCTAGGCCGAATCTTCATCTAAAATATACATAATAAAATGACCCAGTTTTAATATAATCATTTTTACCAAGTGTAAAAGTGTAAACTATTGTGTAGATCTGTTTTGTTGTTTTCATTTTGGCTTTAGTTTCAAATAGTTTCAAGAATAGAGTAATTTTCAAGAATGAAGTCACTGACACCATTGCATTATTTTGTGATAGTTTAGTGACTGTCTACTATTTTAGTGGCAATACTCAAGGCTCTTAAGTATAGTACAAGAAGGGATATGGATTATCTAGATAGGAATTAGAGACACATTTAACACAACACAGTGAACTATTGAAATTGAACTCTGACCATTCAGTCAAAGTACTACTTAAATGACAAGTAAAACTCATGTGGTTACCACATTTCTACCAGTAGAAGAAACTCTAATGTGGATTCATAGACAGCAGCAATCTCAGGGTTTCTTTATTTTGGACTATTTGATCATCTAGGTGTTATTTCTTCTTGTGCTTGACCACATGTGCTAGTTCCTGACAGTGTGACAGACGGGAGAAGCACTGTAAGGAAGTATCCTCTCAAGCCACGTGTACGGATCCACTTCAGAAACTACAAGTAAGAGCTGCAAATGATAATGAGATTGATAAAGAGGATTTTGCTTGGGGGATTCTCAAAATACAATTGTTAAAAAAAAAAATTCTCGGACTTCTCTCAAGGGATAATCCATAAGCCATTTAGGTATCATGTATTGTGATCTGCATTTTAAAATGACTGTGTTTAACAGTAGGAACTTTAAACAATGTATGAAAAGATGGAAAACCATCTTGAAAAGATGGCAAAAGCCAAGAGTCCCACACAAGTTACAGTTGCCTGAAGAATGAAGTAACTAAATTTATAGTGTTGCATTTTAACTAATACAGATATTAAGTACTGGTGGTGCCTCTCTGTGAGGTGGAAATGGCTGTGTTTAAGTTCATCTTGGTATAAATAACGATGTTAGTATCAATCAGTGCTGCTCATGAAAGGGATTTTCTTAGGTTGCTGGATACTTATTACTTTTATTGAGTAAAATGGTATAGTACAAATTGTAGTTCATATTTTCAGATATCATTAAAAGAATGTTTTCCCCATGGGGGGCATGCAGTCCATAGCACCTGCTGGCGAGGCCAATGAATTAGAGCTCAGATCATTTCTGACACTTCTACCTGCAAAGGAATCCCACATCATACCCATCAGGACTACAGGGTTCTTAAGGGTGTGGCAGGAAAATACTCTAGGTACAAATTCATTAAATCCTCACAGCAGTCCCATGAGATAGATACTGTTAGTCCCATTTTACTGATGAAGAAAATGAGACACAAAGAAGGAAACTGGCTACCGGGTGATAGGCTGAATTTGAATTTGAAGTTTGGTACTAGATCTTTCCTCTTCGGCACCAGGCTTTCCTTCTTTTCTATCATTTTAGCCACCAAAATGATATTTAAGGGATTTGAATTATTTCTCATTTAGGCCTAAAATTTCCTTTAAATACCCTGATATGAGGATTTTATTTCATGTTTAAGATATATTTTTGTTCATTTTGCCTTGATGAATTGTAAATAATGACTTGGGGGAAAAAACCCATGTCTAACTGTTTAGGATATGTGCATTTTCATGTTTCATTCTTAAAGGCACCTTTATTACTGGCTGAAAGAGATATGAGTATCTAGAATAGATCATTAGAGCGGTTTCAGGGAAATCATTCCTGAAATTATTTTTGTCAGAGCAAAGCCTGGGGATTTTATAAGATGGGTAAACGATCTACCAACTGATGAGAAGGCCATTTGAAAATCCAGCCTAAATGAAATTACATTCTTACTTGTCTTAAAGTGAAGTATTGTTTCATTTTTGGTTCATTTCAATTTGACCTTCTCATGGTGCATGAAGAGAAAAGACTTTGGGCTTTCAACAAGTTGCTAACGTGAATCTTGAATGAAGGAAAAAATGGGGACATCATTTTTCAGTTTCATAAAGGTTAGCCTCAATGCTTAAAATCTTTATTTTGGTAAAATCTTTTTTTTCCCCCTTTGTACTCACTTGCTTAAACTAAAATCAGAGATCTCATAGTTTACATTAAAAAAAACAACAACCCTTGGTTCGTTCAGAAGAAAAAATCACAGATGGCTAAAAAATTTTTAAAAAGGAATTTTGAGGTGTCTTTGGAAAGCTAACGATTTGGCAATTTTTAAGTCATTCCTAATCTTGAAAAAAATAAAATACAAGCAAACTGGGGTATTAGAGGCAGATGCGCACAACCCAACAGCAGAAGCAACAGAACCCACAGGAAGCAAAACTTAATTTAATCCTTATCACCTCAGGGTGACGTACCAAGAGGCTTTGAGGCTGTATCTTTTCCATGTGAACATTCCTGCTTCCAAGTGAGGGTGATCATGGAGAGAATGACAACAGGGCCACGTGCTTGTTTTCCCCGTTGTGCTTCAGGTGGTGTTGAAAATATCCGAAGTCTCTTCTTTTTCTCCTCTCTGTCTTCTGGGCTTCCACGTCCCTTAGGACACGGATCTGCTTTAAAACTGCCATGATGACTTCATGAAATTGTATGAGTCAAGCTTAAGGAGAGTATGGATTCTTTGCTTTTTGCGAGTACGCAATGAAAGGCGTGGATTCTGTTCTTGGATCTTGTTCAGTAAATTGAAAGGAGAAAGCTAAAGCTGGTGCTTTTCCTCCTGGAGCTGTGATCATTTTAGAGTAGGCCGTATTGTAGGACTTAAAATTGTTTAATTATAGCATTTGACAGGTTTCTCGTAATAATAATAGTTAGCATTTATACAGCCTGTTTCATCTTCAAAGCATTTCACAAGCACTAATTAATTCTCACAGCATGCCTGTGAGGTGGGTAAGTATCATCATCCCCATTTTACAGACGTGTAAATTGATGCAAGCCAAGTTAAGAGTCATGCCATAGGCCATAGTGGGAAGTCAGAGTCTAAAACCAAGATGGAAACTCAGGAGTGGCTGGCACCTAAATCTTTTTCCTTGGCCCTAAATTAGGCTTCTTCCCTCTTTTCCCCATCTTCTCATCTTTTTTTTTTTTTTTTTTAAGTCCTAGAAGGGACTCTGTGTGGTGTTTTCCTTTTTCAGTCTTCCTCATAGAAAATAGTTTTTTTAACACTGCCCCAGAAATAAATAAATCATCTCAGTATAACAGCTTTAAAGACCTAATATGTCTAATCAGGATATAAATATTTCGGAAAGTCAGGAAATGAATTAGGTTTGGGTGCAAGAAAGGGTTCCAAATTACATTTTGCCTAATAAATATTGTATCCGTAAACAGTAAAAGTAATGATAGTGATTAGTTAACAGTACCAAATAAAACGTACATTTAAAATGAACCTGACCGGGCATTTTTGTGTCATACTGACTGATGTGTACACAGTCCATTCTTTGAAAAATCAAGGCACTCATTTGAATTGTAAATTGCCAACATTGTAAATTGTAAATTGCACTAGTCTTATTGTGCTGAGATGTGACAAATTACAAATGGAATATTGGCTGGGCTTCCATAGCGTGCATTTCTCTTCTGCTTGCTGCTACTATCACCATTAATCTCTTTTGCAGAAGCTGCATGGAGAATTGTTCTGGACATGGAAAGGACATTAGGTTGCATTGTTGGCTTTTGCTGGGCTCTGTGTGGCTTCTCTGACCTCTAACTTTTCATATTGGTGTAATTCAGTACAGTGCTACTCGTTTTGGGTCCTGCTGTGTGTGGATATAAGAGGTTCTGGCACAGTTTATACCTGCCAGCTCACTTAATAAATATTGTGTTACAGTCCAAAATTTTGGCTAAAATGTGTTAAGTATATCTCACAATGGAATGTGATCCTTTAAAAAATTCATATCAAAATCACAAAATGTATCAAGGATGAGTGGATTCTTATTCCATTCTCGTTTTACACATAAGGAACCTGAAATTGAATGCTGTTCGTAAAGATTGGGTTTTAGATTTAAGGCAGCCTATGTAACTGTCAGAACTAGAGACTGTAGTATCTTCGGGTGGAATGCTTAACCTGTGTACATATTTAATGTTTCTAATTGTTGAGCTTTCATCCTAGAACACAAATAAGTTACATATATAACTTTGGACATGTGTATACATATAGAAGTTACTTTTCCAGTCAGGCACTGTAAAAGTGGTCTATTGGGTTGGCAATAACCCATGAAAATTGTTGATGCCAGAATAAAGGTTAGTTGCAGCTTTTTGTTTTTAATAGTTCATAGTGAAAGGATTCATGTGTATTGAGTGGGAGGTGAAGTTGAAAATGTTGCCCTATGATGATAAAGAAAGATGGATATTAAGAAAGTATAGTGGAAACCCTCTTAACCCACCTCCATGTATCCAGCGCTCTCTGGACTCTGTAAAATGCACCACCTGATGTCCAAGCACGCTGAGTGCCTTCAGACAGTAGACTGTATTCTCTAACGTAACGTGGATACACTCTTCATACTACTGTTGACACGACTGTTTACTAGGAGTCGGTGGGGATTGTTCCAAACCTCTTGTGGCATTTGAACTTACCATTATATTTCCATAAACAAATTAAATAGCATATAAAGTTGTGATATCTAAGAACGAAAAGAAAGTTCTCCTATGACTTTGAAAGTAGATGTTTCAGAAAGATTTAATGAAATTTTACCACTTGAAGTATCAAATTAAGTGTGAGTGAGACGATGATAAAAGATTAAGGGAAAGATTGTAAGCATTCAGAAATTTTAGAGGGTTTATTATATGCATGGGTTTATGTAAGAAGGACAGCGTGGTATCTAATTCAAACAGTGGCAAAAAATGTATCATGTGTTTCAACCTATGATAAATGATTGAATTGAAGACTGTAGGAACGGATTAAAATAAAAAGTGGCACTGTATGTGGCATTGTTAATGATTCCCTGTTTCAGCAGTTAACTGATGACTGATCAGTCAGCTGGTGAGGTGACTTCTGCAGTGGCAGCAGATCAAGAATTGCTACTCCTAGCTCCTAGGTCTGCCTTTTCATTCCATACACCTAAAACCACCAGACGTCAATTGGTTGGTTGAGTTTACTTAGGTTTATAACATTATTGGTGTTTTATATCCCTTAGTATTTACTAATATTTATTATACTTACTACTTTACTAATAATACATACTCCCACTAGTATTCTACTTTGCCTCTGATGTTTGTGTATTTTGGAATATTGGTATTGATTATGAGGGTTTCCATTATGCGGTTTTGCCAGTTTGCACAAAAACTTAAAGACATTAGTATTTCCTCCATAATGGAGCTCGTAACCCAAGAGAAGTACAGTGGGACTATAAATTCTAAACTCTAAGGGACGAAGACATGTTAGTGGTCTGAAGAATAGAACAGACACACCACAATCAGGAGGCGGTGTGTGGCATTTGAAAGTTTCTCATGCCAAACCATACCCTACCATCGTTCCACAGAAATGTAATCTGCACACACTTTGAGGAGTGAGAGAAACATGATCCCTGGGAGCAGGCTTTTAGATGCTAGATGATGGATCGTGGAGATGGAGTGAATTATCCAGTAAAATGAGAAACGGGGAGAGGATGGGATTGGACATGAGGATTTGGAAGTGATGGCAGCTATTGGATAATTGAAGCTAAAGAGGCTGAATTTGAGCCCAGAGATTTGTTGGAGCTTTAGATTGGAAATTAGGGTGAGATTGATCCCGAACCTCTCACCTTTCCTTGGAGTTCTTGATACTTTGCCAATGAACCTATGATACTATGTTCTAGACCTCTCTCTGCTGATGGATCTCTTGCAGTGGAAGGGCTCTTTCTTTCCTTTTGCTTCTATTTCTAGTATCTGAGACAGCATAGTAAATACTGTCCATCAATATTAGCTTAATTCAGTAACAGATCAGGAACTAGAGGATTGTTTCTACTTTTAGGTTGAGTCTTTTTTAACATGGTGTGATATTTTCAGGCATCTAGAATTTAATGCATGGACATTTGTGTTTTCTTTTCCTTGTGGTTTCCTTTGATGCAAATCTTCATGGCAAGTCAATAATTTTCCTTTTTTGATGTTGTGTTGTCAGGGTTGGTTGAAAAAACAAAAAGCTTGAATTTAGAGGAACTGGGTCTGAACTGTAGATCTATCACCTCTTACTAGCCCAGTGGCCATGAATAAGTTACTGACGTTTTCTAAATCTCAGATTAGTTATCTGCAAAATAGGAGTTGTTATTCCTGCCTTTCAGCATTTTTTGAGTATTTAGAAATAGAAATGATTCAATTACAATATGGTATCTGGCACATAGTATGTTCTCAGTAAATGTTTTCTGGTTCTAAGTATTTCTCACAGATAAATGAATGCATCTCAGAAGAAATATTTGGAAACTTACATTTTGTTTCCTGAAATTTTGCAGAATCTGGAACTCACTCTTCACTCTTAATCACTACTACCTCGTGGCCTCTTAGGTAATTGCATTGTCTTCCTTATGCCTTCATTTTTATATGTGGCAAAGAATGGCCTTAAATTCTGTGACGTGCAAAACAACCATGCTAATGCAACTCATGAACATTTTCCAAGTTGTTTTTTGCAAGACAGTTTGTAGAGTGTGTCATTTGCACATCTTGCTCATAGAACAAACAAAATAATACTTACCTATGTAATGATATACAGTATTAAATCCCCCTGGGAAAAGAGTTGGTTTTAAACACTTTGAAAAGAAACTTTCAAGTTAGTGATTTACACAGTTAATTATAAACAACAGGCTTGTAATTAAGTGTTGCCATTTTGGGTGGAATTGGTTTCACCCATCACTAATCCGTCTATCCTTGTCTTTGGCCTTTGAGAGATTACGGGAAAATGCACACGATGAAAAGTTTAACTTGTCAAGTATAAATTTAGATGCAAAGTCCGGAATATCAAACACCGCAAGTGATAATTATCACCACCTGGAAATAATTTGTACCACTGAGTTAAGTAAAGAATTCTCCCTTTCTGCTGATGGGGAGTTTTTAACCTCCTGATCACTGAAGCACTCCCTGCAGTTTACAGTGATGTATCTTGTGGTTCATTCCCAGTAGTCAACATAGCACCAAGCAATTAGTAGAACACTGGAGGATAAGTGTTAGCTTTGTAAAATGTGACTAAGATTAAACCAGGAGCAAATTAGAAGCAAGGATGATTTTCTGTCCAGTTTTTAAGTTACTTGAAATCTATCCGGCTCAGTTACCTATTGCTTCGAGTTTCAACAAAGCCTGGACCCTTTCTTTAAACAAATAATAAATGAAGAAAAATTTAAAACAGTGTAGTTTTCGGGATTATATCTTAACCTTACGTATGTTTTTCTCCTATGTTAAAAAAAATCTTTGCGAAGTCGTAAGATGTGTCTATTTAGTAGGAAAGCTAGTTTGGAGTCCCAAAACATGGAGATCAGAGGATACATTTTTATAATAAATAAATATGCGTTTTTAAGTACGTTTTGCATGGTTGACCTACTTAGATTCAGTTAAGGGTTGTGTGGCAGAAGTCTTTTATTCTCAGATGGCTTTTTCTATATAAATGAGTTTCTTATTAGCTTTTTTGAGGTTTTGAGATTGTTAATGCGATTTTTGTATAGCCCTCTGTAGGCGAGAGTTGATTTTCAAATTTTGACTGCTGTGTTTAACAAGATTCAATTCCCATTCTCAAACATTTACATGTCTAATTCTACGAACACATTTTATTTAACAAAATATAGTAAGCAAAATGAATCATAACTATGAACATTTTCCAAAGACATTTCATGGGTAAGTCTTTATAAAAAGAAAAACTACATGTGACGACTTATGAGTGAAAGATCATAGATACCTGAAGTTACCTTCCATGTTGTTTAAAATTAAATCAGGCTTTTTCTCTTCACTTTAAAATAAGATTTTTTTTTCTTTTAAGGAGTCATCTAATAGAAAATTTAAAACCACCTTCACTTATCGAATGAGAGGGAGGAGATAGGAAGAGACTCAGATATGGTGTGGGCTCCCTCTGTTGCTCTGTTAAC
The DNA here is from genome assembly GCF_024362965.1 of Panthera pardus. Lineage (NCBI taxonomy): Eukaryota > Metazoa > Chordata > Mammalia > Carnivora > Felidae > Panthera > Panthera pardus. Next base: position 59,197,234 of record NW_026527002.1, on the reverse strand, counting down.
AGCGTTTTATTCATGAGATATGATGTGATGTAGAAATTTTTGCTAGTGTGTCAAAACAAATTGACTTTTCTCCAAAGGCAATTTATAACTTTAATTTTAATAGACTATAAAGGAAAGTCCCTCTCAATGTAAAATTCTGACCTTCAGATTTGAGTTAATATTTTTTAAATGATGAAGTCATTAAAAAGACATCTATTTCTCACTAATGGGAGGGAAAAGAAACTCCAACTGTATTTAGGAAGCGCTCACTTAACTCCTAAACATTACGGTAGGATGCAGGCTCTAATCTTGTAAATTATCTATTTGGATTATGCTTGTGACCAGATTGGCAGATTAGCCAGGCAGATGCAAGCCGACCTTTATGTCGTAATGAAAGCGAGATCATAAAATAGGAACATACACAAACACATATTGGTAAAAGTGAGAAGTTATTTGAAATTATGTCAGTGGTACTTTATAATACTGTGAAATGCTGTTTTTGTAACCTAGGGTAATTTTTAAAATGTGTCTCAAAAGTTTAGGATTAGATGAACATGCCTTTTTCTGTGTCCTGGCCCTGTACGCAGTCAAGTGATTTCAGCATAGATACCTTAGCGCTGTACTTTGGTTGGCTCAGTAATACTGTATTTTGAGTAAGAGTCATCTAATTTTATTCTTCTAGAATTCAATTTTAAGAAATTCTGTTATGTGAAATGGTAGAACCCTTGACTGTATCTATTTGTGTAATAGTGGGCAATGTAATCATCACTTGTAAAATGAGATGTGAGACTTTTGGGGTTGAAATATTACCCAGATTGTAGTACTCTGCAAATGTTTAATAACAATTAAGATTTAAAGTGAGCCAGGGGCGCCTGGGTGGCTCAGTCGGTTGAGCATCCGACTTCAGCTCAGGTCACGATCTCACAGCTCGTGGGTTCAAGCCCAGTGTCAGGCTCTGTGCTGACAGCTGGGAGCCTGAAGCCTGCTTCAGACTGTCTCCATCTCTCTGCCCCTCCCCCGCTCCCTTGCGCGCGTGTGTGTGTGTGTGTGTGTGTGTGTGTGTGTGCGCGCGCGCGCTCTCTCTCTCGAATATGAAATAAAACATTTAAAAATTTTAAAAAAAGATTTAAAGTGAGCTGCAGCACTAACCTTATCTAATATCCAAAGCATGTGCCTCAAAAGTCTTGGCTCTGATGTGTGAATAACTTTTTACTCTAGATTTTCTTAACTTTTTTTTTTTAACCTTCTAACACCTAAAAACATTCATTATATGGGAGGCAGTAGGAGAAGTTCCTAATGTATTTCCAACTTTAAAAGGAGTATTTATGTTTTATGTAAATAATTATGAGAACTAATCATTAAAAACGAAAGGAATAGATAATACAGCCTATTTCTCTACACTTCTCTCCTTCAGACCCAATCCAAGACGGTTAGCACTGTGTCTTTAACACTTTCTGTAACCACTTTTGCTGATTTCCTTGTTCCTTGGTCTTCAAAAAGAAAGGGGAAAAAAAAGGCAAGATAGGGATTGAGTTTTGGGGCATTATCTTTTTCCCTTTACATGATAGTAAGCATATGTAGAAAATGTTTCCATCGTCAGAAATCTTTTACCATATATTACGGACTGAATGTTATGCTTTAGTCACCTTGAAATTCATATGCTGGAGCTCTAACTTCCAATCTGGTGGTATTTGGAAATGAGGCTTTGGAGAGGTAATTAGGGTTAGCTACGGTCATGAGGGTGAGGCCCTGGTCTAATGAGAGTAGTGCCTTTAGAAGAAAAGACACCAGACAGCGTGCTTTCTGTGCAGGTGCATATAAAGGACAGGTAGTTTGCACATAGTAAAAGGCAGCTGTATACAAGCCCGGAAAAGAGACCTCATCAGAAACTGAGCTCAGCTGGGACTTTGATTTTGGACTTGTAGTCTCCAGAACTGTGAGAATGTAAGTTCTGTTGTTTAAGCCAGACAGTGTGCTTTAATAAGGCAGCTTGAGCAGACAAAGATAAGACACCAGGTTCAGAGGAAATTTAGAGTGAAAATTACTTTTATTTTTATTTCATTTTATTTTTTTAGTGCACACGAGTGGGGGAGAAAGGCAGAGGAGGAGAGAGAGAGAGATAATCTTTTTTTTAACGTCTATTTACTTTTGAGAGAGAGAGCGAGGGCAAGCAGGGGATGGGCAGAGAGAGAGGAAGATATAGGATCCAAAGTGGGCTCTTTGCTGACAGGAGAGAGCCCCATGCAGTGCTCAAAGCCACGAACTGTGAGATCATGACCTGAGCCAAAGTCAGATGCTTAAATGACTGGGCCATCCAGGTGCCCCAGAATCTTTTTTTTTAAGTTTATTTATTTTGAGAGAGAGGGCATGAGTGGGGGGGAGGGGCAGAGAGACTCCCAAGCAGGCTTTGTGCTGTCAGTGCAGAGTCTGATGCAGGGCTTGATCCCACAATCCTGGGATCATGACCTGAGCCGAAATCAAGAGTTGGCACTCAACTGACTGAGCCACCCAGGTGCCCTGAAAATTGCTTTTAAATTGACAAAAGAATGTAAATCCTTTTGATATTTAAGAAAAAAAGTAGGGGCATAATTTGCAGGAAACCCTTATGAGTTTTAACTTACTTGTGTAAGCATCATACCCTCTTGACAGTTTGAACACTTAAGATATCTAATTTTAATTCATTCACTATCTTTTTACAAATAGGCTTTCAAGGAAAAAAAGGCAAGTTAGACAGGAAGGAGGGTCCTTAAAATTTGGTCATGTTCAGAATCAGAAAATTCACATAGGTACTTACTATGTGGCATTACAGATAGGTTTTAATAATTGGCAACATTCCATTATTGGGGCTCATTTTCCACTGACCTCAGTTCATGAGGGGGAGGGGAGGGTATGTGGAAGTTACACTTATAAAGTGTGGTGGACAGCCTAGCAGGTAATCTCACAACTTAAGACTATGAATCTTCCATTTTGAGCTATCAACAAGCTGCTAAAAGTTTTATGAAGCTAGAATTTTCTCTCCTATCCCAGCATTCACCAGTGTTGCTCCAGTATAAAATTTTGGATCTTCCAGAAACTGAAGTGCAGTTTCAGTTCCATGTCTTACCTAGATTATATAGACTTGTTTTAGAACTGTTGGAGCAATTGTAGCTCTTTTCAAAAGAAAATCATGGTACAAACATATATTATCCAGGATCTGATTATCCGGATTATGTTGTATACTTGGTGACTCTTCAGTACTTTTTCCTCAGAATTTCTCAACCTCTTCGGTTCAGTGACCTTTATGCTTTCTCTTTAGCTTTTCACAGACGTGCCATACCTCAGATTTCATTATAACTTAACAACAACCTTCCCTTAAGACCAGGAACTCGGAAACCCCCATCTTCCACCACAACCTTCCACTTTTTCCTTGAGCTGTTCGATTTCCTCAATCTTTCCAGAACTCCAGTCTTTGCATCAGTGGAAATCTTCATGATCTCCTGCTGGGCCTCCATTTATGTTTGGCAGTCTTTTGGTTGGTCTTTATTTGACTGCTTATGATGCTGCTCCCAAAGAGGGTCTTCTCTTTTTCTACCCTTCTCAATTATCCTAAACTCTCTCACTCTTTGTAAATAATGTCTTCTGTTTTACCAACAGTGCTTCTTCAGCTTAATCTCATCCCTGATAAGAAAAGGAGCTCTCCACCTTCCTTCTCAGCCTACCTGCTCTAATCCCTTGCTTGATCTAGCCTCTCCTCAGTTTTTCCTTTGCAAGTCTTCCTTTCTGCTAATCCATTGACCTCTTCATAGAAATGTATAAAATTGTCCCCTACTGTATTAAGATTTTTCTCTGAACATTTCTTTTCAGGTTTTTATTTTGTTGTTGTTGATTTTTTTCCTTCAGTTCTCAGTCTCTCTGTTTGAGAAATGGCTGGAGCTGGAACTTTCCTGAAAATTTACTATCATAGCTAATGGATTCAACAAGGCCTATATAATCAAAAAGCTTCTTGAATTGGCTTGTCAGTTGGGTGGCCCTACTTAGGACACCTGTGGTTACAAGACTACTTTGGATGCTTAATAATGGCAATGGATTAGAAAGTGGGCAGTCTAGTGTTTTTAAAAAATCTGTAGGGGTGGGGCACCTGATGGCTCAGTCGATTAAGCATCTTACTTTGGCTCAGGTCATGATCTTATGGCTCTTGGTTTCCAGCCCCACGTCAGGCTCTCTGCTGACAGCTCAGAGCCTGGAGCCTGCTTCGGATTCTGGGTCTCCCTCTCTCTCTGCCCCTCCCTTGCTTATGCTGTCTCTCTCTCTCAAAAGTAAATAAACATTAAATTTTTTTTTTAATCTTTAGGGGCACATGGCTGGTTCAGTTGGTAAAGCATGCGACTCTTGATCTCAGGGTCATGAGTTCAGGCTGCACATTGGTGGGTGCAGAGCATACTTAAAAAAAAAAGAAATCTTCTTTAATTATTTCAATCTATGGCATCTTCTCCTTCTCTGAATTTCTTAGGCACCTATATCATTCATTCCAGTCACTATCTTCTGTTAATTTATAAAATTAATAAACCATAAGTTCTTTAGGCACCTGTTTGTTTTAATATGAAAATAACTTTCATATTCTTTAGGATAGTTGGCGTGCCTAATATGTGAGTTATGTTTTTAATGGAGTTATTATCTTTATCTTGATATCACTCATGTTTTCACATTGATGTGCACATATATCCAAGTTTGATGAGCTTGGGTCACTCCGGTTCTCTGCCTCACTTACGAGGACCACACAACTAGCTTGCTTCCTCATACTAGTTAAATGCTCTTTCTATACAAACTCCCTGGGTTTCTCATGCCTCATTTTTTCCCAGACTCTGTGTTCTCCCATGGCTACATTTTGTCTTTACTTCCTCTTATGTTCCCTGAAATATCCAGCACAGTGCTAAATGCAGAGTTAACGCTTGGTGATACATGTCATGATCTTTAGAAAATATCTAAAAAAACCAAAGTCAGGTAAAATAAACGTCGTCACTACGTTCTCTGTGATGGAATATTATGATGATAGGATGTCAGGGTGTCAGGGAGTAATTAATGATAGAACATGGTCAGTCAGATTATGAAATCTATTGAAAAGAAAAAGCCTGAAGAACTGATAGCAGGAGAATTTTTTTTTCATTAAGTTTTCCAGGTTAGAGGGAAAATACAGGAACCAGATGAGTCACCCCAGCTTCTCCTTATTCTCTTTCTTTACCCTTTGCCCTCATAGAGATTTGAATGTTCGCTTAAGTGTCGATGCTGATTTAATTTTTCACATATCTCCTGGACACGAAACATCTTTATATTGCCCTGGCAGTTGCCATTTTAGATGTCTTGTTTTTGTTTGCTATGTGTGCTGTGCATATTAGGAACTGTACTTTCTTCATGCTGGTCTACTGGATGCTGGTAACGAGTGTTATCAGGTGACTCCTTGGCATTGACCTCTTAGTTGCTGTTGCCTTGGTCAACATTATGGATATTGTTTGCATAAAAATAAATACACCAAAGACTTTCTGTAAAGTAATACAAATTTTATGCTGCAAAAACACCTTGTTGATGATTCTACTCTTGCTCACATGAAAAGGGTGCAAAATGGGCATGAAATCTTTCTGTAAAATAAGCTGGCTATTATTCAGGAGAGGTAGTTGTAGATGTTTACTGCATGCAGCAGTTGTGGAAATCACCTGTCTGGTAAGGGCATTTACTATCTTCCATATAAGCTAACTAATAAGGACATCTCTTTCTTCTTCACCAATTTTTTTAGATCATGCCTTTTAATTAGTATAAAAAATAGGGGGGGCAGTTTTAACAGTGCAAATGTGTGTGTGTATGACTTTCGACCTACGTATTATACATGTAATGGTTATGTTAAAATTTTACTCAGATCAGTTCATTTAACATCACAGTAAAACTTTGCACAGGTGTTTGAAACTCTACTCGTAGATTTCACATGTTGCCCACCTGACCTCTATAGCTATACTCACTCTTATGTATACCATTGCTGCACTTGCCCTGCTAGAAACTTCAGTTGTTGTGTATTTCATTCTCATTCCTGCCTTAGAGTCAGTCAGCTAACAGGTCTTCTTTATGCCACTCGTTCATATCCATTTCTTTTTTTGTTTTTAATTCCTTGTGTCACTGCCCCAACTTGTTCTTAATCATCTCCTTCCTACCCCATACGTAGCATAGATTTCTCAGTGGTTTAACACAGTATCTCCAGTGATACTGTTCTTAACTGGCATCATTCTGTGTGCTCATTGTATTTAACTGCTCTCTGTTATACGATTCTATTCTAATTTCATTCAAATCCTATTTTGAAATAGCTTCTCCAAGAACCTTAAATAAAGAACTCAGTATCACCTTTATATACCGCATGTTATATATACCATATCTACAGTTGAGTAGTGTTATATGAAAGCTCTAGATGACTTCTATAAGAGTTAAAGTGCCTAGTGGTTAAAGACCCATTGATTACCTATACCACTGTTTATCCACTGGGTTAGTTTGCAGTTTATTTTTTATCATTTGTCCCTGTAGGATTTTAGCACCCATTCTAAGGATATTAGCTGGATTCATAGTCAGGGAAGTTGAAATTATCGTATCCGTGTATCATAGGAATACTGAAGTGAGGTCAAGAGTGTTTTAATCTTTATTATCATTTAAAAATGAAAATCAGCTTTGCTTTCATAAATTGTTGGACTTTCTTGTTTGTAATCCTGACACTCTAACTTTCTGGCTGTGTGAATGCTCTACCCTCTCCCAGAGTGTTGTAAGATTGAGAGAGTATGTATAAACTCACTTTATTGAGTGTCTGGTGAGGTTAAGTGCTCAGTACACATAAGTTATTTGTTACAATCTATTTCCTATTATAAAGAGATATGCATTAGGCTTATAGTTATATAAAAGTGATTAGTATAACAAATACTGTCACTTGAATTGTCCAGCTTTGCAACTTGTTGCAAAGTTTAGTAAATAGTTAGCTTTGAGCTTTACTTTTCCCAGAAAAGGGCATATCTGTCTTTCATGTTACCTATTTGGTTATTTGTTTACCTTTTTTCGCACCATATTTGCTTCTCAGTGCTAAATGGAGAGAGATGAGTAAGAACTGGCAAGTTTAAAACTATTTGAGGCATACCAACAAGTAATTAATTATGCTTTGATATTTTCCAGTTTCACCTATCCATTGAAATCTAAGATGGCGCGAAACAAAATCGTCCTTATTTCCTGGTAAAAGAATAGGAAGCTCTAACTTTGGGTGCTTTAGTCAGATTCTGACACTTGGATAATGGATAACAGTGACCACTTGATTTCAACGTGGAGGGAACGGTTTATCTCAATTCTCTTAGCTCAGAGAAGGTAATGTCAGCTGAAATAAAATACCAGAAAGGCTTCTTTTTATTAATGCTCAATTATCTTGAGTGTTTGGGAGGTAAATATCTCTTCATCTATTAACTGCATTTTTTTAAAAGTTGACTTTTCTCCTCAGGACCATTTTCAAAGTGAAGGTGTAATTGGCTAGTGAAAGGGACCTTTACCTCATATAGTTTAAGTTTTATTATAAATTGCCCATTGGTGTATTAAAAACAAGGTGAAGGAGGGGAATTATAACTGTTCTTTTATTCTCTTTGCCTGTCACTGAATTTTCTTTCTTATTTTCTTATATAGGAACTCAGCATGAAAAGATGTAGAAAACTTGAATGTATTATTTGTTAGATTGCCAGAAAAAGTATACTCCTTAAAACATCCATTTTTTTGGTTTCAATAGTGAACAGAGCCTCACACACATTTAGAGCTAAATTATTTCACTGTGTATGTTAGATATAATTTTGCATATTTAAAAAATAGATGGTGATGTGTGTTCTGAAATGATGTCATTCTTACGGGGAGCAACACATTTCCTTGGGATATTGGACATTAGGGAATAAAGATTTAGGTGACTGCTAAAAATTAATAAGGCTGAAGTCAGAATGAAAAAAAATGGCTAAGGGTTGAAATCTCTGTTTATGTTGTTTATATAATCAACACCTTCTCATCAAACTCTTGAACCCAATGTATTATGAAACCTGATATCCCCTGGAATACTTGGATACAAAATGCACAGTCTTCTTATATTCCCCAAAGGGACTGGACCCTTGGGAGAAACATATAACATATATACTTTGGAGCATTGGTAGGTAGCTGGAAAAATTTATAAAAGGCAGCTTCACACCAGTTATCTCTCTCCTATGAATTAAACCATTCAGATTCTTTTTGCTAAAAATTCCTTGGTAGAAGACCAAATTTGAGTTATTGTTCAAAATGGGGCTACTGGGCACTGTTTCAAGGGTCAGTTTTGCAATTAATCCTTATGTGACTAGCTAATTTATTGCTAGTAGAAACAAATAGTCTGGTTCTTTGCCACATAATTTAAGGCAGGCCAATCTGGGGAATCCTTTTCTAATGTACTAGAACTAATGTTTTGTCTTTAGCACATAGTTTATTGCCTTCTCCTATGTGAGGCATGAATTTGTGAATTTTAATTGTGATTGCATTTTTTTTTTTTTTTTATTTCTAGTGTTTAGGCATCTTCTCTCTCTCCCTTCTTTTTCCCGCTCTCAGAATTAAGTCTTTTAACCCCTTTATAACTTTTTGGCTTTGTCTAAATTATAGAAGTGGTATATTGTTAGAAAATAGAAAGGAAACAGATTCAGAATATTTAAAGATAATAACACTGGTGCTTTTTTTCTGTGTTACCTGCTGGTTCTAACATCTTCAGGCTATAGAAAAATAGACCCAAATAGGTCCCATTATAGCATTACCAGTATGAACTAAGTGATCCAGATGTCTCTTGAGTATTTTACATGTTTCCACTTTCACCTGATTTAATCTGTTAGTGTTTTCTGACCTGAGTGCCAGTTCTGAAATCTTTTCAAGTGGTTTTCTGCCCTACATTATTTCTCTGTATATGCTTTGTCAGTGGCACCATAACAATTTTAGGTGAAGAGACAGTTGTCAGTTTTTAAAGTTGTATCTGTTAGTCACACCAAACAGATGACATTTTTTTTAAAGACAAAAAATCTTTTAATTTTCTTATTGTTTAATTTATATCCAAGTTAGCATATGGTACAACAATGATTTAAATAGATTCCTTAATGCCCTTTACCCATTTAGCCCATCCCCCCTCCCACAACTCCTCCAGCCACCCTCTGTTTGTTGTCTATATTTAAGAGTCTTTATGTTTTGTCCCCTTCCCTGTTTTCATATTATTTTTTGCTTCCCTTCCCTTATGTTATTTTGATTTGTATCTTAAATTCCTCATATGAGTGAAGTCGTATGATATTTGTCTTTCTCTAATTTCGCTTAGCATAGTTCCATCCATGTAGTTGCAAATGGCAAGATTTCATTCTTTTTGATTGCCAAATAATACTCCATTGTATATATATACCACATCTTCTTTATCCATTCATCCATCAACAGACATTTGGGCTCTTTCCAAACTTTGGCTATTGTTGATAGTGCTGCTATAAACATTGGGGTGCATGTCCCCCTTCGAAACAGCACACCTGTATCCCTTGGATAAATACCTAGTAGTGCAATTGCTGGACTGTAGGGTAGTTCTATTTTTAATTTTTGGAGGAACCTCCATACTGTTTTCCAGAGTGGCTGCACCAGCTTGCATTCCCACCAGCAATGCAAAAGAGATCCTCTTTCTCTGCATCCTTGCCAACATCTGTTGTTGCCTGAGTTGTTAATGTTAACCATTCTGACAGGTGTGAGGTGGTATCTCATTGTGGTTTTGATTTGTATTTCCCTGATGATGAGTGATGTTGAGCATTTTTTCATGTGTCGGTTGGCCATCTGGATGTCTTCCTTGGAGAAGTGTCTATTCATGTCTTTTGCCCATTTCTTCACTGGATTATTTGTTTTTGGGATGTTGCATTTGATAAGTTCTTTGTAGATTTTGGATACTAACCCTTGATCTGATATGTCAACAAATGAAGTTTTATGTAGATTTCCACTGCTATTAACCCCTCTGCACATCAGTATCTTTGGGCTCTCTCTATGTATATTCTCCAGTAGAACTTACTGTGATGTTGCAAATTTTCTAAAAATCTGTACTACCCAGATTTGATTGCCTCTAGTCACACATGGCTGTTGCACACTTGAAATGTGCCTGTGTGCTATCGAAGAATGGAATTTTTAATTATATTTAATTTTAATTATTTAAAATTTAAATAGCCATATATGGCTACCATACTCGAGAGTACAACTCCAGAAAATAAATTTTTATTAATCTCTATATCATGTGTCAATGATCTTGAATTAATCAAGTACTTTTTTTTTTTAACCAATGGAAGCAACAGAGGTTTTTTGTTTTTTTTTTTTTAATGTTTATTTTTGACAGAGAGAGAGAGACAGAGCATGAGCATGGGAGGGGCAGAGAGAGAGGGAGACACAGAATCCGAAGCAGGCTCTAGGCTCTGAGCTGTCAGCACAGAGCCCGACGTGGGGCTCAAACTCACAGACTGAGAGATCATGACCTGAGCCAAAGTCAGACACTCAACCGACTGAGCCACCCAGGCACCCCTCAAGTACTTTGATCAATGTGTTTATAAAACAATATCAGTTTATAAAATCTAAGCTCACTTAGTCTCACACTAATCCACATTTCACAATCTCTTAATTACCTTTGAGAAACAAAGGACTTATGTTGCCTGTTGGTGTGTTACATGTATGATATTTGTATCAGGATACAGTTCAAAAATCCAAAATTCTTCTTAACCATAATACCATTTGCACTTGCTTTTCCTGCCTCCTATGAGATCTCGCTGCATCAGTTATTCATCTCCATCTGTTGCATCTTCATTTTCTCCTTTCTTAGCTGATCACTCACCTACCATCATGAAACCTCTCCTCTTCTACTAAGGCCTTAACAACAACCATGTTATTCCAAGGGGACTGTAAGCTCCATGAGGGGAGGAACTGAGGCTATGTTATGACCCCAGAGTTTAGCATAATGGGTGGAGCATTGCAAGAGTTCAGTTCACGTTGTGAATGAACAAACAAATGTTGTCCCCTCCCAGTACTCTAACTCAGTGTGGTATAAAGACAACCTCAGAGATAGCTTGAAGTCAACCTCAGAGGCAGCTTAGCTTTTCTGAATTTCATTCTCCATTCATAAAAACAAGATAATTTCCATTCATAAAGTTGAACTATAACAAATAGAGTAAAGGAGAAAATGGGCTAATATATTGTAATTAACTGTAATAGGCTCAAAACAAATTGTAAAATGTGGCAAGTAGTAGTTGTCTCACATTTGTTGAATAAATGAATGACTTAAACAGATGTTACTGTTGGTATTCATCTATGAAACTCAAGTGGAGTAAATTGCAATTTATAATGGTCAGCTATCACAATCTCTCCTATGTATTTATAGAAATAATAAGTTATCATTGGATTTTAAAAATCATTGCCATATTTATTAAATCATTTTAATCTTGAGCAAGGTGAGATTGATATATACTATAATGGGTCAGAATCCATGGCACGTGTGTTTTGCATCAGAGTTTTGAAAATAATGATGAAGACAACATAAAAGGAATAGTTGTTGCTGTTGTATCATTTTTCACATTTAAAAGCTTTGATTCAACCCACTCTCTCATACTTCTAAGGTATTAACAAAAGTGAAAGCTATAGTTTTCAGGAATCAATCAGATAATAAGACCGAATGGTTATTACTATTATACCTATAAACCCATAAAATGTGTTTCTGTTGTTTTTTTCTGTTACCTGTCCTACCATCACCATTTTTTAAGAACGAAATATCTTCTGTGGCTTGCTTTTAAGAGCATAAACTTCACACTGGTATGCAGAACGCTGTGTGAGCCTGTTGGAATAGTATAGATTCTGCTTTGTTGGCCTCTTCATAATGTAGACAAATCCTTCTATATCTGAGTTTAGAGGTCAATATAATCGTACCAGAATTCAATTTGTAGGGCATTGAGTTAATAATGTTTTCTATCGTAGGCTTTCTATGTTTTATGGGAAAGTTTGACTGTACACAACCCCGTGTATTCACAGGGAGAAGAACTGATCTGATTTCACTGAATCCAGAATATAACAAATATAACCAGAAGATTGTCCTTAATATATAATTTCTGATGAAATGGAAAGATTTAATGCTCAGATACTTTCCAAAATGCATCAGATACTTTCCAAAAGGTTTGAATACATTTTTGTCTTTAACAAACAATCTTCTACTTATTGGCAAAAAACAATTTGTAAAGGGCAGGGTTGTTTCAACTTATAAATTCATTCGTTAGCAACCACAGTAATATCTTTATAAAAGTTCGAAAAATTCTACATTTTCTAGTGGAATTGTAACCACTATTAGAAGGTGAGTTAAAGCTGTGACTCAAGTTTGATCTCTGGTCTGAGGTAGTCAAATTTTGTTGACCAATATTAGGATGGTTATTAGATGCTGAGTTAATTTAATTGCATTTGTACACCATTTTTTAAAAATGTAAGCAAAATTTTAATGCCACCTTTATATTATTTTAGAACCTTCTATTCATTGTTTACTGCAGATTTGTATTTGAGAGGAAGAGTTGATACTAACACAAATGGCATGTGCCTTTTCTAATTTCATTCTTAGAAATATGAAGAAAATGCAACCAAAACAGATGTTAGGATTATGTGAACTTTGTTTTATGAAACAATTCAGTAGTCTGTCAGCAGATGCCAGTTATTGCTAAAGAATAGACAGTAAAATGACCTACTTAAAGGCAAATCTTCTCTTAACATACATATTTAACAACTATGTGATATGGGCAGATAAAATAAATTCTTATATACTTATCTGATTATTAGAAAAACCTAATCATAGTATGATTCAATAAATCCAACTCTGGATAGTATTTTAAGAAGTTGGAATACAGGGAATTTTCTGAATGTAGGATTTTTATGAAAATATTATATACAGGGTCCTGGTAAGTGCATATTTGGTTTTGTTTTTTTTTTTTTTTTTTTTTTCTTTTCATGGAGGCTAGACCATTCTTAACACAATTTTAGAAAGAGAACGGAAGGTCCTTTTATGTATCTTGAATTTGGCAATAATCTTAACCTTCTGATGCCAGCAATTCATTACAGTTCACAACTGATTTGAGTAACATTTCTGATACTTCATTAGTGAACTGGAAGTAAAGCTTCCTTATGTGCTAGTGAAACCTTAACTAGACTTCTCCTTAGACCAGCAGATAACATTATTATGATGCTCTTTTAGGCAGCCGCCCCCACCCCCCACAATTGGATTTGTCATGTATTAAAGCCCTGATCTCTAGAAAAACATGTTGGATATTCAGATGGAATTTTAGAGGTATGTCAGTGGCCTTTCAAGGTAAAGTTTGCATAGAGTTTGGTTTTCAGATGGAACTGATTTCTAGATACTATGTATGCTATATATCACTTTAGAAAGAGGCACAGCCATCATATGCCCCAAATCTTAGCATGATGCAGCTTTCTAAGCAACCTCTTGGAACACCAAACAAAGGGGTAGGTCAAACATTGGTTTTCTTGGATGCCTCATTCACCTTATCAAAACATCTTAAACTATTAAGCTTCCTGTCTTTACCTGTCTTTTACATTTTATTATTTATTTCTGTTAAGGGTAAAAGTTGCATATTTGCTGCTATGTTGGAATTCTCTGAGTATGATCTTTTCTTCCCCCCAAACTTTAGGATCTGATCTTAGAAAAGTACATTCAAAAGGGTATCAGAGAGGATTTCGGTGAATAAAATATGATCAAGGTGCATGAAAAACAATAGCTTGGCTACCTGTTGATCAAAATGACAATAAAATTTCTAAATAAACTTAGAAATAACATAATTTTATGAAACCATAGATCTTTCAGAATTAAGGGCATGCGGAAGAAAGCTCAAAGCGTAGAAATTTATTCTGGTGAGCAGAATCCCTGCTCTCTGGATTTATTACACAGAAGGTATAAAGTAACCTTTTTCTAACCTTTGCTCAGAACAGACTAAATGCTCTATGTCATTCTAGCAAAGATTAAAAATATATCTAATTTTGCATTAATACGATATATGGTGGAAAAGGATTCCCAGATTCCCTTTTGTTGTATATTATTTTATGTGTAAGTCTATTGACATCAGAGTTTAACGTATTTTACTAACTTTTTCATGTTTGTTGTTTACTGGTATTATTAAACCAACTCAAATAGCATTTCTTGCCTTAACTCTTACACAACATTGCGCACGCAAGTTTCATCTTCCACTATGCTTTTTCATACTATAGAGCAACCAGACACTTCACTTTGAAAACTACTTTATTTTTTCTAGTTTCCCCTTGATATAAACAAAGACCGTATTCTATAACTTTCTTGCCTAGTTGGATTTCCTGCCACTTTTGCTTATTTAAAGTCTCAATCACCCATATTAGCTATAATGTTTAACCAGATGAGGTAATTTCTGTTTCACAGAGTTAGGAGGTAGATATTTAAGATGTGTATGTCATTCACAATCATTTTGGCGGATTTGCAGATCTCATCCGTGCCATCACAGGTACCTACGGTCACACTCATAGATTTACACTTTTTTTAAAGTGGGAAAAATGTATACTTAGAATATAATGATCCAGAGATACAGCAACGCTATAATTTTGATAAACTGGTGATCGGGTTATTAATTCCCTATCTTACTTAAAAATTTACCTGTCTAAAGATTACTCATGAATGCAATTATGTTTAGGTTAACTGGCAAACTGCAGAATGTAATTATTGTTAATATAAAAACACTTTGATTAGGCACATAATTTTATATTTGTCACAGTCTTGGACATAATGTTGGAGAAATGTTAGCAGTGAACCTTTGTAAGAAGTTTAGGAAGCTCATATTAACTAGTCTTTTCATGAGGACACAAAACTAAATATTATAAAAAAAAAAAAAAGCATGAGCTTGGATTATACATGACCATCAATAAAATCAGAGAAAGATAAGTGGTTTTATCAAACAAAATGATCCATTTATATTTATTTATATTTATATTCTTATTTAAGATGTCCCAAGCTAGCAAATTCCATAGGATTATAATTTTTTCCCTTGAATACTAGTTCATTTAAATTTCAGAAGTTCAGTTTATTTTCTTGGAATGTGGGACTTTTGGAATAAACAATCCTAACACAACTAATTTAACTTAGGCATTATCATATAATTTATCCAGACATACTGGATATAGAAAACCATTTTAAATTTAAAAGTCCCCTGTCAGAGAAATACAGAAGCACAGAGCACTTTTTAGCTTTAAGTCTTCAATCTCAGCCATGAGTCAAGAGTAAATAAACATGAAATTCATTGGTTGAAAGCTGAAATTTGTGTTCTCTTCTTCATGGGCATGTAATGTGTTCTTGCACAAACAATATAAGAGACTAACAAAACAATTTCTGTTGTCTCTCACCCAACAGAGAATAGAATCCCAAGATCATCAAATGGTCAATCATAGGATTCCCTATCATTGGTGTTACCAATAGGAAATAACTTATTTGCTATGTGGATGCCAGAACCAAAACCAATAATGTGGCCAAGAACCAGAAAGGAAAACAAAATCACACAGTTAGGTTAAGAAAAAGAAACAGAGAGCAACTGAAGGTAAAGTTTCATTGCTAAGTTTTAAGTTGTTTGAGATTCACTCCCAGAACCAAAAAAATAAAAATGAAAAAGAGTGCCTTTGCTTAAATATTTCTGGATGGTGAATCTGCCTAGTCAAAAAATCTGAAGGTCAAAAAAATAAATTTGAAAACATGCTTGTACAAATACATAATAAACTCATGTTAAAGATTGTTTTTAGCTCAATAAAAGAACCAGTAGGAAGGCAAAGCTACTTTGAAGGAAAATCCGGGGAACATGAGTTATATAGTCCTTTAGGAATGACATCCTGACTTGGAAACAAAAACAATTAATATTGTCCAGCAGGACAATGGAAACTTAACCTTTGAGGTTATCATTTCTTTTGGACAGAAAATTATCATGTAACTTCACAGAATCTGAGACTGTAATTAATCGTAAATAGCAAAGTCAAACACAGGTTTATTTTCCTAGATAATTAAGTAATCCTTATGTGAGCCTGCAAAGAATCCCTTAGTGTATAACTGAAAGAACATGCTACCTCCTTTTTATTTTGCCTTATTTCCAAACTTGGGGTTATTTTTCATAGCAGTACTAATGGAGAAAAATTTTAGATGTCAGCTTAAAAATTTGCACAGTAAAATGAGATTCTCGGTTTTTTAAAGCATACATAGTAAGTTTGACTACTGAATAAACTATACTTATCATGTAGCTCATTCATCCAACATGTTAAATGGCTCAACCAAGAATCAATCTATAGTTACTTTTGAGAAGAAGGGCTGGAAGACCGATGATCTGAGATGAGCTGGGATAATGCCCAGTCCTCTGTTTTTCTTCCTATACTTTCCCTCCTTTGTCTGTTACTTCTGGTCTCCTAGGCACAAGATGTATGTGTGTGCATATATACAGAGCATTCCTGGAATTGAAACTTAAGGATAATAGTCTCGAAACTGCTGACAGGATAAAAACCCTCTGTAATTAACACTGCCAATCACTATCAGGACATATATTAATGCTGCTTTTTAAAAGTGTTTCCATATTTCCTGTTGATGAATTAGCAAAACAGTCATGATTACATTGACAGTGAAGAGGTATGTATATGAATCGATGTCTAGAATCTAGATATGTGTTTCCTTCTTTGCTGGGGTCAATACTGTGGATAGAATCAAATGGAAACTAGAAATGCCATGAATTGCTGCTAAAATGTAGTTAGGAATTTCATAAGCAATTTTTCTTGGAAAGCACATTCTAGATTATTGTGTTTAATAATTAATATTTTAGAGTTTCAGAAAAAAACATATACATTATAATTGACCCTTTTTTTTCTTTTAGTTTTCATAAAACCTCACTTTCTTTTTATGTTTATTTTTGAAAGAGAGAGACAGAGTTTGAGCAGGGGAGGGGCAGAGAGACAGGGGGAGACACAGAATCTGAAGCAAGGTGACAGCTCAGAGCCTGGAGCCCAACACCGGGCTCGAACTCACAAACCATGAGACCATGAACCTGAGCTGAAGTCGGACAACTTAACCGACTGAGCCACCCAGGTGCCTCGAACCTCACTTCTTAATCCGTGTTTTTAATAAATACAAAATTCAAATAGCACCTTTCATTTTATTTGTTTAGTTTTTAAATCTCTTTACTTTAGCATAAATGTCTGCACAATGTGGAGCAAAGCCTTTTTCACTTAACATCATAAGATAGAAAACATTTTTATGGGTATTCGATTTCATGGCCAAATACTTTAATATTTTTTGTTGGCTTCACATCTGTTGTGTACTTAAGTACGTTGCAAAGAACAAAATATACATATTTTAAAAGTGAAACTCTTAAGTTTTTTTTTTTAAACCAATGATCGTTTTGAAATGTACTTGGGAGTCACTAAATACATTATTTTGAAAATGTATCTTTTTATTAGATTTTAGTTTTTTCCAACTCCTTAACTGGAACG
Organism: Panthera pardus; assembly: GCF_024362965.1. Lineage (NCBI taxonomy): Eukaryota > Metazoa > Chordata > Mammalia > Carnivora > Felidae > Panthera > Panthera pardus. Next base: position 59,179,690 of record NW_026527002.1, on the reverse strand, counting down.
TGATTTCTAAAGGCAACATATTTCAGATTTACATTATAGATTTCAAAGCTAATTAAAATTTTCCGTTCAAAGGAATATTGTGAAGAAGCTTTATTCATCTGAAGGATGTGTTTCTATATAGTTTTGTACAGTACTTGCTTTTGTGACTGAAATTTGGTGTATTTTTCATGACACATCTGTTTTTTGGGTTTTTTTTTTCCTGTCAAGTTCACTGCCCATGAAAACACTACTTTTAACAACAACAACAACAACAACAAAAATAGCAAGCAAGAGAAAATGGAAAAATATTACTGTAAAAATAATCATTCTAAAATAATGACTATAAAAATACATCAAAGAAGTTTTAATGGAGTTTTCATCATACAGTCTTGATGGACACATATAAGTATGTACATTGAAATGTTTCCTGCCCTTTAGAAAAATGCTGCATAATGGCAAATAATATACATGACCGTGATGGTTACAAAAGAGCAGTAGTGTTTATGACTGACATATCATTACACGTTATACCTAAATATGAACAGTGACTTCATTTGTGTCTGTTGCTGTTGTGGAAATAATTTTACATTTCTACCTGACTGTTTACTTTGAAGTCAGCAGAACATTCTGCAGGGAAAATATCACCATCACTTTCAACCTCTTGATTTTTAATTTTTTTTTCAGAGGTCAACAGCTATGCCATATTGAGTTTCTTTAACTTGAATGACAAGTATATGCACTGGCCCCAATAATTTTGTCCATTTAGGGATTAGCATTTATAAGGGTGAATCTAGGTTTTGTGGGACCAACAAGCTTATAAATTTGGAGGGCCTTATTTAAGAAAAATGACTCAGAATAATGGATACTCAATTAGGATACACAATTAGGCGAAAAATGAATACTTGGTCAGAATGAGAAAATCACAGCACATTACAGAATTGGAAAGGCTGACAAAATACCATAAACATCACGAAAGTCTAGGGAAAAAAAGCATAGTACTTGTGTCATCTTCTTGACCACCTCAGTTATCTCTTTCTCTCACATTTTTGTCTATATGTTCTTTGAACACCTCATCACATGACCAGAATTTTGTAACCTTTTCGAGAGAGAGAAAGTTTTTGCTTGAGCCTACCTAATCAAACTTTGTTTTGCATGAATGATACTGTAGGATATTTCCTATAACTCCAACTTATTGGTATGTGAGGTAAATTGTTAGGATTCTCTTTCAATTTGGTAACACCTTCATCGAATTTCTTTCCTATATGAACTTTCAGAAAATTTTGATGTATTTTCCACATTTTCTGGTTCTGTACATTTCAAATCTTGTTTCTCCTCTTCTACCAAAACATTTCTAGTGCTGGGTACTGTAGGAACATTTCACTTTGGGATTAGGACCTCTGGCCCTGCACTTTCAGTGTCCTCATACCCAGCAGGTCAGCACTGTAGGTAGTGGGAACATGCCTGGAAGCCTTTCCTGGACCAGAGCGGTTACCTAATAATTCCATAGAATCTGTCTTTATTATGCTATCTTTAGTATAATATCTTTTGTTATGCTATCTTTAGTATGCTATCGTACTACATAATCAAATAATAATCACGCTTAACACAAATAAGGTTCTCAAACAAATCCAATCAGCCGGGAGTGAGAGTGCCAAATAGTTGGGCAACCAGGAGGCCACTACATCATGGTCAAGAGCAGAATCTAAAGTCAAACTGACACAGATTTGAAATTGATAAAAGATTGTCAGGTCTTTCATTTCTTGTTCTCTGCAAAGCGGTCTGGAAATCAGAATTCTGAGCTTTCAACTTTAATATAGTTAGGATACCAGACATGTTTTCAAGTTGTTTCCTTTCATGCAGAAAGATACAATGTTTTAGGATATCATAACACCCAATTTGTGCCATTTATCTGACTTCGTTGTTTTCTGTATATTGGATCATGGAAGCTTCTTCTCACGTCAGTTTGTATTGTTTTGATGTTGTTTTGCTAATTAGCTCTTCAGAACCTCCCTGACGTGCTTTGGCATCTTTACTCTGTTTCTTTTTAATAGCAACTGTTGTATGGAAATTGCTTGAGAGAAGGGTCCCCAAGCTGATAACCTGGATCTGCTTTCCTCATGTGGGCATGAGAAGAATCTCTTGTTAAAATCTCTTCTAGGGAAGGTGTGTATTTATGCAAAGACTTTCAGGGACCTTTTTAAAAATGAAGCTTTTACACAATTTGAGTAAGAAAGTAATTAGGATTCCTATCTAAATGATAATAAGAACCCAAAGAGTACAGCCTGGCACTTCAACTTTGAAGCTTACTGGAAGATGCAGATTTTGCGTTTTAAAATAATTTGTTGGAAATATCAAAGCAGTAAGTGTTCCTTCCTTGTTTTTGACAAACAGGATGACTTTCCTAATTCAGATAAATGATCCTATATTTTGGTTTAAAAGCTCAAAAGTCTCAGATTATCTTCTGCATTAGCAATGCACATATCAAAGGCTATAGAAAAGGATTTTTTCTACCATTTCCTTTTCCTTGCAAAAATAAGAATGAATAGAATATTCCTCCTCAACTTGTGATTTTTAAGTGTAGGATTCTATTAATTTTTCAGACACCCTATAAAATATTTATAAAATTGTTTCAAATCAGTGATGTAGTGGCATATATTAAAAAGAACAGTTGACTGGGATTAAGATAAGTGTGTTTTAGTTTGAGTTTCAAAGGACTTTGTTCATACTGTTTAACCTTGATGAGCCTCAGTGCTTTGCACTCTAGAATGGATATAATTATTCATACCTTGCCTACTTCTAAGTTTGTTGTGTGAATCAAATGATAAAATGTGTGTGAAACTGACAAGCAAATGTGTCATCCCTACAATCACTGTTATTTAAAGATATTATTGACATTTTGGGCCAGATGATTCTTTATGGTGGGGTGCTGTCTGATGCATTGTAGGGTGGTTAGCAGCATGTGTGGCCTCCACCCACTAGAGGCCAGTAGTGCCCTCCCTCCCCAGTTAGGACAGCCAAAATGGCTCCTGGCATTGCCAAATGTTTATTTGGGGTAAAATCACCCCAGATGGGGACCCACTGTATTGTTGTAAGTAGAAGGTCTTAGATCAGTTAGTTATTATACAGGTAATCAGAAAAAATGGATTCAAGCAGGCAATTATGTAAAAAGTGGTACCTCATGCATTTGATTCCAACTGAAACATACAGAACATAGGATCATTAATTTCCTGAAGTAGAGCCTTTACTTTGAATCTTACCTCTTTTTTCCCTTAAACCAGCACTTTAATGTGTCTTCTGCAGTTTTTGATACCCAGTTTTTAACAGTTGAGTAAAAGTAGGAAGGGAGTTATGAAATCATTTCAGGGCAGAAGTTGTAAGGGAGAAAAAAATCATATTTTTCCTTTACCTTTCTGGGTTCTTGACTCAGACTTAATAACAAAGTAACAGGAGAAAAACAAAGAGAAGCTTAAGAACTTGTCTGCCTCCAGTATATACAGGAGAACTCTAAATGGCCCAAGCCACTACCTTCAACACCATTTCCATCTAAAAGAAGATGATGGGTGGGGGCCAGGAGGCCAGTTATGGGAGGTTACCAGGAAAAGCACAGTAAACAAGGGTAAAGCTGTTATGCTGGTTTAAGTCCTGTCTTTTCCATTGATGAGATTTTCTAGAGATTTAATCTTCCTTCTCTTCCTACTACAGAGTTGGAGACATCTTTACAAATAGAGATTTCTCTTATAATTATGAATATCTCTTAACAAAGGCTACCTTCTATTCAGTTTTCAGAGCTTCTCTTGTGTTTGCTGTTTCTTAAAAATAACCAGCACAGGGGCCCCTGGGTGGCTCAGCCAGTTAAGCGTCCAGCTCTTGGTTTTGGCTCAGGTCACGATCTCATGGTTCATCAGTTCAAGCCCATGTCAGGCTCCGCACTGGCTTCACAGAGCCTGATTGGGAATCTCTCTCTCTCTCTCTCTCTCTCTCTCTCTCTCTCTCTCTCTCCCTCCCTCCCTCCCTCCCTCCCTCCCTCCCTCTTCCCTTTCTCCCTTTCTCCCTTTCTCCCTCTCTCCCTCTCTCTCTCTACCTCTCACTCACTCTCTCTCTGTGCTCCTCCCCTGTTCATGCTCTCAATCTCAAAATAAATAAATAAACTTTAAAAAAAATAACAGTTCAAAATAATCAATATGTTAAAGAAGCACATTTTGGGGTGGTATGTTTTGCTCGCCTTTAAATATTATATGTTTTTATGTTTTTCTGGTTTATTTTTAACATATCATCTGTATCCAAACCAAAATTAATTTTATGGAAACGTGTAGTTTTTGAGTTTTCCAAAGATTTCAATATAGTTTCCACAAAATTATAAAAAAAAAAATCTTTTTGGCAGTCAGTATTTGACATCAGATTAAAATATTCCTAAATTTCTTAGGAGTAGTGGTTACAAGTCTATATAAAATAGGAAATTTAAAGCCAAATATAAAAATATATTTAAGGGGCACCTGGGTGGCTCAGTGGGTTAAGCGTCTGACTCTTGATTTCAGTTCAGGTCATGATCTCAAAGTTATGAGTTCGAGCCCCGCTTGGGGCTGTGCTCTGACAGGGCTGAGCCTACTTGGGATTCCCATTCGTCCTCTCTCTCTCTCTCCCCTTCTTCCCCTCCTGCATGTGCTCTCTCTCTCTCTTTCTCTCTCTCTCTCTCTCTTTGTCAAAATAAATAAGCCTTTAAAAATAATAAAATAAAAATATTTTTTAAATCCATTAATAAATATTTTAGATTCATTTATTCATCTGAACAAAAAAAGTTCAAATAATTTCAATACCTATAGTAAAATTCATTCATTCTGTAATCATGTATTTTTTAAATGCTAAATACCATCATTTTCCTCAAAATTTGTCTTAACATTGCTAACACATTTATAATAAATGGTATTTATCATGTGTGTTTCCTTTTTTCCCCATTTTATATACCATTTTGGTAATACTTAGTGAATGTCAGCATAGATTCAGAGAACAGTGGTATATGTGGTGGCTTGGAAATGTTCTAGCATACTCAGGTTAATGATTCATTTTTTAAGGATGATTGCCAAGTTTATATGTCCCATACAATATCATTGAGAAAATTTTGGAAAATTTTCAGGGAACTGGAGAAAATTGAGTTAAAGATGATGGTCTCAGAATCCAAATTGATTTTTACTCCATCATGGATTTTACTAACAAGTAACGCATGCTAACTGACAAGGAAGCTTTAATGTTGTCCATTCAACTAAAGTTAGCATTCAGTAATTTACATGATAACTACAGGCAGCATGGACAGGTATACATATTCTGTTTTACTACTTTATAAAGATGTTTAAGGCATTATGAAAGACGAAGTCGTTGCTCCGTTTTTTACCTTCTTGTGTCCACAATTACTACAGAATAGACATTTCCTCATATTAATGTTAATGTGAAAGAATAATCCTCTGTTAGGACACATGACCTTTTGCATTTATTTATTAAAACTAATTCTTCATTCAAGGTGGAATATATAGCAGTATTTAGAATATCTTAAAATTATAAAACATAGGATTTTATACACTGTATGAAATACTTAAAGTTTATTAAAAAATTCAGCGTATCCTGATTCAGATCACTTATGTAAAAATATATTAATCTGTTTGTTTTTACTAATGCCACATGTCAAACTAGTTACATTTAAAGTCATAGGAATAAGACAGTTCTTGTTAATTCTATATATACGTCATGGGAAAATGCATTGAGTAATCTGGAAATTTTATTAAAGTCTTTTCATATAAAATAGCAACCTAATTCTAACTTCTTAACTTGTTAATGTCACTGCTTTCAGTTTCTGAATCTACTTGGACGATAACTCTCAAAGAGTTTAGTGTTTGAGAACATCAGATCTCCCTGGCTTCTATAAGATGTGTGTCACAGATATGACTACAAGATCTTAGTGACATTTAGGCAGCACAGAATAATAAAAAAATGACCAAAAAAAGTTTAGACAATAAAGATAGATATATCTGTGTATTCCAGCTCTGACTCTTTCCTACTTACTTTATGGGCCTGAAGAATTACTTCATTTCTCTTGAGTCCCCAACAGATTTCCCTTATATATCACCTTAATTATCTCAGCTATGTACTTGATCATCTCTGGAGGTTTCTTCTCACCTAAGGTGCTAATAGTCTTTGTCATACAAGAAACACATTTAAAAAACAACAACATCAAAATATATTTCATTTTCTTATTTTGGAATTGACACATGACACTGTAAAAATCTTGTGATAGTAGAAGTCATGCATTTGAACATGAAAATGTTAATGTAACCACAGCCATTTCCTGTCCTATGCTGAGAAGTAATTTTGCCTATCAAACAATTTTTTATATGCCTTGTGTTTATTTGAAAGGCTCAAGAGGAATGTGTTTGGAATTGCAATTTGTAATAATTTACTACAAATTAACCTCTAATTTGTATGAATGAGAAATAGCATCCATATAGTAAACTTGGATCATTGTATAATATAATGATAATTTAAGCAAAAATTTTTAAAAATAATTATGTAGAAAAAATTATTAAATGTAGTAACAGCTTGGGAATAAATCATGGGATAAAAGAGAAGGGCAGGAGAGTTTCAGTTTAAATATATGGCCTTATCATATATAAACATATATGTATATTTATGTGTGTGTGTGTGTGTGTGTGTGTGTGTGTGTGTGTGTGTATGCGCTCTTATCTAATAAAAACAAATTTTAAACACTTACAACTATTCCTATAGTTTTGGTAAAGATCCTTGAAGCACATTTTCACTCTGATTTTATGTCTGATTTTTACATCAAAATATTTTTGCTTTGGGTTTATATTTGACCTGCTCCCCCCCTTTCCTTGTTTTGAAGTTCTTCAGACGTTGATCTGACCATCCAGTTAAATTCTTCATAGCATTTATTTCCTGCCAGTTTCTAGTACAGGTAGGAGGTAAGCAGCAGTTGAGAACTCATTCAGATTGCAGTTCTAAAGAGAAAGTATCAGGATTTGAGCCTTGCAGACTCTGGGGTTTGGACAACTGGAGCAAGACCAAGCCAAGTTGCTTGGGCAACAGTTGGGAGCTGAAGGCAGCCCTTCTTTGGTTCAGACCACAGAGACGACATCAAACTGTGGAGTGGCACATGACAGATCCATGAGAAAAGAGGTGATTAGAGAAATCATACATGGAAAAATGGACTTTGGGTTTTAGAGTTCAGACTCAAGTGACAGAGTACCAAAGGCAGAATGACACCTCAAAGGGAAGGAGAGTGCATTCTGGGAAGAGCAACGGAGGACCCCTGCGTTAGCAGGATGGGCTTGTTTGAGAAAGAGGATCCCTGTGGGCATGAGAGAAAGTTTTCAGTGCTGTAAGTACTCTAAACCAGCTTGTGGTGATAAAGTTGCAGAACAATAGAGGTGTTCTAAAACTTAAGTATGGAAGAAAGAGAATAACTCTTTTCTGTAAACAAAAGTCAGTGGGGCTTTGCATAGGAGATTATATATATATATCTTAGGTGTTTACATTTTATGTGTCTAGATCCACAAGTAGATTATGAGCATATTAAAAGCAAGACCTGTGCCCTATTCACTTTTTTGTGTGCCATTCCTACTCCCCAGTGCAATATGTGGGATAGAGAAGTTAGATATTTTTTGAGATGAAACAGTAATTAAAATTCTCATATATATTGAGATTTCTTAATAGAATAGTAGACCAATTTTATTAGCACAGTATTTAAGGTCATATTTTTTATAAGCATGTATACAATAAGCTTACTTTACCATGCATGTATTTATGAAATTTATCATATGCACACAAAATTAAGTAAGGGGAGTGAAATTTTTACTAAAATCTGAGACCATGGTGGATATGGGAATAAATATATATATTAAAATATAATTAAAATAGAAGTATATATATAAATTTTTGGTGGAGGCAAAGATAAAAAATATAGTATTCTCCGACCAAAAATTTCATGGTGATTCATTGAACTTTTTCACTCAGGGAAAAATAGCTTCTTTAGCTCAGGAAAACAAAGGGATGCCTCTATTTTTCATATCCAGTTTGGAGGGAAGGGTGATACACAGTTATTTCTGGAAACAGTCTTCTGAGAACAATGAATTTCTTCCCTTCATGATAGGGTCCATTTTAGATTATTTTAATTTATATCAAATTCTCAAAGAAACATGGCCAAATTTGAATTTATAGTCTGCAAATTTCCATTTTTAAAGACAAACTAGTTCCTGAGGAATGCAGATTTTTAAAAAAGGCAACTGAAACCTCAAAAATTCTCTCCTTTTTTCTTCTTATGCTTAAAAAAGTACATGAACATACTGTTTTTAAATTTAGGCTTTAAAAAAAATGTCCTCATGCTGAGTTCTTGTTTGCCAAGTTTCAGCTTGGAGAGAATTTTTATAGCTTTTATAAACCCCTGAAATAGAAAGTTTTAAGTGGAAATCCTTACACACTTTCAGTGAGGGCCACAAATCTTGCTACCTTTGAGAACGAAGGTAACTTCTTTTCATTGTTTAGAAAGGGCACCAGTGACTTGATGTCATAGTTTTCCCAAGGACAGAACTTTTGTTTAACTGAGTGTTTGATATGTTAAATTTTGTATGTGACAAAACATTTTTAAATTTTAAAATGCACTTGTCCTCACACCAAGAGTGGTTTCTGGGGCATACTGGGTGGCTCAGTCGGTTAAGGTGGCTCAGTCGGTTAAACGTACGACTCTTGGTGTCAGCTCAGGTCATGATCTCACGGTTTGTGAGTTCAAGCCCCACGTCGGGCTCCATGCTGACAGTGCAGAGCCTGCTTAGGATTCTATCTCTTCCTCTCTCTCTGTCCCACCCCACTTGCTTTCTCTGTCTCTCTGTCAAAAATAATCTTTAAAAAAAATTTTAAAAATGAGTGGCCTCTATGGTGAGGCCTTTGTGCCCCACGTCGGGCTCCATGCTGACAGTGCAGAGCCTGCTTAGGATTCTATCTCTTCCTCTCTCTCTGTCCCACCCCACTCGCTTTCTCTGTCTCTCTGTCAAAAATAATCTTTAAAAAAAATTTTAAAAATGAGTGGCCTCTATGGTGAGGCCTTTGTGATTTAACTTCTAAATGTGGTTTAGATTCAGTATGGAAGTTAGATTTGTTGTAGTCAAATTGACCATGGCTGAATATCTTTGGAAGTCAAAAAAAATCCCCTTTAAAAGCCTTTGAACTCCCCTTTTCTTCATGTAAACTAAAGGGTCAGTTATCCTTTAGGGAAAGCCGGAATCTGTAGGGGTTTTATTGGGTCCCATCTCTCTGTTGTGAGGATTTAGGGCCATTGGAACCAAAAGTCTCACTTCCAGCATGAAAACACGTGGTATTTTACTGCAACCAGGGATCATTATTAGATTGGAGAACAGAAAGGGAAAGAACAAATGAGGCTTTGGACGCAGAGAAGGCAGTGCGGGGAAGACAACAAATGAAGCAGATATTCAGCAAGGAGAGTTGGGCATTTTTGCAAGGTCCTAACCATAATTGAAGGAACACATGCTGCCCGATTGATGAGATAAAGGTCAACCAAATACGTGCATAATGTTTTATCTCCAGAGAAAAAGATTTCCAAACAGCAATATATATTTAATTTGAATAGTATCTAGTAGAACAGAATTGGGGTAATGTAGAAAACTTATAGACATCTAGTAAATTTCATTCTAGCAAATAATTCACATTTAAAGAAACAAAGTCCTTGCTTTTGCTGGTACATATCTGTGGCTTCTTTCTTCCTCCAGAAAGACAACAATGTCAGATTTGGCAGGAGATAATGCTTTTTAAACTCTTGACATGCATACTCTCTGACACAGGTGCCCTAAAAGAAAGACCAAGTAGTCTGATGAAGGACAACTTTAAAGGAAAATTTTTAAAGAAGGTAAAACAAACGACTCTAAAACTAGTATTTAGTCCTTGAGACAGGTGTATACATTAGTGATGGAATATTGCTTGACTACATTCTTAAAATCCTTTACATTTATTTCTTCAATTGAATGAGACTTTATAACATCTGTTTTTGGAACGAATTCTGATAACCTTGACATTCAAAATGGAGATACAGGATAGATAGCTTTCCTCTAAGTGCTTCAATATGGCAGAAGGAATTATGTAATATTGATAAATAAAGCATCATGACATCTGTGTTGAATTCTGAATCGACGTGTTGAGTGAGCTGTGTAAGAGGTAAAGGAAGGGACTGACTTTCAAGATGTGAAATGCATTGGGAAAGCCAAGGTCAAAGACAATTCAGGACTCAATGCAAAAGATTTTCAATCTTAATGAAAATCTCTGTTAATAACTTGACAGTTGAGGAACAGTTTCATCGTTAGAAGTTTAACATTCTTTTTAGGGCCTAAGAGACAGAGTCCCAAAGAACTGAGTTGTATTAATAGCTAGTGCAAAATTTATGGCTTAGGAAGAACAGATTAATAGTTTTTGGAGTGAAGCCTGAATTATAGAGGGATGACCTGAGCTCTGGTGTGAGTGATCAATCAGTTCAATGTCTGTAACTGCACAGTTTTAAGAACTCCTAAAAGGTTCCTCTTTGGCCACTTAAAAATGCTTCATAAAGGAGAAACCTGTTACAAGCCAAGTTGGGTGTATATTTTTATATAGCTATATAGGTCCGATGTTTCTTTAAAGGGGAAAAGCAAGAGGAGTGGCACATTGAGGTTTGTTTCCAGATATGTATGAGGGAATGTGACTGACCTGAGCTTTGAAGGATGGCCAAGACTAAGTGGAATAGATTGGATAGACTGGGTACAGTGTGGACCCTAAAGGAGAATTCCTTTGAATCTAGGAAATCTTCACCTTAAAGAAGCAGGGTTAAAGACACAGAGTCAAAAGCCTAACAAGGCTGAATTAATTGAACTTTATTAGTCAGGATAAAGCCACTGATGTTTGCAAAGGAGAGTAATGTTTCATGAAGATTAACTCCTCCATGATATCAGGAGAGGGGAGCAGGACCCTGGAAATCTGTTTGAATAGCCAAGTATTACTGATGAAAGCACAGGCCAATCAGTAGAGTGGTGGCCATGGCATTGAAGAGAAAAGGAAGACTGGAACATGGATGAAAAGAGATCCCCAAGACTCCATGAGGCACTGTGTATTGAATAAGAGAGAATACAAGGAACCAAAAAATCCCTCAGATTGAGTGCAACTCACCAGGACATAAACAGGTTCCTTGTATGTTTTTGGTTGCTGACTTCTTTTGGAAAGGAACCAACTTCTTTTAAATTTCCCTAGTGAAAACTCTATTTTGATCATTTTTTTTCTTCTCTGTTAAAATGACAAGAATTTTAATTAGCCTTGAAGGAACAATTTTTACTGTATTATAGATGAGGTAAAAGTGACAATACTAATGAAAATGGAATTGAGTTTATTTGGTCTAATATTTGGCCTAAACTAAAATGTTTTAAATGCTATTTTCCACAAACACTATGAGGTCCCTGTGCTATCTATTGAGCCCTTCCCCACACTAGACAGCAAATCCCTTGACAAGAGGGATTTATGTCTTTCCCGTCTCTCTGTCCTCAGCCTTAACTTCATGCCTGGCACCTAACAAGTTCTTCATAAATGCTAATTACATTAGTAAGTGGAAGCCTGTTATGATTTCTGGGATTGATTGGTTTGTCATAAGCCTTTTCATTGGAAAGGACCCTCTTCTGTTAGGAACTCCCTGTATCTATTTAAAGAGATGATGAACGTTTGGCTTTCAGGAAAACATCTTGTAGATTCATTCATCATTACACTTCTTGGATATTGTCATACAGGAAAACTTGACCCTGAAACAATTATTACTAGCTCTTAACACACTAGGATTTTAACTCAGCATAAGGAGTCACTGAGAGGAATTGTAAGACATGAAGGAGAGGATTTGATTGGCCAATATTTTCATTTAGTTCAGGAGAAGGAAAGGCAAAGCCCCAAATGCTGCACAGACATAAACTCACAATTCAAAACTTTTTTTAGAAATGACCCAAGTGATCAGTCCTTCCAGGGTATGCTGAAACATGGAGCAGTCATAAATACTTCCAGGCAAGTAGATCCTGAGTTGGAGAGCATTTGGTCTCACTTCCAAATGACTCTGGCCTCGGAGTTCTGCAGTAGTGAGCTACAATTCTAGAAAGTGAGCTACAATTCTACAAATTCTAGAAAGCTCTAGGTTCAGAAACTGTGGCAGGGTTACAAGAAAAAGTTATCTAGCTTCTGTTTCTTGTGCCATTCAACAAGATTTAGCAGGAAATGCAGCAAAATTTAATGGTCGTTACCTGATGAAAAACAGACATACTTCAGATTATCCTTAAGCAGTACTGAGCAGACGAAATGAAATTAGAAAACCCCACTGAGGCCAAGAGGGTTGAAGAATCACAAAAAAACAACTGGATACAAAATAGGGTCTCACCATGCTAGGTCATCCATGCATTTTCAAAATAGTGCTATAGGAAAAGTGGTAGAGAAATTTACTATGTCACGAAGTGCACATTGGATTCATCAGCACAGGATAATATTAAATCTGTATTTTTCAGTAGGTATGAAGAACTTTGATTTCAGTCAGCTCTACCAAAAAATGGAGGATTTTTTAAAGCTGTGTACGATCATTCTCTATTCATATCCCACCATGTTTAATGTTTAATATTACATTATTTTTTCTTAAAAAGAATTCATGTCATCTATTCCATTATATTTGCGATCTATGATACTTCTTGCTTTGTCTTTAAAATGGAAAATTCTTTGGATAACTTTATAGCAAACTCGGGTTTGGTTCTTATGTTGAACCATGCAGTAATCTGTGCATGACATGAAATACTAAGCATACCTGTCTCATTTAAATAGATATGTTAAGGTGGTCGTTACTATTCAAGAGAAACTATTGTTTTGCTTTTTTTTTTACTTCAAGAAGACAAACTATTAGCATTTTTTTCTTCATGGAACAAAGTACAAAAATTGTTGTGATAAGAACTTTCTTCTGAAAAACCAGATAAGCTCTTCTCGGCACACCAATAGGGGAATGACAGTACAATTTAGTAACTTAAGCAATGCATTAGGATTCACAGGCTATGCCGAGGCTTCACCCTCGGGCCAGACCTATAGTAGTTGTAAAAAAATGATTTATGTGTTGTAATAAATGTTACTTCTCAATCTGTTTGCTTGTTCAGTGGTTGAGGTCCCAACAGAAAAGGTCTATCTCAAATTAGGACTGGCATGTATTATCTGTCAACTTTATATAGTACTGTAAAAGTCATTCAGCTGACAGTAATATTAGCAGAATGTTTTATAGGTCTTGTACTGTGTGAAGCCTTGTATGGGTGAGAAGAGGCGATGGGTCTGTGGGGCTCTGTGGTCCGGGATAAAGTTGCGTGTAGATGAGTCGTTTCAATGCTTCTCTGTAAATGAACATCTGGCTCACATATTGATTCCATGTGTGAAAATGAGATCAGCCCATATAATGACCAGAATCAATCAGACTTCAGCCGAGGAGTAACATACACTGGTCTTGATTTGTTAGACAACCAGAATTGGCAGCACCTTGCATAATTTGGCACCAATTGACGAAGATTAGGCTGTTTGGGGGCCTGGGTGGTTATTAATTTGAAACCCCCCTTAAATATTTTGCAGAGTAAAATCAGCTGTAACTTATTTGTCCCAACCCCCTCCTTTTCATACTAGCTCTAATTGTTTTAGACAAACAAGTGGGCTTGCGGCCTGTTCACTTTACACAGGAAGACATGAATTCTTTGATCCATACAATATTCTGTAGCTCAACCTTGGAGCTATTTACTGAGGAGATTTATTTGCAGACAGACAGTAGAACAGTTCTTTGTGAATAGAAATGAGTACAGCTTCCACGGGTTTTCAGCTCATGTTTCTGCTACTTACTGTAAGGGAGACAAAACTAAGCCATCTTTATTTTTAACCTGAATCCTTCTTTTTTTAGCATTTTTGAAAACTGGATTAGACTATCAACCTCTCTTTTTTCTCCTCCCACTTTACAATGATAAGAACAGAGATCAACCAAATATCATTGCAGTTTTGTGCTTTGTGCAATCATGAAGAAAAAAAATTGTAAGATTTAAAGCAGGACAGATGTTAATTGTACGCATTTTACAACTACATCTCCCTAATTTCTGGGTACAAATGAAACTTACCTGTGCTGTTTTAATTGTAGATACTGGATGAAAAGAGAAAGCTATAATTGTCCAAATGTAGTTTTAAACATTGATTATTGCTTTCAAACAGTATAAAAGATACAGACTCATTTACTTTGAATTTAGATAATCTTATTTAGGTAAGTCTCTAAACCAGTATTTAATTTTTCCTCCAATTAAATGAGTTATTTGAACAAAGCATCTCTAAATGCTTTAAATATAATGGGCCAGACAATTTAATAGTAACAAGAATGAGACCATTCCATAAATATATCTTTTTATAATTTTGTAAGATATGAATTCCATTAAGACTATTTGATTTCCACTTGTGATAGAGAAATTTGATTCATGAAATCAGTTCAAGGGATAATTCTCAATTCTTAATTACGTCTGATAATAAATTACTAAACTATATTCTCTTTTATCATCTCAGAACTTAATTTGCTGGGCCTCTTGATAACCAGTATATGAAAAGTCATCTTCTTCCTTTAAAATGTTTTTTTTTTTCGCATACAAATTTGTAAATTATAATTAAAAATGGATTTCTTTAAGGAAAGATCTTTCATGATCTTCAGATTTTACCTTCTGGTCACTTAGGTCATTAGCAGCATTTTTGGCATTGTTTCTTTTGTATTTCCTTTTGGATAATTTACCAGTAACTTTTTAGAGAGCTGTGAGTGGCATCATATAAATTTTTGGAATTAAGATAAACTGTTTTCACTGAAAGACCAAAACTGTTTGACTCGTAAAAATAATAGTGAATCAGATGTTTTATTTTCTACATTTTTAAGTTGTAGATTGATAGATTAATGCTGACAGATTTTTAGAGGTATTACAGTTTGAAATTTACTCATTTCCACTTGATATAAGTTTCCTAATTAAGAAATATAACTTTGGGAGGAAAGCATTTTCAAACACTTACACATGTCGCTCCCCCTCCCCCCCGCCATGTCAGGAAGCTTTTAAGTCTAAACAAGCATTCAGTCAGTAAGCCCTAGTTTTTCAAAATCTTTCAAATTGCCTCCATAAGCTTAAGACCTAACTTTGGTAAACAAAAGTGCTTACTTACGTTTTTGCCAAAAGCAAGATATTGGAACCAAATGCATACCTCTGCTAAGGAGCTGGATTATTTGTTACTTGTAAAAACTAAAAGGATTAGGAGAAAGTTTTAAGGAAGAATGTTTGCACATATAGGAAGAAATGGGCAGGACAAAGACTTTTTAATTCACACCATCAAATAACACAATCATATATAACATTTATTATAGAAGATACACCAGTAGACGGCACATGCAATTGAAATTTCAGAAAAGGGCGAAGTGTGTGGTTGTCTCACACGTTAAAACAATTTCAGCACACGTGTTTTCCTGTTTCATATGCCTGGCCTCAGGTAAGAATTCTTGCATATTAAAAATATTACCACCATGATTTCAAAGTGAGGCCAAGTCCTGTTATAGGAATGTGTGATAATTTACTGTCCTGTCTACACCATAAGTGAAACCATGTTAACAGCAACCATGCCTGAACATGGTTTTTGTTATATTTCAAATATGGTGTGGACAGCTTTATATTTCTTAGACACTTCTTTATTGTCTTTTTTGTACGTTGCTTAATTTGGCATAATTCTTTCATTGAAATCATCCCTAAATGCTAATTGACAGTTACCTAGGAGCATTCTACACATATCCTGAAAAGAGTTGGCTTGTTTGATACGGTAAGACATGTTTTTTACCAGAATCACAAATGATGTGGCTGTCTCCATGGACATGATGGCATATATCTTGTGCCTTAAAATGCCAACCAAAGTTCCCCATACAGCTGCTGTGTCTTTGAAGAGAACATTACCCTGTGGTGGCTCCACAGTCAGAAATATTCTTGCACCTAAATATGTTTTCATTTTTACTTTATTTCAATTTTATTCTATATAAAGTGTAATTTTAATATATATTTACTAGCTAGTTACAGAATGAATTCTTGAGGTAGGGGTTTGTGCATTTCAAAATAACAATCTTTGGGGGATTTCAGAAATAAATATGCCTAACAGATAATAATTTCATGGAAAGTGACTCAGTGCTATCAGTATCACTCATAACCGCATGGCCTGACCTATGCTAAGAAAATTATTTCCCTTAACAAGATTATTGAAGCTTCCTATTCTACCACTTAAAAAAAAATGTGCGTAATGGTGGGAAGAGGGCCAGTTCTCAGCTGGGTGCATTGGGTTTTGAGCATGAAAGTAGTGAATGACATTAATAGGAAGTTAAAATCTAATAGCGGAGGGGTTTTGAATACTCTGAAATAATCTGAAATTTATTTTTGGGGCAGTAAGAATCATAGCTGCTGGTCTTGTTGCACCCATATATCATTCAGTAACTGATTAAAAAAAAAAGGAATCGTAGACAATGTTTGTTTTGGGTAGTCCCCAAAACACTCCAGAGATTCTTGACCATGTGCCTAGTTCACATTCTCTTTGTCCTAGAATATATTAAGCCTGGTCCCCTTCTTCCCAAAAGACAGGCCAAAAACAGACTAATACATTTTTTTAAATAGTGTAGGTGAGACCTAATAACCTGAAGAAAGTGCCGAGTAGTGGAGATGACCCACAGGATTTGGTGACCAGTCAGCAGTGAGAGGGATTTGAGAGAGTATAAAAAGGATGCAGGGCGCCTGGGTGGCTCAGTCGGTTGGGCGGCTGACTTCGGCTCAGGTCATGATCTCAGTCAGTGAGTTCGAGCCCCGCGTCGGGCTCTGTGCTGACAGCTCAGAGCCTGGAGCCTGTTTCAGATTCTGTGTCTCCCTGTCTCTGACCCTCCCCCATTCATGCTCTGTCTCTCTCTGTCTCAAAAATAAATAAACGTTAAAAATTAAAAAAAAAAAAAAAAAAAGGATGCAAGGAAGTTATCCTGCCTGAGATAGGAAGCAGCATTATGAGGAGGCTGGGTATGAAGTATGTAGATTTCACTGGGACAATTTAATGAAATGCTTGCAGATTTTACACAGGCCCTTAGAAAAATATGCAAATTGTTGTCTACAATAATAAGGGTGGATAATTTTTATCCACCCTCCTGATAATACCAAATAAGGGAAAAAACATGGTTTTCGTTGCAGTAATAAGTTGGTGGTACAAATTACAGCATTACTATGTTAAGAAAGAAATGTTCATTCTTTTCTACCAAACCAGAAATAACTCCAGAATCAATCAAGATGATGACAAAATGTATACTGTGTGTAAGCTTGCATCTTTACTAGTAAATGAATACCTCTTTTTTTGCCTCTTTCAAAGTTAATTTTAACCTATTCATTTTGTCAACATGAATTAAAATTTTTTCTAGAGCTGAAGGAGCTTCAATAAACCTGGCCCAGCTATCTGATTTTTTAGTTAAACAATTTTGCTTTAATTTTAGTTTGGAGGTTTTTGCTCTATTTTAGGATATTTGATGTATTCTAGTGTTTATCGATTAGTTTTTAATAATTCTGAAAGGGGCTTTTTCTTAAAATGTAGATGTAGGTAATCAATCAAGAGAGCCTTATCCAAATCCAGGATTCGATTTAAACTTTTTCAGTTGACTGTTGTGTCTTATTTTCATTTTTAACTTGATGGCAGTTTTTTGACAGCTAGGTTGAATTATCTAGTAATTCACCTGCATTTGTGTGGTATCTTAGGTGTCATTCTCAGAATATTTTACACACAGAGAAAAACACTATTGGTCAGGGTTTTAGTACTAAGTTATGTAGTAAGGAAGCCAGATTACTCCTGGGCATTTATATTGAAGACTTCTTGTGAAAGTAAATTATCTAAAAAATCCTCACCATGAATAAGGATGAATATACATTTACTAATAAAATTTAAATAAACGGGATGCTATTTTAAAGAAGGTGTGTACATGTGCATGTGTGTGTGTGTTTATAAATATTATAAGCATGATTAACTGACCTGCTGTTTTTAACCATTTCACTGACTGCTTCTTGGTGTTCCCAGTTGTAGTTGCCCAGATGGCACTCAGGCAGTTCTCATAGTACATGTTTGGTGAGCATCTACTGTGGGCCAAATGCAGTGTATTGTTTCTAGATATGTTATTTCAGCTCTGGATTTCGCTGTTTGCATAGATACTGTAGAAGCTGAGGTCTCAGAGAGCCTTCAGGTGCTTTGACAGCCAAAGCCTCGTAAATGTGCACACTTCTGTACTCGTCTCTTCTCTTCGTATCCCTTGTGTTTTGCCTGGATCTCGCATCAAAGAGATAAGGGGAAGGGAGTTGATAATTGGAGGTAATAAGCCTTTCATTATTCTAGTTTTTGAAGTTAAAGCTTTTATTAGTGCCTAGGTCTCCAGGGTATTCTCATCCGCTCTAAGCTGCTGGATTCTGTTCTCTACCGACTTTCTCCAATTTTGATCACTGTGCTTGTAGAAAACTGAAACGCTGCCTCAGAGAAGAGTGTCATGACTTCCTTGATCTCACCCCGATCTTGTGACTGTATTTTGTTTTATCAAGGAAAAAATGGGCTCAGATCTGCAGCACGTCCTAAGGGTGTCCCTGTATTCTTCCAGATGCTTAAGCTCACTTTTAATCTATGTAGGAGAATCTGTTTTCCACATGGTTAAATGCATATTCGTTATAATGCCAAGAAGGTGGACGTGAAAACCTTTGCTTGACAGTGAATCACCACAGATTGTAACCAGGGGCAGCACAAGATGAGATCTGTGTTTGGGGAAGCGTATGTTGCTGGCAGGGAGGATACAGGACTGAAACGGGCCGCATTCCGGCACCCAGATACGAGGACATCAGTTAGAAATTGAGCGAAGAGCTGGACTAGGACAGTGGCGTAGATTTAGAGAAGAGCCGTGGTTCAGAGGAATTTAAGATGCCAAGTTGGTAAAGACTCGCGTTGCTAAAGGTTAGTTAGCTACCTTGTGTGAAGGGGTTAAAAAAAAAAGACTTCCTATTTCAACCCTGGCTGACTGTATGAAAAGTCACACCATTTACAAAGATAGAGAACTAAGAAGTAACAGGATCATCCTTTGTGGACAGGGTGGAAATCATACTGCTGTTAATGATACAGTTTGTTTTTAATGAACTCTCTGAATTTCACATGTTAGGTCCACACTTTAAAACTTCAGGCAGGTGAGAATGTGGCTCCAGGAGATATTTTTGTTTTGGAAATTAGGGGTATTTAAATATTAGTTGAGACTATGGGCATAAATGAGATTTGTCAGGGTTCAAAGCTTCTCCTGTCGTTTGTGGATACCTAGGTTACGGTGATTATGCCGCATCATCTTTTTATTTGCATGTTGATCTCCCCACCAGCTGGCATACACCTTGAGGCCAGAATCCTTTCTTCCTTCCAGCATCTCTGCCACCCAGTATAGCAACTGGGGCGTGGACAGTCAACTGTGTGTTTAGTGGATGGATATATAAACCAATGCTTGAATAAACTGAAGAAGCCTAAACTGAGAAGAAGGAGACTGAGGAAAATATGGTTTGGGATTATAGTGCTATTTCTGTAGAGTAGTGTCCCAACTCTGATGACAGCCTGAAGAAACTGGTGGGTATTGCTGAAGCCAAGGTGGGAAAGAGAGAATTAGGAGTTACTGGTGATCAGGCTCATTAACTCCTCCCCAACCCAACCCACCCCTGCCCCCCTACCCCCCCCAACCCTCTCACTTCCCCCACAATTCCCTGCTTCATGAGAAGGAGCAATGAAGGAAATTACCCTATAACAAGACCTATCCACATATCCCTAGTATGTTTGGTTCATATGCTTGAAATTTGGGATTCTCTGTCACTGTGAAGAACACATGCCATGACTGGACCATGTTGGCGTTAAAACCTAGTTCATCATGTCGTTATACTTCAAGTCAGCTGAATGACCACCTAATCTGTGTTTTTCCACACACGGAATGATAAACTGGCAACGGTGTTTAAAAAAAAAAAGTTTCTGTGTCTTTAGAAACTATTTGAAGGCACAATTACTCAGCATGAAGATTCTTACTGAATTCAGTGAGGATGTATTATACCATGTCATGCATTTAGTTACTTGCTTTCGTAGTGGTAGATGTAGATAACTGAGGCAAATCTAATTACGCAGAATTGTACGCCGACTGTTTAGGAATGACAAAAGGATGGCATTGAACTTGTTTGGGTAACTTAAGAAATCAGCATTTTCCCAGAGCACTTCATGTCATAACAGTATCACAAATAACTTCACACTATATCCTAACTCATCTAATTGTATAAAAATATCTTTATACCATCTAATCAATTATATTGCTCAGACACAGCAGATGAATTCAATAATTTCTCCTAATCTGTGTTCATTAAAATTTTTTTAGCCTCCAAGAGCACTAAAGCAGCATTTCTGCTGCCCCCAGAAATGGTATGGAAACATTTCAGACAGACTGACTCCATTACTAAAGAAAACTGTGTGTTTCAGGAGACACCCCTAACTTATGGTTTTGATTATGGCTTCTGCTTACATTCTCATTACTTTTAAGTTTTTGTTGTTGTTTAGAAGTAAAGCCCGATCTGTAAAAGATCTCAATTTGAAAAATCTTAGTTAGACTTTAAAAAACTAGAACATTTTGTCTTCAAAAGCTTTGAAAACATGTGTCCTCTTGAGGGTAGAAGGCACAAAGGAAAGGAAAGGGAACGAAAGATCAACCTGGTGTTAACACACAAGATACATATTGGCCCTGGTCAGTCTTAATGTTTGAATCTCACTATGAACACAGCCAGAAAGTGTTTTGTTTTCCAAAGATGCGGGGCCTATTGATTTGTCAGTAGTACATACATATCATTGACATAGCACCTTACAGTTCCTGAAGGTTTTTGCTCAGTCATCTTAAAACACTTTATAAAGAAGCAAGAAGAATTTTATTGGTTGATAAATTATAATAAATTTGAATCAATTGCCCTTTGTC
Organism: Panthera pardus; assembly: GCF_024362965.1. Lineage (NCBI taxonomy): Eukaryota > Metazoa > Chordata > Mammalia > Carnivora > Felidae > Panthera > Panthera pardus. The sequence goes on along the minus strand of NW_026527002.1, from coordinate 59,158,602 downwards.
ATTTATCAACATAATTTCAGGGTTTAGGACATAACCCAGAAGAAGTGTGTCGTCTCTGAAGCTACATAACCATTGTGCTAAAGTAGCTCTTTATCCATCCCTTAATTTATTGTTCTATTAAATAAAAATGGGAATAGTTCTATCACAGGTTCTGCTTAAGGCATAAGAATATTAATAAATGCCAAAAATATGACGTGATTTCTGAAAACTTCTCTCATCTCTTTGGGTTTAAAGGTTGTTCATTTTTCAAAAGGCTTAATTTAATACCATAGTAAGTAGGTTAAATGGGTAAATAAACATTTCCAATGTAGGGAATCTATTCTCAAGTCTGCCACACCTCCCAGGTGGAAACTACTTGTGATAGAAATGGGTTGCCTTATAACAACTTCAGTAAACAACCAGGATTAGGTCATTTCTGTCTGGGGTTATACGTGTTTTCTTTTAGTGACAAGAAGTGTGTTATGATGAATCATGGTTCTGTCAACTCTGGCATTTCCTCAAAGAAATACATGGCATGAAGTTCCTTTGGTGTTTTCAGCAAGGTTTGATTTTCCTTACTTTGTGTAACATGAACCTTCTGTTACAGATACATTAAATCCCACACCTACAGGATCCAGATATATAGTCATGGCTTCTACTACATTATATCGTGCTTTCCTAGCTTATTAAGTTCTATATAAATGAATTTTTCCAAATTCTGAACTTATTCTCCAAGCTTAAAACTGAAAAGAAGAAAAGAAAGACCAGAAAACTTTGTGGGGAGGAGTGGGAGATATTCCTAAAGTATTTGGTAAACTGCCTCGTTGAAGTCCATGAATCAAGTGCAATTTCTTCTCTGGCTTACTGACCTTTGGTACATAAGGTAGCAGTATCCATTGCTTTTCCTAAGTCACATCTATCTAATTTGTTTCTTGAGTTCTTTTGTCTGTCTCTTACAGTTTTCTGATCTTCTTACTCAACATCTAATATTTCTGCCTCACTAGTGTTGTTAGATGACCTTCCCTACCCCTTTTCTGTGCCTTTGTTTTTTGATGCCTCTAATCTGCTGAGGACTTCTAAACTGCAAAGGAAGAAAAAAAAAAAAGACCATTTGAATAAGGATATGGTCAGTTTTATTATTTAAAAAGGTAGGATCTTTGTGTATGGGTTTCCTTCCATCCATTTTGACTGAGAAGATTTGTATTATCCTTTGGACATTCGTCTTCATTGTGGAGAGAGGAACTTATCCTCAATTTTGAACTTCAAGATTATTTCTACAATTGAATAGGGCTAGAGAGCCAATATAACTTTCAATCTTAGGATCAGTTGCCTTTTCAAACAGTAGTCTTAGCTTTCAAAAGAGCAAAGAAACATCAGGTTTACTTAGCAATTTTCATCTGCCAACCTTAGTCTGTAGCTCTTAAATGCTGGTTTAAAAATACCCTAGTATAAGGTAGACTCAGGATGGAAGCATGCCTAGGGATGTCGAATTCTTAATTCCACTGTTAGATATCCAACAAACTCATTCATTACTATCTGACATTTTTCCCGGAAGACACTGCAGATACAGTGAATTAAAAAATTGTCAGTTTTATGGAGCATGTTTATATGCTGAGATAGCACCAATAATATAAGATCTTTTCATTGAATATTATTGTTCCTGCTCATGTTATGATCATAAAGTTAACTGAAACAGACAAAAGAGTAATACATGCTCTTGATAAAAATCTTTTCTCCTCTCTCATCTATACACTAAGACCATTTGTATTTCTGAATGCATTTGGCAGACTCATATTTATTATAAATAAAATTTTATAATTCTTCCACTTGCTAGATTATAAACTTCTTGTGGGCAGGATTTTAAACATCGCCGTATTTCCTTAAGGTTTCGTATGGGAAGTATGCACAGATATTGATGGAGCTCATCCAGGTTCCTCGTTCCTTGACAGCTCTTTTCTTTTTTTTTCTTTTTTCTTTCTTTTTTTTTTTTTTTTGGTACCTCTGGCATCAAAAACACTCAATAAATATTGATTTAACTTACGTTCAAATAATATTTTACTATCACAAGAATGTACCTTGGTACATGCCCACAATCAAAACCTTAGCCTACAATAGATGGCCTTTACAGAGGCTTATTCATGTAATAATTTTAACCTCTGATATTTTGTGTCATATACAATGTCAACAATTGAGCAAACAGATGTTCTTCCCTTCTTTGAAACTGAGCATCATGAAATAGGAGAATTGTTCCTCAGGTCTCATGGTTATTCCTGGAACAGAACTAGTAGAATTATCCCCTCCCCTTAATCACTTTCTCTATCTTGCCTCTGTGTCATTTCCTCTGTTTTTCAGAAAAATTAGAACTTGAGGTCACTGGAGCCATCATCTCTAGACTTGCTATAAGTAGCAAATATGATTAGTAAGGGAGGGAGGGAATGGATGTTTTCTATGGCACACAAACAAGAACTGAATTACACTTCTGTGTTCACTCAGAAAAATATTCCATGAGCAAAGTGAAGATGATATTTTTACCTTCATTTTGAATGTTATATCATCAGTTCCCCGCCCCCCCCCCTTGCTTTGGACACATGAAAATACTACTTAAATGAAATGCTACTTAAATTAAAAGGTATTTTTGAGGCTGAAATTCAGTAGTTTAGCATCAGAACTTGAAGTATCCAAATTTGGGGTAACAGGCGTATATAAGGCTAAATGTATATTTTCATATACACGTAAAATATATGTTATTAATATATATTATATAATATATATTAATATATATTAAAATAAAATCTATATTAAAAAACTTGATCTGTAATCAAGACACAAATGTAGGAAACTTGTTACAACAAATGTTTATTGAGACTTCACTGTGTATACTATGAGTCACTTTGAAAAATTCAGAATGCAATGGGCTTGTTGTGTTGGGGTTTCTTTTATTTATTTATTTTTAATATGAAATTTATTGTCAAATTGGTTTCCATGCAACACCCAGTGCTCATCCCAATAGGTGCCCTCCTCAATGTATTTATTTATTTTTTTAATGTTTATTTTTGAGAGAGAGAGAGAGAGAGAGAGAGAGAGCAAGCGAGAGTGTGAGCAAGAGGAGGGGCAGAGGTAAAGGGAGACACAGAATCCGAAGTAGGCTCCAGGCTCTGAGCTGTCAACACAGAGCCCAACACAGGGCTCGAACTCACAAACTGTGAGATCATGACCTGAGCTGAAGTCAGACACTTAACGGACTGAGCCATCCAGGTGCCCCTGTTGGGGTTTCTTTTAGTTATGTAGTTGGAATCATCCTTTCTTTATCATGTTGAGAAATTTGCCCTACCTTATTTTTCATACAAATTGAAATGACCAGCAAAATTGCTGACAGCCAAGTTTAACTTACTAGATTTTTTTTTCTCTCCCAACTATTGAGTAGTAAATGATAGCCATTATATTTCAGAATGAAAAAGCAAGGTGCTTGCATCTTTTTTAAAATATACAAACTTGTTATGGGATATGAATCACATTCACCTTCTTCCTGTCTAGAATGATTATTTTTCTGCCTTTTTAATATCTACATTGATATAGCAAAATATTACCCATTTTCAAATTAAAGAAAGCTTATCCAGATATAGATAACTTCTTGTTGTATTTACAGATGTTAGTATTTATTTTCATAATACAAGAAGCGGAAAATGTTCTTTGTTTCGAAAAGCAGGCAGCCCATTGGTTGAGAAGAGGTTGGGCTTTGGAGACCAAAGACTCGGGTTCAAATTGTGGTTCTGCAAATTAAAACCTGAGTGTTATTGAGAGTTCCTTAGACTTTCTAAGTTGTGGTATTTTCCATCCAGTAGAAATAGCACCTATTTTTGCATAATTATCATAAGGGTTTTCAGACACAGGATTTGACATGTTGTAGTTGCCTAACAGATACAGCTGTTAATTTATTATATGAGCTGAGAAGCAGTGGGAGGAATTGATGAGGTAGTGGGGTGGTGAGAAGAAGGCTCTAAGACATCAGATCATAGACTTAAGTGTGAAGTGACAATGGGAAATAATCATCCAGGAAAGGAAATGAGGGACTCCAAGTACTCCCATTTTGAAAATATCTAATAATTCAAGAAAGACCACGCTCAACTGAACTAAAAATTTGAACTCTACGAGTTTTGTTTGAACAGTGTGGTTAGCTGTGTATAATCCATTACTTGGGTTTCACCCAATCCTCTGGCTTCCCCGTAGCCCTTTCGTAGGCTTTCATTTCATATTGCACAGGTGATGGCAAAATATGTGTAGTAGCTGGGAAGGTAAACCCAACCCTATTTTGCGTGAATGGTCACCCTCTTGTGTGAAGAAGCCCTTTCCGTTTTACAAATGAAGAACATTCCAGTTTCACATTCTTTAATAGGAAAAAAGGTCCCATTTAATCAGTGGTTAACTGAGATCTATATTGTTTCTCCTCCATTGTCTGCCATATTTTGGCTTTTCTTCTTCTGACATAAGATCTATACAACTATAGTAAAAGTTTTATCACAGAGGTAAATAACAGCATGTTTCCTTGGGAGCAATTGAACAACAGAATAAAACAGTGCTTACTGTTTTTTGAAAGTTGTGTCAGATTGTCATGGTAATATAGAGTTGCATCATGTTGTCATAGCAACCAGAATTATAAAACGGATTTAAAGAGGATGAAGGAGATACCCTTTGGTGTTGTGATTCCTTTCACTTTAGAGATTTCGTTCCTCCTCTACTTGTGTTTATTTCATTTTGCTTTGTTTTTATAAAATGTAGAAGGGGAAATAATGGGAGTCTTCTTCCCAAATGAAGAGTTGCAGCGTAAAGGCAGAAGTCATCACGTTCTCTTTGAGCCAGGTAGAATTCAGGGTCTGGAACACGGACGCAGGTACACTGCTGTATCAGGCCATCCCAACCCTGAGCAGGAGGAAGTTCCATTCCGAGTGGGTTGAAAAGGTATTTCATCTTTCTTTATGATTATTCATGGCTTTTCTTTCAAGCAAAAACATCCCAATCTTCCTCTGAACAAAAGGCAATACTGAGTTTTAGAAGCTGATTCATCAATTTTATCAGGGTTTGGGGAAGACTGTTTCTTCTCTGTAATTAGAATGATTTTAGGTCATTATAGTTGCTTGAGATGTTAAACTTTGACCCTTGAGGTGAAAAACTAATTTCAATGCTAAACCATTTCCATTATTCCACAGTGAGGACCAAAAAAAAAAAAAAAAAAAAAAAAAAGAAAAGAGGCTTTACAAGGCAGTTGAGATATTTGTTGCTGGAGCACATCCAATGACAGATTCTACAAATAGTGGCAAGTAGAGATTGAAAAAAAAATAATTTGTTCACTGTAAATGTTTGCTAAAAATCAATTGTTTTAAATATGCCTTCTCTTAACTCGGCTCTTACCCTCTTGGCATAAACAATTTGCTTTCATTCTCTTTGTTGCTACATTGCCTCCTCTCGACTTGCTATTTAACAAACTCTTGCAATGCAAGTTGCAGCAAGTTTTAGGCATTAATAGTGGCCAGGTAGTATAATACTATTTTTAATGAATGTCTGTTTTTTTATTCTTTACTGTGCTTTCTTTGGAAAGAGGCCCACGAAACAAAGTATTAAGAAAACACACTGCCGCCCTGGAATGTGTGTATTAGCTGCAGATTATTTCCTATTAGCAGATTAGCTGCAAGGCTATTGGCTCAGAAAGGTCTTTGAGAGTATTTTGTTTTGTAACTGATTCAAGCCATGGGAGAGAATTGCCACCATGATTGGAAAGAAGAATTAGCTACTGTTGCCATGGACACTGGAGTTCACAGTCCCATTGTTAAATCTAGTGCTTGAGAATGAGATGCCCCAGCATGAGTTCAAGCTTTGTTAATGAAATGATGGAATATATTTTTTCAGAGCTGTGACAGAATCTTGTGAAAGATATGTGAAATATATTTTGGCTACAGAAATATTTAGCGTTTCCTTTATAAATCAGTATTTTCCACTAAAATAAAATAATCCTATGCTATGTAGCACTGTATGAAGCTAATGCATACATCTATTTAAATCTTTAATTACCTTTGTAATACGTACCCATTTACAGCATGTCATTGAAAATTATATTCTTTAAATATAGAAAAATGAAATTGCAGATGTTCAAATTGTTAGAAGATCTGTACCAGTATGTTTTCTAACAGTATAAATTGATGATAATATTATATAATAGGTGAATCTCTTAAAAAATTTCTTGATAGAAATCAAAGCTTTATACCATGATGTGACTTATAGTAGATTTTAATATTTGAGACTAGAAAAGAATGAACTGCAAAAGAATCTTAACTGTGAAAGTTAAAGATTGGTGGTTTATTATGGTGATGTGGGTAAAAACCCGTGAAGTTCAAAGGGAAAGTGACAAAATGTTATCAGTCCTAGACTTCTAATATTCCGGTCAGCAGATATTTGAGTGCAGGCTAGAAGTCAAGCATAATGTTTTGCACTTCAAAGAGAGCTCGTAGTCTTAACTAGCCTCTTTTTTAAAAAATATCTCACCCCTCCAACCTATCAAAAACACTTTGGGCCCGACCCCCCCCCCCCCCACCCCGTTTTACAATACTGTTTTGCTCATTTAGTTTTCACTGAGACGTAGATTCAAATCATGTTTTTGCCATTTACTCATCATGTGGCCTAGCACCAATTAATTATCTTGTCTGGTAAGTCTCAGTTTCCTCATCTGTGACATGGAATGATAATAGCACCCAATCCATAGAGTATTGTTGATGGAATTAAATAAAAATGATGGACATTATGATGCATGGTGCTTGGTATTCAATAAATACAGTTGTTATATTCAAAAAACTTCAGTGGCTCCTGTTTCTCACCAAATGTTTAGGTATTCTAGCAGTGAAAGTCATGTTCTTACTGCAGATTTATCTGCCTTTCCAACTAATGCATGAAAAATGTATCCACTTATTGTCCTGGACACCCTCCAAACATATTTCATGAACATTCTTACCTCTGAGACTTTGCTTAGCAAGGTCTCTGACTGAGACCACCCTTGCCCCTCCTTCTCTACCTAAGGTCAATATTTTCTTTAAGCTCCATAATCCCTAAAGTATTTCCTGACTAATCTAACCTTCCTCCCACAAATTTTTGTTTCTCATCTCAGTAGTTTTTTTTTCAGAATTTTAAATATATATATTAGAAGCCAAGTGAGAACTGGTTTGAAATTAAAAGACCCTGGGGTGCCTGGGTGGCTCAGTCTGTTGAGCATCTGACTCTTGATTTCGGCTCAGGTCATGATCCCAGGTTCATGGGATTGAACCCCATGGGATTCTCTCTCTCTCCCTCTGCCCCTCTTCTCTGCTTGTCTCTGCTTGTGTTCTCTCTCTCTCTCTCTCTCTCTCTCTCCCTCCTTCGCTTCCTCCCTCCCTCCCTCTAAAATAAAAGAAAAAAGTAATTAAAAGACCCTTAATGCCTAATAATCCTTACACCCTCTTGGGTATATTTTATTTATGAAAGAAACATCACAAAAAATATATCCCAAGGGTATCTACTTTCCGCATATTTTGTTTATCCTAGAAATTTGAAGTAACTAGTTTGTGTTTGGCTTTATTTTTACTTGCCAGATCTGCAGTGGTGGTTAACTTGTCTTCTCCATATTTATCATTATATGATGATTCTAATGACCTCAGTGCCACTGAGTTCTCATCAATTGGGGAGCGTGACATCATCAGGCCTTCCATGACTCCTTTCCATTTGAGACTGTCTTATTCAGGCTAAGTTAAAGCACAAAAGCTAGCCAATAGTACTTCAAAATGAAATTAATAGTGTAATGTGGCTCTAGGCTGTACATACTCTCTTTCCAATGGAAAATCTTAGAATCTGAATCACACGTAAATAAATGCAAATAACTCACTTATTTGGAGGTAAAATTTGGCAATTCAGCTTTCTGTGACTTTCTAAAAAAAGAAAGACAAAAGGCTCCATCCAAGAGGTAAGTGAGGAATAGTTGTACATGAAGGGAATCGGAGCCGTCTGGGGCGAAGTCTAATTCTGACACAGAACACACTGAGATGTCTGCTTCGCTTACCTCCCAGGTAGTGTTATCTGGAGGGGAGAAGAGGATTGCGACCATAAACTGACATCCTGAATAAAATATTGAATTTTTTTTTCTGAAAAGCCAGAATTCAGAATATCTGTTCCAGTATATTATTGTTGCTTTTTATACTTACGCTTCGAGAATGGTAGAATTTAATTATTGTAAGTACAAAAGATGTCATCAATTTTATATCCAAAGAGTTGTAGTCCATCCTGGATTTAATCTGAATAGAAGATCCATTGCTTTCCAGTCTACAAAATAATAAACCAAACCCCTGAATTCTGGAAAAACCTGTTGATGGTCCTTGATACTAAATTAAAGGACAGATTCTTAAGAAGATAACCACAGTTTCTGGGGCACCTGGGTGGCTCAGTCAGTTGAGCATCCAACTCTTGTTTTGGGCTTGCATCATAATCCCAGGGTCGTGGGATCGAGTCCCATGCTGGGCTCCATCCTGGGCGTAGAGCCTGCTTAAGATTCTCTCTCCCTCTGCTGGTTCCCTGCTTTTGCATGTGTTCTCGTTCTCTCTCTCTCTCTCTCTCTCTCTCTCTCTCTCTCTCTCTCTCTTCTCAAGTAATAACAATAATAACAATAATAATGATAATATAACCACAGTTTCAATTTCAAGCTATTAATTCCATGGTCTGGGACAATGGAATTACTTGGGCAAATCAACCTGTGACTGTTGGCAACAGTAATAAGAGACAAATACCAGAACTAACAGCAGAAAGATAGTCATTTGACTCCAAAAGGACATAAGATAAAAGGCTAAAATAAACTGATTATTATACTAAATTTACAGCTTCTGGTGGAAATATGTATTTATACCCTACAATTCCACATTGTCAGATGTTCCTCATTAGCTCTGTTAGGAAAAAGAATTATTTTTGCATGCATAAACTTGTCCATTAGATGCATGTCCAGGTATATAGCTGGGGGTTTTTTATGGATTTTAATGTGCAGATTGTAATTGAAAATATTTTGAATAAATATAATGGCATAATGAGCTATACTCTGTCCTCTTAAAATAAAAATATTTTAAATTATCCTCACCTTAAGGAAAAATGGATGCAAAAAGTTATTTTACAGACTTACTACTTATTATAACATCTGGATTTTATGAGGATTGAGACATTTAAGAATCCCCTGCAAACTCGGTCTTGCCTCAGTAAAATCTCCTTATCTTGGTAAGATAAAAAGGTTGTTTGACAGAACCTCCGTGGGTACCTTGCCTTGATACCTATATAAAAATAAAAAGATAAAACAAAATGGAATAAAATATAGAGATAGCCATCAGCCAAATTCCCCAGATGTTATTTCATTCTTGTTTTCATCTACACTTATATTTAGGTAAAAAGAGGAAATTGGAAGACCAGTAACTTTTCTTCTGTAGCAGAGGATGGAAGGACACAAAATAGCACAATTTATTTTGATGTATGGTATAGGAAATGGTTTATTTAAAAAAATAAGTTTAAGATGCATCAAGAAACATATTTGAATATTGCTAGAGATACAAAAGAATGGTAAAATGTTATGCACCTGTTGTTTGAAAATGTTTTTAAAATACAAGTTGAGTATGTTTCATAAAGTTGTAACTTTAAATTGTTTTTTATTTATTTATTTATTTATTTATTTATTTATTTATTTATTTAGAGATAGAACAAGTGGAGGAGGGGCAGAGAGAGAATGAATCCCAAGCAGGCTCCATACTGCCAGCACAGAGCCCCATTGAGGAGCCTGACACAGGGCTTGAACTCATAAACCGTGAGATCATGACCTGAGCTGAAACCAAGAGTCAGATGCTTAACCGACTAAGTCACCCAGGTGCCCCAGAAAGTTGTAACTTTAAAGGAGCTCTTTTGAAAAGGAGCAGAATTCATACTAATAGGGATTCTAATAAAGTATATTTCTGGTAACATTTTCTGTCCTCTTCAAAATGTCAGAGGCACATTTTTTCTTCCTGCCTAAAGCCATGCTTTGCTCTTAAATCAGAATATAATGTGTCCTTTGAGCATCATAATTCACGATCTTTTGATACAAATAAATGAAAACAAAATGTATGCCTTTTAATTAATGTTTAAAAACCCAACCCTTTATTAGTAAACCAAGAAATACGTGATTGTTGAACCAAATTCTGTCAGACAATGGTATGCTATAAAACTTTTTAATGGGAAAAGATTAAATGCTGTGGGAAGAATTCTGGATCTTTTCTAAAAAGCAGAGGGGAGGAAAGCTTTAATTTGTTTTCCCTTAAAAGATTGTTGCTCCTTGAGATAGGATTCAACGAGCATTTTAAGTTTGGTTTTGTACGATGGGAATAACTGGGCAATGCAACCATACAAAAATGAAATAGGAAAATATGTTCCCATATGCTGTGATGAAAAATGCTAACATTTTGTTAGTACCCCATATATCTCATCTATTTCTAAATGAAGATGTATGACCCATGTAATTCTCTTGAGACTAGGTATGTATCTGAGTTTAGAGAAGAATGAGGGCAAGATATGGATGATCAGAAGGCCAAACCAAATCATATATTTTTTCAGTAGACAGTGGTGTCATTATGATAGGGTGAGAGTGTAAAATCATCAGAGTTACACTTTTAGAGGACAGGACATTGTCACTATAAAAAAGGTTGAAGTCCTTGTGACCTGCCAAAAAGTGTATGTAGTGTTTTTAATGAGAACATTTGTAAGCATTGAAACATACATACCCTAATCTCTAATAAGCCTCAACGATTTATGAGCTGAGATTATTTTAATTTTGAATTATCCAGTGTCTACTTTGTCATTACATATCTTGTTTTCTGCCTTTGGGTATGAGTTCTCCAAAGTCATCTCAGATGAGAAGGAAAAATTTAGTTTCTGAAAGATTCAAGGGGAACTCTTTAAAAAGGGCCAGTTTACTGGTTTGTTGTCTTACTTCTACTAAAACTGGGCATAACTGATTGATCACCACAACCCTCCTGCACGCATCCATAAAGACAATAAAATGTATATTTTTTTAAGTTGAGAAAATCATGCTCTGTAATCTTCTGTAAGAATGGCCGTCAGTAAATTTCTTTAGCTCCGTGTTTTGTCCTTAGTCCTGCAAGTAGGAAAGAGACTAGCTATTGGCCATACTTTCGAGTTTTAGACAGGGCTTCCTGTTCTCTGTTCACACTTCCCTTTGCTCACACTTCCCTTCTGTGTTTCTATTCAGATGCAGTTCTTTCATTTGTTTCCATTTAAATATTGAATCATGGCAGCTGTTACAACTTTTATTATTTTTATGAGAAAAAAAAAATGGTGACGATTGATAATCACTTAGCCAGTCGCAGCCAACCTTAGGGAATCCTATCCTATCCAATCCAATCCCTATTCCTTAGGGAATCCTATCATAGACTATGATCTGATTATGTCAGATTGTAGTGAGCCACTGCTTAGTGTGTTCAAAGTGCTAAACAGTGTCCTTTGTTGCTGATATTACCAGGAACTGAAAATAGCCATTAGGAATAGTCTCCTTTACTGTGTATGTCATTTTCACCACTTATATTTTGAGCAAATTTATGATGGTGAACCAGATTTTCTCAGTGTATGAGTAATTAGGATGTTATAGACACTGAGAACAGTAGTATAGGTTTTCATGAATACTGAAACTGAGACCTGCACTTGGAAATTTCAGTTTACATAAGCTGGTTTGTTCTTTATTAGATTTATCCTAAGAAATCTCCAGGCTCTTTTATAGCATCAGTCATTCATATCAAATCCATGGTGTGCTTGGGTTCTAAAGATTTCTTTCTGTGGTAGGGCAATATTTCTCTGCCTTTTTAGTCCATCCTCTGTTTTTATAAATATGAACACTCTCACCTGCTCCATCCATGTTGAGAACCGCTCTTCCTGATGTTTAATAACTATCAGAAAACACACTCAACTTAGTATAAATTTTGAAAAAGATCCATATTTCTTGACTTTGGATTTAACATTAACATCTCCCAATCTGCTACCTTTGTTTAATTATGAATGAGAGACATTCATCCATTCAGAAATATTTACTGGCACCCTGACTGCTGCCTGTGCCCCAAGTATTGCATCTGGCCCTGGGGATGCAGCAGTAAAAAGGGGTCTGAGCCTGTGGACCAGGTAATTTATGGTCTATCTTGGAAATTAAAAAAATTAGACACATAATTACAATAAAGTGCAGTAAGGGTTATGATAGGGAAAAGGTATGTTGCAGCCATTATGTTTCCCACATTGTTATTATATGTCTAATAGTTTCTTTAAAATATTTGTTGAGAGAATGATGAATGAAATCACTATTATCTCTGAGTTGTACAGAAGGTATATAAAAAACTAAAATGATTTGTGTAGTAATTTGTAATTTCCAAAGTATAATCTGGCTCATATTTTATATTTCTCTCATAGAAAACCTTCCCAGATGTGAACTGAGGATAATAAATAATGAGAACTAAAAAGTTAGTAAGTGTATCTTACTTATATATGCATATTTTCTTAAGCAGATATGCCTGAGTGAATCACTGAAATTAATTCCAATTTTATTTAGTGCGCTAATGACATAATGTTGTTTCCTTTACAGTGTATCCTTCCCAATGATTGAGAAAGTGGTCAGGATAGTAGTCAGTCATTAGTGAATTCTAAAAAAAGAGCAAATAATAAAACCAGTAGCTTGTGCTTGCATAGTGACTGGTATCTCCCTTCTAAGCGCCATGCATATATTAGCTCATTTATTCTACAGCCCTATGAGGCAGTTACTAATATTATGCCCATTTTGCCAGTGAGGAAACAGGCACAGGGACGTTTGTATCTGGTTTATTTTAAGATTCCCTATTTCTTTCATTGATGCTACCTCTTCTCCAGTCTCTCTTGCAAAACATTCAGAATTGTACTGTTGTACTTGGCTCTTCTCTTTTTCCTTCTCAGACATCTCTCATCAGCTGTATCTGTCTTGCTTACTCAACAATGCTAGGCTTTGACATAAGTAATACAAACTTTGTGCTTCCTGGAATTACTTTATTTGTGAGCTTGTTCACTTTCTGCTTCCCCCCAAGGGGGAAGCTCCTTAAAGCATGGCGTTTGCCTCAGTCTCTGTCTCCGGCTCCTGCAGTTGTGCCCAGCCCATAGGCAGTACCCAGAGAACGCGTGTCACATGAATGAATGGTGAGGATGTCATTACCCTCTAAGGTAGATGTAAACAGATAGCTGAGTGATGAGGAGGACAGTTTTATCCAGTGTTCTTTCAACTATCTCCTGGCTAATTCCTTCTTTTTCATCTCCTCTGCTCATCTTGTGCGTCTTTCCTTCTCTCTTGATTTATTGCCTGTAGTCTACTGCGTGGTCTTCCGGTTCTTTGTTCGCTCTTTTTCATCCAGGTTTTGCATGATAATGTTTCCAAATCATTGTGTCCCGGCTCAAAAAGTCTGACTCCTGCTTTAACTTGGGTTGTCACTAAGCTAGTTCCTGTGACTGTGCCTCCTACCCTCAACTCCATGGTAAATTCTGGCAGGGATTGTGGCAGAATTTGCCATCATTCCCCCACAGAGTGGCTCTATAGAGATAGGTTGACAATATATAGTAAATACGTTTCTATATATAGTATGGTTAAGGAAGCATGAGGTACATTAAAAATAAAGGAACGTGTTAGTTTCCTACGGCTGTGTAACTAATTATAAATTTAGCAGCCTAAGATACCACAAGTTTATTCCCTTAGATTTTCTGTAGTTCAGGAGACTGGGCACAGTATGGCTGGATACTCTGCTTAGGGCTTCACTGGGCTGAAATTGGGGTGTCAGCCAAGGCTGTGATTTTCACCTGGGCTCAGAGTCCTCTTCTGAGCTCCCTGGTTGTTGACAGAATTCATTTCCTTTCAGATGTAGGACTGAGGTCCCCATTTTCTAGCGGTTGGCCAGGGACCGCTCTCAGCTCCTATTGGGCAGTTTCTGGCCTTGTGGCCCCATGGATGTTTGCTCTTTCCAGGCCTGTCTTCCTCTTCTGAGACCAGCCAGAGGAAACTGTGTTGATAGGACTCATGTGATTAGGTCAGACCTCTGTAGATAATCTTCCTATCATGAGGTCAATTGATTTGGCATTTTGCTTACATCTGCAAAACCCTTGCACAGCACCACAAAGATCAGTATACTGAATGACTGGAAAAATTACATGTACACCAAGGGCCAGGAATTTCAATGGGTCGTCTTAGGATCCTGCCTACTCCAAGAAGTTACAGATTCCATAGTCTCAAAAGGAAACGTGGTTCTAGAGGTGATGTCCCCGGACAACTTGTTTTTTATTGGTGATGTTTTTTATTCAGCTAACATTTCTGGAAGTGTTCCTGGAATGTATCATGCACTACTCTAGGTTTACACGCTCTATCAGTGAGATAAAATTGGGGCACTAATATAGTATTTTCCCTCAAATGCCACAGTTTGAAGAAGGCATTGTAGAAGGTGTTAGTTTTAGGAGAAGTAATAAATTTTTAAAGCTATTTTAGTTGAAGCTGAGTAGTTGAAATAGTCTCAAGATGAGTACTTTTATGTTACACAGTAAGTAACAAACTCCAAACATGGAAGCCACACTTCCCTGAAGGGAAGTGGGACAGGGATTTAGTAAAATTGGCTTTTAGTTCCTATTTGCTTCCTTCAGGGCAATATTTGACATGTCTTTAATGTCTCTGTGCTACACATATATCTTATATTATCGGGACAGTGTATTTGACTGGCTTCTCTCAGGCTAGTGTCACAAGACTAAAATTTGTATGAAATGTGGGCCAATCTAGCTGTCATTGAACCTTTAAATATTCAATTTTAGATATTTCAAATGAATACGGGGTAGTCCTATTAGGATTCTGTGTTCACATATATTTTCTCTACCTGAGCCTTATTTTAGGCCTAACCTAATGAAAATATATGGCATTATAAGTAGTGTTAAAGATGGGGAAATGCTTAGGTTTTCTAGTTGGGAGATAGTCGGCCTTGTTTTGAGATACACTGATGTTGGTTTATTTTCATGAAAAAAGATGCTTTCACTAATTCTAACATACCCGATTTATGATGACCCCATCCCATTCTTTTTTTTTTTTCCAGAGTTATAGTATTACAGTGATTAAAGGGAGGAAAGCATGTATTTTACAAAGCAGCTATGACTCAAACACACTTTCCCATGAACGAGTGTTTGAAACCGGGAAAATTCTCAGTTGTTTCCTATTACGAGCAAATCCAGTTCATGTCTGTTAGATGGCTTTCAAACCTGTCTCTCATTTTAGAGACTGCTGTAAGCTGGTTATAGTATAGTTTCTTTGCTGTGTTAAGTTATATGTATGAAATTTGCAACCTGTGCCTTTAGATGGCTTAAAATTTTAGAAAGAGGTTAAGGAGTGCCTTTTCACCAGTGCCTACAGTGTGTATCTGCAAAGGTTTGGGAATCAGACCTGAATTTAAATATTCAGTCTGCCACTTACTGTGTGAGCTTATGCAAGTTACTTAACCTCTCTGAGCTTAAATGTTATCTGTAAAATACAGATTATTATTTCTTTATCGTGGACTGCACAGAATTAAATAAAAAGCATAAGGACCTCACATGATGTCTAGGACATTGTGCTAGTCTAACTGTACCAATACTTACTGTTTCCTACTTCCTGCCTTTTATAGTCATGATCACATGTCTATTTTGATAGTGTTCTTCTCATTTACTAACAGAATGTCACTGTATTTATTCTGTGGTAGGATCTGTGTCAGGTACATAAGGATGAGTAAGACATAGTCCCTGCCCACAAAGAGGGTGAGACCAGCTTACGTAAAAGAACAATGTATATGCATTCAAAATGCAAGGCAGTTAAATAATGTTCATATGAAAATGCCAAATTGCAACTGCATATTACAAAAGATAGGGAGTTATATAACAAATTATATTGATCTCATGGAAATAATTACATTAATCTTTCTGATTTTCCCGTGGCTTTCCACTCATTTTGGTTGCAGCTAAGGTGGCATTCTTTTATCTAAAATGCCTGCAGGATATGCATTCTGGCTATTGAAGTTATATTCTTATTTCCTTTGCTGCTGGAATCATGTTGATGGTCAACTGAAACTGTTTTCATACTCTTTCTAGATTTGATCTTTGATGAAAGGAGCCCAGATGAATTCAAAGGCGTTACCTTGCCTTAGGGACTTCCTTCTACTATTAAATTGATGTATCCCAACTTTGTTGGGGTTTAAGGAATACTAAAAGGCCCGTGTTTATTCAGTGTTGACTTGAAAGTTGGGAGGGGGTGTGTTCTCCTAGTAATGTGAGTTTGCCAGAGAAGATGGAGCCCTTGCTCGTGATTGTAATGCATAGCTCTTGCTTGAAATGTTTTAAATATTCTCAGCAATTGAAGGTAAACTGCTTTGTAAAATGCAAAAATTAATTCATTATTTATTACTGGAAGATCTTGCAAAGTCCTAATTGACCTGTATGCATGTTCAATTATGATTCAGTAGAATCAGTTTTTATATGCAGGCTAGGCTGTATCTTCTACATAATCAGAATGTGGTGAGCTAGTACTATATATGTCTGAACATACATATATTTACCCTCAGTCGAAATCATTTGTTTTTTGTCTCAGTTGAGTGGTTAGTTTTGATGGAAAGCTGTTATTCAAACAGCAAAGCAAATGTCCTGATTTGGGAAATGGCCCAGTGAAATATATCAGTTTGGGATTCTGACTGACCCCTGATTTATACTCAATCTTGACCTTAAGTATTCTTTTCTTCCTCTGTACTTCCTTAGTATTACATGAGACATATGAAAGAACTATTCTATCCTGCCCTATATTCTCTTCATTTGTGTCATTATTCTTTCATCCTAATTGTACTGAGATTTCCCAGGGAGTGTCTTTCTCTCAAGAACCATCCCAGTGCCTCTTACAGCACCTTATCTGGAGTAGAATTTTCTTAATCAAAGCTTAAGTCAAAAGTTTGATATTTGAGCTATCCTGAAACATTTCAGAAAAACTCAGAGTAGGGGAAATAAAGATCACTTTCTCAGGAGTTGTACTTATCCAGATTTCCAGCGTGTTCCTGAAAGTGGTTCTAAACATAGTCAGTCTCTGTTCTGCAAATAGTTACCCTCTGTATTTGTGACAAGCAGGCAGGAGCTTCCTTAAACAATAAACATAGTTGCTCAGATTTTGGAATGAATAGGGTTCTCATAATAGTTTGTATGCCCTAGTTTTTGGATGATCTGGTCCATTTAGATGAGGCTCTCCAGTGTTTGAATTATGAAACAGTATCACTTCACTTCCAGCATATTCTAAAGCTTTGTGATTTTTGAGGGACAAATAAGTAATGTGATTACTCAGTATTGGAGCTGTGGTGGGCCCATGGTGAGGTTGGTTAAGATCAAAAGATTGTTTGGGGTAAAATGAGGGATTGGTAAGTACGTTATGAGCTCCATTTGCTGGCATCACAAAGTTTTGAGACAAAATGAAATTTAAACTCCATATGTTGGATGAATCGCCTTGGCTAGGTCATGCACTTTGCTTCTGAGTTTCATTAATTCTAAGTGGCAGCCAGCCTTCTAAAGAGCTATTTATAAACTTGAACTTTCTGACCTAAAAATGAGCAAACTCGTCAAATATGTATACACCTTATTTACCAGTCACCTTTTTCTGAATCTGTTCCATCCCTTGTTACTCGGAAAAAGGGGATTGGTAATTGAAAAACTATCAACAGTGTATTTACAGGAAAGAAAAAGCAAATATCAACACTTTGCAGGTGATAAATCTAACCTAATACTTTTCTTTGTAAAAGTGAAAAAGAGCATAGCATTTAATATTTAATTGTAATCTAAAATATTTTTAAATACTTGGTAGTAAGCTTTTTTCCTAACCAATGTTAATGATTTCAACAACTTATTTTAATGGCTGCCATGCATATAAATGTTGTGTTCATATTGAATCAAATCATTAGCATGGAAAAATAACACAAAGGCAGGTCCTGTTAACTAATTATGCTAGATTGGCACTTCAGAAGAGGTTCATCACATGCAAGTATAATCATTAATAGGAAGGAATCTTTTCAGGAGGCTTTCTATTTTAAAACTTGTTAACGAAAGGGATTTAATAAATGGATATGCGTGTAAAAATTGTTTCCCATTATGTATTTGTCCTTTACATGCATTCAACTTACAGTGAAAAGTTACACATTAAGATAGATTGTTTCTTAATTTGATGTAGTATTCCTACATCAGAGCATTAGGTAAAGGGGAAAAAAAATAAACAAAAGGAAGAAAATAAAATCAATCTCTCCCCAGATAAAAACTCCACACACCTAAATAAGGCATCAGGGTTTCCCATTCCTTTAATATTCATCCTTCCTATTGATATAAGCCAGTATCAGAGCATAATCTACAAACTGACCTTTTCCCCTATAAATTCTATAAAAGATATAGATGCCCTGATAGCCATTTTAATGTTGAGCTCTTGTGTGTAAACTTCTTGATGATAATAGCAACTGCTTACTGAGTGCTTCCTTTATTCTAGGCACTCTGCTAAGCGTTTCATATAGTATTTCATTTCATCTTTCTCTTAAAAGCTATAGATTAGCCAAAGCAGCTCAGAAAGGAAAAGTAGGTTTCCTGAGATCACATGCTACTAAATGTAGAATTAGGATTTGTGCTCATGATGGTCTACTTCCAAGGTCATCTTTAGTCTGAATAAAAGAAAATTCCTGAACATCTTTAAACTGCATCATATACATAGAGCATATTGAAGCAAATGTTTTGTAATCCGAATTAGGGAAATATGAATAAAACTGTTCCCTTGTGAACCCTGCCTTCTTCCACCTCTCTTAGATGATTCTAAGAGCATTTGCTTCGTTGGGGAGTGAAAAACCATCACTCTCTCTGGACTGTAAAGTTATCTAGTCTTTTCTGCACACAGCACTACTCTAAAGGCTTTCTGATGCTGTGGTAAAATGTTTGGCCGGGGGGGGGGGGTGTTTCTAAGAAATACATGTCATGCTTTCATTGCTTATTTTCCGGGTCCAGTTTATTAAAACCAAAATCTGTGACAAGTTCACTGAGTGTTAATATAGAAGCTTTTCTTTGGCACTCATTTATTCCACTGACATAAATGGGTGCCAAAGAAAATCTTATATATATATATATATGTGTGTGTGTGTGTGTGTGTGTCATATTGTCAGTATTAGCTATCGTTGATTTGTGATGTCATTAAGTATAGAGAAATGCATATAAAGGGGATATATTTAGGTAGAAGATTTTACAAAAGATCAAATTCTTTAAGGAAGTTGACAAAAGGTTTGGTGGGGTTCTTTTACATTACTCATCTCCTTATTTAGGATTCAATTATAAACATTTCCTAAGTCAGCTCAGGCTGGATACCACCCCCTTTACAGAGCCTTTCCAATGCAAAGGAATCTTTAACTCAATATTTTCCCACCTTACAGGAGTGCTGATGCATAGGGGCACTTGCACCCCGGTTTATAACAGCACTTTCAACAATAGCCAAATTATGGAAGGAGCTTAAATGTCCATCAACTGACAGATGGATAAAGAGATGGTTTATATACACAATGGAATACTACTTGGCAATGAGAAGGAATGAAATCTGGCCATTTGTGGCAATGTGGATGGAATTGGAGGGTATTATGCTAAGTGAAATAAGTCATACAGAGGAAAACGGATACCATATGTTTTCACTCTTATGTGGATCCTGAGAAACTTAACAGAAGACCATGGGAGAGGGGAAGGGGGGAAAAAAGTTACAGAGAGGGAGGGAGGCAAACCATAAGAGACTCTTAAATACTAAGAACAAACTGAGGGTTGAATGGGGGGTGGGGGAGAGGGGAAAGTGGGTGATGGGCATTGAGGAGGGCACCTGTTGGGATGAGCACTGGGTGTTGTGTGGAAACCAATTTGATAACAAATTATATTTAATATAAAAAATATTTTCACACCTGAATTAGAGTTCTGTCTGTCCTGTTGAGCCCCTTGCACTAGACTGCAAGTTACACAAGGGCAAGATCAATGTTTAATTTTCCTGTTGTCTTGGGTAAGTGTTCAATTAGAAGTTGTTGAACTGATGAGGATTTATTATTTGAAATAATAAATCTATTAACTATATCAAGAGTCATACTTAAGTTTTTAGAATTGCCTTTCTAGGCAACTTGAGAAGATAAACCCAAATCAGGAAACTGTACCTTACTTATTTTATCCCCCTAAACACCAGTGCCTTGTAGTGCCTTATACACTATGTAGTACATGTTCAAAAATTGTTTCTTAGCAGTTAGCTGAATGACACTTTTTTAAGTTTATTTATTTTGAGAGACAGAGAGAGAGAGAGAGAGAGAGAGAGAGAGAGAATGAGTGGGGGAGGGACAGAGAGAGAGAAAATCCCAACCAGGCTTCATGCTATCAACACAGAGCCTGATGCAGGGCTCAGGCTCATGGACTGTGAGCATCCCTGAATGACATTTTTCAAGTAGAATTTTGTAACACATCCACTGTGTTTATGTGGAATATCTAACTGTTCCACCTCCAAAGATATGTAAACAGTACAGAAGGGAATGCAATATTCCTAGTCTAATGTAATATCTTCAATCTTTATGATTCAATTTACAATGCGTTTTAAACATTTTTCCTCAAAAATGGATACATGGCACTAAAACTGAGTCAAATTCAAGAAAATAAGAAATACGGATGACCAATAAATAAGCGTATTGAGTTTTAACCTTGTTATTAATAAAAGGAATATATACTTGAATAAAAATGGAATTCTGTTTTTTCTACCACATTGCATGAGTATGGGCTAGAGAGCACTTTGATGATATAAATTGGTATATCTTCCTGGATGTCAATTGGATAATACATAGTAGAATTTTAAATCGGCATACATTGCTAGAAATATAGCAAGAATTCTAGTAATTCGTCAAAAGAGATAACGTGTGGATGCTCATCACATATTGTTCACCTTAGAGAAAGGAGAGGAGACAAGAGGAAAGACAAAAAGGAGGGGTGGAGGAAGATTAGAAGCATTGGAAACACGGGATAGCATCGACTTGGC